>NW_027272617.1:0-702822 GCF_040938485.1 Diadema antillarum | reverse complement strand
TACTGAATTGAATGAAAAAATGGATAGTAGGTCACTTTCCTCTTCTTTATTCTCTCGATCGCACGTTGTGGCGGATCTTCATCCATGGTCACGATGGTGATCAACAAAAGGGTAGGAATATTTTGTCATTTAATGTGCGTGCTGTGGTGTGTGTATGGGTGCGCGCGCGCGCGTGTGTGTGTGTGTGTGTGTGTGTGTGTGTGTGTGTGTGTGTGTATGTGTGTGTGTGTATGTGTGTGTGCGTGTGTGTGTGTGAGTGTGTGTGTGTGTGTGTGTGTGTGGACGGGCGGACGATGCTTTTCTGCATACGGCCCATTACACGCTTGTATGTTGTACGTATCAATCAACATTTGGAAGTCGTTTTCATTATAATAGGAAGGAAGGTGGTATCGCTTCGGGTGTGTTTGTGTGTGGGGTGTATGTGTGTATGTGTGTTTTGGTGTTGGTGTGTATGTGTGTTGGTGTTTGGGGTGTATGTGTGTGGTGGTAGTGGATGTATGTGTTTGGGGTTGTGGTGGGGGTGTGGGATAGGTTTGAGTGCATCGGGGTTGGTGGGGATGGGGATTTGATTTTCAATGAAATGATTTCATTCTAGTTTTGTATAACGTATTTTTGTTGCTTTTTTATGTATATACCCTTGCATATACTCGATTTATACTCGAGTTGTTATGTTGAAGAGAAATGATTGGCAGTATAAGTATACCATAGTCAAAGATATATATATATATATATTTTTTTTTTTTGTACATGTCAATACTTTCTCGTGAAGAAATGGTCAGTAGGATTGATTTATAATCGAGTTGTTATGTTGAAGGGAGATGATTGGCAGTATAAGTTGGTAATGGATTTGTCTTTTGAATGGCATTTGTACCGTTTTTATGTTCATGTTACACCCGGAATGGGTTGATTTATGATTGATTTGAATGAGATCAATAAAATATCATTGAAAAACAAAAAAGTGTGTGTGTGTGTGTGTGTGTGTGTGTGTGTGTGTGTGTGTGTGTGTGTGTTTTGAGACTGTATGGCCGTGCCTTGACAGGAACTGGCGCTACTGGAGTTACAGAGATTGCGATAAAGTAATACGTTATCAGTGAAAAACGTGTATTGTAACCAAACGTTATATCACATAAAATGATTTGCAGCATTTTGTTAATGTACTGGTATATATCAAACATTACATATAAAACCACACATTGCTGGCATGTATTTGCTTACATAAACGTTATATATACGCAAATTTGTCTGTCTATATTTAGGATCTAGTGTTTCCTTAATCATTTGTTAATGCAGTACAATAGTAACCATAGTGTCTCCGGGGTCATCCCACTAGACCGACACCCACAAGTCATACAGCCCATGAGTTCGACGTTGAAAACAGGTCCACGAGTCATACAGCTCACGAGTCATACAGCTCGCGAGTCATACAGCCCATGAGTTCAACACTAGGCAAATAAAGTCCATGAGTTCGACACTAGGTAAAAACAGCCTACGAGTTCGACAGGTTTAATGTGTCGATCTCATGGGTCTTGTTAGCTTAGTGTCGAACTAATGGGCAGTATGACTCGTGAGCTGTATAAACTCATGGGCTGTATGACTTGTGAGCTGTATGACTCGTGGGCTGTATGACTTATGGGTGTCGGTCTCGTGACGTGCACCCGTGTCTCCTAAAGGTGAAACCCAAAGATGTAACCTGAGAGAGAGAGAGAGAGAGAGAGAGAGAGAGAGAGAGGGGGGGGGAGAAGGGTGATGTGACTCCGATTGAGCTTGTGCCCATAAAAAGAGTTTTTGTCAAGTTATTGACATTGCTTAGCGACTGGACGATTGAGCCAAAATCAAAATAGGCAATCCATCACTGTACATTTATATTGCGCAGTGCGTAGGAGCGCATGCTAGAGTGGGAAGCGGGGGCACAAAGTAGACATCACAATGAAAGACTTTAATCTATGTGTGATAAATTGTAGAAATAGTAATTTTTTTCGTTAATATTATGGTGAGTTCTCTAGCTATCAAGTTTTGAAGTCTACGCATATCTGACTAATGATGCCTCACATCTCATAGACCCCGCTTTTGCTACTGAGACTGATAAGCAGTTCTTGAATCGAGAAAGATTTGTGGACTATATTATTATAGTCATGTATGTCGCCATGTCAGACAGCAGCTGCTCTTCTGTCCTCTTGAGGTCAATGAGAACAAACCTGGAATTTAAATTGTTACGATTATGGTTGATTTATTTGTCCTCAGTGTGATCGAGTCAAATTAGAATGTAAGAACAATGCAAACGGTTTAACTTGTAGCATATGCCACTTCTTTATTCGCAATTGTGTCTTCACTGTGTGCTACTTTTAAAGGGGCAACCCAGACGATTTTCATAATTTCACATGATGCAATACATAATCGAAAGCTCCATATATAGATTTGTGGAATTTGTTGCGGTCCTTGAGCACCAATACTCTGAAATATCTTAAACGAATTACACTGAAAAGTGTTGATGACATCAGAGCCTCACATATTTCACAATTGTCGCAGTGTCATTCCATTACAATACCGCTTGCTTAGCAAGTTCACCTGTGTGAAGCCATGCATGCCTTGTCCTTTCGTTCTATCACCCCAGCATTGCCCAACTCATGCATGCTTGTGGTGAGGCTGCAATGTCATTATTGTCGTTCATTGCAATTTGTTATACATTTTGAAAACATTTTTATTCCTCTCCGAAATTACTTTAAATTCTGAAACTCATTATAGCTAATTTATACTTGTTCAAATGCAAAAGTCTCGAAATCATCCGGAGGTCTCCTTTAAGGAAGTGGACAGAAGGGGAGGGTCTGCATTTTCAGAATAGGCTGCTGTTTTCATAGTGGCTGCCATTCAGTGGTCTAAGAACTGAATGATATTGTTAAGTACAAATAATTTAATGCATGTTGTTTTTAAAGCAAGTTACGATTAATCGGTTCGGGAATAATAATTTCGGCCCAAACTATAGGTAGACATCCACGTTATGTGAGAATTTTATAGTTATGATCTAAACCCGGCATAATGATTATAAACAATGGGAAACGACGCGACGTGAATTTAAGTACGTTCAGAGTATGTCCATGAAGTGTATGTACATAAAAAAAAAAGATAAGGCCTACTTGCAATGTCAATGATTTATATTGTCAGTACCGGGGTAAACAAGACATCTGTGTTGTTTTTCCTTGTAAAATAATGATAACGTACTATCCTAACCAAAATGTTACAATCATTTTTGTAGCATTGGTTTCCAAAGACAATATTAGACAACCCCACTGAAACTGATGCTTTGCCTTGTTAAACTGTGTTTTTTTTTTTCACCATAGAAGTTTCAAAAAGATCAGTTTGCATTCCAGTCTAGCAAGTTCATGCTTAATTATAACAAAAACCATCTACTGAGTACTTAGAATATTTTACTATTGCATCGAATTAGTCACTTACGTATGACAATCCACTCAACAATGCAATAAATTTCATCTTTCCTTATTGAGAACCCTTCATAAACAAAACTACATTTTCGTTGCAACTGATTGACAAATTGCCCTACATCGACGTAAATAAGCACTGAATTATTGATCAGTGTTTTAGTAGTAGCCATGATAACAAAATCATGGGCGTACATACTCGAGCAGGACTCGAACCCACAACCTCCTGATACATTTTTGTTTATACATGTTCCGGACTAAGATTTAGGAATAACTTATACAACAGTCTAAATGAACATTCTTTATACTCTAAGTAAATGCAAAAAAAAAATGTCAAAATTCTCTTGACATACAGAATAAGACGATTAAATTACGAATGCAATAAAATTTGTGTTTTCACATGTTTTGATTATGGAGTTGCGTATTCTATTATACAGACTTCTCTTCTTTTTTCTCTGATTCTTCTGGTTTCTTTTGTCTTATGTCTCATTGTTTGTCGTTGTTTCGTCAGGTCATTGTTATCTCTTCATTGCATGATATCGTGTCTAATTTTGTGTATGTTTACGCTTACATTTTTGGTATTGTGTGTGGGCAAGTGCTGGTGTATGTGCATGTTGATGTATTTTTTCGCACGTTTTACGGGTACACACGGATCAATGAGCATAGTGTTGTGCCTATATGTGGTGACAATGATAATGTTATCTGAGTCGTAATTTACATTTCCTCTCTCTATACTTTTACAAAATCACTGTGTACAGGTACAATCATTACTTCGTTATTACCTGCATAACATTTGGTATTTATATATTGTACCTGTACATCAATAGATTGTGGATAATGCGTTTTATACTTGCAGTTTATGTATGCTTTTCAGTGGACCATACTTTTTTATCGTTATGTACTTACTTTTATGTCAATCTTAAAAAAATATGCATTGGTGTTCTTACTATTCTACTTGTTTGCATTATCAGTGTTTATAATTCCTAATATATCTTGTCAGTATCTACAAGGTATCTCTTCCAAATTGATAAAACAATATGATTCGTGTACTGTATGCTTTGTGTCTGATTTAAATCTCGTTGGATGGAAGTAAATGCTAACTGAATTGATTTGAATTGGAATGTATATGTTAATAATGATCATTATTACTACCATACTTAAATGGAGGCTACTTTGAAAAATGGCCACCTTGACTTTTCTTTGCATAGGTTAATCTACATGTATGCAAACCTTGGTGATGTTAGACGAAGCTGAGCAAGTGTTTCATATGCCTCTGGACTAACTTGCAACCCTTAGATGAGAATTAATTCCCTGATACGTTCAAATCATACTGGGAGAGAATGCAGCCATTTTCATGACAGCGTATAGGTAGAAATGAAAATATTACCCGTAATATCAAAAGGCTGGATATATAATGAAGTGCATGGAAAGAGCAATGCCGGTTAATGGACAGGAGACCAATAATACTAATGAGCAATTACCAAATTAAATTGTTTTGATGAGAACGTCAAATGATTGCTCGCATTTGCCCACAGTTTAAGGTCAAAGCCGAATGTGCTCCAAGGTTTAAACTCCAGACCATGCATGCCAGGCTATTTGGGTGCAAGAATCAGCAACAGCGGAATAGCGGCAGCTGCCCCCAACCCTTCATGCCCTTCAACGAAATTAGCCAAGCTAATCTAGTCGCGATGTTTACTACAACAAACAAGCACACCTGGTCAAACACATGACTTCACACAGAGGACAATTCAATGTTGGAAAAGAAGAGAGAAATAAGTAAAATTTAATTGTTGTTGAAAGTCTGGTAGCTTTGAAGCATGCCCATGGCAGTTGTATCTCTCATGGAATTGATTTTAGAATATTCTTTTTGCGCGCAGTGCTGTGAAGTGCAGTCAATGATGATCCATTGAAATTATTACATCATAATAATTGTATAATCGTTTCAACAATGAAAAGTTCTAGTTAAAGGACAAGTTCACCTTCATACACATGTGAGTTGAGTGAATGCAGCAATATTAGTAGAACACATCAGTGAGAGTTTGAGCAAAATCGGACAATCCGTTAAAAAGTTATGAATTTCGGAAGTTTCTGCTCAGTCACGGCTTGATGAAAAGACTACTATAGCTTGTGATGTCACATGAGTACAACGATATAAAGAAAGAATAAAGAAAATTCAACATATTTCCATTTTGCTGGCACAACAAAAGAACACTCGACTTCTCTCTTTCAGAAGGCAGGGGGAATAATATTACCCTTAACATACGTCAGTAGCAAGTCGAAGAAATGTGCACGTTATTCAAAAAGTAAAGTTTTGTTAAATTCTCTTTTTATTTTCCTTATATAGTTGTACGCATGTGACATCATACACTGTAGTAGTCTTCTCTTCCAGAAGTGACTGCGCAGATACTTAAAATATTCGTAACTTTTGAACGGATTGTCCAATTTTCCTCAAACTTTCACTGATGTGTTCTACTAATATTGCTGCATTTTCTCAATCCTTATGTATATGAAGGTGAACTTGTCCTTTAAACTGCTTAGTCAATGTATTACTACTTAGTTGCAAACTGATGGCTCTCGTTTCGAATAAAACGAATATAAAGATAACCAACCTACACACATGATGTTGATCAGTTATTTTATCAAGTTAGTGTATTCATGCTCCTTTATGAACAAAAACTGGAATTGCATTTCGTATTTCTTTGAAATTCAGGTTTTGATGAGCATGATCGTAATACTTCTTGTCTTGTTTGCGTCATCAGTTCAAATACACGCAGCTTGAGCTCCCAAGTTCATTGACTCTATCTGCCAAAAGATAAGAAGTCCTTCAAAAATTCATGAAAATTCCCGGTTCCCAACAAAAATGCAATCATCTCTTCCTTGTGTCATTATCAATTTGCCTGCAAGTTTCATCCGAATCCGTCCACAACTTTTTAATTGTTTTTCACACAAACAAACAAACGCCGATAAAAACATAACCTCCTGCCTTGGCGAAGGTAATAGATATAAATACTCCTTTTCGTGTACGTGTGTGTGTGTGTGTGTGTGTGTGTGTGTGCGTGTGTGAGGGAGTGTGTGTGTGGTTTTGGGGTTTGTTTGTTTGTTTGTTTGTTTGTTTGTTTGGTTTGTTTTTTTTTTTGGCTGTTGTTGAAGGTCTGGTAGCTTTGCCGTATGCCCATGGCAGTTGATCTGTTATAAGGGGAATTAATTTTAAAATATTCATTTTGCGCGCAGTGCTGTGAAGTGCAGTCAATGACGATCCAATGAAATTATTGCATCTCATGTAATCGTTTCCACAATGAAAAGTTCTAGGTAAACTGCCGAGTCTATGTAATGCTACTTTCTTATATGCTGCATGCACTAGTTTCGAATAAAACTAAAGGTAGCCAACCTACACACATGATGTTGATCAGTTATTATATCAAGTAAGCGTGTTCATGTTCCTTTATGAATAAAAACAACTGGAACTGAATTTCAGGTTTGATGAACACAATTGTAATACTTCTTGTTTACGTCATTAGTTCAAATATAAACTTTAACTCCAAAAAGTGTCCAAGTTTCTTGACCCTCTCTGCCAAAAGATAAAAAGTCCTTCACAAAAATTGAAAACAATATAAATTCATAAAAAATCCACGTTCACTTCCAAAATTCAATCATAGTATTTTCCTTGAGCCATTATCAACTTTTCCTGCAAGTTTTATCCAAATCTGTCCACAACATTTTAATTTTTTCCCACAAACAAACGCCGATAAAAACATAACCTCCTGCCTTGGTAATAGATATGAATGCTCCTTTTCGTTTGTTCGTTTATTTGTTTTGTGTGTGTGTTTTTTTTTTCGGGGGGGGGGGGTAGCTGTTGTTGAAGGTCTGGTAGCTTTACCGTATGCCCATGGCAGTTGATCTCTCATTAGGGGAATTAATTCTAAAATATTCACTGCTGTGAAGTGCAGTCAGCGACGATCCACTTGAATTATTGCATCTCATGCATGTAATCGTTTCAACAATGAAAAGTTCTAGGTAAACTGATGAGTCTATACATATATAGTGATACTTCGTTATATACTGATGGCTCTTGCTCTAGCCAACCTACACGCTTCATGTTGATCAGTCATTTTAACCAGATAGCGTATGCTCCTTTATGAATAAAAGAAATATTAGAGTTGCATGAGTTTGATGACCCTGAGGAATTCAAATATGCACCGGTCTATTACAGCACAAAAGTATGAAATTATCTGTTCATTTGTTCTTTTACAATTCATTGTATAAATAAAGCTCTGAAGTACCAGAACCAATTCAATGTACAGCTCGGTTTAATGATGATGAACTATAAGAGCTCTCCGCCCCGTTTTCACACTCACCATGTTCATGCGGTGTATTGCAGTTCAGTAGCATAAGTCAGATACTGACGACTTTATACACTTTTCGGTATTTATCTAAAGAAAAGCTTTAATCGAATATTTCGTCGGAAGGACAAACACTGGCAGTAAGATTAAAGAGTTCATCAATACATGACATCGGACGTGAACACTAGACTGATACTCTAATGAAATTAGTTTTGCATGAAACTCGTTTCATTAATTTCAGTTAAGACATGGGAAGTTATAAGTGTGTGTAATGTTAAAAACAACAACTGGAATTGCAGTGTCCATTTCGTTGAAAGTTAGGTTTGATGAACATGATTGTAATATTGTAATTATAAACAGGAAGACTTTGCAACGGAAGATGGTGTAGGGATCCTTCGTTATTAGTCATGTAAGTTACTGTAAATGGGCAAGATGGTGATATTAGGGGGCTTTAGAGGGGGAAAAACTTATTCTGACCATGCGCAGAATCGCATATCAGGTAGATCTATTTATAGCTTGCGCGCCTGAGTTTTCACTACGCGTTATGTGCTATCTTTACGTCCGCTCAATTCACGACGATGCACCGACCATATGGGGGCGCCATTGTTATAGGTTGCGTCTCCGCGTAATCTAAAGCTACTTTTCAGCACGACGCAGGGAAGAGGAGAACGTCCAGCGCAAGCGTCGTCTCACACGTCCGCGCCGCAAATCTAAAGCTCCTTATTGACTTATCAGACCCAAGAATTCGAGAGGACATGGTGAAACAACCCGTGGATCCAAGAAGTTGAGAAGACGAGATCTTATATCACGTCTCGTCTTTTCCCTTCTCGGAGCCGTAATGTCGAGAAGGCTATAGGAATATATTTCTTCTTTTTTTGTCTATTTCAAGGGCAATAATATATCCCCTTGCTCCTGAAGAAAGTATAAGAGCTCTTTCTTTCAATATGCTAGAAACATTCTTTTTGTTTTTTACTCTCTTTATATGATTTGTGTATCGTTTCGGCAGCATAACATCCCCAACCTGCCAGTTGGTAAATCTTTCTATCAGTCTTTGACAATACATATTGATATCACCAGAATTTTCGGAACTAAAACTACGAAACATGTATTAGCTGATTTGTTTAAACGTCACGGATGTGTTTTCAGATATTATTTCCGTATTCACTGAGAGCACAGAAAAAGGAGGGAAATTACGATGGAGTATGGATGCTAAATGTAAGGTGTCGGATATGCGCTGTTGAGGGAACATGCTTGGATCACCGATATAGAGAATAATATTCATAAACCTTTCACAAGCATTACGCGACCGCATGTTTGAGCGTGCCTTGTGCAAATTGGCTTCTGCATACGCATGCTCAAGAACGAATAGCGCCCCGCCCTCGTGAAATCGAGCGCGGTTCTCCGCCAATAGCGGATTGAACTTTAGTAGTCAGCCAATCAGTGAGTAGCGCAGAATGTAAACATTACGTGTACATGAAATGTAAACAAGCTTCGTGCATAGGCTCTCACTGGTTTATAACACATACAAGCACAAATAATGATTCGTGATCATTATGCTTATGTTTACAGCTCGTATATTCCCTTCATTGAGTTGCGCTAAGATCAATTCATCGCTGAATAACAAAAGAGCAAAGTAAAAAATGAATATTAAAAAAGAGAAGCTACTAAAATTCACTGTGAAATACATACAGATGTCAAAGACTCCTAAACACTATGAGAGACTGCTTACAGAAAAGATTAATATTATAGTATAGGGCCTACATAAAACATATTTCGCACCTAACATGTTTCAAATGTCGGTAATAATTTTCAACGCAAGCATAAACCAAGAACCGGACACCTGATTCCATCTTACCTAAACGGCTAATATTTCAGCTAGTTCTCTTGTATTTTATTTTGTGTTTGTTTATTAGTCTGTTTTGCTCACAAATTCAGCCTGTAATAAAAGCTTTAAGAAAGAGATTTCTTTGTTAGCACTTAATCTCAATGTTCAATTTGAAATATTATTTCATCAATCAGTTTTAAAGCTTATGAGTTTCTGGACTTCTTAGGACGCACTAGTCCCTGTGCTGGAATAACATCTTAAAGGCTCTGAGCAGAATATTCTTTACCACTTGCCGACGAGATTATTTTTGGTATTTAACAGGCATTTCACATAGACACCTGCCTGAGTATACACACGGGACTAATTTTCATCGGGTTAAGGCTGTACGTCTGGGGAGTTACCAATCCATCATAAAGAGCGCGGTGAAACCAGCAGGAATGGCCTTAGAAAGACTGTCCTTCAAGTTCGTTCGGGTGTGGCAATTTACATGAGCGTCGCCGTTACTCGATGTCTATTATGATTGAGTTACTATAATGAACAATATGAAACATCTATCTATGTGGGTTCCGTTTTGCTATAATAAGCATCTATTTCCAGAGATGTTAGCAGTCACTTTCACTTGACTTAATGCATAGGAATGCACTGAATAGGAAAGAAATTGTCTTACTGAAGGAAAGAAAAAATCAATGTATAGAAAAAGTTGCTGTAGTCGCAACTCTTGGCAATTTGGAAACACTTTTAACAAGTATCTCCATCCCATCACCGCTTTCTCCTCTTCGCCTTTGTCTCTTAGTGTTTGTCGTTGTTATTTTCATCGGTTTTCATTTTTTGTTGATGGTTGATTTACCTTTCTGACTGCTATGTATCTGTTAAAAAAATGATACTGTTTTTAATGATGCTTGTCACGATAATATTGCCGTAACAAATATACATGAAAAGGCGTGTCAGGGTCAAGTCAATCAGTGCTAATTAATCGAAGTAATTTTCTTCTGCAAATGTATATTCTTTACAGATAACTGCACCGGGATGGCACTTGACAATACGTCTCTTTACTTCTTTTGTGCGTTACTACTCGTCTCCTTAGGTATGTAACACGATTGAAGTATGTCAAACATAAAATATACACTTGGTGACGTCACATATGGACAACGATGAAAAGGCAACATGAAGAAAATTACAAAATTCACTTTTTCAGCATTTTTGAAAGAGCATGTTAATCATCTCTTTCAAAAAGCAGGGAGATTGACATTTCCCTTAACACAATCTCAATAACAAGTCGAGGGAATAATTATGTACTTTTCATAATGAGCTAAACTTAGTGAAATTCTCTTTACATTTTCTTCATATCTTTGTCCAAAACATGGCGTCAAGAATTGTAGTAGGCTTGTAATCCAGCAATGGCGGCATCGACTTCTTTCTTAATTCATAACGTTTTAATGGACTCTCCGTTTTTTCGCAAACATTTTGGATGTATTCTTGTAATACTGATATATGATAATGATAATATGATAAATGTATATAATGGGTTTCACTCCCCTTGAACTTTATTGTAGTTACTACCGTTTGAACTAAGCCGTTTTATTATCTCTCTGGCATCGGCCCTTCGTCAGATTTACAACATGATGAAAATATCAAAGTACATAAGTGACTATTTTACGTGTCAAGCATAATCTTGTCACATAGAATCAGAGCGTGTTTACAAAACGAATACTATATTCGAAGGCCTACTGATGTATATATATATATATATATATATGTATATATATATATATATATATATATATATATATATATACATACATATATATGTATATATATCATATACATAATATACATGTATATATGATATACATATGCACGTACATGGAAGGAAAGGTAAACATGGTACTGTTGAGAGGGATGCTAATACACGATATCATTTCATTTCATTTCATTTCATTTCATTTATTTCATTCATTCTTTCTTTTTCGTCAAACATAACACGAAATGAATCAGAAGATATAACATAGGCATGTATTCGACTTTACATGGTAGATAATGGTTTACAGATACGAAATTATACATGCATACCGGCAAAATACAAAGTTATGTTTGGAGAAAAAAAAAGAAAGAACTGAGAGGTTCACTGAAAAGCATGCTTGTAAATTGTGAACCACTCAAAGGATTCTTGTGAATACATTAAACTTTTTTTTTTACAAAGACAGGAGAGAACAAGACAGGAGAGAACAAGACAGTAGAAACACAACGACATTACATGACTTTACAGTAGGGTATACCATGACAGTAATAAAACACAAAAGAATAATGGAAAGAAAGGAGAGAAAGAAAAAGGAAATGAAACAAACAAATATCAACTTTAAATAGAAGAGAATCTATGCGACGATGCAAATGATAACAAAATTTGCTGGAACTTCAGCAGTCGGGTTAACGCATATGTTAAGTAATGTGAAGATTTAGTGTGAGGGGTGGTGTATTTATAGGTCATAATAGCGGGTATAGTTACCAGCATAGATCATGATTGGGAAATATCGTAAAATGTGGATAGTACAATATTGACCTGCCACAAGTCGGAGATATAAGTATGTCTATCTTTAACAATATTCAATTCAATTCAAACTTTATTTCATTTTTCGACAAAACATGTAAGTTACACTTCTTTTGACAACAGAGAATAAGGTAAACAGAACATTATGTATCAAAAAGAATGTACAACAATTGAGAACCTTATAGTAATTATACATTGTAGTAAAAAATTCATAGGTAATTCATAGGTAATTATATTCATTTATTAACGGGCATATATTGTTCCTCAGCGGCTGCAGTGTCCTCCAGAGGGCCAGGAGGGCCTACATCGAAGTGTTCCGATGGATATGGTCTAAATTACACCCTTCCGATGGTCAGGAGGTGCAAAAACGGAACCATCCCGAAGTTGATACCCTTTCTCTCTGTCAAAGGCAGCCGTTGCCATCGGCCGAGCAGAATAGGCATTCCGGAGGGTCGCCGTGTCTGTGGAATGCCGGGTAAGATGATGATGATGAAACAACATTTGTATAGCGCCATTTATCTGTAGAAACATTCAAAGGCGCCCATCTCCCAAAAAGTGTCACACAAGAAAAAGATAAGTCTTCAGTTCAGACTTGAATGTATTGAGGCTGCTGCAATTCCGAAGCTGGACTGGTAGAGAGTTCCACAGACGTGGTGCAACAGAAAAGAAGGCTCTATCCACGTACATCTTTAGGCGGGTATTGGGAACATGGACATGATGGAGAGTCAGTCCAGTACAACGTATAGTCCTGGTCGTCGCTGACGTACACTGATAAGCTCAGACACGTAGCCAGGAGACAAGTTATGGAGAGCCTTATAAGTAAGCAGTATGATCTTATACTGCACTCTGCATTGCACAGGCAGCCAGTGAAGCTTACGAAGTATTGGAGAGATATGGTCAGACTTCTTTAAGCATGATGACAAGTTTCTTTGAAAGTAGTTCCGAGGTTATGACTTTTTTTTTACTTCGCTTACTTTTAACATTCCCAAGGAGTAGAAACAATTAAGATTGAATATCTCTCATGCTTTAATGCTTGTCCTTCCTGTTCATGAGATGCAATCGCCGTTATCTGGGCACAGTGTCAGAAAATTGTAATTGATCGTAATTCCCAGTTTGTTTAAATCATTATAATAAATATACAAAATAATGCATGCTAATGAGATGATTTAAGGCTAATGTCAACTGCATCTTATTATGTAATTGGGTTAAACATCCATCATACAGGCCTATTCATTTTAGAAAACAAAGTTACCCTCCTAGACCTTCTCCACCAGGCTACCAAGTTGTCACAACACAAGTACATTATGTGATAATTATGTAGTGTGTCGTCGCGTTACCAGAGTTAAGTCGGAGAGCACGAACGGAAGAAAATTTGTGGAAAGCCATATTGAGCGATAGTACATTAACAGTTTTCTGACTCTATATCATTTTTTTTTCTTTTTCAATTCACTTCAAATGAGGCACACCACTTGTATAACGATTTAAAGCCTTGAATCTAGAGAATTTATAGTTGAGAAAAATAAAGAATAAAGAAAAAGAGTAAACTCCACCCGTCTTTAAAAAAAAAAAAAAAATCTCCGTCATTGGCGGCCCCAAGGAGGAGGGTTGGGCGTGGTGTAAGCAGCTCCACCCCGTAAAAACCCTGCATCTACAGATTCGCCAACAAGAGAGTCGGACCTTGGAGAGGATGGTTCTCCAGCCGGAGAGCTCATGGCGCCGCATGGGGAACGCCGGTATCCGGAACCCCTTCGGCCGATAACCCTGGTATCTTCCAAGTCTACCATTGGCGTCCAAGAAACATCTGGCGACAAGACTATAGGCGCTGATATCCGGAAGCTATAGGTTCTACCCGGAGGGGAGTGGAGATTGAGAGATGACGCATCACTTAATACATGTACGTTTCTCTAAATATTTCTCTCTCTGTCTTCAAGATTGCAGCAAGAAACCATGTGAGAACGGATGGTGCGAAGAGACAATGACCAACTACACCTGTCATTGCCCCGAAGGGACAGAAGGGCGGAATTGCACAGGTACGATCTTCCTTCATGCTATTAAGGCAGAGAGACGTAGGTTTGGTTTTCCGGCATGTTTCTCTCTAGACAATTCCTCTGTCCATTCTGATGGTACCTATATTTCAGTCAAAAACTCTGTCTCTGTAGATTATAAGTTGTTTTATTTTGTGCTGTTCATTAACGGTAGGGACAGAGAGAATGAGAGAGAGGGAGAGAGAGAGAGAGAGAGAGGAGAGAGAGATAGAGAAAGAGAAACTCGACGTTTCATTTCATGGCACTATGATTACTTGTGCGTTTCTCTAGTCGAAACTCCCAATGCATTATAATCAGGTAATCATCGATCTCTAAGATGAATTCACAAAGACATACACTGACTACCCGGGTCACGCACCCACATAATCGCGGGTTGCCATGACTTCAAAAAGACTACGTATTAAAAAAAAAAACCAAAACAAACAAACAAAAAACATACTTAGTCTTGTGACATCATGGCTGTATCACACTCGAAGTGTTTTCCACCTAGCCTAAAAATGATTCTTTTGTTGTTGTCGTTGTTGCTGCTGTTGTTGTTGTTGTTGTTGTTGTTTGGTCTTTTCACCTCAGAGTAATCTCTGAGTTTCGGTGAATTCTCAAGGAATTATCCCTTTTCTACACGTTCATTTGAAGTTTGAAAGCACAGTAATTAACTGTTAATATTACTGTTTGTAACACTTTTTCACAAACTATTTTCTTTTTAGGTTTGTTAGACACACTGTTGACAATGTGAAATTGCGAATAAAAGACCAGACAATATCGCGCTATAGGACACACACATATACACATACACTTTTTTTTACCTGCATGGGGAACAAATGAAAACTGTTTAGGTTATACATGTACTAGTAAGTAGTATCTCTAAAAGGGTATATTTTGCCTGTGGCGTTTTCTGTTACAATCTGTATCTTTACTTGATACACCAAAGCCTGCAACAGTAAGCAAAACAAACAAACAAACAAACAAACAAACAAACAAACAAACAAACAAACACAATGTATCAAAAAAAAAATTGGTTCCCTGTGAGATAAACGCCACAAGCTCTGTATCGCTATAATAGCTTTAGTGGTCAAAGAACGATCACCGTATCATGCACAGTAAAGTCTATCACCACATGTGTTTTATCCGCTTTTTCTTTGAACATTGACGTGGCTGCAGAATGTCGTCAGCAACTGAGAGCAGTCTGTACAGCTGCATCCATTCCGTTTAAAAATGACTACATCGTGACTTGACAACCCGATCATGCGTTAAAAAATCATCGCTACCATCAAATGTCTTTCCTGCTTTTTTTTAAGAAAGGGAAAACGAATGAGAAAAGCTGTAACTGCATTATAGGGTCTGACAGGTATAGTGCTTTTATTTTAAACAGGAATTTGCATACACATCTCCCAAAAGTGAAAAAAAAATGGTTAAGGAATATATCTATTGGTCTTTGGAAATCATATCTATATTGTGCATGTGATGACATTTATACAATTTGAATTCATGGGTTTCTTGTTTTTATTATCACATTTCTTTGTTTATTTTCATGATATATCCAGATATTGATGAGTGTACAAGCAATCCGTGTCAGAATGGAGGAACGTGTCAGAATGCAATCAACATGTATGCATGCATTTGTCCACCAGGTTATGACGGGTCGGACTGCCAGACGGGTAAGTCGGGATTGGCGAATTATAATCTAGTGTCAAACAAAATTGACAGGAAAAAAAAAATCGTTCAACTGATTTTCAATCGTGTATATTACACAATATGTGGTTCGGTAATGCATTTTTGGCAATAAAGGATTCCTGACAAGACTCCTGAAGAAGGCGGAGGCCGCTGAATATTTGAGTCGTATAAACTCATTCTTTATTGGCAAAAATGCATGACGAGTTTATTTCTTCATTTTTCAACATATTTATATATCGTGGAGCCAATACATGAGTTTTCATTCTCAACATATTTCCTATATATCTGTTTTGTCCAAATGTCACTATGCGTCTGTGCATTTCCGCGTAGTTAGCTAGTTGATCTTTTTTGCGCGTATTGCTTTGTTATAGCGTTTGCGCGCATAAGGGCCCTTTTCTCGCGTCACGGCCCATATACATATACATATATATATATATATATTCACAACAGTAGGTCAATATAAACTCCGTTGAAGACGTAAATTTGACGAATTTTCGCCCATAGGGCTTTGTCAAGTCAATACATTTGACACTTTATATTACACAATATATATTACACTTTGGATAAAGTGTCAAATGTATTGACTTGACAAAGCCCTATGGGCGAAAATTCGTCAAATTTACGTCTTCAACGGAGTTTATATTGACCTACTGTTGTGAATCTATACTTTCTTAGGACTCCGAGCAGAAACTATTTATTGCTGTTATATATATATATATATATATATATACATATAATATACTATGAACACATACACACACATATTAGATGAAGAGTTTCATCGAAAACGAGTTCACTCCAGTCTGGTTAATTTGAGATAGGCCTATTCGCGAGTAGAACTGTCGAAAAGAAGGAAGTATGAAGGGAAAATAACAAGAAAACATCTTACATCGTAACTTCAAGAATGTCCCTGATTAACATGTGATGTATCACTGTAATTGTTTTATTTTGCTCTACCTGATGATGGACTTACTTTAAAATGCTTACAAAATGAAGTGTAATCCGCTGTGTGATCAAACTCTTGATATTACAGGAAAAAGAGAGAAAAACGGAGACATAATGTTCCTGGTTGATAATGTATTGATTGTTCTTGATTGTTCAAACTAATGAAATTCAGACCATCAGAGTCCGGAAGTTTACAGTATAAAAATGAACATTCTCTGTGTTTCGCGGTCCGTTGAATTGTGTTGTTATTATTGTTTGAATTATGTTTTTTAATTCTGTTAGTTTTATATCAATTCACTTTGTGTTTTTATTCCTTTACTTGAATCACAGATATCGACGAGTGTGAGAGCAGTCCATGTAGGAGCGGAAGAACGTGTCAGGACGCTGTCAACATGTACTCATGCCTGTGTTCACCGAGTTACAACTGGTCAAAATATCAAACGGGTGTGTTGGGATTCGAAAAGCGTTCAAATAGAGTCCGTTCTCAGCAGTTTTAAATTATCTCCAATAATAGGGAAACTATGGCTTCATGAAGGCGTGAAATGAAATAAGTTAATCTTAAAGGGGATGGCTAGTAACTGATCTGTGGGAATCAGAGGGAATGCTTGGGGATGATTGTTCCAATCCTTGTGGAATTCATTGAAGAGTACATTATATATCTATTGTTGTGTGAAAATTATTTGCTTCAGAATGGTCTCATATTCAAGTAATGTGCAGTTAATCGTTAACGATCGCCCCGTCACTGTACAGGCATGCTAACCTGGAAACATTAAACTGCACATTACTTGAATATGAGACCATTCTGAAACAAATAATTTTCATACAACAATAGATATATAATGTACTCTTAAATGAATCCCAAGGATTGGAACAATCATCCCCAGCATTCCCACTGATTTCTGCTGATCAGTTACTAGCTATCCCCTTTAAAGGGACATTCCAGAAGATTTTTTTCTTAAGATAATTTCACATCATGTAGTAGATAAATCGATAATGCATGCCATGTATAGATTTGTGGATTTGACAGCAGATAGATCAATGCTCTGAAAAAGCCTGGACATATTACACTGAACGAGAATGATGACATAGGAGACTCACATATCAAACTATTCCCAAAATGTAGCAATGCAATTCCTCGTAATACCACTTGCTCAACATCTTCACCTGTGTAGAATTTATTCATGCTTTCTTCTATTGTTCTGCTTCCTCGAGCGCCAAATCATGCGTTCTCATGTGAAGCTGCTATGTCATTATCCTCGTTCATTGTGATTTGAAATTACTTTTCAAAAACCTTCTTATTCCTCATTCCAATCACCATATTCCGAAACTCGGTACCCAATGTTAACAATTTCTTAATGTTGAAATGCTAAAGACTGAAAATCATTAAAGTCGTCTTTAGTCGTCTAGGTCTGAGAAGCTGTTTCATTTCCCATTTTGAATTCCTTATTCGCTTTCGTAGTAAAGATTGCAATTTTCTTGCGTTCAACTGAATTGATATTAGACGGCGCCATTCAGGGGTAAAAAAAAAATCCTAATTTGCTCGATTTTGTCTGCTGGTTGGACTGAGTTTTACTTTGACGCAATGTTTCTACGTGGCCTATGAGGTCAAGGTCGAGATTAGGGGTCAGTGTAGGGGTCAACCTTACTTGCAGTATCATTCAGGAGCACACTAAGCTTGCTTGGTATTGGTTGAAGCTGAGCCCGAGTTCCACTTATATTATGGAGTTATTTTTCTCCTTGCCCTTTCTGGGCAAAGATGAACATCAGGGAACAGCTTGAATGGAAATCGTGGGCTCCATGCTTGGAAGAGATTGAATTCACATTTACTGAAATTGCTATTTTCGAATAAGGAAAGGAATAAGGAATGAAAAAAAAATACATAGACCTCAGATATGTTGTGTTCTTCTTTGACAGATTTCAAAGATAGATTACTGCTGCAATCGGCAGGGGTATCAGAAATGAAATAAACAGGAAATATACCATCACATAATAATCATAAATATTAAAATGTGTTATCAAATACCGTTAGACTTCCACTCAAGATAACAAACATTTCAGGAAGCGGTCAACATGTACTCTTGTTTGTGTTCACAAAGGTTAGGTAAGGAAACGAATGCATTGACATTACAATTTATTGACAAAAAACAACAACAACATAATCACCGCCAATGAAAAACATAAGTCTCAACAGGGCCGAAAGTTAAGAAAAAGAACAAACAAGTGATTTTGATTCAATATCCTGATTGACTGGGTTCTCTGTGCTCTTTCATTGTTTCATTTTCACAAATTAGTCCCCGGGACAAAGCTACAAAGTATTTCAAGGACAACGTCAACATGCTATCCACTCAATACACAATTGTTATCAGAGCTCGCTCTAGAAAGAAAAAAAAAGAGAGAAAAGATCACATTGACATTGTTTGATGATTATCATTTTGGATATAACGAATCAAAAATATGAATGACTTCATCAAATCACAGAAACATACGAATCAAAATTAATCAAATGAATGACAGGTCTCGTTTGCGTGCGTCATGCTATATGTCACACATCAATGTCAGTGTCAATTGGCTTGATTGTCCCAATAGCTATCCCGTGGATGTTCGTCACTGACAACGATAACAAGCGGATTCTGGTGGCTGACCTTGAAAGATTCAACTTCACCGTGTTTATCACTCTGGACGAAAACCCGCTTGATGTAGCGTATGACTCATTGGAAAGGAAGCTTTATTGGACCAGCACCAATCACGTTCGCCGTTCTTGTCTGCTAGATAAGACTCCAGAACAAGTTATCGATACTAACAGTAAGTTTGATTTGATTTGATTTGATTTAGATTTATTTATTCTCTGTATGCCACTTTTTTTTTTCAAATACTCCAACTTTCTGCAGTTGAGGATTAAAATGTGCATGTTCATTTATGCATACACAATTATCCATACGCATGCTCGTATACAATATTTTCTTTCTACGTGCTAACAACTGCGCGTATACAAGTTCATTTCCAAACCCTGAACTCGAAGAATAACACGTTCAATGTGAAAGTGCCCTAATTAGTGATTCTGAAGAACGAGAAAACATGATTAAAAGTCTAACAAAAAAATTCCAAAATGCAATCGAGAATTGTCTCAACTTATACCTGTTAACGTGACTGAAAGACAAGACCAATTCGCTCTTTTAGGGTATACCTTGGTTATAAAAAAGGTTAATCTTGACAGATATATCAGTTATAGACGAATTCGATACTAATGATGTAAAGACACCCTCACACCTGCAATAATCTGCATTCAACCCATCCCCCTAGCTTACCAATACGACTGTTTACCAAAACAATATAGTGTTATCGACGCCATAATAGTGGATAGCCTGGTTTGCCTGTCGTTTTGTACATGCAACATATCATTATTATGCTTTATATGATAGGCTCTCGTCTGTTCAAGCCATCACTGCCTATATACAGCTTTCTGTATTCCAATCTCATCGATACATTCTACCATAAATCAGTCATTATTACTGTTGTTCTTCTGTCTTGAATAGCTTTTATCAACAAACCTTCCCATTCTGTTGTCATGCCGTCTGTAGTGTATATGTAATAAAAATGATAAAAATGACTATTTCGTTTATAATAATTACATACATTGCAGAAAAATCAATGCATAATAATCCGCAAATGTGGATCAGCAAACACTGATATTTAGCGACGTTATTGAGCATGGTTATGTTTTCGGTTACCGTGATTTGATGCAATTATGATCTAATCAACATATATCATTTCTTGATCACTTTAATTCACTTCTAGACCCAGTAAGAGCAATCACTATAACGCGGTCATCGAGAACTCTTTACGTGCTGTATAGGAACAAGATTACTCAGATGTCGATTGACCCAGACGGGAAGGAAACGGATGTCCTAGAGCTCCCTGACGAGCATGACGAGCAAACCTTAGCTTTTGTACTTTACAACGGGTAAATGTACCTTGAATACTGTGCCTTTATAACGAGATCCTGAGGTTTCTTATTGTTTTACGGGAAGTTCGTTATAACCGAACAAACACATTAAAGACATGAAGACACGAACGAACCAGTACAAACCAGGCGTGAATGTGATACTATCTCATTAATTTCGTTTAAAAGTTACATTTCAGAAAGAGAGACCATACAGATTTTTCCACTTTCATGCTCCGTTTGTAAACGCATAAGAATGGTTTTTAGAATTCGGGTGCAGTTTATTATTCCAAAGGTTCTCCGATTTTCCGAAGGCTCGTTATTTTGAAGGTTCACTAATCACAATCTTCGTTATTACGATGGTTCGTATTTTCGAAAAAGAAATAAGGTTAGCTATCCCAAAGGGTTTGTCATTTCGAGCGTACGTCATGCCGAATGTTCGAGATTCCGAAAGTGAAATGAGGTTAGTTATTCCGAAGTTTCGTTAGTCGGGAAATGTGGCATATAGTTGATAGGACTCCTGATTCCCGACCGGAGGACCGGAGTTCGAATCCCGGCCAGTGCTTACGTCCTTGGACAACATTGGACAAGATGTTTTTGTCTGTATCTCCATGTCCCTCTCGACCCAGGTGTATAAATGGGTACCTAGCCATGCTGGCAATGAGAGTAATAATAATGGCAAGGCCCTCTGGTAGATCGGTGACAACACTGAAGAGGCTACCCTGAGTAAATAAGACCTCATAATTCTTTTTTTTTTCACTCCGCATGTTCGTTAATCAGAAAACGAAATAAGGTTTGTAATTCAGAAGGTTTCGTACACTTACCTTTTCAGATGACGCACGGAACAACGCAGCTCTTTTTTTCATTTTCGGATCAGCTTTTGATTAACTAATCTTACTTCATTTTCCGATTAACAAGCCTTCTGAATATTGTAGATTCTTATTATTTTCGGATGAACAAACCTGCGGAATAACATCATTAATGTTCATAATGAGTACGGAACCCTTCTAATTTTGAATAGAGGAACATCTAGGTATGCGGAATTTGTGTGTTACTTCATCTTTTATCTTCATCTGTCGAAAAAGATAGAACTATAAATTAATGCTATGAAGACACTACTGACTGAAATTTCAAGTCTGATTATGGCAGATCCAGGGGTGCTCTATAATAGGGTCTGGAAAAAGGGGGATTTGCAATATTAATCTTGATCTTAATTTGGTAAACTTTTATCTTCTTCTGTCGAACAGGAAAAAATAGAGCTAAGTTGTTGCTATGAAGACATTTATGACTGAAATTTCATGTTTGATAATGGCGGATCGTGGGGTGCTCTGATAGGGGCGGGGGGGGGGGGGGAGGAGGACGGAGAGGTGGGGAAGCGCGGCGGAATTTTCACACTTTCAGCCACTCTTACAAAATCTATGACGATTTTTACCAAACGTTGGAGGTAGCATCCCTAGGGTAACAAATTCCCACTTTGTTTGAAGGGCAACAATTAAGTCGGGGGGGGGGGGGAGGGGGAAAGGGCGGGATTAGGATTAGACGAAGGCCCAAATTTAAGCGATTATCTTAAAAAAAAATTAGAAGTGATAGAGATAATACGATGCTTTTTTAGCAAGTACATTTTATGCATATCAAGGTTCAAGTTTGCTATGGCAGATGAGTGAATGTCAAAGTGGGGAGGGGGATAGGAAGGAGGCATAATTCTAGCATTTTCAGCTTCTTCTTGAAAACTCAAGAAGCATCCCTAGGGCAAGACAATCTCATTTCAGCTAAAAAATAGATAATAATAATAAATGTGTTGAAGTACGCAGGCTCTCATGCGCCGAGAGTATCATTAATGATAGATACGGCGCATTATAAATGTACTTTATTATTATTATTAAATGTCCTCTACAAAAGTGTTAGTGATGAAGGTAATAGAGTGCTATTGTAGTTTTAAGGGCGGAGGAGGAATTTTCACGTTTTCAGCTTCTTCTTCTAGCTATTCGCCAATCTTCGAAGGCTACCCGATAGGACCTCAGTTCGTTTAAATGGGCATCGCCCCAACTCCTAGGGTGGGAGGAGATTGAGCCCCCCCCCCCCCCTTATCTCAACCCTTTGAAAGGGGCCGAGATGAGGCGGTGGGGTCGTTTGGGTGAAATTAAGGATTTCAGTTATTTCTTGAAAACCTTACACATGACAGAAGGGACAGTAAAGAAATTTTCTGTACAACCACCAGTGATCGTGCTGATGGAGCATAATGATTAATTTTCATCACATTTCAGAAGGTACTTTGATGAAATTTCAAGTCTGCT
Source organism: Diadema antillarum (assembly GCF_040938485.1). Lineage (NCBI taxonomy): Eukaryota > Metazoa > Echinodermata > Echinoidea > Diadematoida > Diadematidae > Diadema > Diadema antillarum. The sequence goes on along the minus strand of NW_027272617.1, from coordinate 679,783 downwards.
AATGGGGGGGGGGGGGGGGAGGATGCCTTCCTCTTAGTCCCCGCTCTTGGGGGCGGGGAGCAAATTGGACTCGTTGTCCCTTCGAACGAAATGGGATTTCATTGCCCTGGGGATGCTTCCTCCCATGTTTTGGTGAAAATCCGTCAAAGATTTTTTAGGAAGATGAAGAAAATATGGAAAATCTCCCTCCTCCCCCTCACCCCTTCCCCAATCAGGGCACTCCTTGATCCGCCATAACCAAACATGCAATTTCAATCATTAATGTATTCATAGCGCTAACTGAGCTTTATCTTTTCCGGTTCGACAGAAGTAGATAAAAAAAATTGAGAGTATCTGAGGCTCCAGCTTCTCCTCCCTCCCCTTTGGTGGTGGAGGGGGGGGGGCTCACTTTAACAAAGTAAGATCATACCACAGTAAAGATGCTTATCTGCCAGTTGTGGTGGATATCCGTCAGAGATTTTTCAAGAAGATGCAGAAAATGTGGAAAATCCCCCTCCACCCCCTCCCCCCGATTAGGGCACCCCTGGATCCGCCATAATCAAATATGACATTTCGGCGATGAGGGGGGGGGGGGGGGGGGGGGGGGCTCACGCATCATTTAACAAATTAAGATCATATCACCATATAAAAATGTATACTTCCTTATTTTTTAACATGTTGACAATTATGACAGATTCTGTGTTGTTATTTTTTTTTTCGATTTATAGTAATGTGTACTGGACGAGATGGAAGATCAAAGGGATAAACTGTACTAGCCTCCAAGACGAAGCTGATTGTATTCCCCTGAGCACGTCTGGTAACAGATACATTACCGGCTTGACTATCGATACAAGTTGTGAGTAAGATGTACAATGAAATTAGATAAGTCAACTTTGGCGTACAATAGTCATGGCTCGCGCAACAAATTAGAATTATTCCACATGTTCACATGCCTGAGCTGTGACAATAAGAAATAATTACCTCTGTGAGCCAAAGGCCAATTACGGCAATTCCCCCCTCCCCCCCCCAAAAAAGCCCTTTAAGCTCCGTATTTTCAGATATTTTAGATTCAACTATCCTACAACGCACAAACAAAAAAATCAGGAAATACGAACAAATTTTTTTTTAACCCCTGCTAGTAAAACAACCCATAAGAAAAGAATGATAATGATAACAACTATAACAAAAGTTGGAATTGAGGGAAAGAGGCAAAGTAAGCGCTCCTGAGAGGTTGCTGTTGATTATCTGGTGTACGATATTCTACCTTTATTCTATCTTTATGCCCTATGCCCAATAACATTTAAAATAACATTCGCGTTCATTAAACTAACATCTCACCCAGCACCTTGCTCATATCGTTTTGTTTGAAACAGTTAAAAAATTACGTTATTGTTTGCATAAGTCGCTTCATATATTTAAGTTAGATGAATAAAAAAAAAGAGAAAATAATGAAAAAACAAACGTTCCTACCCGCAGCTGAAGGTACTCCCAGGCATTGGTTTGTTTGTTTTTTTAAATCTACGTCTTAAATTATCACGTTTCCTCCACTTTCCTCTCTCCTGAGAGACCTAGGCCTATACCCCAAATATACACAAGTCATTACCTCTTCAGTATTTTCCTCCCACAAAATGAGTAACTTTTCAATGAAATGCATACCACGTTATACACTTCCCTCTCTTGACGCCCCCATCTCTTTCCCGTGGTCACTTTGATCTTCATGTACCTTCAGATTGCATTCACTATGTCCTTTACGTGCTTACTTAATGTCATCAATGCTCTATACCAGTCGGTAGGGGCATTTTTGAGCCAGTATTAGGGCTATATAGTGCTACCTTAACATGGCGTTGAAATCAGTTATTGCCAGTAGGTGAACCCAAAATGATGACATTCTTTCAAAAGGCATAGTGCTGGGTCCGGGGTTAAATGTCGTCTGCTGAACGTTTGCTCCGTCTCTATCAGTTGCGATTGGTCCTCTATCGTCTGTTCCACTATCCGTGGTGACGCTTTACATGCTTTTCTTCATCCGCTTCATTTTTAACCAATGATTGTATGAAAGTTTCATGTACGTATCCAGCGTTTGCGTGGAACCTTATTATCTCCACGATTTTTTTTTTCAACAGAACTTGAAGAAAGAATGTGGCAATTACAAATATCGATTTAGCTAACAATTCTATAGAGAAACGGAATTTATTTCTGAAGTGGACTTGTATATCATTGATACTAGGTAGCACTATTAATAGCTGGAATAGGCCTCACGCGAAATCAATCATTTTCAATCCCATATCTTCAGTTATATGACTCTTTCCACCATCCGCAAATGTTTTCCGTCCTGCTATAAGTCATCAACACCAATAATTCAACATTTACAGCTGACTCACAATTTGGGCACAGCCCGTATGAAATTATGTACATACGCCAATAAGTGAAACCTACTGCCGGCGGAGGTTATGTTTTCGGGTAGTCTGTCTGTTTGTCTGTCTGTTTGTTCGTCTATCTGTTTATGTTCAAGATAACTCGAGAACGGACGAACACATTTTCATTAAACTTGCCGGGTATGTTCATGATGAGTAAAGAAAGAAAGATTGACATTTTCGGTCACAGCATCAAATGTCAAATGTCAAAGGTCAAAGGGGCCATAAAGGATACAACATAAAATTAATATCCTAATATATCAAGAACCGATAATCGGATTTTTACTAAACTTGCCGGGTGTGCTCATAATGAAGAAAAACAGAAATGAATTAAATTTAGGGTCATGAGATGAAAGATCATTTGTCATGGGGGTATTATAAAACATAAGATAATCTTAATCTCCTAATTATACATGAACGGATGATCGGATTTTCATCGAATTGTTCAATTTGCAGACTGTGTTCATAATGAAGTATGTTCATAATGAAGTAAGAAAGAAGCAATCTAATTGTGGGGTCATTAGGTCAAAGTCATCTGGGTCATTAAGGGCATAGGATGAACTAGGAAGTCTATGCATGTCTTTTTTTAAAATCCAAGTCATGTCTGTGCAGATCTGCCAATCGACATTTTATAGAAATTTTTTGACCATTTAGTTTTGCCTGCATATCACTGTATTTCAAATGATTTGAACCATAATTCGAGCACACAACGCATCGGCACATAAATCTGGCAGGATTACTATGCTAAGGAGGAAAATCAATTTAATATGTATATTTAACATGTTAAAAAGATTGTATCAGTCTGTCCTTCTTCCCCATCACTTGCATTATAAGCATCCATGACTTTTCCATAATTTGTTTTCACATTTAACTTGAACCAACACGTGCACTTGCTTTTCTTCTTGAAAAACTAGAGAGGTTTTGCAACTATAACACTTATGATAGGATCAATAGTTGTGATCGGTAAGTATAAGTTGCCTGCGTCAATCTGACCATCTGGTGGAGCTCATTTTAACACAGCTGTTTGGAAAATAGCGCCAGCACCAGTGCTATATAGTTCTGAACTTGAATCGCCTCCTGCCTCTATGTTTGCAACACTACAGTCTATCGTCTTGTATCGGTTCCCAAGTTGTATGTGTTTTATAGTTTGTGTTATATAAAGTTATATAAAAAATGAATTTAAATTTAAATCGAACGGATAGTAGCAATGATGTATCTACTATGTGACCATAAAATGTGATCATAAACACCTATGTAAGCATGTTCATGATTTCGCAAACCTGCGTTCTGTTTCATAGCTGATCGACTGCTCTATTGTAACTGGCCTGGAACCGACACAGCCTTCTACACTGACTTGTCCCCAATGAGCTCAGGCGTGTCAGGGCAAACTAAGATACCCGGAGTTGACATAAAAAGTTCGGACAGCGACGGACGCCTGAAGGATGTGAGCATATTCAACAACACAGTGTACTGGCTGCGGCAGGACGGTGTGGTGGTCACCAGAGACTACGCTTCGCACAATCCCACTTCTGTGTTGCATCCCATTACACGGGACAATTTGGGTAATATAGCCCTTCATCTGGTGAGAATGACCATTGCTAATGACGACCCCATGTAAAATATCCGTCATATTTGTCAAAGGGGTTTCAATAATTTCATAACCAACCCGTTAAATGCTAATGAAATTACCTAGTAAATATGATGTTCTCTTGTCATCAAAGGGCTTACAAAAGCAATATTTTAACTTCCTGAAGTGAATGCAAATAATAAAATTTCGAGAGCATTTGAATATGTGTAACCATGGTAACTGTTATACCAAAAGGTAAGGAAGCAACCTGTTCATAACGAATTTTATACTGCCTTGGACGTCATTAATCAGTTTGTTTATACTGACACACCACTAAAAATGTTGAATTACAAGCAAATATAAAAACACTTCGACATCAGCCGAATACCTTTTGAAATGCAGTATTCTGTACCTTTAGGAGTAATTGTAATTCAAAAGCACTGGATGATTTTAATTGTCAAATGTATCACTTCATTTGGAATAATATTATATCAAGCTATCACCATCCCTTGACGTTGCACACAATCATGATAGAACCTTTTGATTGCATTTATTAATCGATTGCTGGAATGACATTGGTATAGACAGTGAACAGTTTGAGTGTTGTCGGCTGATAATCTTGCTCGTATCTGTAAGTTCAAGTCACATTACTTACTGTAAAACAAGTAAAAGTGTTTTCGCTTGAATTACGAGTACGTGAACTCTTTATCTCTGTCGCCAAACAGTCCGTCTGGATTTCTTTTTTTTTTATTTCTCCTTTTCTCGCTATCGCGCCATCTCTCGACTTGACACGTACAGGTTTAGCAGCTCGAAAAAAGATACTGTATAATGATAAGAGTCCAAGAATCTAGGCTATGATAGCGGATTTGCTTGAGACCATCAACTAAATGTAGGATATGGATGTTATTTACATCCATTAATTCGAGCCAGCATGTCTAAGTCACTCTCCGTGCGATACGTAAACAATACACACTGCGCTGAACACGTATTTTTTGTTGTACTATTAAAGTTGTTGCTGATATCATGTATAATCACGAGTGTCTACATTGCTCTATAGCTCTTCAAAGTTCGCTGTGTATATTATTATGATTTAATTTTATGGGAAGCACATGAAATGAAATGAAATTTATTCATTTTCCGCATAGTGAACATTATACCATATATATACAGAGTAAAATAAAAAATAAAATATCGTGATTTTTTTATGACCACAAATGTGGAGAGGACTACTAAGAAGCACCGCACTGTAGACCCCCTATATACCCCTATATACAGACAATATAATATCAAAGAAAAGGCAAAGTGTTACAACGAAAACACTACATACATACATCCAATATATACAATATACAACAGAGTTGTATATTGTTGTATATTGTACAATGATTAATGTTTATTTCTGACTTTCATTGTTATCAATGAATGTTGCATTTTGAAGTAAAAAAAGAATGATATATAAGTGAATTAAGAGTTTTTATATAGAAAATAGTTATTGATTTGGTATATTAATAGAAAAAATTGTAATGGTTGTGTTATTTTTTTCAGGCAAGTTTGATATAATTATTCACACCTATAAAGGGATGGGGGTTCCTTTTCTCATAAACTCTGTCATTAAGTTGGATTTGATTTTTTTTTCAATCCTATTTGTAAACTGTTACTTTAGAATAAGAATGGAATAGAAACTAACCACCCAAAATGAAAACACTTGTAGAAAAAAAAATCGGTTAAGATATACAGACGTTAATTACCTTAAACTCGATTATGAATACTTATCATGAAACCTTTTTTTTTTTAGTTTACACTTAAAGCAATTAAAGCTTTGAGCGTGTTTCAATGAATGGTCGAAGGAGTTCCCAGAGCTTAGGACCCGTAAACATAAACATAAAAAAGATGATAATCATTATTGTCTTCTTGCCTTGTTGAATATTCATATATAACTTTATTCTTTTGGAACATTTCCTTAGATGCAGCAGCGGTAGCGTTAATTTCTACATTGCACATAAAACAACCCACCTGAAGTCGATATATAATAAGTCACTAGTGATCTTAAGAATGCGGTTTTCTCTAAACAAGACATCAGTAGGTGATCTATAAGTGGTATTGCATATCAATCGCATTGCTCTTCTCTGTAACAAAAGTACTCTATTTTTGTTTGTACTGCGTTTCCCCATTCCATCACGCCATATACGTAATGAGTTCCATACGCGTCTTAGGACCATGATGTCTAACTGATTTATGTGCTAACAGGGATCTAGGATTATTGAGATGAAAGTCGGATGATCGTCGTGTGGGGTAAGAATGAATATCAGTATTGTATATATATATATATATATATATATATATATATATATATATCTAATTATATATATATATATATATATATATATATATATATATATATATATATATATATAGATAGATATATATATACTGACATCAAAGGACTTAACCACAACATGGCGGGGCGGTGCAAGGACAGTAAATCTATTGACATACACCCAACCATCAAATTCACGTTTGACTCCTCACCCGAACAAACACACTTTCTCGACGTCACAATCAAACACGCGGACTCACAACTTCACACAGAACTTTACACCAAACCCACTGACACCCACACATACCTCCTCCCCACATCCTGTCACCCAGCACACTCTTTCAAGGGTATTGTCTACAGCCAAGCCCTACGCGTCACACGCATATGCTCAAACACAGAGTCACTGGAACACCACCTACAACAACTCGCACATTTCATCTAACGAGGCTACAACAAACAAATGGTCCACAACCAGATAACACGGGCAAGACACACACCACGTGATGAACTTCTCTCCTACAGAAAGGGAGGCGACACACACAAACAGGACATATTCTGTCCAATCACATACTCGCCTGCCACTGCCAAACTACCCCACCACACAAACACCACCAGACTCTACAACAATCTGTCAACACCCGGGAATTATTCCCCAAACCCTCTACCATCTCCTTCAGCCGTGGACGCACAATAAGAGACTTCTTAGTTCGGGGCAAAGACCCCTCCCCCAGCACGCCATCACACAAACCTAACGGATTCTACCGTTGCAACTCGCGAAAATGTAACCTTCACCAACACATCGTAGAAACTACAACATTCCAAAGCACAACCACAGGTAGACAATTCAAGATCTCCTCACACATCAACTGCAAATCCACATGCGTCATATACCTCCTAACATGCTCGCTCTGTCATAAACAGTACGTCGGGAAAACAGAAACAACACTGTACACAAGAATCAACAACACACTATCAGAAATACGTAACACAACCCACATCACAAAACATTCCCATACACCAAACATTTCAACCTACCCTCACACTCATTATCCAACCTACAACTTACAGCCATCGAAGCTATCGTGAGCAAATCACACACGACAACACTACGCCGAGAATCCTTTTGGATTGACAAGTTAAAGACCCTCCACCCAAACGGAATTAACATAGAATCTTAATGTCACCTTCTTATTTCTCCACAACTGATTGTCAGATATGTATGAGTAATTGTAGAAATAAATGTAAGTATGTATGTTTGTATATATATTATGTTTTGCAGTTGATTATTTGAATCATTAGGAAGTATTGAATAGATGTATGAAGGTGTATTATATAGAGATAGATGAGAAGAGATTAATTGAATGTTAGTGTATAAAAAAATATGTTATTTTTTGAGAGTATTAGAATACTTGTTAGATTTTTTGAATGTTATTATATGATAGATATGTTATTGTTTGAGAAGGTTAGAATATTTTAGTTAGAATTAGCGATTGATGTAAATGTAGGTAAATATATAATAGGTAATGTAATAATGGTATATGTATTTTTGGGAAAGTTGAATTGCTGTTAAAGTAATGTGGGTGTAGGTATGTAAGTATTTGGATAAATAGATTCATGTGTATGAATTATATCATGTACGCGGATATGTATGTTTATATGTATTATAAGAGGTGTATTAATATGTAGAAATTGTAATGGTAATTTGGAAGTTTTTTTTTATATTGTTGGATAGTGAAAAAATTTGAGTATTGGTAGTTTATGATTGACTAAATGAGAACGAGCCTTAGTACAGAAACGCCCCCCCCATATACACAAATACATATAAGATACACCCGACCATAACTTTCACACAGACAACACTACAAGACCACACTCAGCACCAACACAGTAAGTTTTGTTTTGAGATTGTATTTTGTAATAGTATGTTGGTTTGTTTTTTGTTATAAAATGCGCTGAATTGAGGTATGTTTTATGTTGAGTATATTTTGAAATGTATAGTATATAAGGTTAGTTAAGTTTAGTATGATTTTATACCTAGGTTGATTTTATTTATACGTTGTTGTCATTGACTGTGTAGATCCTGAAGAAGGGCTTTTCGCCCGAAAGCTCGATGATTAAAGGGGTACTACCCAACACCAACCACGTCTATATGTGCAAGATTTGCTGTCAATATATATATATATATATATATATATATATATATATATACAGTACTTATATAACGCATATCACTACCGTAGTGTCTCTATGCGCTTTAAGGGAGAGAGATGAAAATGGAAAAAAAAATGTAATTTACAATGTATGTACAGTATACGGAAAACCAAACTCATTCATAATGTCTTGAGAACAGTTTTCAACAGTGTTAACTGTGGAAGCTTCCTTAAAGGACAAGTTCACCTTTATAAACATAAGGATTGAGAGAATGTAGCAATATTAGTAGAACACATCATTGAAAGTTTGAGGAAAATCAGACAATCCGTTCAAAAGTTATGAATTTTTAAAATTTTTGTGCAGCAACCGCTGGATGAGAAGACTACTGCAGTGTATGAATAACTTGCGTACAACAATATAAGGAAAATATAAAGAGAATTTCACAAAATTCCATCTTTTGAAAAAAGTACACATTCCCCTGACTCGTTACCGACAAATGTTATGGGCAATATTATTCCCCCTGCCTTTAGAAAGAGGCAAGTCAAGAGCTCTTTTATTATGCGAAAAAAGTGAAAATATGTTGAATTTTCTTTTACATTTTCTTCATACTGTTGTACGCATATGACTCACAAGCTGTAGTAGTCTCCTCATCCAGCGGTTCCAACACAAAAATTTTAAAGATTCATAACTTTTGCATCGATTGTCCAATTTTCCTCAAACTTTCACTGATGTGTTCTACTAATATTGTTGCATTCTCTCAATCCTTATGTTTATGAAGGTGAACTTGTCCTTTAATATAACGTGGAACAGCGTTCCACGGTGTGGGAGCAGCATGAGCAAAAGATCGCTCACCATAAAACTTTGTTGTGATAGCAGGACATTGGAGAAGATTTTTCCGAGCCGATCTTAGATTACGAGAGGGAGCGTACCTTACCGAGGACTCCCTGAGATATTCTGGTGCCATTGAATGTAGGCACTGGTGGTGGGTTAAACATCTTGTCCAAGGTCGCACGCACTGGGCGGGACTCGAACTCGGGTCCTCCGATCAGGAGTCGAGTCTTATCCACTGTGCCACAGCGCCCCCACAAATAGATTTAAAGATAATTATTCGCTTTAATCCAATTTGCTAGAGATGTAATTTCAACATTTAAAAATTTTCCTAACTTATTAGGATCACTATGAATATAAAATTAATGAGAATCATCAGCAAAGAGGATAAAAGAGAGAACATTCGACGAACAGCGAATATCATTTACATAAACAGAGAATAACAGTGAACTAAGAAGGCTTCCTTGTGGAACTCCACACTTGATTGGAACAGTAGACGAATTATATATTCTGTTCATTTTAGATGGTACTTGAACAGATTGTGGCGAAAAGTTGTATAGAAACAATACATGTAAAGGATCTACTATACAATGTATAATGTGTTTGACAAGGACATTGCCAATGTCATCATAGCCGCCATGTTGGCCGGGGTTTTTCATTGCTTTGAGCTGATTAACTCTTGTCCGTCAGTTGGTTTGAAAAATATTGATCGGTCGTTTGGCGAGAGAAATTCGTAAAACGATTTATCACTTGGAGTAACAGTTTGTGTTAAGTTGGAGCCTATTTTTTGAAAAGTATAATGAGTTAAAAATCTCGGCAATTTCACACTTGTCCTCAATGATACTATCATTTACTTGTACTTTAGAAATAATTACTAGTATCAACGTGTACTTTAGTCATGATGCCTTGACGTCACGTTTAATGCAGAGCCTCTCTATCACACATGGCTGTCGGCTACGATAGTCCGTTGAGGGCAAGGGGGGGGGGGGGAGGAGGCGGAGGAGGAGTATAGTTTTGGCGATTATCACCGGTATGCTAATAATCTGAATTGCTGTAGCAGAACTCTAAATGTTTCATTTCATTTTTACCCATGTATACAATATCATAATGGTATGATATGAGAGAACAAGGTTTGCGATTAAGCGTAATCATGTATGCGTGCGAGAAAGCGTATGCGTATGATTGAGTATAAGCTTGTTTGTGCATGTGTGTGCATGCATACAAAGTCTGTGTGTGTGTGTGTGTGTGTGTGTGTGTGTATTCGTAAAAGCAAGTTTGTTAGCTCTTTAGAGTTCGAACCGATGTATTAGTCTTTAAATATGTTTTAATGTACGAATGTTGGGAAACTTATATGCACTAATATAAACTCATGTACAATTTAACCTTACCTATGGTTGCCATGTATAATCTAAATAAAGATCATCATACAGTTGACTCCCGTTCTAAAAAAGTCCTCGACACCGGCAGTTTTCTTTCGTAATATCGAAATTTCGTTGTAACCGAACAAATAAGCAATAAAAAACATAGAGCAGATAATGCTGTGGCCTGAATTTTTACTTCGTTGTAACCGCTATTTCGTTATAACCGTGTTCATTTTAACGGGAGTGCACTGTATATCTATCTATCTATCTGTTTACAGTAATGTATCTTAATAGTCATAAAAAAGCCAGGAAACGATGACTTGTGTCCCTGTCGTGATGAATAAATACGACCCTCAATGTTTTTTCGTTTTATTTCCTTATTTTTGATCACCCTTTTCCAATTTTCCAAGTCAATGTATGCAGACAAATGAAATTGTGTATTCTTTTACAGAGCTAAGTGTTAATAGGTCTGATTGTAAGGTCTGATATGTTTTGGGTTTCTGATATTATCATTATCAACCACATTAGCTATTTGTATTTTCGTTACAGCATGTTATACTCATCGCTTCGGAATATTATATTCACTTCGGACTTCCTATTTGTTGCTACGAAAAATAAGCTCTCCTCAAATCACCCACAGGTATCATTACGTATCCATGAGACACATCAATATATAACTTTTCGCACCGTATATAGGACTTGCGATAGTCAGGGTTCATTTCTTTTCTCGTCACTTTCATAAACTTCAAATGTGTGAAATAGTCAAGCACGGCTAACTCCCGCATTATTCTATGAGAATGAATTTAGGATTTTATTTTGTATGCGTGTTCGTCTTTGTATGCACATATTCAGAATGAAATGTGATAATACCAGTGGAAAAAAAAATCAAAATCGGATACAAATAAAAGACTTCATCATAGAGTGAAGGCTCGCTAAATTTTATAAAACACTTTTAGGAAAAGAAAATCAGTTTAATTGCATAAATGAATGACTGCATGTCATCACTGCACAACTTGTCATGTCGTTTGTACTTACAACCTTGATGTGTCCCTTTTGTTTCTCAAACGCAATTCTAACCCAATCCAAATTACAAATATATCTGATTTATATATGTGTCTTTATTTATCGTTATCGTTATTCTTAAATTATCTATATATTAGTAACATTGTGTTTTCCATGTTTATAGCAGAAGAATTCCATTTTCGTCATTTTTTTTTAACCCGATCAATGGATCTTGAGGTCACGAGGTCATGGCCTCATGCGATCACTTAATGTGACAATAGTTTCAAGTGTTCAAGAATGTTTTGCCAAAAAAGGAAATGTAGAGAATATTTATGATTTCATAAGTTCTATATTTTTATGTTTTGACTTAAAATTTTTTTCTTGTGTCTGTGAATTACTTGTCATTTTATTGAAGTTATCTCTGGTCAGGTTTACTTCTCACGATAAATTACAGTGTATTATGTTATGGTACATGTAAAAAAGACCTTGTATTGAATCTTGTGTTCCACGAGGAAGCTTGTCCATTGCTTTTCATAATAAACAGTTTAAGTAACATCATAGGTCCTCGGAAAAATAACTTTCACTTACTACTATACTCTCAGATGACTGTAACCTTTTCTACTCTAACCCTTTATTATAGCCCAATAGTAATATTGATAACGACTGTAAATGATGAATTTAAAAAGTAACCAAATGGATTTGCGATAGATTAACAAGACAAATTCATGCTCTGTATTAGCTCCTCATATATTCATGATAGACTTTATTACTAAACATAATGTTTACCTTCACATGTACCAATGTACTTTTATTTCCTATGTCATGTAACCTCCCAGTCGTGACCAACACGATATAATATCGTGTTTGGCATATTATGCTCCAATTTGTATAGCCACGGCAGCAAACGCCATCAGCCGAGCAGCTTTTAAACTTGGGCAAGAAAGATTATATTCTCGGATTTTATCTCCTTTGTTTACATCGAAGTAATTGGGAAACCCTAGTGGCGCGTTATCTCTTTATGCCTCGTTTCAAATTTGCGTGCATTAATGGAGTCGAGGAGTCAAACTTTTCAAAGTCAACACAGCCCGTGAGGAGACTACAAAACAACTCTTCAAACCCGTACAAAAATCGTCAATGGTAATTGAATGGTAGTGAAAGGTAACTGTCAATGGTAAAGGGTAATTGAAAGGTAATGAAAGGTAACTGTCAATGCTGAAGGGAATGGTAATTGAATGGTAGGTTTCCAGTGGTCAGTGGTAACTGCCAATGTACTATGAGGGGTATTTGAATGGTGCGTGATAATGTTGAGAAACTTTTTTTTTTCACTGATGTAGTCAGATTGATTTCCCTTCAACCGTCTTAACAACTTATTAGAAGACCATGTAGTGGTGACAGGAGTTCAACGAGCTTTGCAGTGGTTACTGGTAACTCTAATGGTGAAAGTTATTTCAGTTGGTTTCCAGTGATCAGTGGTATAACCACTGTCAATGGTGAAATATATTTGAATAGTTGGTCAGTGATAACTGTTAATGGTCAAAAATATTTTAATGATATGTTCTAGGGGTCGATGGTATATATCCATGGTGAAAGGTATTTCAATGGTCGGTTTTCAGTGGTCAGCAATAACATGTCTATGGTGAAAGGTGTTTCAGTATGGCAGTTTAATGTTTATCACGCTATAGAACTTTAGAAGAGAGGGCGACCTGATTTAATTCACCTATTTTCAAGATTACTAGTGAATAAATAAATTCATTTAGAAAGATAACAGTCAAAGCTATGATTTGGTTATTCAAAACATTTATTTATTTTTTTTGACGGGGGGAGGCGGGTAAAACCATAGAGTCATGCTGCTATTGTGTAAGTTCTATTAGCATCACTGGATTTAAGTAGTGTTATAATGCATGAGGATGACACGTGTCAAAGATAGAGCTCTAGATTTCAGTGATTTGTTTTGTTCTTGTGGTTGTTTTTATTTTCCCCCAACTGTTTTTAATGAATATTTTTTATGCAAACTATATTTTCATTTGATACGAATACCCGTTTTTGGAATCATTGTTATCTCTTTTTAGATTGACATTCTTTGTTCAATTCAGTTTATATTTACAATGGGACATTAATATCTCACATTTATAACCATTTATCTATATTCATGAAATATATAAATATCATATTTTATCTATGAATATGGTGTGGTGTATACATAGAGTCAAACCTGTCTTTAGCAGCCACCCAAGGGAGACGAAAAGAGTGGCGGTTGTAGACAGGTGGTCGCTATAAACAGGTTATCCAACTTGTGTGCATTGCCTACTTGTACACGTATCATTGTTGTATACATCTATCATGTACGTGTTTGCGTATACATAGGACCCATGCACTCATGTGTTTTATGCATGGAACAATGCCGGTGTTTATGAAATTGTTGCACAGTAGGGCATGCAATGTGTACAGTCGTGGAGAAAAACGTAACACTAGTGCATCATGACTGAATGAGTGATGAATGAAGCGGTGGCGATCACTGAAAGTTGCCCATGAATAGACTATAAATGTCAATTCTTCTCATTCATCCAGTCGAAGTACAAGATCAATAATTAGTTGAATCAAGAAACTGGAAAATGAACTCACTGTTGCGACGTTTCGCCAATTATCAATTGGCTTCTTCGGGCTAATGATGCTCCCGATGATGGAATGGCCCTTAAATTTCATTGTTGTCCAGTTTCTTGATTCAACTAATTACTGATCTTGTACTTCGACTGGATGAATGAGAAGAATTTACATCAGTCAATCCGGCACGAATTCGGCCAGGAATGTGTGAGATTGTGCAAAAACAGCGAAAAGACGGCTAGGAAAATCGCAAATTTCCGTAATCACCTGCGGTTCAACCTCCGTTGTTTACACGACATTACACCCACTAGCATCCAGCTAAAGAGTAATGGTCGAGGTCACAAAGCGTTAAACGTCTTGAGGAATGTTGAGAGGAAATTACTCAACGAAAGGATCAGACAAATCAATCACAAGTTGGATAATTTGAAAGCACATCAAAACCATCTGGAAAAAAAAGATAGGAGATCAGTTTCCAGCCAAGGTTATCAGTCAAATCAAGGATTACACTACAAATGCGCAGTTGGCACAACACGAGCTCACAAAACGGCGCCATATTGGAAAATTCACGAAGCTCCGAGAGACACGTGAATCGCGAGCGGATTTAGATCAGAACTGTGGAGTCGCAAAACGGAGTGTTTGGCATCCAGCGTTCCATCGAGTTGGGTGAGAAACCTGTCTTCTAGGGATTTATCGCAGGACGAAAAATCTCTCTTAGGAAAGGGCTTAAATTTTGCGACATCGCCTACTGTATCGGAGCTGATCAGCGCTACTGAGTCTGCTATCCGACTAGGTAACATCAAACCTGATGCTGCAGAGGAGTTAGTACCCTATTATGTCACTCTGAATTACCGAAACCGAACATTACAGAGAAGGAACGACGTGCGTAGGAAGGCTTGGCAAGTGATAAGAGCATTGTTATTGTACCGACAGACAAAGGGAGGTGTGTAGTTGTACTTGACAAAGACAACTACACTGACAAATGTCTTGATTTGTTAGAAGATAAGAAGACATACAAGAGCGTAGGTTACAACCCAACCAGTGGATATAGAAAATCTGTAACTGGTGTCATCAATACGATTCACAAGGAAGGTGGTTTCAGTGATAGACAAAAACAGTTCTTGACTCCACCTACAGAACCTACTGTACCAGGATTTTATGGCTTGCCTAAGGTACATAAACCTGACCCCATACCAGTGAGACCTATCGTTAGCTGCTCTGGCTCTGTGACTTACAACTTTGCCAAACATGTTGCCAACATTCTAAGCTCATTGGTAGGAACGTCACCTCATAACGTGAAAAATGGCCAGGATTTCGTTTAGAAGATTTCACACCTCAAACTAGATGATGATGAAACCTTGGTGTCATATGATGTAAATGCTCTATTTACATCGATTCCCACATTAGAAGCAGTGAATGCAGTAAAGAAATGTCTTACTAGAGATAACAGCTGGAAGGTTCGTACTACACTCTCTATAATCCAGATTGTTGAAGCCTTGTCTGTGTGTTTATACACAACCTATTTCTCATTCAACGGCAAGCATTAGGCCTATATACAACAACATGGATGTGCTATGGGATCCCCAGTTTCTCCCATAGTAGCTAACAGTTACATGCAAGAGTTTGAGACCACAGCACTGATGAGTACCTATTCCGGGCACGTTCCACGTATCTGGCTCCGTTAATATACGTGGATGACACCTTTGTCATCCTTCGTGAAGAAGAGAGTGCTTTCTTCTTCAGTCACGTCAACTCCTTGGACACACACATCTCCTTTACACAGGAAACGTGCAAGGATGGGAATTTGCTTTCTTAGACGTTGAGGTCCACGTCGAAGCTGATGGCGCCCTTTCCACTTCAGTGTACAGAAAACCAACCCATACAGACCATGACCTGAATTTCCGGTCACATCATCCCTTGATTCACAAACTTGCTGTCATCAGGACCCTTTTCCATAGAGCAGACACCATTGTAGTGCACAGTTCATCTGAGGTCACAAAGGAAAAGACCAACATCAGAAACGCCTTGGCCGGATGTGGGTACCCTGACTGGGCTTTCTCTAAAGCTGACAACCCAAAGCCACCAAACAAGAACACACGGAGAGCGCAAGGGGTGCAGGGACGGAAAGTCACCATTACTATTCCATACGTACATGACTTGTCAGACAAGATCAAGAGATTATTCCAGAGACAGGGCATCACCACCGCTTTCAAACCCCACAACACATTAAGACAGAGATTAGTGCATGTCAAGGACAGAGTCGCTAAAGAAAAGCAGAGAAACGTGGTCTATGGCATTCGATGTTCTCAGGAGGAATGCAATGATTTCTATGTAGGAGAGACTCAACAATCACTGAGAGCTCGCATGAACCAGCACCGAAGACCCAGCAGTTTAGAGAGTATTCCGGATTCGGCAGTATACACACATGTCAACGCTAGCAACCACTCATTTAACACCAAAGAAGTGATTATCCTGGACAGAGAATCCAGATGGTTTGAAAGAGGCGTCAAGGAAGCCATCTGGGAAGGTGTGGAAAGACCCACACTTAACAAGAGGGGAGGTCTCCGTTTCAATTTATCGCACGTATGGGACCGGGCCGTTCGCAACATCCCAAGCCGTCTTTCGCGCGCTGGACAAGGTCCAGTGCGCTCTGCACAATCTCGCACTATTTAAGGGCCATTCCATCATCGGGAGCATCATTCGCCCGAAGAAGCCAATTGATAATTGGCGAAACGTTGCAACAGTGAGTTTGTTTTCCAGTTTCTTGATTCAACTAATTATTAATGTAGCCAGAAAAACACTGAATTATCAGCTCGGCTACGGCTCCATCGGGTCTGTGGCCGCTATAGACAGGTTAAAATCTACCGCGGGAAACAACTCGTTGCCACTGCATGGCCAAGTTAAATAAACAGGTGACCGCTATACACAGGGTCTTTAAAAAGACTTTTTTCTCGGGGGATTTTTCAGTGGCCGCGAGAGGCAGGTGGCTGCTATAGACAGTTGGCCGCTAAGGCAGGTTTGACTGTATCATATAAATATATGTACATGTATATACCCGTTATGTGATATGCCCCTGTATAAATGAACACGAGACCAATGGTAGATGAAATGTAAATGAATGGTAAATGAATGGTAACAATCATGAATATTCAAATTAGTTAAAATACAAATTTTGAAAACTAAAGAAAATTGATGAAAAAATTGTAAATTTTCATATTTATGCTGGAATTGAACTTCAACATTGTTAGGAATTGTGTATACATTATGTTTCATCACAAACTGTGATTAAGCAGCACTTGTGGATATTAATAATAAGAGAGTAATAAATATCGTTAGTAACCATGTACAAAAATGGTATTACCATTCTCCTGTATATAACAGTGCGATGCGTGATAGAGGAAAGGAGAAAAGGAGGAAAGGAGAAAAGGAGAAAAGGAGATGCGTGATAGAGGAAAGGAGGAAAGGAGACCTACGGCATCTACATCTACAAGGTTCTGAAGCAAGTCCACCCAGATACTGGAATATGGAAGACGACAACTTCAAAACAGTAGACCACTTCAGACGTAGAGGTAAACGCCGCAGACAAGGCAGCGTAAACTTTAATGAAACCCCAACAGGTTATTATACCACCGCCAGTGACATGTCTGAAACTGAAAACCCACCCCCACGGACTCCACCAAACCTCACTATCCATTTCACCCCAGTAGAAAGGAAAAATCTCCACACCTTAAACCCTCTTGTTGTTGCAAAGGCCATCCAAAAACATGCCGGAAACACCCCCGTAGAGTACGTAAAGAGAACCAGAAATGGTATTCTTATCAAATGTGCCAACCTCCATCAGCTACAGTCTCTTTCACAAATGACCGAAATTGGCAATGTAGCCGTTAAAGTGCTCGAAAAAGAAAACACTAGCAAAGGTGTCATCAGTGGTATATCTACCGACCTCACTGAAACTGACTTATTAGATGCCTTGAGTAAACAGAAAGTCTCTAAAGTGGAGCTCATACTGAGGAGAGGGAAAACAGAAAAAACTCCCACAAAATCACTCATATTAACATGTAGCAACAAACTGTCGCTCGAAACAAAGATGTGTCCGCTGTGGAGGGCCACACTCCTTTCAAGACTGTACACAGAAAGAAAACCCCAAGTGCATCAGATGCCACGAGAAACATTCCGCGGCATACAACGGGTGCACTGAAATAAAAAAGGCCAAGCAAATCCAAATCATCCGGGTTGAAAACAAAATAAGTTATGCGCAGGCCACAAAAGTCTTCAACGAAAGAAAAGACAACACTGCAGAGCCAACCAAAATCACTGAAACGCAGCAAACCATGACCGCTCCCGCAGACAAAAGCGCAGACCCCCCAATAAAGAACAGAATAGGCCATAGAGAACAAACTCAAAACATTGAAAGAATGGCGACGACTCCAGAAACAACCCAAACTAGCAAAGTTGATCCGCCCAGGGAGTTGGGAAGAGATCCGCCAAATCCAAAAAGGAACTATAACGCCGGAGAGACTAACCGCCCAAATTTCGTCTTGACTGCCACAACCGAGTCGCTTTTAGCATTCCTGATCTGCATGATACAGTCACTCAGACAAGAAATGTCCATATCTGAACTGATTGCCACAACAGCAGAAGCAGCAGAGCGAATACTAAACACCCCCAAAGTTGATATCATCCGTATCAATGCATATATTCGCACATAACATATACGTCCTTATGGCATTCCTGTCTACACTTCAATGGAATGCACAAGGCCTCCAGAACCACGGATATGAGCTAAAGAAATTTGTACAGTCACGTGAAAAGAACCCTTTTCACATCATATGCATCCAAGAAACTTGGTTTTCGGAAGAAAACATTATGCAAATACCAAACTATATATGCTTCCCACGAAATAGGAAGAGTGGCCCCCGAGGCGGGTGTGCCATCTACGTGCATAACACTATCCCTTTCAACTCGCCAACCTCTCATGCGGAACTCGAAATCCAAACAATAACTCTCCATATAAATTCTTCCCGTTTGACTGTAATAAATTTCTATAACCCCTGTCAAAAGATTGATAAAAAAACAATTGAGGCACTTTCGCAGTCAATCAGAAGCAATCGAAATGATACTAAAAATGTCATAATTCTTGGTGACTTTAACAGTCACAACACCCTGTGGGGAAGCGAGCACACCAATCGCAATGGTCACCTCATCGAGCAATTTATCAACGACCAACACCTGGTCCTGCTAAATGACGGCGCAGGCACGAGGCTAGATCCATACTCCGGCAAACTGTCATGCCTTGACCTTACAATGGCAAGCCCAAACATAGCAAATAAAAGCAACTGGTCTGTCCTTACCGATCGCTTCAGTAGCGACCATTTACCATTGGCTATAACAATTAAGAATTTCTCTTGCAGTGTTGAAGTAAATCAAGAAGATCGATTAAGTCGTTATCACTTTAAAAACGCAGATTGGAATATTTTTGCAGAATTATCTGAAACCTTGTTGTCCGCTGACATTCAGCACGAGGACACGGAAACTTTTTATGAGAATTTTATTACAAATTTGACAAAAATTATCTCAAAATCAGTTCCTCAAAAGAAAAAAAAAGACCGTCCAGCTGTTCCCTGGTGGAACAAGCAATGCTCTGAAAAAGTGAGAGAAAGAAATAAAGCAAAAAACAGAGCAGCAAAATATATGTCACAGCAATACCTAAATGATTATAAAATAAAGAAGGCACAAGCTCAAAAAGTTATTAGACAAGCCAAACGTCAGTACTGGGAAAACTACTGCGCCAAACTGAACCGCTTTACCCCTACCAGTGAAATATGGAAAACCATAAAAACAATGAATAATTTTTCTGTTAGATTTACTAGGAATATACCTGCGTTATTTGTAGATAACACTGAAGTAAAAACAGATAAAGAGAAGGCTGAAGTTTTCGCGCGATTTTTTGCAAATATCGGAAAAAAGAAACCAAATACCGCCCTCTACGATACCGTCCTAGAGAGAAACCGACATGACAAACTAGAAAAATATCCTTCAGTACTTAATGAAGATTTCTCCATGAACGAAATGTCGAAATCTCTGGATTGTGGAAAAACATCCGCCCCAGGACAGGATCAAATCAACTATCATGTCTACAGCAAATTGCCCCCTTCAGCACGAACAACCATGCTTTCACTCATAAACCAAATCTGGAATACTGGCCACGTCCCCAAAGCCTGCAAGCACTCTATACTCACCCCGATAGCAAAACAAAACAAAGACCCCCAAAATGTCTCCTCGTATCGTCCAATCGCCTTAACTTCCTGCTTTATTAAAATCATGGAACGTATGATAAAATCTCGTCTCCAGTGGTACTCAGACAAACACAATCTAATTCCAGCGCTCCAAAGTGGCTTCAGGAAGGGACGTAGTACTACAGACAACATAGTCAACTTAGAAAATAGCATTCAAAAAAGTCTAGGAAATAAGGAGCATACATTAGCTGTATTCCTCGACATCGAAAAAGCATTTGATTCTCTTTGGATTGATGGACTTATATTCAAACTAAGACGTATAGGATTAAAAGGGAACGTGGTTCGCTTTTTACATAACTTCCTGACGAACCAATCAATTCAAGTGCGGATCCAAAACACAAATTCTAGTCCCCAAACCATCAGTAATGGTCTCCCACAAGGAAGTATACTCAGTCCCCTTCTTTTCAACCTCATGATGTATGATATACCTACCGATCCCGCTGTAAATATGTCAATGTACGCTGATGACTGCGTACTCTGGAAATCAGGGAAAATGTAAAGTTCATTGGCAAAAAAAAAATCAATGCATATCTTGGAAAATTGAACTCCTGGTTCAACGAATGGGGCTTCAGATTATCCGACAGAAAGACAACCCCAGTAATTTTCACAAACTCTATTAAACTTGAAAAACCGGAGATAAAAATAAATGATAATGTAGTGAAATATCAACAGAGTCAGAAATTTTTAGGTCTCACTTTAGATCAAAAATTAACATGGAATACACACATAAATGATGTTGTTGATCGTTGTAAACCCAAAATAAATATTTTAAAGAGTCTGGCGGGAACTACATGGGGTAATTTTTCTAAAACCCTTCTTATGGTGTACAGAGCACTGATCAGGTCTCTTCTCGACTATGGATGTGAAGCTTATGAGTCCGCCTCAGAAAGCTCAAAAAAACCACTGGATTCCATCCAATATCAGGCTCTTCGAGTATGTGCTGGTGCAGCTCCCGCCACATCTCTAGAATCCCTTCAAGTAGAAATGGGAGAACTCCCCTTATGCATCAGAAGAAAGATGCTGACTACAAAATACCATGCGTCTTTGACGAGAATCGCAAACCATCCGGTATCACAAAGCACAAAAAACTGCTGGCAATACGAGTATATGAAAGAGAAAAATTCACGCAAACCTTTCGGATTTAGAATTCAAAGCGCAAATTTCACAACAAAACTCGAACCTCTCACTCCCCCAGAAATCCCCTTCTGGCACTTAAGCGAAATCAAAATCTCCTTAGAGCTAACTGAGTGGCTCAATAAAGACGACAACCCCTTAATTCAAAAACAATGGAGCCTAGAACTGATCAATTCCAAATGGAAACATCAACTTCACATATTTACTGATGGATCCAAATTGCCAAATGAAGGCAATTCAGCTGCCGCCTTTTACGTGCCATCACTTCGTTATTTCCAATGCAAAAGATTACGTGATCACACATCATCATATCGAGCAGAACTATCTGCAATCATCCTCGCCCTAAACTGGCTTGAGCAATTAGACCTCCACACAGGAGCTGTCATATTCAGCGATTCGCTGAGCTCACTTAAAGCCATCAAATCACAACCGTACGACGACAACTTCATCACTGAAATCAGGACAATTGTCACTCGTCTAGAATATAAAGGCACGGACATCTCACTCGAATGGATTCCGTCACACTGTGGAATTCACGGCAATGAAGCCGCTGATTCCCGAGCTAAAGAAGCCTTGACGAAACCTATCGAAATCTACAACGACCTTAGTTTTTCAGAGATAAAGTCAGTCCTTGTAACTAAGTATAAAACAGAATGGCAAAGTAAGTGGAATAACTCAACCTCCTTTCTAAAAACCATCCAATCATCTGTAAATTTTCAGCCATTCACATGTCATCTTCCCAGACAACATGAAATGATTATACACAGGTTGAGAATGGGCTGTCTCGGCCTTAACTATGATTTAGCAAAAATAGCAAAACACCCCACAGGAAACTGCCCCTATTGCCCCACTCCTGAAACAGTTATACATTTTCTAATAGAATGCCCGAAATATGCCAAAAGAGCCATGTTAATGGCAGAAACCAACACAAATCGTGACTCTGATATCATTAAACTTTTAGCGTCTCAAAATCGAAATATTCAAAATTCCATAATCACATTTGTGTACAGGACAAATCGTTTGAGTCAAGGATAAGTTTGACGAACCTTAAAGATTATAATGTAGTATTTTCATAATGAAGTGTAAAGTAGAAAATTTATTTTGTAAAATTTGTAAAACAGTGAATTATTGATATTATGTGAATGTGTATTTGTATGATCTCAGATGTATACATGAGTAGGTATGAGTGTGTATATAGGCATATACACACATGCATATTATATCATATGCCGCAGTATGTTAAGTATTACTGTATATTAGTATTTGGAAGATTAGTGTAGATGTTCTATTATACATTAGAATATGTTGAAGGTATAGGCCTACCACCAGTGCACCTATCTTCGTCATTTGCACCCTTGATTCTGCCCACAAATGTTCGCTACATACATATTTAAAAAAAAAAGATAAATAAAATGAATATATTTGGATTTGGATTATATCGGAATATTGTTCTCCACACGCTCAGGCATGACGGTCGCCACCATCCTTCTCGAGTTACCTAGGGCGCACGCCTGAGAAGCCTGCGAAACGCACTTCGCCGGGTTGGTAAGACAGAACCGAGGGTGGCAACGTGGCCGTTTTGACTGAGCGAGGAAAACATTAAAATTTTTATAATTAAAATAAAAATATGGTTGGAAATAAAACAAATATGGATATTATGATAGAATTTGAATTTGTTAAGAAATATTGATAATTAATCTATAGGGAAATATATATTATATAGTCTGGCAAAAATAGTCAAAATTATGACTGATTGCCATTAAACCTAAAACAACAACAACAACAACGAGGGTGAGTGGTAATCCAATGGTGTGTAACATTTGGGTACCCTTCAAAGACGCTGAATGGTAAGTCAATGGTTTCTGAATGGTAAGTCAAATGTGGGCAAATAATGACGGATGAATGAAAGGTGAAAATGTTGAAAGGTAAGCTCCAGTGGTAAAATGAAGGGTGGACCGATAGTGAATGCAGAAGGGTAAATAAAAAGTATACTGAATGGTAAGTTCAATGGTATATGAATGGTAGACCTTGAATGGTAGTTCTTATGATGAATGGTAAATGAATGGTAGAGAAAATCAGTTTGAATGGTATTTCTGAAGGGTAAATGAATGGTAGACTGAATGGCATTTGGTAAATGTTCAATGGTATGCAAATTAGATGTTCCAAATATTCAAATTAGTTTCAATGGTAGTTGGGAAGGGTATGCAAATTAGATGTTTCAATTATTTAAATTAGTTTCAATGGTATCCTGAATGGTAAATGAAAGGTAAATGAATGGTTTGCAAATTAGATGTTCCAATTATGTATTTCTGAATGGTAAATGAAGGGTAAATGAATGGTATGCAAATTAGATGTTCCAATTATTTACATTAGTTCAATGGTAATCTGAATGGTAAATGAAGGGTGAATGGTAAATGAAGGGTTAACTTCTGAAAGGTAAATGAATGGTAGACTGAATGGTATTATACTGTAACGTAACCGTAAGTATCTTCCTGTTTCTCTCTCTGAACAGTAATCATCTAACATAGCTTAGATGCTATACGATGTATTCTATGTAGGCTCTACTGTCACAGCCTTTAAGTTAAAAAATCACGCCAACACTTCACGCCACATCATACAGTTAACAATTCGCTGAATTAATCACACTAAATCACGAGTTCGTGAAGATAAAGGAACTTTATTATCGTATATGACGATCCAGTGGACACAAGTGGGTGTGAAGCCGACACCTATCACCTAACACCTACACACGTAACACTAGTAACTCGTAGGTGATGATTAGTTTCACGGAGAGAATTCAGAAAGCACGTCCGTCAAAGGTAGAGAGCGCTCAGCAACTCTCTCCAACTACGCGGACGCGCTCGCAGATATATCCCCTTTAGCATACTAGGAGCGCTAAGCGCGTCCGCGCTTTACACTATGCTATAGTTGCCGAGCGCGCCCGCCCTTCCAATACACGTAAGCTACATGCAACATACTGGTTCGCAATCTACTTAACCGCCATTTCATTACAATACCATTCAAAACCACAGTATTTCAAATGGTAGATACTGAAGGGTAAATGAATGGTAATGTCAATGGTATACCATTCAACTTTTTTTTTTTGTAAGGGAAACTGATGGTACATATCAACAGTTTGCGAAAGGAGCATTCATGTATTTTTTTCTCCCTAGTGTCAGCAATCCAATACAGGGTAGATCTCTGTGTAAACAACAACAGCAACAACAACAACGCAGATCCTTGTTTTGCGACAACGTGATTTAGACTTTTGTGTTTATAGTTACGGCACGAAGGGTGTTTTCATTTCCATAAATTACCCATGCGACACCCAGAGCTGATCATAACAACCTCTTATAAGTGCTTGAGTTGGTTAGAATATACCTCGCAGTAGCAGAGACGGAACTTGCATGTTATCATCGCGCTGCGATAGAAGGCGTCTTTAGGATCGACTCCGGCGAGCAGACACCACATCAGATTCTATAACGAAGTCTACAGACAGATGCATCTACTTGGTAAAGGTAAACCTTAAACACAAAAATTTCACCTTGGTCGGCTCTGTCGGCTCTGAGCAGACATCTATTATCTGTTGCCATCAGAACATTTAACAAGTAGGCATACCTATATTGTCAATATTTCATATTGATAATGTGTAGTTGTAATATTTTACGTTGCCTGTATTTTCTTTTTTCATTAATTTTCAATCAGTGTATGAATTGTGCTGTTTTGCTCATCATGAACAGGAAATGGAGACTAATGTCAAGAGTGAATATCAATAAAAGTTTTGAATTTGAATTTGGATCTGAATCTCACATAGAAATTTGCAGTGAATGCAAAATCGAGTGAAAATATTCACTCTTGAAGGAGTGAATAACAGAAAAGAATGAATAATAGAATGAAATTGGAGTGATTTTTGAGTGAAAATGTTCATTTTTCACTCGTTTTCGAGTGACCTCAGGATTACCCCAAAATCTTCGAGTGATCCCTGCGTGAGGTCACTCCAAAATGAGTGAAAATGAACGTTTTCACTCAGAATTCACTCTTTTTTGTATTCACTCCTACAAGAGTGAATATTTTCACTCGATTTTTTTTTAGAGAGTAGACAGTTGGCAACTTCGCAGTTCATTTTCCTCGTATACGCTTAGCATGGTTAATTTGCATCCACATACGGTGATCAACTAGAGGGTAAAAACATTTTGTCATTTGTACTTGCTGTGTGTGTAGTGTGTGTGTGTGCGCGTGTGTGCTTGTGCTTGTGTGTGTGTGTGTGTGTGTGTGTGTGTGTGTGTGTGTGTGTGTGTGTCTATGTGTGTGTTTTGAAATTGCATGGCCGTACTTTGCAGGAACTCATGAACTGGGGTTATTGGAGTTACAGAAATTGCGATAAAGTTTGAATTTATCAATGAAAACGTGTATTGTAACCAAACGTTAGCCTAAATGACGTAAAATGGTTTGCAGCATTTTTTAATTCCAGGTATATATCAAACATTACATTATCATAAAACCACACATTGCTGGCATGCATTTGGTTACATAAACGTTACAATTTATACCGGGTGTCCCCCAAAAAAGCGCAACGGTGGATTTTCAGTATCTTGCGTTCTAAAAGTGATACATTTTTGACATCATTAGAAAGACCATTTTCCGAAAAAGACAATGATGCCAGAATCATTAAATTTGATGCAGAACCTTTCATTCTACGCCCAATTCTGTAAATGCAGTCATTTCCAAATTTTGCTGGATTTTTGCGACGTATTGAGCGAAGAATTTGCGTGCGACACGCGTTCAATAATATACGGTGTATTATGTAAAGCCCGTTGATCCATGTCACCAAAAGATACAGCTTTCACATTGGGCGCGCACACACGCACATAGAGCCACACACTGTTTTTTTTTTTTCTGGCCCGCACCCAATGTATATGTTTGTAAATTGAAAACCACTCAAAGAATTCTATGAGCGTACTCAATTGCAAATTCTTAACGCCAGATAATTCAAAACAGGACCGAACACAGGGGAGAAACACATGCAAGAACATGATATGACTGTGGGGTGCACCATTAAAGGAATTAGGACAATAAAGAATAAAAGGAAAGAAATGAGAGAACGGCAGAAAATGTTCCTTCTCCTCTCTTCTGTCTTCTGTTCGTCATTGTTTTGCAATGTCATTATCCTTCTAGATATCGCGTCCTTTATTCTTGCATTCTTGCATGTGCTTTGGTACGTGTGCAGACAAGTGCGTATGTATGTGCGTATTCATGTATTTTTTTCCTCTCACCATATTTTACGGGTAGACACGGATCATAGTGTCTACATGTTGTGATTTGTCGTAATTTGTATTTCCTCTGTACTTTTACAAAATCACTGTGTACAATAATTATTTCCTTATCAACTGCATAACATTTAATAGTTATATATTGTACTTGTACATCAATGAATAGTGTATAATTCGTTACCTGGATTTTTACGTATTGAATAATCCACTTTGTACAAATTCCGCTTTTTAGCTGACCACCCTTTTCCATCTTTATGTTCTTACTTTTATCTCAACTTAACAATGTATGCGTTGCTGTTCATGGTATTCTAGTAATTTGCATTTATATCCTATCATATAATTTATCATACTCTATAAAGTATTTCTTCGAAATTGATCAAACAATATGATTCGTATAATGACGGTATGCTTTGTATCTTGTTTAACTCTTGTTGAATAGAAATAAATGCTTATTGAATTGAATTGAATTGGAAATATACATGTTGTAAATAATCATTATTATATACTGCAATACTAAACGACGGCTACTTTGAAAAAAAAAATGGCCACCCTGGCTTTCCTTGGCATAGGTAAATCTACATGATTTTGTTTAAACTTTGGTGATTTTAGACAAAACTGAGCAAATATTTCCCTTTGCCTTTGGACTAACTTGCAATTCTAAAAGGAAAATCAAAAACTGATGCATTCAAATTATGACCAAATGCAGCCATTTTTATGACAGGGTAGGTAGATAATCGTATGAAAATATTACCCGTAATATCAAAAGGCTGGCTATATAATGAAGTGCATGAAAAGAGCAATGCCTGTTAATGGACAGGAAACCATTAATTCTAATGAGCAATTACGAAATTAAATTTCTTTGATGAGAACGTCAAATGATTGGCCGCATTTGTCCACAGGTTAACTGTACAGCAGTGATGTAGGCTATGACTTTTTGCGTGCAAGAATTAGCTACAGCAGAATAGCAGCAGCTGACCCAACCTTTCCACGAAATTAGACCTCGACATCCAAGCTAATCAAATTGTGATGTTTACTACAACAAACAAGCACACCTGGCGAAACACATAGATGCAATGCTGAAAAAAGAGAGAAATAAGTATAATAAAGCATTAAAAAGATTGGACGTCTATTGACAAAACACGTAACGAAACAATTCCCCCAAGTTGGTGAAACAATACAAGAATGCTTGGAACCTACTTGAGTAAATACTGACTGAATATGCACATAGAAACATTTCTGAGATATTTCTTTACGTTATATGCTTACAACTTCATGCATCTCGTAAAAAAAAAAGAATCAAGTTATAGGTGAACTGACATCAGTCTATGTCATGCGATTTTGTTCTGTACTGAAGGCATTTGGGCTGCACAAACGAAAGATAATCAACTTTTGTAATACTCACATGATGTTTATTACTTATTTCACCAAATTGGAAAGATGATGAGGCGTATTGTGCTTGTCCCAAACAAAAAAGGAAAAAGGAGAAAAGACCACTGACATAAAACAGATTAAACTTCAAACAAAAGTAGGAGGGTTAATGATACTATCCAAGAAGATATCGCTAAAGTCACTTGATTACAGATGACGATAGGATTGCGTGGATATCAAAGGAGAGAGAGAGAGAGAGAGAGAGAGAGAGAGCAACTGATATAGAAACCATTTTGGCAGAACATGGCTACACCCCCCCCCCCCCACCACCACCACCCCTTCCGTGATCTTCGTATAGGACTGAATAGGCACTCTGTCAATGCAGAGAATAGCTCAAACATGTCAAAGCCAACGTGGGTTCAGGCAAAACAACCAAGAGTATTCCAATTTCCACCTGTAGTGAACAAGTATCAGACACAAATTATACCAGAATAAATATAAACGCCCTTTTTTTCGGGGTTGGGGGGGGGGATTAAGGGTGGGAGAAAACTTTACCGTCTGCCCATGGAAGTTGCATCCCTCTTTTAGGGGAATTAATTGTAAAATATTCATTTTGCGGGCAAGGGCTGTGAAGTGCAGTCAGTGACGATCCAATGAAATTAATGCATCTCATGTAATCGTTTCAACAGTGAAAAGTTCTTGGTAAACTGCTGAGTCTATATGTAATGCAACTTCATTTATGCTCTTGTCTCGAATAAAACTAAAGATAACGTACATACACATTTAATGTTGCACAGTTATTCTATACCAAGTTACCGTATTCATGCTCCTTTATGAACAAATACAACTGGAATCTGGGATTGCATTTAGTATTTCGATGAAATTCAGGTTTGATGAGCATGATTGTAATACTTCTTGTTTACGTCATCACCTCAAATAAGCGCAGCTTGAACTCCCAAGTTCATTGACCCTATCTGCCAATCAACAAAAAAATCAATCATCTGTTTTTTGTGTCATGATCAATTTTCCTGCAAGTTTCATCCAAATCATCCAAACGTACGATGATTAACCGTTATGTTTTACATGTTTACATTAATTTTCTGTGCATCCAAGCCGAATATTATGATTCACTATGTTTTTATTATATTTGATGTACATTCCTTAATTGAGAAATATGAAAATAAATTGAATTGAATTGTTTGATTGAAATCCGTCCACAACTTTTTACTTGGTTTTTTTCACACAAACAAACAAACGCCTATAAAAACATAACCTCTTGCCTTAGCGAAGGAAATAGATATAAATACATGCAATCCTTTGCGTTTTCTTTTTGTAGGGGGCCGTTGTTGTAGGTCTGGTAGCTTCGCCGTATGCCCATTGCAGTTGATCTCTTATTAGGGGAATTAGTTTTAAGTATTCATTTTGCGCGCAGTGCTGTGAAGTGCAGTCAATGACGATCCAATAAAGTTACTGCATCTCATGTAACCGTTTCCACAATGAAAAGTTCTAGGTAAACTGCTGAATCTATGTAATGCTACTTCGTTATACTGAAGGCTCTCGTTTCGAATAAAACTAAAGAAAGGCAACCTTTACACTTCATGTTGATCAGTTATTTTAACTCGATATTGTGTGTGGAGCTGCATGAGTTTGATGACCGCAATGAGTTTAAATTTGCACCAGTCTATTAAAGCACAAAAGTAAGGAATTACCTGATCATTAACTTTTGGTATTTTACAATTCATTCTATAAAGCCCTGAAGTACCGGGACCACTTTAGTATACAGCTCGGTTTTAATGATGATAACAATAAGAGCTCTCCGCCCCGTTCTTACACTCACCATGTTCATGGCGTATTGCAGTTCAGCAGCATACGTCAGATACTGACAACTTTATACACTTTTCGGCATTCATCTCAGAAAGGCTTTAATAAGATATTTCGGCGAAATGATAAACACTGGCGGTAGAATTAAAGAGTTCGTCAATCCATGCCATCGGACGTGAACACTTAACTGCTACTCGGATGAAATTAGTTTTGCCTGAAACTCTTTCATTAATTTCAGTTAAGACATGTATGGGAAGCTATGTGTGTGTGTAATAATAAAAGCAACAACAACTGGAATTGCAGAACCCATTTCGTTGAAAGTTAGGTTCGACGAGCATGATTTTAATATTTCTTGTGGAAATATTTGACCATCATGAAAAGGAAGACTTTGAAACGCAAGATGGTGAGGGATGATTCGCTATTAGTCATGTTAGTTACTGTAGATGTGCAAGATGGTGATATATAGTGAGCTTTCGAGGGAAAAAAAAACTTATTCTGAGCATGCGCAGAATTGCCTATCAAAGTCGATATGTATAGCTTGCCCGCCTGAGTTTTCACTATCAGTCCATGTAGTAGACGGCGAGTTGTCACAATATTGGGGTGTTCTTAAAATTTTCTGTAGATTTTGATTTTTTGTGCTATTTCCCCTATTTTGGGGGTGCTGAACACGAATCCACTTGTTGCCATTTTTCTAACCGACGTCTTCACCCGTTGCCATGGCACGCATTATTTTCCTTAAAAGAACATGTATTCTTCGTTAAAAATCATATAAACATGATGTAAACACCAAAATGTGTCATTTTTCATTCTGCATCCCCATACAAACGTCTCCATTTATGTACATGCATATGACTGTGTATGTATGTACAGTATGATTATACCTATATATGCATGTATTACATAAACATCAAAATATTGGTTAGACCCTTTTTTATCCAGTTTGCCTTGTCCTTCCCATCTGCTCCGGCAGGCGAAATTTTTCACTGATGTCATTATTTTGATGGGGCTATTTTTCTGATTATGTTGCTGTTCATTACCGATTATTTTTCTATTTTTTCAATATCTATTAAAATCAGATGTGGTTTATGATATCTGTTTTACTGAGAAAGCTATGTAGAACATAAATATGTTATTTTTTTAACTCTGCCCCCCCTTAGAAAGGTTCGTTGTGTGTACATGCAAATGACTGTGTATTTGTGTATATTGTGTACACCTGTATATGTATTGTATACACATATCTACTTATTCCTGTTTTTATCTCTCCTTCTCCCCCTATTCCTCTCGTATCTCTACTCCACATCTCTTCCGTATTGATACTTACGTTGAGAATCACTCTCACAACGTTATCTTTTCCCCATATTTCTGCAAATTCTGAATGGAGAAATATGAAATTTGTATCCATACTTTTGTACAGTTAGACGAATTTTTCTGTGAATTTGATGTTATTTTGATGATGTTTAAAGAAGAATGTGGGTTACGGGGCTTTGGAAGGGTCGGTTGAGAGTGCTATATGTAGGGTATATAAGTCATACGTGATAACTCAGCCATCAGAATGAAATTTTGTTATGAAATGTAAAAACAGTGATTTAATTATATTTGGGGTTGTGCAATCACATTTCGAAATACCTTTTATTTATCAGTCATGTAAACCTGATGTTTTGTGTATGATGTTTTGTAGTTTTAATGGAGTAGAGGCAAATCAGTCGTCACAGTATTTTTTGTGTAATTCTGTTTGTTTTGACAAATGCGGAATATGTTCTTATCTTGCATAATGCTCAACTTATTTTTTAATTTTTTTTATTTATGTTTAATGCTCAACTTATTGATTTCTGTAATTATGATATTTTCCCACTTATTTCTATCACACGTGTAAATGCTTTATTCTGTAATTGTCTGAATGTTTGAATTTGTATGTACATATTTTATGTTATATTACACGCAATTTAGCCCTTGGGCTACGAGATGTGATATGAATAAATAAACCTTTCAATAATAAATATGTCATTATAAATCCTTTTTAATTAGACTTGAGAAAGAATACAATTTTCATAATGTCATGGTTACCTTATAGCAATGACGGTTACCATGGCAACAACTATTTATAAAGAAAAATCATATTTTTCATGAAAAAGCAAGAAAACATGACAAGATTGAGTGGAATATTTATCATAAATTACTATCTAGATTATCAGCTTATTTTTCCACTATGTTAATTTCACATCATTTTCGTTGCTATAGCAACAACATGACAAAAGCTGCCTTTTAAAGAAAAATAAGCATTGCGATTGAAAGAAAAGCAAGAATACGTCCTTAGATGATAAATTTCTGTGTAGTGAGATTTTTTGAGCTATTTCCTTTATTTTGTCGGTGCCAAACACGAATCGACCTGTTGCCATATTTCTAAATGACATCATTAGCTGTTGCCATGACAACAAATTATTTTCTTTGAAATAACATGTATTCTTCACTAAACATCACAAACGCATGCTAAAAACACCAAAATAAGTCAATATAAACGTATCACGCTTGAATCAAATTAAAAATCACAATTTCCGACTGTCACAGCAACCTCATAGCAATAACGGTTGCCATGGTAACAGCTATTTTTTTTAAAGAAAATGATTTTTTTCATCAAAAAGAATGAAAAGATGGAAAGTCTGAGTAGCATACTCATTGCGAATTGCTATGATAATCATCAGCTTTTTTCACTACGTTCATGCCACATTATTATCGTTGCTATGGCAACTTTTTACCCTAGAAAGGAGAAGTATCCCATTAAAAGAAAAACTAGATAAATTTATGATCATTTTTTGTTTATTATAATTATATTTTATTATTACCTTTAAAAGAATGTGTATTCTTTATTAAAAACATCATAAAAACATGCAGTAAACACCGAAATAAGTCAGTCTAAACATCTCTTCAATCAAATCAAAAATCACAATTCTTATAATGCCATGGTTACCTCATAGCAAAGATGGTTGCCATGGTAACAACTATTTTAAAGAAAGTAGTGATACTTTCATGAAAAAGCAAGAAAATGTGACAAGATCGGATGGAATATTGATTACTAACTACTATCATGACTATCACCTCTTTCCCATTATGTTCATTTCACTTCCTTTTCGTTGCTATAGCAACAACATGACAAAAACTGCCTTTTAAAGAAAAAAATAGCTATTTCAATTAACAGGAAAGTAAGAATGAAGTAAATCCGTAGATAATACACTTCTGTAAGAGTTAGATTTTTTGTGTTCTTTCCCTTATTTTGGGAGTGCCGTACACGAATCCACCTGTTGCCATATTTCTAATTGACATCTTTAGCCGTTGCCATGGCAACAAATTATTTTCTTTAAAAGAACATGTATTCCTCATTAAACATTATAAAAACTTACTGTAATTTCCAACAGATGTCAATATGAACATATTTCTCTGATTAAATTAGATATCACAATTTCCGAATATCACAGCTACCTCATAGTGATGACGGTCACCATGGTAACAGCTATTTTTAAAAGAAAATAATGATTTTTTTTAAATCAAAAAGCATGAAATCATTAAAATATTTATTGAAAAAGTTATTTCATTACCAGTTAGGGTCTAACTATGATTGTCAGCTTTTTTTTACTATGCTAATCTCACATTATTATCGTTGCAATAGCAAAAACATGAGGAAAACTATCTTTCATAGGAAGAAGAACTATTTCATCAAAAAGGAAAGAAAGAATAACAAAAACAAGTGATCAATTTCAGAAAAGTTTAAATCTTTTGTGCTTTTTCATCTCTTTTGGGGATGGTGAACAGGAATGCACCTGTGCGTGGTAATTTTTTTAAATGATGTCTTCAGCCGTTGCCATGGCAACAAATTATTTTCTTTAAAAGAACATGTGTTCTTCTTTAAACATTATGAAAACATGTTGTTAACACCAAAATGTTTTAAGATAAACATGTCTCTTTAATTTAGTAAAACATCACGATTTTTCAATTTCATGGTTGCCTCATAGCAATGACAGTTGTCATGGTAATAACAATTTATTATGAAAAACATAAAAAAATGACAAGATTGGGTAACATATTTATAACAAATTACTGTCAGTTCTTTTTCTTTCACTATAGTCATCCCACTTTGTTCTTGTTGATATAAAATTAACATGAGAAAACTGCTTTTTAAAGAAAAAATTAACGTTACTCATTAGATAAGGAAGGAAAGAATACACTAAACAAAAAACAAATTTGTAAAAACACAAAAATTTAGTCAGCTTCCTGAATTTCTGATCACATTGCACCGTAAAAACCTTAAATATCCGAAATAATGGTTAATATTTAACATGGTTGCCATGGAAATGCATCAATTTTTTTAAGAAAAAAATCTTCAAGAAAAAAAATGTGAAATTATGGCTTAACTTTTGAAGTATTACAAATGAGCAAGACTATTAGCCATATAATTCTGTTCACATCATTTCTGTTCCTATATCTCAACATGTTAAGGAATAGATTTTTTTTTAACTGTAGATATACCCAGGAAACATAAAATACAAATAATAAGCAATACAAATGTCTAAAAACCTCCCCAAAAGTTCCAATTTTCTCGTCATGATGTACTATGTTTCAGCATTAATGTCTCCAAGACATTTGATAACCTTAAATGACTATGATACCTCCTCCAACAGATTGCTATAGAACTTTAATCCTTAAAAAACATTTTCTCATGTTATTGCTATGGCAACAGAAATGATGTGGAATGAACGTTGTGAAAACAAAAGCTGATAGTAATTTGTAATGAATATGGTACTCAATCTCGTCATTTTTTCAATTTTTTCATTGAAATATCAGTATTTTCTCTCTAAGAATTGTTACTATGGCAACTGTCATTGCTATGAGGTGTCAATGTAATTGAAAAAAAAGGATTGTTTTTATTAATTGAGGAAAAATGTATATAATGACATATTTTGGCCTTAACAACATGTTTTTATGTTGTTAATGAAAAACACATGTTCTTTTAAAGAAAATAATTTGTTGCCATGGTAACGGCTGAAGACATCGTTTAGAAAAGTGGCCATAGGTGGATTCCTTTTCAGCATTCCCAAAAGAGTAAAAAAAAAAAAAAGGCCGAAAAATTAAACTCTACAAAAATTTATTATTTATCTAGTTTTTCTTTTACTGGGGTACTTCTCCTTTCTAGGGAAAAAAAAAGTTGTTGCCATAGCAACGATAATAATGTGGCATGAACGTAGTGAAAAAAGCTGATAATTATCATAGCAATTTGTAATGAGTATGCTACTCAAACTTTTCATCTTTTCATGCTTTTTGATGAAAAAAAATCATTTTCTTTTAAAGAGTAGCTGTTACCATGGCAACCGTCATTGCTATGAGGTTGCTGTGACAGTCGGAAATTGTGAGTTTTAATTTGATTGAAGCGTGATATGTCTATATTGATTTATTTTGGTGTTTTTAGCATGCTTTTGTGATGTTTAATGAAGAATACATGTTATTTCAAAGAGAATAATTTGTTGCCATGGCAACGGCTAAAGATGTCATTTAGAAATATGGCAATATGTCGATTCGTGTTTGGCACCGACAAAATAAAGGAAATAGCTCAAAAAATCTCACTATACAGAAATTTATCATCTAAGGACGTATTCTTGCTTTTCTTTCAATCGCAATGCTTATTTTTCTTTAAAAGGCAGCTTTTGTCGTGCTGTTGCTTTGGCAACGAAAATGATGGGAAATTAACATACTGGTAGTGGAAAAATAAGCTGATAATCTAGATAGTAATTTATGATAAATATTCCACTCAATCTTGTCATGTTTTCTTGCTTTTTCATGAAAAATATGATTTTTTCTCTATAAATAGTTGTTGCCATGGTAACCGTCATTGCTATAAGGTAACCATGACATTATGAAAATTGTATTCTTTCTCAAGTCTGATTAAAAAGGATTTATAATGACATATTTTGGTGTTTACATCATGTGTTTATGATGTTTAATGAAGAATACATGTTCTTTTAAGGAAAATAATGTGTTGCCATGGCAACGGGTGAAGACGTCGGTTAGAAAAATGGCAACAAGTGGATTCGTGTTCAGCACCCCCAAAATAGGGGAAATAGCACAAAAGATCAAAATCTACAGAAAATTTTAAGAACATTACAACTCGCCGTCTACTAATGGGCCAAGACCCTAAATATGGATTATTGGTACCACCTGAGGTGGCAAAACCTTTTTGGTGTCATTTTGTTCGTCGGGCATAGATATGCTTATCAAGCTATTATAGCATTTCCAAATGAGTAGCTTAGTCATTTGGTCTCGTTTTTATATCCTATACTTAACGCGGTGCGCTTAGTCTTTATTCAAGGCAGCAAAGGGAATATCCAAAGAGTTTTGATGTCCACAGCTGTCACGCGGTGCGCTTAGTCTTTATTCAAGACGGCGAAGGGAATATCCAATGCTTAAGATACAATGTATATCCCTTTATCTAAAAAAGAGAAAGAAAGAAGAAAGCAATTCCTCGAGAATTTTGCCGTATTTTTCAATTATTCATCATTTTCCGGTGGAAACGCTATGGTGAAAACGCTAGTACCACGTCATTGTCGCTTTATTTCCATCCAACAATGAAAGATAATGCAAAAACAATGTACCGGTACACTACAATACATTATAATAAATGATATTGAAATGAACAGAGTGATTTTTGTTTAAAACTGATGTATTTGTTGAGAGGGTAGTATCAAAACAGTACAGATAATCCCTTTTACTATTTAGGAACTTTAGATATGATAACGGTACATTGATTTTTGTTTCAGCAGTGTTTACCAGAATATTGTTGTTAATCAGGCAAAAAAAAAAAGGAAAAAAAGAACAGAGACACTGAAACAATTGTCACATAATTAGTCCATGGGCAAAGATCCCAAAATGGGTTATTGGTACCACCTGAGGAGGCAAGTTAAAAGTTGTGCGTTTTAAAATGGTATATTTTTCTAAGGAATATATTTTGCTATGATAGCATTTCAAGAGTAGTAGCTTAGTCATAGATTTCAACCATTAACCCGACCAAGATCAAATATTTTTTGACGCTCTTTGACCAAAGATAGGCAGAGTGTGACCTTTGATAATTTCAAGGTTTTTAAACCAATTCCCCTGAAATTCGGCACATATATTCAGCATGTGATGCTCTAAAAAATGACACCATCAAAATTTTACTGGTTTTATTAAAACAGAAGCAAAGTGAAATGTAACATCTCACCTTGATCTCCGGGACGACTTCCATTCGTTCTTCCAGCTGGTGATGGAGTTGCGTGGCATCCGATCTCTCTTTCTTTCTTCTCACCCCCTTCTTTTGTCTATTTGACCTTCATTGTCCTGTCAATGTGTTCTTAATTTCTGCTACAATACTGCGTCTTTACATTATGTGACAATTGTTTCCGTGTGTGTGTGTGTGTTTATTTTTTTCCTGATCAACAACAATATTCTGGTAAACACTGCTAAAAAGAAAAACAAACAAAACAATGTACCGTTATCTAAAGTTCCTAATAAAAGGGATTATCTATACTGTTTTTATACTACCCTCTCAACAAATACATCAGTTTTAAACACAAATCACTCTGTTCATTTACAATATCATTTATCATAATGTATGGTAGTGTACCGGTACATTGTTTTTGCAGTATCTTTCATTGTTGTATAGAAATAAAGCAACATTGGCGTGGCATTAGGGTTTCACCGTAGCGTTTTCACCGGAAAACGATGAATAATTGAAATATACGACAAAAATCACGAGGAATTGCTTTTTTTTTTGTTGTTGTTGTTTTTAGATATAAGGGATATACACTGTATCATAAGCTTTGGATATTCCCTTCGCCGTCTTGAATAAAGACTAAGCGCTGTGGACATTATAACCTTTGGATATTCCCTTCGCTGCCTTGAATAAAGACTAAGCGCACCGCATTTACAACAGAACACCTTTGGACATGACAAAAGACAGTGTTCTTCTTTGTGTAGCGGTTAGTCTCGATTCAGAAGTATAGGGATATAACAACGAGACCAAATTGGTTAAAAATTCATTTATCATGACTAAGGTACTCATTTGAAAATGCTGTCATAGCTTGATAAGCATATCTATGCCCCACAAACAAAATGACACCAAAAAGGTTTTGCCACCTCAGGTGGTACCAATATCTGGCCTGGCCGCGATTTTTTTTTCCGTAACCCTAACGCGTCGAAATTGCCAATTGTGTCACTTGAGCAAAGACTATCAGTGTACAAGTTGGTTTTTGTACGCATGTGCGTGGACTTTCAGTTTAGGCGTTGAGTTCGAACTGTTACCAGGGGGGCCACCTCCCTGCTGTTACACAGTATCATGGACCCATGCACAGACAGAGTACCATTTAGTCCATGGGCCAGGCCAGATATTGGTACCATCTGAGGTGGCAATACCTTTTTGGTGTCATTTTGTTCGTCGGGCATAGATATGCTTATCAAGCTATTATAGCATTTCCAAATGAGTAGCTTAGTCATTTGGTCTCGTTTTTATATCCTATACTTAACGCGGTGCGCTTAGTCTTTATTCAAGGCAGCAAAGGGAATATCCAAAGAGTTTTGATGTCCACAGCTGTCACGCGGTGCGCTTAGTCTTTATTCAAGACGGCGAAGGGAATATCCAATGCTTAAGATACAATGTATATCCCTTTATCTAAAAAAGAGAAAGAAAGAAGAAAGCAATTCCTCGAGAATTTTGCCGTATTTTTCAATTATTCATCATTTTCCGGTGGAAACGCTATGGTGAAAACGCTAGTACCACGTCATTGTCGCTTTATTTCCATCCAACAATGAAAGATAATGCAAAAACAATGTACCGGTACACTACAATACATTATAATAAATGATATTGAAATGAACAGAGTGATTTTTGTTTAAAACTGATGTATTTGTTGAGAGGGTAGTATCAAAACAGTACAGATAATCCCTTTTACTATTTAGGAACTTTAGATATGATAACGGTACATTGATTTTTGTTTCAGCAGTGTTTACCAGAACATTGTTGTTAATCAGGCAAAAAAAAAAAGGAAAAAAAGAACAGAGACACTGAAACAATTGTCACATAATTAGTCCATGGGCAAAGATCCCAAAATGGGTTATTGGTACCACCTGAGGAGGCAAGTTAAAAGTTGTGCGTTTTAAAATGGTATATTTTTCTAAGGAATATATTTTGCTATGATAGCATTTCAAGAGTAGTAGCTTAGTCATAGATTTCAACCATTAACCCGACCAAGATCAAATATTTTTTGACGCTCTTTGACCAAAGATAGGCAGAGTGTGACCTTTGATAATTTCAAGGTTTTTAAACCAATTCCCCTGAAATTCGGCACATATATTCAGCATGTGATGCTCTAAAAAATGACACCATCAAAATTTTACTGGTTTTATTAAAACAGAAGCAAAGTGAAATGTAACATCTCACCTTGATCTCCGGGACGACTTCCATTCGTTCTTCCAGCTGGTGATGGAGTTGCGTGGCATCCGATCTCTCTTTCTTTCTTCTCACCCCCTTCTTTTGTCTATTTGACCTTCATTGTCCTGTCAATGTGTTCTTAATTTCTGCTACAATACTGCGTCTTTACATTATGTGACAATTGTTTCCGTGTGTGTGTGTGTGTTTATTTTTTTCCTGATCAACAACAATATTCTGGTAAACACTGCTAAAAAGAAAAACAAACAAAACAATGTACCGTTATCTAAAGTTCCTAATAAAAGGGATTATCTATACTGTTTTTATACTACCCTCTCAACAAATACATCAGTTTTAAACACAAATCACTCTGTTCATTTACAATATCATTTATCATAATGTATGGTAGTGTACCGGTACATTGTTTTTGCAGTATCTTTCATTGTTGTATAGAAATAAAGCAACATTGGCGTGGCATTAGGGTTTCACCGTAGCGTTTTCACCGGAAAACGATGAATAATTGAAATATACGACAAAAATCACGAGGAATTGCTTTTTTTTTGTTGTTGTTGTTTTTAGATATAAGGGATATACACTGTATCATAAGCTTTGGATATTCCCTTCGCCGTCTTGAATAAAGACTAAGCGCTGTGGACATTATAACCTTTGGATATTCCCTTCGCTGCCTTGAATAAAGACTAAGCGCACCGCATTTACAACAGAACACCTTTGGACATGACAAAAGACAGTGTTCTTCTTTGTGTAGCGGTTAGTCTCGATTCAGAAGTATAGGGATATAACAACGAGACCAAATTGGTTAAAAATTCATTTATCATGACTAAGGTACTCATTTGAAAATGCTGTCATAGCTTGATAAGCATATCTATGCCCCACAAACAAAATGACACCAAAAAGGTTTTGCCACCTCAGGTGGTACCAATATCTGGCCTGGCCGCGATTTTTTTTTCCGTAACCCTAACGCGTCGAAATTGCCAATTGTGTCACTTGAGCAAAGACTATCAGTGTACAAGTTGGTTTTTGTACGCATGTGCGTGGACTTTCAGTTTAGGCGTTGAGTTCGAACTGTTACCAGGGGGGCCACCTCCCTGCTGTTACACAGTATCATGGACCCATGCACAGACAGAGTACCATTTAGTCCATGGGCCAGGCCAGATATTGGTACCATCTGAGGTGGCAATACCTTTTTGGTGTCATTTTGTTTGTCGGGCATAGATATGCTTATCAAGCTATGATAGCATTTCCAAATGAGTAGCTTAGTCATAATAAATGAATTTTAAACCAATTTGGTCTCGTTGTTATATCCCTGTACTTCTGAATCGAGACCAACCGCTATACAAAGAAGAGCACTGTCTTCTGTATGTTCACAGGTGTTCTGTTGTAAAAGCGGTGTGCTTAGTCTTTATTCAAGACAGCAAAGGGAATATCCAAGGGTTATGATGTCCACAGCGCTTAGTCTAATATTCAAGACGGCGAAGGGAATATCCAAAGCTTATATGATACAGTGTATATCCCTTTATCTAAAAACAACAACAACAACAAAGCAATTCCTCGTGAATTTTACCGTATTTTTCAATTATTTATCATTTTCCGGTGAAAACGCTACGGTAAAAACGCTAATACCACGCCAATGTCGCTTTATTTCCATCTAACAATGAAAGATTATGCAAAAACAATGTACCGGTACACTACAATACATTATAATTAATAATGCTGTAAATGAACAGAGTGATCTTTGTTTAAAACTGATGTATTTTGTTGAGAGAGTGGTATAAAAACTGTATAGATAATCCCTTTTATTAGGAACTTTAGATATGATAACTGTACGTTGTTCTAGATAAAGACTAAGCGCACCGCGTGACAGCTGTGGACATCATAACCCTTTGGA
Source organism: Diadema antillarum (assembly GCF_040938485.1). Taxonomy (NCBI): domain Eukaryota; kingdom Metazoa; phylum Echinodermata; class Echinoidea; order Diadematoida; family Diadematidae; genus Diadema; species Diadema antillarum. Next base: position 638,332 of record NW_027272617.1, on the reverse strand, counting down.
TATTCCCTTCGCTGCCTTGAATAAAGACTAAGCGCACCGCGTTTACAACAGAACACCTGTGGACATACGGAATGCAGTGCTCGTATATGTATAGCGGTTAGTTTCGATTCAGAAGTATAGGGATATAAAAACGAGACCAAATTGGTTAGAAATTTATTTATTATCACTAAGCTACTCATTTGGAAATGCTATCATAGCTTGATAAGCGTATATATGTCCGACAAACAAAGTGACACCAAAAAGGTTTTGCCACCTCAGGTGGTACCAATAATTCATTTTTCGGGTCTTGGCCCATGGACTAATTGGCACGGTCGTCTGCTAACCACAGAATCAGATTACAATGTGAGAATGGGACGCCGTCCTTCAAACAGAAACATAACAGCGGGTTTGTGTGTATGGGTATGTGTATGCGCGTGTGTGAGTGTTTGTGTGTGTGTGTGTGTGTGTGTGTGTGTGTGTGTTTCCACTTCACATGCCATCGCCATCGCGTTCGGCTTTGCCTTAGGTGGTATTTCTGTAGATCGCATTTCTGTAAATTTGTTAGCCGTCTGCTGACACTTTTCCTGTGTCTCGCGAGACTTGCGTTACTAGGATGTATGCAAACTCGACGTCGTCATCAATATCTTGAAAACGTAAATTGGAAATCTAATTGAAGCTTGGAATAAATCATAATCAAAGTATCATATATACGTAGCGACACGTAGCGGTACCTATATAGTGAAGCAACCTTCTTTGTCAAATTTGTAATCTGATATTTACATGTAGATTAACGTCTGTATATCTTTTCATTTTACTCATGTTTGTATTCCAATATACACTATAATCTTGTATATCTTTTGTGTCATGTGTAATCTTTGAGTATTGTATTCACTGGTTTGTTATATTGTTATTTATACTCTTTGTTTGCTACTCTCATACCCCGAGAGGAGGTCGAAAGAGTCAATAAAATTCACAAAATTCACAAATATTTAGGTCTGCAGCGATTGCTATTGTTAACATTGATCATGTTTATTAAGCCCCACAAAATCAGATTCGAAGAGGGCATTTGGTCTTGGGTAACATGGATGAACTCCTGGGTTAATTTGGGTTTATCCTCCAACTTCACAATGATTCAGAAAGGCGTAGTATAGGCTCCTTTTTAGTTCAGGTTCATATAATTGTATCAACGTATATGATTACATTTTCATGCAATAATATCCATGATGAAGATGGGGGAGGGAAGAGAAACTGCGGGATGGGGGAGCTAGTAATCATCGATTTTGATCGATGAAATCTCTCTATACATATTTTGATTTAATCAGCTTTAAAAAGGCATTTTGGATCGGCATTTAAAAATCAAAAGATGTGCTATTTCCATCAAATTCGATTCATTTTCCCAGTCCATACATGTGCAAACTATAGTATCACGGTTTGAATTGCTCTATCAATAAGTTTTTGATGTCACTTTATCATTGCCAACCCTATCTATAGTCCGTCTAATCACTTACCATCGTCACCTCTGCCATCACGACTATCATTGAAGGAAACCAAAACCCAAAAAGAAATGTGGATTGAGTGAAAGCAGCAACATTAGTAGAACACATCGGTGAAAGTTTAAGGAAAATCGGGCAATCGATGCAAAAGTTATGAATTTTTAAAGTTTGGATGTTGGAACCACTGGATGCATGACATCATGTGTGGGCAACAACATAAAGACAATATAAAGAAAACAAACATGTTTTCACTTTTCTTGAGTAATGGAAGAGCATTTGATTAACCACTTTCAGAAAGTAGGGGGAATGATTACTACACTTAACATAAATTATGTCAGTGTCGATTAAGTTGATGGAATGTATAATTTTATCGATTTTTTTTTGGTGGAATTCTCTTCATATCTTCTTTACATTGTTGCCCATCATGGTCTCTGTAGTCTCTTTATTCAGTGATTACAACACAAAGAATATAAAAACGAAAAACTTTGCATCGATTGCCCGATTTTTCCTCAACTTTCACTGATGTATAATCCTAATGTTGCTGCGTTCACTCACTCCATATTGATCTTTGGGTTTTGGTTTCCTTTAATATCAACCAATCATCACTACCATCATTGCTTTTATTAGATTACCATGCACGACCATAAACATCATAACTACTTGTATCATTTCACAACTGGATATCATCTTATCACCACGATTATCACTCGTATTACCATCGTATATCACCACAAGCAATATATCTTCCACCACTATCAATACTTTTTTCCATGTCATCAATCCATCAACAACAACTTCACGAAATCTCTATCAAAGTTTTCAGCATCATCATCATTATCATCAGTCTAAATAAGCATTGCGACTGGCAATATATTCATACTCGATCCCTCCCTCCAATGCGCACATGGCCTAGCACCTGTAATTGAAATGATGAAGAGAAACGATTGAATATTAAAACACTGATTTGTTTGTTTGTTTGTTTGTTTGTTTGTTTGTTTGTTTGTTTGTTTGTAAGAACACTAGCCGCATTCACACGTACAAAATAGCTTGTTATACTCGCAACTTTTAACTTCATGATCGATATATTATAGAAACAAACACCTGGCTTTAACTGGTATCAGATTCCCAGGTGGGTTCATGACTTTAAATGTGTATAAACCATTTATTGTCGACTGTCACCCAAAAAGGGAAGCCATGCGTGATTTGTTGTCTCGAAGTCGTGCACTATCGTACACATAAAAAGTGATGAGATATTAGAGCTGTGATAGAAGTTTACCACAGTATATGAAGTTTATCAATATCAGCATAGCCATTATGTTCACTATGTGAGAGAGTAAAACACATTTGTAGAAGAGATTTGAAACGATCGTTTTATAATGTGTTATTTGGCACAAAATAATTTCACTTATTTACAATAATATTAATCGATAACCAATGAAAATCAATTTGCCCGATATCAGCCAAATTTAAGATCTTTTCATTATGTTGGAGCAACGAGATGGTTACAGTTCGTTATTGAGAAGGTTCTTTATTCCGAAGGTTCGTTATTCCGAAGTTTCGTTTTCCAGAGGTTCGTTAATCCGAAACTGAAACAAAGCTCGTTATTCCGAAGGTTCGTTTCGGACCCAATTTAATTGTCGGATCAATGAACCTTCGGAATAACGAACCCTATTTCATTTTCGAATAAACGAGCCTTCAGAAAGCGAACCCTATTTTTTCGGATAAACGAACCTTCGGAATAACTAACCTGCGGAATATCGCCACAAATGTTCGGAATAACATACCCTATTTGATTTTCGGATTAACGAACCTTCGGAATAACGAATATCCGAAACACACAAATTCCCTATATACTTACAGGTTTGTTAACCCTAAATTCAAGAAAGGTTCGTTAATCCGAACATTTGTGACGTTATTCCGAAGGTTCGTTAGTCCGAAAATAAAGCAGGGTTCGCTATTCCAAAAGGTCGTTTATTCGAAAATGAAATAGGGTTCGTTATTCCGAGATTCGTTAATCCCCAAATCAAGCAAGGTTCTGGAACGGGTCATATGACTTTTTTGAATGTTCTTAAAACGTTTTTAAATGTTCTAGAGGGTTTTCAAAAGTTATCTGGATGTCTATAACGTCCAAACGTTTTTCTGTCGGTCCTTAAAACGTTAGATTTTTTTTTAGTGTTATCTTACCGTTTAAAAAAAACGTTTCTATAACGTCCAATTGAAACGTTTAAATACGTCGAAAACCTTCCACAAGAAGACGTTCTGAAAAAGTTTTGACAAAACGTTCAAATAAACGAACTTGGAATGTTTCAAGAACGTTTAGAAAACGTCTTTGTGTTAGCTGGGTAAAGACGTAAAATTCAAGTCAGTTTTGAGACGTATTTTTATCACTTCATATTTACGACGTATTAGTGAAATAAAATGTACTTTGCTTTGCAATCTATCTACCACGTCATATTAATGACGTGACGTTAAATTTACGTCAGTTTTGCGACGTCTTTTTGACTTCATATAATAAGGCCTACGAATTATAACTTTATAGAGTTATATCAGTTTGCGACATACTGTCGTCAGAACGACGACAATTTCACGTCAGTCAACTGTCAAAAATAAGATTCTTTTTTGCTCAAATGGAAGACATAGAGAGACGTCATTATCTAGACTTTAGAAAGGCGTAATAACTGTCGTTTGTTTGCGGTAAATAAGCAAAGAAAAAAGAAGCAATTTGGACGTCTCAAACTGACGCCAATAAGTCGTATTGTTGTTTGAAGATATCTAAAAGACGTCATATTTGTGACGTCTTTCTGACGCCTGGTTGGTAATACGAAGACGTTGTAAAGACGTGTAGTTTACTAATTTAAAGTCTTATAGACGAAGATAAACACAGATACTTGACATCATATAAACGTTTCAAACTGACGTGAATATGTCGTATTTTTCAAACTGACGTCAATATGTCGTATTTTTGTTCAAATGGAAGTTGTCCCAAAGATGTCATTAGTGGTCATTAGATTCGTCTAAATGACGTGTAAATCACAATTCTAAAGACAAGATTTACGTCAGAATAACGTCATGAGCACGTCATCTACACGTTAATTCATGCCTTTTTGATGTGTATTGGAAAAGAAAAAAAGGAAGACGTCTGAAACACGCCATTTTCACGAAAACTATGTAAACAAGAAAAATGGACGTGATTTTGACGTCATATTTAGATCGTGGGCGGTCAAGGTCTAATAAAGCGCACGTGAGTACCTCAAAGCACAACCATGATACAAATCTGGGTCCTAGCTGACATTTGGACGTTTCTAAACGTTCTTGAAACGTTCCAAGTTCGTTATTTGGACGTTTTGTCAAAACGTTTTCAGAACATCATTAAATTTTTCTGGAAGGTTTTCGACGTATTCAAAACGTTTCAATTGGACGTTATAAAAACGTTTTTTTTAACGTTAAAATTACAAGAAACCTTTCTAATCTTTTAAGGACCGACAGAAAAACGTTTGGACGTTATAGACATCCAGATAACTTTTGAACAAAAAAGTCTTATGACCCATTCCAGAACCCTGTTTGATTTTTGGATTAACGAACCTTCGGAATAACGAACCCTATTTCATTTTCGAATAAACGAGCCTTTGGAATAAAAACCCTATCTTATTTTCGGACTAACGAACCTTCGGAATAACGTCACAAATTAATGTTCGGATTAACGAACCTTTCTTGAATTTAGGGTTAACAAACCTCTAAGTATAGGGAATTTGTGTGTTTCGGATATTCGTTATTCCTAAGGTTCGTTAATCCGAAAATCAAAAAGGGTATGTTAATCCGAACATTTGTGGCGTTATTCCGCAGGTTAGTTATTCCGAAGATTCGTTATCCGAAAAAATAGGGTTCGCTTTCTGAAGGCTCGTTTATTCGAAAATGAAATAGGGTTTGTTATTCCGAAGGTTCGCCAATCCGTAAATAACATAGGGTTCGTTATTCCAAAGGTTCATTGATCCGACAATGAAATAGGGTCCATAACGATCCTTCGGAATAACGAACCTTTGGAAAACGAACCTTCGGAATAACGAACCTTCGGAATAACGAATATTTGGAATAACGAACGTTCGGAATAAAGAACCTTTTGAATAACGAACCTTCTCAATAACGAAATGTAACCATGATATTTTGGGTGCTATCATCGTTCAAAGTTTCCTATGAATGTATTTCATAAAAACTCGAAAGTAGCCTCTGTGACTCTGAACTAATGCTCATTGCTCCAACTTAATGAAAAGATCTTAAATTTGGCTAATATCGGGCAAATTGATTTTTATTTGGTTATCGATTAATATTAAAAATATCGATTTTATTTGGGTGTATATTGATGTGTTAAATATTCTTTTTTTTTTCTTATGAAGCACTGTTATGCTGAAAGTACAGCTCCATTTAATATAAATATTCTTTTTTTATGAATGCACTGTCATGCTTATAAGGACAGCTCCATTTGATTTTAATGAAAGTAAGTAAGCAGTGTATGTTTTGTTTTTATTTTTGTTTTTCGGTGCCTTGTATATTCTTTACGAATGCACTGTTTCTGCTGAAGGTAGAGCTTGGTTTGATTTCATTATAATTGTGTTTTGTTGAATCGTGGATTCTGTAATACATGTGATTCGATTTATTATGAAATTGTATTGAATATGGAATCAATAAAAGATTATGGAAAAAAATAAGTGAAATTATTTTGTGCCAAATAACACACTATAAAACGATCGTTTCAAATCTCTTCTACAAACGTGTTTTACTTGAGAATCGGAGCTGTGGGTTAGATTTTTTTTTTCTCTCTCTCTCTCACACATAGTAAACATATGGCTATGCTGATATTGATAAACTTCATATTATACTGTGGTAAACTTCTATCACAGCTCTAATATCTCATCATTTTTTATGTGTACGATACTGCACGACTTCAAGACAACAAATCACGCATGGCTTCCCTTTTTGGGTGTCAGTGGACAACAAATGGTTTATACACATTTAAAGTCATGAACCCACATGGGAATCTGATACCAGTTAAAGCCAGGTGTTTGTTTCTATAATATATCGATCATGAAGTGAAAAGTTGCGAGTATAACAAGAACTCTCGAGTTTTGGAGCGCGCTCGGTAACCAGCTATTCTGTACGTGTGAATGCGGCTAGTGTTCTTACAAACAAACAAACAAACAAACAAACAAACAAACAAACAAATCAGTGTTTTAATATTCAATCGTTTCTCTTCATCATTTCAATTACAGGTGCTAGGCCATGTGCGCATTGGAGGGAGGGATCGAGTATGAATATATTGCCAGTCGCAATGCTTATTTAGACTGATGATAATGATGATGATGCTGAAAACTTTGAAAGAGATTTCGTGAAGTTGTTGTTGATGGATTGATGACATGGAAAAAAGTATTGATAGTGGTGGAAGATATATTGCTTGTGGTGATATACGATGGTAATACGAGTGATAATCGTGGTGATAAGATGATATCCAGTTGTGAAATGATACAAGTAGTAATGATGTTTATGGTCGTGCATGGTAATCTAATAAAAGCAATGATGGTAGTGATGATTGGTTGATATTAAAGGAAACCAAAACCCAAAGATCAATATGGAGTGAGTGAACGCAGCAACATTAGGATTATACATCAGTGAAAGTTGAGGAAAAATCGGGCAATCGATGCAAAGTTTTTCGTTTTATATTCTTTGTGTTGTAATCACTGAATAAAGAGACTACAGAGACCATGATGGGCAACAATGTAAAGAAGATATGAAGAGAATTCCACCAAAAAAAAAAATCGATAAAATTATACATTCCATCAACTTAATTGACACTAACATAATTTATGTTAAGTGAAGTAATCATTCCCCCTACTTTCTGAAAGTGGTTAATCAAATGCTCTTCCATTACTCAAGAAAAGTGAAAACATGTTTGTTCTCTTTATATTTTCTTTATGTTGTTGCCTTAAAAATTTAATAAACTTTAAAAATTCATAACTTTTGCATCGATTGCCCAATAAACTTACAAAATTCATAACTTTTGCATTGATTGCCCAATTTTCCTTAAACTTTCACTGATGTGTTCTACTAGTGTTGCTGCTTTCACTCAATCCACATTTCTTTTGGGGTTTTGGTTTCCTTCTATGATGGTCGTGATGGTAGAGGTGACGATGGTAAGTGATGAGACGGACTATAGGGTTGGCAATGATAAAGTGAACATCAAAAACTTATTGATAGAGCAATTCAAACCGTGATACTAGAGCAATTTTGCACATGTATGGACTGGGAAAATGAATTGATTATGATGGAAATAGCACATCTTTTGATTTTTAAATGCCGATCCAAAATGCTTTTTTAAAGCTGATTAAATTAAAATATGTATAGAGAGATTTCATCAGTGGCGTATCTAGGGGGGGGGGGCAAGGGGGGCACGTGCCCCGGGCGCCACTCCTTGGGGGCGCAAAAAAACGAGAAAACGAAAAAAAAAAGAAGAAAAAAAAAAAGAAAGAAGATGAAGAAGAAGAAGGGGAAAAAAAAAAACTTGCCCGGACGGGGGAGGAGGAGGGGGGGGGGGGGGGGGGAGAAGGGGGCAGAAAACCAAATCAAACAAGATAAAAACAAAACATGATGATGACACGGACAAATAACAATGTTTATTGTGTTATTGTGTTCACACAAGAATTCCGAATTCCATGTTTTGTAAGCTGAAATACAAAAATTTTCGGCTCGCTCGCTGCGCTCGCCCGCCAAAAATTAACAACAACAAAAAAAAGAAAGAACAAAACGTGATGATGACGCAGAAATATACAAATGTCGACTCATTACTCGCGCATACAAATTTAGAGTATTTTTCAAGTCCTCAGTCTGTTGGTATGAATCGTTATCTATAAGGCCGTCACTGTATCTTGATTAGAATTGTAAGATTTAATAAGCACAAAAGACAAGAATTCCATGTTTTGTAAGCTGAAATACAAAAATTTTCGTCTCGCTCGCTGCGCTCGCTCGCCAAAATTTATCAAAAAAAGAAGATAAGAACAAAACGTGATGATGACGCGGAAATAAATAAATTTAGACTTACTCGCGCATACTAATTTAGAGTATTTTTTCAAGTTCTTAGTTTGTTGTATAAATCGTTATCTCTAAAGCCGTCACTATATCTTGATTAGAATTGTAAGATTTAATAAACAAAAAACAACAAGAATTCCATGTTTTGTAAGCTGAAATGCACAAGTTTTCGGCTCGCTCGCTGCGCTCGCCCGCCAAAAATTAACAACAACAACAAAAAAGAACAAAACGTGATGATGACGCAGAAATATACAAATGTCGACTCATTACTCGCGCATACAAATTTAGAGTATTTTTCAAGTCCTCAGTTTGTTGGTATGAATCGTTATCTATAAGGCCGTCACTGTATCTTGATTAGAATTGTAAGATTTAATAAGCAAAAAAGACAAGAATTCCATGTTTTGTAAGCTGAAATACAAAAATTTTCGGCTCGCTCGCCAAAATTTATCAAAAAAAGAAGAAGATAAGAACAAAACGTGATGATGACGCGGAAATAAACAAATTTCGACTTACTCGCGCATACTAATTTAGAGTAATTTTTCAAGTCCTTAGTTTGTTGTATAAATCGTTATCTCTAAAGCCGTCACTATATCTTGATTAGAATTGTAAGATTTAATAAGCAAAAAACAACAAGAATTCCATGTTTTGTAAGCTGAAATACACAAGTTTTCGGCTCGCTCGCTGCGCTCGCTCGCCAAAATTTATCAAAAAAAAGATAAGAACAAAACGTAATGATGACGCAGAAATATACAAATTTCGGCTGACTCGCGCATATATACTAATTTAGAGTATTTTTTCAAGTCCTTAGTTTGTTGGTATAAATCGTTATCTATAAGGCCGTCACCATATCTAGATTAGAATTTTAAGATTTAATAAGAAAAAATGACATGAATTCCATGTTTTGTAAGCTGAAATACAAAAATTTTCGGCTCGCTCGCTTTGCTCGCTCGCCTAAATTTATCAAAAAAAGAAGACGATAAGAACAAAACGTAATGATGACGCGGAAATAAACAAATTTCGACTTACTCGCGCGTACTAATTTAGAGTATTTTTTTCAAGTCCTTAGTTTGTTGTATAAATCGTTATCTCTAAAGCCGTCACCATATCTTGATTAGAATTGTAAGATTTAATAAGCAAAAAAAACAACAAGAATTCCATGTTTTGTAAGCTGAAATACACAAGTTTTCGGCTCGCTCGCCAAAATTTATCAAAAAAAAAAAGAAGATAAGAACAAAACGTAATGATGACGCGGAAATATACAAATTTCGGCTGACTCGCGCATATATACTAATTTAGAGTATTTTTTCAAGTCCTTAGTTTGTTGGTATAAATCGTTATCTATAAGGCCGTCACTATAATTATCTAGATTAGAATTGTAAGATTTAATAAGAAAAAAATGACATGAATTCCATGTTTTGTAAGCTGAAATACAAAAAATTTCGGCTCGCTCGCTGTGCTCGCTCGCCTAAATTTATCAAAAAAAGAAGAAGATAAGAACAAAACGTAATGATGACGCAGAAGTATACAAATTTCGGCTGACTCGCGCATACTAATTTAGAGTATTTCTTCAAATCCTTAGTTTGTTGGTATAAATCGTTATCTATAAGGCCGTCACTATATCTAGATTAGAATTTTAAGATTTAATAAGAAAAAATGACATGAATTCCATGTTTTGTAAGCTGAAATACAAAATTTTCGGCTCGCTCACTGCGCTCGCTCGCCAAAATGTATCAAAATTTATTTCATTTAAATCACCCTCAAAAGACCCCTCTTAGGTGCTTGAAAAAGCATATCATGCGGACCTTTTTTTAAAGTCCCTAATATACCGGGATCGGGTTGGGGTTGAACACTTTTTCAGAAATTAGGGGCGCAATTTTCGCGCTTGCCCCGGGCGCCGTTTTCCCTAGATACGCCACTGGATTTCATAGATCAAAATCGATGATTACTAGCTCCCCCCTCCCGCAGTTTCTCTTCCCTCCCCCATCTTCATTATGGATGTTATTGCATGAGAATGTAATCATATACGTTGATACAATTATATGAACCTGAACTAAAAAGGAGCCTATACTACGCCTTTCTGAATCATTGTGAAGTTGGAGGATAAACCCAAATTAACCCAGGAGTTCATCCATGTTACCCAAGACCAAATGCCCTCTTCGAATCTGATTTTGTGGGGCTTAATAAACATGATCAATGTTAACAATAGCAATCGCTGCAGACCTAAATATTTGTGAATTTTGTGAATTTTATTGACTTTCATCTTCCAACCAAAATTCAGTTTGTAGAGGAATTCATACTCAATATCTACAGCTATTCAGTTTTTTTGCCAAACTACATCATTGATTTTTATTTAATTTTTTTCTTCATTTATTTTGGTATCTTTGGTACGAATTTGTGAAGGGGTCTGGGACAGTCCATTTTATTTACAGGTGTGAGCCCAGTAACGCAAGTCTCGCGAGACGCAGGAAAAGTGTCAGCAGACGGCTAACAAATCTACAGAAATACCACCTAAGGCAAAGCCGAACGCGATGGCGATGGCATGTGAAGTGGAAACACACACACACACACACACACACACACACACACACACACACACACACTCACACACGCGCATACACATACCCATACACACAAACCCGCTGTTATGTTTCTGTTTTGAAGGACGGCGTCCCATTCTCACATTGTAATCTGATTCTGTGGTTAGCAGACGACCATGCCAATGGTACTCTGTATATACTGTGCATGGGTCCATGAGACTGTGTAACAGTACGAACTCAACGCCTAAACTACGCACATGCGTACAAAAACCAACTTGTACACTGATAGTCTTTGCTCAAGTGACACAATTGGCAATTTCGACGCGTTAGGGTTACGGAAAAAAAAATCGCGGCCTGGCCCATGGCCTATACGCGTTATGTGTCATTTTTACGTCCGCTCAATTCACGACGTAGAGAGTGAGTATAGAGAGCTATTTTATGCATGGATCATAATATGGGGGCGCTATTTTTTCTTTTATAGGTTACTATAAGTAAACATGTCTTTTCAGAAATGTTAGAAGTGACTTGTATTGACTTAATATGGGAATGAACCAATAAAAAAAGAAAGAAAGAAAGAAAGAAAGAACGAAATTGCCTTATCAAAGAAAATGAAAATGCAACTCTTGGCGATTCAGAAACCTTGTAAACAAGTATATCCATCTCTTCACCGCTTTCTGCTCTTCGCTTTTTTTGTCTTCGTCTTTGTCGTTCTCTGCTAGTTATTTTCATTGGTTTTCATTTGTTGTTGGTTGATTTTCCTTTTTGACTGCTATATATATCTCTTTGAACAAAAAATGGTACTGTGATGTTTTCAATGATGCTTTGTCTTAGCCAAGTCAGTCAGTGCTATATTAATCGAAGTATTTTCCTTCCTGCGAATGTATATTCTTTACAGATAACTGCACCGGTATGGCACTTGAAAATACGTCTCTTCACTTCTTTTGTGCGCTACTACTCGTCTCCTTAGGTATGTAACACAATAATGTAGGTCAAACATCCAGTACTGTTGGTGACGTTACGTATGGGCAAAGATGTAAAGGCAACATGAAGTTGTTGTTTTTTCCCACTTTTCTAGCACTGTGAAAGAACACTTTACACACCTCTTTCAAAAATTAGTGGGACTGATATTACCCTCTCGCACATTGCAATACCAACTTCCGGGAATGTTTACTTTTCATAACGAGTTAAATTTTGAGGGATTCACTTCTATCTTTATCCAAACAAACATTACGTCACGAAATGTAGTAGGCTTGTAATCCAGCGATGGTGGACCGTTTGTTTTTGTTTTTATGTTTTTTAAGTCATAACTACTTCAAAGATTTTTCCTCAAGCTTCGTTGATCTACAATGCTGCTAATATTGAAGCATTCACTTAATCCAAATGTATATGATAATATATGTTTCATAATTCCCTTTCAATTTTGTTGTAGTTATTACCGCTTGCACTATAACTCATTCAAGTAGCACTCTTCCCTTGGCCCTTCTTCAGATCTACAACATAATCAGGTATATAACATTGACAATATTGAAGTAAATAGAGAATACTGTATTTATATACATTGACGTGTCATGATGATTTAAAAACATGTAGACATTGAAAGTGTGGGTACACACGTAAGCATACCCTTGATCACAGAGCATAGAATCAGAGCGTTAATGCATGGGCCTACTACACGTGGATTAGAAAAGAAGGTCTTTCTTTGATCCCATCATCACCGCCGCCACACGATTACGTGCATCTTAAAGCCCCGTCTTAACAGACCTTCTCCCCGGGCACGCCCGGATGCGCACGGGGAAGATATACATTCCACAGATTCCATGAAACACAGAGTGCCCCGTTTTAACAGGCATTGCTCAAAAACCTTCCTCGGGGAAGATACGTTCCCAATAGCCCCGTCTTAACAGACCTTCACCGGGCGCGCCCGGGTGTTCGCCGGCGAAGATTACATTCCACAGATTCCATAAAACACGGGTTAACCGCTAAAGTGCCCTGTTTTAACAGGCATTGCTCGAAAACCTTCTCCGGGGAAGATACGCTCTCCTTGGCCAATCACATTACAGGTACGCTGAAAATGAAGCATTTCACATGCACATCATTGACATTGGATTAGCATGTGGTTGCGTACTAATGTGCAAGTGTGTACTGCTGACACAGGCATGTGGGAACTAGTATGTACCGAGGCGTTTCAATATATTTTTTAGACCAACTGTTTTTCCCTAAAATATGCTTACTGCGAAAGCGCCTTTCTTTTTTCTTTTCATAAGAATCTTTCAAAAAGAAGCAAAGAAAGTAGAAGTCATGAAATCAACCACATGTTTAACCAGAGCACGTTGATACCACACTGCTCAACCCCCAGAACTCGAGGAGTGTTACAACTGCATACATAATACATAGGTGTTACCAATAGCATTTTACACTTTGAATCCTTGAATGTTTTTATTTTTTGATTACCTCCAACAAAATTTTACTCTCTTCAGCTGTAGCTCATATCAATGCCAGTGTTATCTGATATAGTTTTTGAACTATCAAACATGAAAAGCGGGATTTTAACACCTATTACTAGTACATGAGTACACACAAGCCCAGCACGCGCTGTGCAGAAGTCGCCGTACTTCGCATGGTGTACCGTTTAATCGTGCTAATACATAAGGAGAGTTCGTTGATTTTTTGTGGCGCAGTGCTAGTCACCTGACTAAGCACTGGTCACGTGACGCCTCGGGGAAGATTCACCCCGCGGGCGACTTAACAGACACCATCGCGAGGTAGCCTCCGGCGGTTCGCCCGAGGCTACCCCACGTCTACCCTGGTCGATCGAAGGGTAAGGTTTCGCCCCAGGCTATCCCGAGGCTATCCCGAGGCTATCCCGAGGCTATCCCGAGGCTACCCCGCGGCTACCCCGAGGCTATCCACTGTGTTGCGTCTTAACAGACACAGGGGAAGATTCTTCACCCGAGGCTACCCTTAGGCTACCCTGCGTTTTTAAGACTTCGCCCGAGGCTACCACGCGGCTACCCCGAACCTGTCCACTGTGTTGCGTCTTAACAGGCACAATCTTCCCAGGGGAAGATTCTTCACCCGAGGCTACCCCGAGGCTACCCTGCGTTTTGTGGCCTGTTAAGACGATGTATTAATGAGTACATTCAGGTGCTTGGATAATGTGATTTGTGCAATCGTGCTTCGTCACTGACCAAAGAACCATTTCCCTCATTGCTGTTTTATTTTGCTGAAGTATCTTTTCAGACTCAACTGCCTTTGAAAGGGAGCAGCAAACCCGAAAACATGACAGTTTTGCTGTCACAAAATTTGAAATTGCTGAAGTGGACACTTGTGGACAAGCATGTAACATGACTTAAACGATTACTGTCCATGTTTACTCTGGAACAATGTATGAAAAATGGGGGAGATTATACCCCGTCTTTACAGGCCACAAAACGCAGGGTAGCCTCGGGGTAGCCTCGGGTGAAGAATCCTCCCCTGGGAAGATTGTGCCTGTTAAGACGCAACACAGTGGACAGGCTCGGGGTAGCCGCGTGGTAGCCTCGGGCGAAGTCTTAAAAATGCAGGGTAGCCTCGGGGTAGCCTCGGGTGAAGAATCTTCCCCTGAGTCTGTTAAGACGCAACACAGTGGACAGCCTCGGGGAAGCCGCGGGGTAGCCTCGGGGTAGCCTCGGGGTAAACCTTACCCTTCAATCGATCAAGGTAGACGCGGGGTAGCCTCGGGCGAACCGCCGGAGGTAACCCCGCGATTGTATCTGTTAAGACGCTCGCGGGGTGAATCTTCCCATGAGGCGTCACGTGACCAGCACTATTAACGTCAGGTGACCAGCACTGCGCCACACAAATCCACGAACTCTCCTTATGTATTACCACGACCAGACGGTCCGCCGTGCAAACACGACGACTTCTGCACACCGCGTATTGGGCTTGTGTGTACTCACGTACTAGTAGGCCCTAATAGGTGTTACCCCCCCCCCACAAAAAAAAAAATCCCGCTTTTGATGTTCAATAGTTCAACAACTATTTTCGAGCAATGCCTGTTAAAACGGGGAACTTTGGCGGTTAACCCGTGTTTTATGGAATCTGTGGAATGTAGTCTTCCCCGGTAAACACCCGGGTGCGCCCGGGGAAGGTCTGTTAAGACGGGGCTATTGAGAACGTATCTTCCCCGGGAAGGTTTTCGAGCAATGCCTGTTAAAACGGGGCACTCTGTGTTTCATGGAATCTGTGGAATGTATATCTTCGCCAGGCGCAACCGGGCGCGCCCGGACGCGCCCGGGGAGAAGGTCTGTTAAGACGGGGCTTATGTTTACAAATCACAACCAACCTGTCAAAATAATTTGATAATACGTACACAATATCGCTGACAAAAATCAAATTTGAATAGAAGAGAATCTATTTGACAATGTAAATGATAACAAAACTTACTGGATTTTGAGCAGCCGGGCTTACGTGCATGTTACATAATAAAGTGCGACACATTATAAAGTACATATGTTACATAATAAAGTGCGAGGGGTGGTGTAATAGGTCATGATTACCGGGTATAGTATCGCGCCTAAATAGTGATCGGGATATATCGTTATACATGTGGATATGTCTATGACCTGCTACAAGTCAGAGATATTCAAGAAGATATATACATACTCAATAGGTAATTATATTCATTTATGAACTGCAATATTTTGGTTCTCCATAGCGGCTGCAGTGTCTGCCAGAGAGCTAGAAGGGCGTATATTGACGTGTTCTGATGGTTACGGTCTAAATTACACCCTTCCGATGGCCAGGAAGTGCAAAAACGGAACCATCCCGAAGTTGATACCCTTTCTCTCTGTCAGAGCCAGCCGTTGCTATAGGCCGAGCAGAATAGGTATTCCGGAGGGTCACCGTGTCTGTAGAATACCGGGTAAGATCACAAGTTTCTTTGAAAGTAGTTCCGAGGTTATGACTTTTTTATTATCTTACACTTACTTTTAACATTCCAAAGGAGTAGAAACAAATACGATTGAATATCTCTAATACTTTAATGTTTGTTCTTCCAGTTCATGAGATGCAATCGCCTGTATCTGAGCACTGTGTCAGAAAATCGTTATTGAGTCCCAATTTGTTTAAATCATTATAATAAATATAAAGAACACACACTAAGTAATGCGGGTTCAAATTTGAACCCAAAAATTGTCCCTATACAACCACCCTTGAATGGGTGCAACTTTGCACCGCATTAAGCAATTTGCACCCTTAGACGTGCAATACGCTGAATTTTGAACCTGCAGGGGTGCGAATTTGCACCCTCAGTTTTGTGCTAATCAAGGGTGCAAACATGCACCATAAACATTAATACATTGTGAATTAAACATTTGGACCACGAGTACGAAGGTTTTATTCGTAAGATCAAACTTACACTCTTATGGATATGTCCGCATCTTTGTAGGTACGAATATAAATGTTAAGATATTCAATTTTCTACTTGTATGATTAAAGGTACAAATGTGCACCCCAGGGTGCTGGTACAGGGACAAATAGGGTGCAAATTTGAACCTTCATTCTTAAGTGTGTGATGCATGCCTATGAGATGATTTAAAGCTAATGTCAACTGCATCCTATTATGTAATTGGTTGCAACATCCATCATGTAAGCCTATTCCATTTAGAAAACAAAGGTACCCTCCTAAACCTTCTCCACCAGCCTACAAAGTTGCCACAACATTTAAGTACATTATGTGATAATTATGTCGTATGTCGTCGCGTTACCAGTCAGAGAGCACGAATGGAAGATAATGTGTGGAAAGCCATCTTTAGCGATACTACATTAACAGTTTTCTGACTCTTTATCACCTTTTTTTCTTTTTCAAGATTCCATTCGAATGAAGCACGCCATTTGATATAGTAGAATTATAACGAGTCAAAGCCTAAAATCCATAAAATTCATAATTGCTAAAAATGAAAAAAAAAAGGAAAATAAAAACGAAAACTCCATCACCGGTCTCAAAAATCAACATCTCGGCCAGTGCCGAGGAGGGTTGGGCGTGGTGTTAGCAGCTCCACCCCGTAAAGACTCTGCAGCAGTTTTTACATGCAGCATTAACAATCGATACGGACCTGCCATGGGAAAGGATGGCTCTCCAGCTGGAGAGCTCATGGGGCCGCATGGGGAAAGTCGGTATCTGGAAGCCCCTCGGCCGATAACCCTGGTATTTTCCAAGTCTACCATTGGCGTCCAAGAAATATTTGGCGACAAGACAATAGGCGCTGATATCAGGAAGGTATAGGCGCTACCCGGTGCCTGGAGGAAAGTGGAGATTGAGTGATGACGCATGACTTAATACATGTACGTTTCTCGGTCTTTCTCTGTCTGTCTTCAAGATTGCAGCAAGAAACCATGTGAGAACGGACGGTGCGAAGAGACAATGACTACCTACACCTGCCATTGCCCCGATGGGACAGAAGGGTCGAATTGCACAGGTACAATCTTCCTTGATACATGCAGAGAGACGGCTGGTATTCCGGCATGTTTCTCTCTAGACAATTCCTCTGTCCATTCTGATGGTAACTATATTTCAGTCAAAAACTCTGTCTCTGTAGAGTAAGCTGTTGTTTTGTGTTCACACTGTTGTTGTTGTTGTTCTGCTCATTAAAACAAGGAGGAGGAGGAGGAGGAGAGAGAGAGAGAAAAACTAGACGTTTCATTTCATGGCACTATGATTGTGATCTGATTGTGCGTTTCTCTATTCGAAACTCCCAATGAGTTATAATCCGGTTATCATCGGTCTCGATGAATTCACAAAGACATACACTGACGGACCCGGGTCACACACGCACATAAAGTCGCGGGTCTCTATAACTTCAGATATACGCTGTATAAAAAGATACTCAGTCTTGTGACATCATGGCTGTATCACACTCGAAGTGATTTCCACCTAGCCTAAAAATTATTCCTTTTTTTTTTCGTTGTTGCTGTTTTTCTGTCCTTCAATCTCAGAGTAGTCTCTGAGTTTCGGTAAATTCTCAAAGAATATCCCTTTTCTTTATGTGCATTTGAAATTTAAAAGCATTCTTTTTGTTGTTGAAGAAAGTGAAAACGAATAAGAAAAAGAATGTAACTGCATTATAGGGTCTGACAGGATAGTGCTTTTAAAGTAAACAGGAATGTGCTTACACATTTCCCAAAAGTAAACAAACACAAAAAATGTTGGAGGAATATATCTATAGGTCTGTGGAATACATATCCGTACCGTGCGTGTAATGACATTCTAACAACTTTAATTCATTGGTCTTATTTTCCTTGGCTTTTTTTTTCATGCTATATACAGATATCGATGAGTGTACGAGCAATCCGTGTCAGAATGGAGGAACGTGTCAGAACGCAATCGACATGTATGTGTGCATTTGTCCACCAGGTTATGGCGGGTCGGACTGCCAGACGGGTAAGTTGGGATTCGCAAAATAGCGAGTTATAATCTGGAATCAATTGAAACTGGTTGTCATTCCTGTATATTGCACAATATTTATATAATGCATACACACATAGTTTTATGAAGAGTTTGATCGAAAGCGAGTCATGACTGTTGTGACTGTTATGGTTTCATTTTGCTCTAACTGATGATGGACTCACTTTTAAATGTTTAAAATGATGTTTGTGGGATCTAACTCTTGATATCATAGGAGAAAGAGAAAAAAAAAACGAAGAGAAAATGTTACTGGTTGAGAATGTATAATTGTTCTTGATAAACCATCGAACCAATGAAATTCAGACCATCAGAATCCAGAAGTTTACAGTATAAAAATGTACATCATGTCTTTATCACAATTCTCTCTGTTTCGCGGTCCTCTGAAGTGTTGTTGTTGTTATTGTTATTGTTTGAATGTTGTTTGTTGTTATTGTTTGAAATGCGTTTTTTTTTTATTATTAGTTTTATATCAATTCACTTTGTGTTATTATTCCTTTACTTGAATAACAGATATTGACGAGTGTGAGAGCAGTCCATGTAGGAGCGGAAGAACGTGTCAGGACGCTGTCAACATGTACTCATGCCTGTGTTCACCGAGTTACAACTGGTCAAAATACCAAACGGGTGGGTTGGGATTCGAAAAGCGTTCAAATACTGTCCTTTTATACTTCAGTTTTAAATTCTCTCCAATAATAGAGAAAATACGTCTTCATGAAGGCGTGAAATGAAATAAGTTGATATTAAAGGGACATTCCAGAAGATTCTTTTTTCTTTTTCTTTTTCTTTCTTTTCTTCTTTACATCACGTAGGAGATAAATCGATAGTGCATGCCACGTGTAGATTTGTGGGTTTTATTGTGTTCCTACAGCAGATAGATCAATGCTCTGAAAAAGCCAAGACATATTACACTGAACGAGGATGATGACATAGGAGACTCACATATTCCCCAAATGTATAACAGTGCAATTCCTCGCAATACCACTTGCTCTGCAAAATTTCACCTGTGTAGAATCTATGCATGCGTTCTTCTTTTGTTCTGCTTCCTCGAGCGCCAAATCATGCGTTCTCATGTGAAGCTGCTATGTCATTATCCTCGTTCATTGTGATTTGAAATGAATTTTTAAAAGCCTTCTTATTCCTCATTCCAATCACCATATTCCGGAACTCTGTACCCAATGTTAACAATTTCTTAATGATGAAATGCTAAAGACTGAAAATCATTAAAGTCGTCTTTAAACGTCTAGGTCTGAGAAGTTGTTTCATTTCTTAACTTGATTTCCTTATTCGCTTCCGTAGTAAAAATTGCATTTTTTTTTGCGGTCAAATGAATTGATATTAGACGGCGCCATTCAGGGGTAAAAGAATCCTAATTTGCTCGATTTTGTCTGCTGGTTGGACTTAGTTTTACTTTGACGTAATGTCTCTACATGGCCTATGAGGTCAAGGTCGAGATTAGGAGTCAGTGCAGGAGTCAACCTTACTTGCAGTGCCGTGCAGGAGTACACTAAACTTGCTTGTTATTGGTTGACACTGAGCCCGAGTTCCATTTATATCACTGTATATTATGGTGTTATTTTTCTCCTTGCCCTTTCTGGGCAAAGATGAACATCAGGGAACAGCTTGAAAGGAAATCATGGGCTCCATGCTTGGATGAGATTGAGCTAACATTTGCTAAAATTGTGATTTTGAAATTGTGATTTTGATTTTTGAATAAGGAATGAAAAAAAAAGCATAGACCTCAGATAATGTTGTGTTCTTCTTTGACAGATCTCCAAAATAGATTACTGCTGCAATCGACAGGGATACCAGAAATGAATTAAACAGGAAGATATACCAGCACATAGTAATCATAAATGTTATAATCTGTTATTAAATACCGTTAGACTTCCACTCAGGATAACAAACATTTCAGGAAGCTGTCAACATGTACTTTTGTTTTGTGTTCACAAAGGTTAGGTAAGGAATCGAATGCATTGACATTACAATTTGTTGACAAAAACAACAAAAACAACAACAACAACAACAACAACAAAATGCCCGCCAATGAAAAACATAAGTCTCAACAGGGCCGAAAGTTAAGAAAAAGAACAAACAATTGGTTTTGATTCAATATCCTGTTTGACTGGGTTCTCTGTGCTCTTTCATTGTTTCATTTTCACAAATTAGACCCCGGGACAAAGCTACAAAGTATTTCAAGGACAATGTCAACATGCTATCCTGTCAATACACAATTGTTATTAGAGCTCGCTCTTAAGAAAAAAGAAGAAAAAAGAAGAAAAAACAAAAACGATGACATTGACACTGTTTGATGATAATCATTTTGGATATAACGATCAAAAATATGAATGACATAATCACATCACAAAATCATACGAATCAAAATCGATCAAATGAATGACTGGTCTCATTTGCGTGCGTCATGCTGTATTATGTCGCACATCAATGTCAGTGTCAATTTGCTTGAATGTCCCAATAGTCATCCCTTGGATGTTCGTCACTGACAAAGTTAACAAGCGGATTCTGGTGGCTGACCTTGAAAGATTCGACTTCACCGTGTTTATCACTCTGGACGAAAACCCATTTGATGTAGCGTATGACTCATTGGAAAGGAAGCTTTATTGGTCTAGCACGAATCACGTTCGCCGTTCCTGTCTGCTGGACAAGACTCCAGAACAAGTTATCGATACTAACAGTAAGTTGAGGATTAAAATGTATATGTTCATATGCATGCACAATTATCCATACGGATGCTCAAATACCAATAAAGGCAAACATTCATACTTGAAATCAAGTTACACTTCCATTAGCGATCTGATGTCTTTCAGCAATTGCTGATGACCAGACAATAGTTTGCGATTTAGCAGATGACGCCATGAGAAGCGAGTTCTAGATCACAAGGTGACGAAATGCTGAAAATGGCATGAACCTTGAAACATGAACCAGAAAAGTGAAATGGTCACGATAATTGTAAAACTTAAAAATGCTTCAATTTTTATAACATTGGCTTATTTCCACTTTGTCAATCCAAAGACAATGTCCAACCACAAACAATTCTTAATCAGTCATACTTTAGATTGGAGTACATATCACCCCTATTTGTAGATGGTCCGTCCTATATTTATGATTATTAAAAATCAACAAACCCTGATTAAAAAAACAACTACAAAGAAACGGGAAAAAAGATAACATTATTCATGTCATGTCTGTACAATGCTCCAAGGTTTTGCACAGTGACAGTTTCTCTATTGCACGATGTAGGTGAAGCAATAACCCCGCACGAGCAACGAGCATTCTGTATATTTTCTTTCTAAGTGCTAACAACTGTGCGTATACAAGTTCATTTCCAAACCCTGAACTCGAAGAATAACACGTTTTGATGTGGAAGTGCCCTAATTAGTGATTCTGAAGAACGAGAAAACATGATTACAAGTCTAACAAAAAAAAAAATCCCAAAATGCAATCGAGAATTGTCTCAACTCATACCTGTTTAACGTGACAGAAAGACAAGACCAATTCGCTCTTTTAGGGTATACCTTGGTTATAAAAAAGGTTAGTCTTGACAGATATATCAGTTATACACGAATTCGATACTAATGCTGTAAAGACACCGTCACACCTGCCATATCTGCACTCAACCCATCCCCCTAATACCAATACGACTGTATACCAAAACAATATAGTGTTATCGATGCCGTAATAGTGGGTAGCCTGGCTTGCCTGTCGGTTTGTACATGCAATATACCATTATTATAAAATGGGTTCAAGAATGTAGCCAATTGGAAGCGCTAAAATGAGTCACGTGCGCGTGCATTATTTTTTACGATCATGCACGGCCTGACGTCACAATGTTTACACTAGCAGTGCGCACTCAATCAGTTGTTACAAGTGCGTCACGCGCTACTATACGTGCTGTCAATCCTGTAAATAACTTCTAGTTCGAGCTGCCAGCCGGCCTTTCTTGTGCATAACATGTGGCGTACGTATACTCTTATACGTACAGTACTTATGTGCGGGATTTCCGAGTGCGACGTGCGTAAATGTTTGGGACGAACATCTTCGGACATCTTGACTTTTGAGCGAGTGCTACATGTAGCTGACTGGTATTGACCCACAAAGGTACGTGAAAAATGCTGTTAGTTTTCGACCCATTTTATAAAACAAATGATGCACAGGATTATTTCGTGGCGTTAGTGAAGGTCAATACTCTCGAGTGCGCCGCACCTTCACTAACGCACTCTATCATGTGCATCATTTGTATATTATCATCTATATAGGACGTTTTAGCGGCGCATTAAAAACGCGTATTGTAGTCCGCTCAATTTTTACCGTTCAGTATCAGAGCATATTGAACGAAACGCATAGGCCAACGTATTAATTCGCTATAGGCTACCGTTGTTACTTGCCGTTCAAGATCACGCCATATTCAATTCTTTCTCGTCTATTGCGCGAGCGCTTGCTGAATGCGCAAACGCTTGCTACTAGTGCGCGTCATTTGTTACAATTCACAAGCACGCAAACATCTTCCTAGTTGTTTGTTTCATACGCAGTTTTAGGGGCTTCCCCTTTTCAGCGCTGGGATGTGACTGCCGAGTCAACTTCCAAGACAAGTTGCTGCCGGATAATTTTGTGCAGTTTGTGCCTGCTCTCCTTGATTGTATAGATGATAATAATTATATTGGATGGCCTTGATTCATGGAATACCAGGGAATATTGCACTCGTTAGGGTCAATATTGCACTCATCTTCGATTCGTGCAATATTGGCCCTAACTCGTGCAATATTCCCTGGTATCCCATTCATAGCCATCCAATATAATATAATTATGCTTTATATGATAGGCTCTCGTCTGTTCAAGCCACCACTACCGACAGCCTTCTGTATTTCAATCCCATCAATACATTCTACCATAAATCAGTCATATTACCATTGTTCTTCTATCTTAAATAGCTTTTATCAACAAACCTTCCCATTCTGTTGTCATGCAGTCTGTAGTGTATATGCTATCCAAAAAAAATTCTTGGATGTTCTGATTGTATACACGTCTTATTGTTTAAAAACATGATAAAATTACTTTCCTTTGTAATGATTATGTACATTGCAGAAAAATCAATGCATAATAATCCGCAAATGTGGATCAGCAAACACTGATATTGAATGACGTTATTGAGCATGGTTATGTTTTCGGTTACCGTGATTTAATGAAATTATGATCTAATCAACATTTCATTTCTTGATCACTTTAATTCACTTCTAGACCCAGTAAGAGCAATCACTATAACGCGGTCATCGAGAACTCTTTACGTGCTGTATAGGAACAAGATTACTCAGATTTCGATTGATCCAGACGGGGAGGAGACGGATGTCCTAGAGCTCCCTGACGAGCATGACGAGCGAACCGTAGCTTTTGTATTTTACAACGGGTAAATATACCTTCTACTGTGCTCTTTCTTTATAACTATGGCGATCCTGAGGTTTCTTGTCGTTTTACGGGAAGTTCGTTATAACCGAACAAACACATTATAGATATGAAGACATGTACGAACCAGTACAAACCAGGCATAAATGTGATACTATCTCATTAATTTCGTTTAACTTTTACATTTCAGAAAGAGAGAGCATACAGATTTTTATACCTTCATCCTCCGTTTGAAAACGCATGTTTGAATGGTTTAGAATTATGGTGCAGTTTTTTATTCCAGGGTTCTTCGTTGTTCCCAAGGCTCGTTATTTTGAAGGTTCACTAATCACAATATTCCTTAATGCGACGGTTGGTATTTTCGAAAAAGAAATAGGGTTTGTCATTCTGAGCGTACGTCATGCCGAATGTTCGAAATTCCGAAAGTGAAATAAGGTTAGTTATTCCGAAGTTTCGTTAGTCGGAAAATGTGGCATAGTGGATAAGACTCCAGACTCCCGATCGGAGGACCCGAGTTCGAATCCCGCCTTGTCCTTATGCCCTTAGACAAGGTGTTTTGTCTACCATGTCCCTCTTTACCCAGGTGTACAATTGGGTACCCGGCAACGCCAGGGCAATTATCATGGCAGGGCCCTCTGGTATAGAGCAGTGGGAACACTGAAGAGGCTACCCTGAGTAAATAAGACCTTATCATTGTTATTTCTTTTCACTCCGCATGTTCGTTAATCAGAAAACGAAATGAGGTTTGTAATCCAGAACGTGTCATAGTACTTACCTTTTTAAACAACGCACGGAACAGCGCACTTTTTTCATTTTCGGATGAAATTTGGAATAACTAACCTTACCTCATTTTCCGATTAACGAATCTTCTGAATATTGAAGATTCCTATAATTTTCGGATGAACACACCTGCAGAAAAACACCATTAATGTTCATAATAACTACTGAACCCTTTTAATTTTGGATAGAGGAACATCTAGGTATGCGGAATTCGTGTGTTACTTCATCTTCTATCTTCTTCTGTCGAACCGAAAAAGATAGGACTATATGGCCTAAGTTAATGCTATGATGACACTACTGACTAAAATTTCATGTTTGATTATGGAAGATTCAGGGGTGTTCTGATTCAGGGGCGGAGAGAAGGAGGATTTTCTATATTAATCTTGATCTTAATTTGTTAAAATGAGCCCACCTCCGGTAAAGATAGGGCGTAGTTATTCCTATGAAGACAAATGACTGACATTTCATGTTTAATTATGGCGGATCGAGGGGTGCTCTGATAAGGGGGGGGGGAGGGCGTTTTCTTGATAACATAACGACGGAATTTTACCAACCTTGGCAGAAAGCATCTTATTGGTGATGTGCTTTTAATTTGTTAAAATGAGCTCCCCCCCCCCCCACCGCCAAAGAGGAAGTGGGGGGGGGGGAGTTAAAGCCTAATAGAGTCCTTAAACTCTTTGGGTTTTTTTTTAAGTTAAGTTGAAGCTATGAAGACTTTAATAACTAAAATTTAATGTCTGCTTATGGCGGATCCACGGGTGCCCTGATAGGGGTGGGGGGGGGGGAGGACGGTAAGGTGGGGAAGCGAGGCGGAATTCTCACGCTTTCAGCCACTCTTACAAAATCTATGACGATTTTTACCAAACGTTGGAGGTAGCATCCCTAGAGTAATAAAACCCCACTTTGTTCGAAGGGGCAACAATTAAGTCGGGGAGGGGGACGGGCGGGGTTAGGGTTAGACGAAGGCCCAAATTTAAGCGATTATCTAAAAAAACAAAATCAGAAGTGATAGAGATAATACGGTGCTTTAATAGTAAGTACATTTTATGCATGTAGGTTCAAGTTATATATGGCAGATTGGATGCCCAAGTGGGGGGGGGGGGGGATAGGAAGGAGGCATAATTTCAGCATTTTCAGCTTCTTCTTGATAACTCAAGAAGCATCCCTAGGTTGAAACCTTTAATGTAGCTATTCGCCAAACTTCGAAGGTATAGCGTATTTATCAGGTGATAGCATCGCCCCAACCCCTAGGGTGGTAGGAGGTGGAGCACCCCCCTCCCCCCCCCCCCCCATCTAAGCCCTTTGAAAGGGGCCGATACGAGGGGGTGGGGTCGTTCGGGTGGAATTAAGGATTTTAGGTATTTCTTGAAAACCTTATACATGACAGAAGGAACAGTAAAGACATTTTCTGTCAACCACCAGTGAGAGAGCATGATAATTTGATCACATTTTTAGAAGGTATAGGCCTACTTTGATAAAATCTCAAGTCTGCATGCATGCTTATAACGGAGTGGGCATGTGTGGGGGGGGGGGGTGCCCTCCTCTTAGCCCCCGCTCTTGGGGCGGGGAGCAAATTGGACTCGTTGCCCCTTCGAACAAAGTGGGATTTTATTACCCTGGGGATGCTACCTCCCACGCTTTGGTGAAAATCCGTCAAAGCTTTTTCAGGAAGATCGAGAAAATGTGGAAAATCTCCTTCCACCTCCTCACCCCCCCCCCCCCCGATCAGGGCGCCCTTTATTTGATCCGCCATAACCAAACATTGAATTTCAATCATAAATGCCTTTATAGCACGAACTTAGCTCTATCTTTTACGGTTCGACAGCGGGTTCGACAGAAGTAGATGTAAAAAAAATCCAGATTATAGGGACTCTGAGGCTTCTCCCCCTCCCCTTCGGCGGTCGAGGGGGGGGGGGGCTCATTTTAACAAATCAAGATCATAATCACAGTAAAGATGCTGTCTGCTAAGTTTGGTGGAAATCCGTCATAGATTTTCCAAGAAGATGCAGAAAATGTAGAAAATCCCCCTTCACGCCCTCCCCCGATCAGGGCATCCCTGGATTCTACATTATCAAACATGACATTTCAGTCATGAATGTTTTATAGCACTTACTTTGCTCTTTCTTTTTCGGTTAGACAGAAGAAGATGAAAAATTCCAGAGTTTAGGAACTATGAGGCTGCAACTGCCCCCCCCCTTCGACGATGGGGGGGGGGGGGGGGCTCAAGGATTATTTAATAAATCAAGATCATATCACCATATATATATATGTACATATAAATGTATACTTCCTTATTTAAACATGTTGACAATTATGACAGATTCTGTGTTATTCTTTTTTAATTCATAGTAATGTGTACTGGACGAGAAGGAACATCAAAGTGATAAACTGTACTAGTCTCCAAGACGAAGCTGGTTGTACTCCACTGAGTACGCCTGGTAACAAATACATTAGTGGCCTGACTATCGACACAAGTTGTGAGTAAGATGTACAATGTAATTAGATAAGTCAACTTTGGCGTAGTCATGGCTCGCGCAACAAATCGGAATTAATTCCACATGTTCACATGCCTGAGCTGTAAAAGTAAGAAATAATTACCTCTGTGAGCCAAAGGCCAATTAGGGCAATTAAAAAAAAAAACCCTTTAAGCTCCGTATTTTTCAGATATTTTAGATTCAGCTATCCTACAACGCACAAACAAACAATCAAGAATAACTCCCGTGAGACAGACAGGCGTACCCTGCTTGTAAAACAACCCATAAGAAAAGAATGATAATGATAACAACAATAAAAAAAAATCAATTGAGGGAGAGAGGCAAAGTAAGCGCTTCGGAGAGGTTTCTGTTGATTATCTGGTGTACGATATTCTACCTTTATGTACAAACAAAACGATTTTTTTTTCCTGAGCACAGCTTATCTCTCAGACCTGAAAATATCAAATTCGGAAGCTTACTGATCAGTGTTTCCAAGTTAGCATGCCTGTACAGTGACGGGACATTAAATTGCTCATTACTAGATTAGTTACTAGCCATCCCCT
Organism: Diadema antillarum; assembly: GCF_040938485.1. Taxonomy (NCBI): domain Eukaryota; kingdom Metazoa; phylum Echinodermata; class Echinoidea; order Diadematoida; family Diadematidae; genus Diadema; species Diadema antillarum. The sequence continues at coordinate 610,573 of NW_027272617.1, read as the reverse complement.
TTAAGTTTCATAGACAAAACCATATCGATTAAAAAGAAAAATGTTTTTTAAAAGTATCCATTGTTCGGTATCAGAAGGATTTTTTTTCTCTAGAGTAACACTCAAACACGTTTTTTCCCGCTATTGTATAGACGGAATAGGAATAATTTACTACTTGTGACGAAAAAGTTTATCTAAGGAAAATATTTAAATCTTGTAGGGCCTATGATTCCACTGTACAAATAAAACTCTGTGCTTCTAACGAATGGAAACCTTCAAAAGAGAAAAGAAAACAGAAAACAGAAACGAAACCGAGAAAGAAATAGGCCTGCTTCAAACATACTCTCATATTTGTAATGGATAAATTCTTTGAATCCTATAGCTTTATCAAACAGAATTTTCCCCCACACACTGAAAGACTCACCCATCAGATGACAATTACTACCGTATCTGAATGCGACAATGAGTTTGAAGAAAATTGGACAATCTAGCTGTTCCAAAGTTATGCATTTTTGAAGTTTCTGCATGCTTAGTCACTGCTGGATGAGAAGACTACTACAACTTGTGATGTCATATGATTACAACGATATAAAGAAAACAGAAAGAAAATTCAACATATTTTCACTTTTCTCATATGACAATAAAAAAAAGCAACGCTTGACTTGGTCTTTCAGAAAGCAGGAGGAATAATATTACCCTTAAATTACGTCAGTGACAATTCACGGAATTGTGCTTTTTTTTTCAAAAATCAAAATTCTCTTTATATTTTCCTGAAAATATCGCTGTGACATCGTACACTCTAGTAGTCTTCTCATCCAGCAGTGACCGCGCAGATACTTTAAAAAGTCATAACTTTTAAACAGATTATCCGAGTTTCCCTAAACTTTCACTGATTTTCTTTACTAACATTGCTACATTCGCTCAAGCCATGTGTATATGAAGATTGACTTGTCCTTTAAGTGATGAAAGTATTTTATTATTTGTTGCAATCTTTATGCTCTACGCTTAAAGCATTCAACAAATTATTCGTTTTCATGGAACTAACATGTCACCCAGTATTTCCCAGCTTTTTGATGAGGTAAACAAAATTATCTTGCTTATATCGTTTTCTTTGAAACAGTTCAAAAATTATGATACATTTAATATAGGTGTGTTTCATATAAGTCAGATGAATTTAAAAAAAAAGAAAATAAGGAAAAACAAACGTTCCTCCCCGCAGTTGAAGGTGCTCCCAGGCATACTGTATCCCCACTTCCCAGTCTGTATAAGAGTATCTTTGCGTAAATCAAAATGCAACATTATAGTGTAAAAAATATCTTAAAATATGTTGTATAGGTTAACTTTACTTATTCTTTGTAAATTCTGTACGAGGGTCGCGTTCTTTAAAAATCTACGTCTTAAATTGCTACGTTTCTTCCACTTTCCTCTCTCCTGTTAGACCTATAGGATTATACCCTAAATATACACAAGTCATTACCTCTTCAGTATTTTCCTCCCACAACTTTTCAAAGAAATGCATACCACGTTAAACACTTCCCTCTCTTGACGCCCCCACCCATTCCCGTGGTCACATTGATCTTCATGTACCTTCAGACTGTATCCACTATGTCCTTCACGTGCTAACTTAATTCCATCAGTGCGCTCTACCAGTCTATAGGGTAATTTTAATTTTTGAGCCAGTGTTGGGAGTTATATTACATAGTGCTACCTTAAAACGAACTTGAAATCAGTTAGCGTCATAAGGTGGACCCAAAATGATGGGGTGCACGTCACGAGACCGACACCCACGAGTCATATGGCCCACAAGTCATACAGTCCACGAGTCACACAGGTCACAAGTCATACAGCCGATGAGTTCGACACTAAGACCCCGCTTACACCGCCTGACCACTTTTAGGCTGGCCCAGGGCCGGCCCAGGGCCGGCCCAAATTGCGGTACTCGGTGTGCGTTTACACCGAGAATTTGGGCCGGCCTGTATATAAATATTCTGACGGTAGCGGCGCTCTGCATGTGAACAATGATTTCATTAAAGCGCGCCCGCGGGAAATGTGTATGGTGTACGTATGCAATTCTGTGAACGTGTTCGAACCTCTATCGTATCGATTCGGATCTGGGTACAGCACGGATAAGTTTTACTTACTGGTATTTTGACGGAGAATTACGATGGATAAATATCAGGCCTCCGTCTCCGAATATCATCGTCACGATCACTTTTACTAACATGAAACTGAATACCTGGGGATGTAATGACTATTTTGTCCGAGACAGAGCATGGATTTTGGGATAATTCAAATCACAAATAACGTCACATCACCGCCACTAACCAACAAAAATCAATTTCACAGTTTCTCACCTTCCTAACCTATGCACAAATTTTCTGGAGTGAGGAAAAAAAAATACAGAGATGAAACATTGTGAGACATTGCAGGACAGAATTCTCCGCTCCTTCAAGACAAGACAAGACAAGAGAGCATGCACGATATAAGCACTCATAACATTACGCAATTACGTCACGATCGCTGCGGAAAGGAATCGGGACTCGCATTTGGTACCGCATTTGGGCCAGCGTGCGTTTACACCGAGAATAGGTCGGCCCAGGACCGGCCCGAGACAACCTCCGGAGCTTGTCCAAATGCGGGTCCAAATTTGGTACCGCATTTGGGCCAGCGTGCGTTTACACCGACTTTTAGGCCGGCCCTGGGCCAGCCCTGGGCCGGCCCAAAAGTCGGTGTAAACGGGCTCTAAGCGAACAAGGCCCACGAGACCGACACATTACGCGCCATGCTGTATCTGTCGAACTCGTGGACTGTTTTTACCTAGTGTCGAACTCATTGGCTTTATATGCTTAGTGTCGATCTCATGGGTTGTATGACTCGTGAGCTGTATGACTCATTTGACCTGTTTTCAATGTCGAACTCGTGGGCTGTATGACTCGTGGGTGTCGGTCTAGTGTGATGACCCCAAATGATGACGTTCATTCTAAGGCATAGTGCTGGGTCCGGCGTTAAATGTCGTCTGCTGAACGTTTGCTCCGTCTCTATCTTGCGATTGGTCCTCTGTCGTCCGCTCCACTATCCGTGTTGCGCTTTACATGCTTTTCTTCATCCGTTTCATCTTTAGCCAATGATTGTAATTTATGAAAGTTTCATTTACGTATCCAGTGTTTGCGTGAAACCTTATCATCTTCACGATCTTTTTTTTTTCACAGAACTTGAAGAAAGAATGGGGCAGTTACAACTATCGACTTAGCTAATAATTCTATACAAAAATGGGATTTGTTTCTGCAGTGGGCTTATATATTATTGATACTAGGTAGCACTTTTAATAGCTGGAATAGGCCTTTATACGAGAAATCATTTGTATCCCATATCTTCATTTATATGACTCTTTCCACCATCCGCAAATGTTTTTCCTCCTGCTATAAGCCAACAACACCAATAATTCAACATTAATAACTGACTCACAATTTGGGCACAGCCCGTATGAAATTATGTACCTCCGCCATTAAGTGAAACCTACGGCCAGCGGAGGTTATGTTTTCGGGTAGTCTGTCTGTTTGTCTGTCTGTTTGTTCGTCTGTCTGTTTGTGTTCAAGATAACTCGAGAACGGACGAACACATTTTCATTAAACTTGCCGGGTATGTTCATGATGAGTAAAGAAAGAAAGATTGAAATTTTCGGTCACGGCATCAAAGGTCAAATGTCAAAGGTCAAAGGGGCCATAAAGGATACAAAATAAAATTAATGTCCTAATATCAAGAACCGATAATCGGATTTTTACTAAACTTGCCGGAAGTGCTCATAATGAAGAAAAACAGAAATGAACTAGAACCGGAATTTGTCAACACTGACAAATTAGGTGATCCGATCTCTTCGAAAATCAATGATTTGAGTCCTGATCCCAATAGGCATGACCATACCGGTTTCATTTGTGTCGAGGAGACATTGGCCGTGTGATGTTTGGATTCTCATTTAGAAAAGGAAGTCAGACTTGCCATCTTTGGTACCGAATTCCGTATCCACTAACGAAGATACAGAATGAAGTATATTTGACCTTTGACCCCACTATGCACACCCAAGATGGCATCTGAGCAAAAAGTGGTTATTAGTGAAGTGATTATTGTAACATGCCCTTTGCGTGTGCAAAATATGGGAAAGACAGGACATGTATTCACCAAGATACAGGATGAACAATTTGTGACCTTTGACCCTAATTTAACTACCCAAGATGGTGTCCGATCAAGTAGTTGTCATTTTATGAAATAATGTACGTGACATGAACTAAACATGTGCAAAATATGGGGGTGATAAATGCTGTTTTTCTTGAGTTATTGCAAAGAAAGTTTCAGAAAAAAGAAATACATGTATCATAAAACATCGAAGATAAGCTTTAAATTCAACCAAGTTTTTTGACATGATGCCGACGTCGTGTGAAGAAACAAATTGCACAAATACGATAGCCCAAAGTCTCAGCTACAACATATTAAAATCTGGGAGAAATTCACCGAAGGGTAAGTGAGCTAGTGCTCGATAAAGACAACCATGTCAATTTTCACATCTAGAAATATTCCCTCCCATAGAGATAACACGTCATAACGAAGATAGAGAAAAAAAGTACATTATGACCTTTGACCCCACTTTGCACAGACAAGATGGCATCTGAGCAAAAAATGGTTATTTTGTTAAATGATTCTTGTAACATGGTCTTTGCGTGTGCAAAATATGGGAAAGATAGGACATGTATTCACCAATATACAAGATAAAACATTTATGACCTTTGACCCTAATTTACATACCCAAGATGGTGTCCGATCAAGTAGTTGTTATTTTATGAAATAATGTACGTGACATGAACTAAACATGTGCGAAATATTGGGCAGATAGAGTATGTTTTTCTTGAGCTATTGCAAAGAAAGTTGCAGAAAGGAAGAAATATTTCAATACATCGAAAATAAGCTTTAATTTCAACCAAGTTTTTGGACGTGATGCCGACTCCGTACGAAACAACAAAGGGCAAATCTACGATAGCCCAAAGTCTCAGCTACAACATATTAATATCTGGGAGAAATTCACCGAAGCATAAGGGAGCTAGTGCTCGATAAAGATAGTCATGTCAATTTTCATTTCCAGAAAAACTGCACTCCCATAGAGATAACACGTAAACTGGTCAAATTTGACATTGTTACTTTCAATCCATTTTTACGAGGTGATACCGTCATCCAATTAAAATTGTGTTATAAAATTATGAAAGACCATTTCATAAGCTACAACATACTGAAATTTGGGTGAAAATCGGGAAAGGATAAGTGAGATACGTTCGAGTGAACTTGCAATTTGATGACGTCATTTTGAAAATTTACTTTTTTTACTTTATTAAGAAATTTGATATCTTTTAATCATTTTTCCAGCATTGTCAACCCATGAAATGATATTTACAACTCATCAGCTTTCAGAATATGTAAAGAAAATGGGGGGTCACCGTCCATCCTGACGAGTAAAATCGGATTTAAAATTGGCAGTTTTTTGGCAATGTTGCACTGTATATCGCCATTGACGCGCGCGCGGAATTTCAACTTTGACGGGCCCGTATGACGTCATATTGAGTCGGATTGACTTGAAACTTAATAGAAATATTCCTTTACATTTTAGGCAGCCGATAAGTGTGAAAAAACGGGAAATTTCTATTGAATATGAGCTGTGCGTGCGTATATGTGCGCGCGCGTACGAGTCCGTCCAATTTTTTCAATTTTTCAAAAAATGCTCCAAATGGTCTGAAACGTATGCAAAAAAAAATTGAGCTCGATTGGAGCATACAAATATTTCAACGCGCGCGTACGCACACGTTTTAACGATGCGATGAATTCTGAAAACATGAGTAGGATTCCCTAGAATTGAAATTTATGTGACGCAAATTTCATTGAAAAATTCCACTCCATTAATGAGATATGATTGAAAATGTGTTTTCATATAATGACGTCATAGTGACGTCACGGTCGACTGATCACTACGATTTTACTTGACCCGTCGTCTTTGGGACATATGGTATGATTTTGACATTGATAGGAAGAGGACTTTCTGAGCTAATCGATACACAAATTTTGTCCAGAAATAAAGAAGAAGGAAAACAAAGAATCAGTACAGATACAGAAGGTGATCCGAGAGGATACTCGGATCACCTAATTACATTTAGGGTCATTAGATGAAAGATCTATTGTCAAGGGGGTATTATAAAACGTAAGATAATCTTAATCTCCTAATCATACATGAACGGATGATCGGATTGTCATCGAATTGTTCAATTTGCAGACTGTGTTCATAATGAAGTAAGAAAGAAGCAATCTAATTGTGGGGTCATTAGGTCAAAGTCATCTGGGTCATTAAGGGCATAGGATGAACTAGGAAGTCTATGTATGCCTTTTTTGTAATCCAAGTCATGTCTGTGCAGATCTGCCAATCGATATTTTGTAGAAATTTTGTGACCATTTGGTTTTGCCTGCATATCATTGTATTTCAAATGATTTGAATCTAACCACAATTCGAGCACACAACGCATCGGCACGTAGATCTGGCAGGATTACTATGCTAAGGAGGAAAATCATATGTTATATGTTGTATATTTGACATTTTAAAAAGATTGTATCAGTTTAATCCTTCCTCCATATCACTTGCATTATAAGCATCCATGACTTTTCCATAATTTGTTTTCACATTTAACTTGAGCCAAACGCACTTGCTTTTCTTCTTGAAAAGCTAGCAAGATTTTGCAACTATAACACTTATGATGGGATCAATGATTGTGATCGGTAGGTATAAATTGCCTGCGTCAATCTGACCGTGTGGTGGAGCTAATTTTAACACAGCTGTTTGGAAGATAGCGCCAGCACCAGCGCTGTGTAGCACAGAGCTTGAATCACTGCTTGCCTCATATGTTTGTAACACTTATATAATATTGACTGGCCTCGAGGGAGATACCGGAAAATATTGCCCAAACTGAAAGAATATTGCCCGAGTCGAAGACGAGGGCAATATTCTTTCAGTGCGGGCAATATTTATCTGATATCTACCTCAAGACCAGTCAATATCATAATTATTACCTATCCCCTAGGTAAATTAAGAAAATATGTGAATACGGTTATACACTATGATATAGATCAAGCCACATTTGACATACCTGTAGATCATCAACATGTCAAATAATTGAAAAATTGTTCATCAATGTATATCATTCAACTCTAACTTCAAAGATACATACGTAGTTGTGACAGATGAACTTCAAACATCTGAACGCTCTTACACTTTATTTTTACTTCTGATGTTCTGTTTAAATTTGAGGAGTTGTAAAACTGATGGTCACTGTGCGATTATTGAGCACAAATGGACTAGTCATGTTTGACGCGTAGTGCTGCTGTAAGTGGTCTACCTTGTATGAGTTGATTTATCAGCGTTCCTCTGCGATGAGTGTAACTGACACCCAGTGATGTCCTGGAATGTTTTTTTTTTCGTGGTTGATCGGAATGTTTACACTCAAAGCAGGGAGGTGGGGAGAGAGACTCCACTCTTTCTCTTCCCACCTCCCCAAACCGGAAGATTGCACTGTTTGTTCATATTGTTTTGTGTACGGTACGATGTGTGTAACCGACATGCAGTGACGTGGCTAAACGAATATTGACTGCTGACCTCTAACTCTGCAAAATAACTGCTGACCTTTAACCCTGCAAAATAACAACTGCAATTGCCTCGCAAAACTACCTCGTATAGGTAATAATTTTATAATATTGACTGGCCTCAAGGGAGATACCAGAAAATATTGCCCAAACTGAAAGAATATTGCCCGAGTCGAAGACGAGGGCAATATTCTTTCAGTGCGGGCAATATTTATCTGGTATCTCCCTCAAGGCCAGTCAATATCATAATTATTACCTATCCCCTTGGTAAATAAAGAAAATATGTGAATACGCGGTTATACACTATGATATAGATCAAGCCACATTTGACTACCTGTAGATCATCAACATATCGAATAAATGAAAAATTGTTCATCATTGTTTATCATTCAACTCCAACTTCAAAGATACATATGTAGTTGTAACCGGCGAACTTCAAACATCTGAACGCTTTTACACTTTATTTTTACTTCTGTTTAAATTTGGAGAGTTGTAAAACTGATGGTCACTGTGCAATTATTGACCACAAATTTACAAGTCATTGTTTGACGCGTAGTGCTGCTATATGTGGTCGACCTTGTATGAGTTGATTTATCAGCGTTCTTCTGCAGTGCGTGTAACCGACACCCAGCGACGTCCTGGAATGTTTTCTTTTCGTGGTCGATCGGAATGTTTACATTTAAAGCAGGGAGGTGGGGAGTGAGATTCCACTCTTTTTCTTCCCACCTCCCTGTGTAAAGTGAATGGCAAAATCCGGAAGATTGCACTGTTTGCACACATTGTTTTGTGTACGGTACGGTGTGTGTAACCGACACGCAGCGACGTGGCGAAACGAATATTGACTGCTGACCTTTGACCCTGCAAAATAACAACTGCAATTGCCTCGCAAAACTACCTCGTATAGGTAATAATACAGTATACTAGTATTGCAGGGCCGGCGAAGCCCGAGGGCCCCCCCCCCCCCCCCCCCCCACCGGTTCCGCCGCCCATGTATTGTCTTGAATCCGTTCCAAAGTTGCAAGGGTTTCATAGTTTGTGTTATTTAAAGTTATATCAAAATGAATTTAAATTTAAATCGAATAGATACTACTATTAGTATAACGAAAAATATATCTATATACTATGTGACCATAAAATGTGGTCATAAACAACTATGTATAAGCATGTTCATAATTTCGCAAACCTGTGTTCTGTTCACTTTAATAGCTAATCAACTGCTTTATTGTAGCTGGCATGGAGCCGGCACAGCCTTCTACATTGACCTGTCTCCAATGAGCTCAGGCGTGTCAGGGCAAACTAAGATTCCCGGATTTAACATAGGAAGTTCGGACAGCGACAGACGCCTTAAGGATGTGAGCATATTCAACAACACAGTGTACTGGCTGCGGCAGGACGGTGTGGTGGTCACCAGAGACTACGCTTCGGACAATCCCACTTCTGTGTTGCATGCCATTAGCGGGGACAATTTGGGTAATATAACCCCTAATCTGGTGAGAATGGCCATTGCTTATGATGACCCCATGTAATATATCCGTCATATATGTCAAAGCGGTTTCAATATTATCATAACCAACCCGTTAAATGTTAATGAAATTACATAGTAAATGTGATGTTCTCTTGTCATCAAAGGGCTTACAAAAGCAATATTTTTACTTTCTAAAGTGAATGCAAATAAAATTTCGAGGGCATTGGAATATGTGCAACCATGGTAACTATTATACCAAAAGGTAAGGAAGCAACCTGTTTAAACGAATCTTATACTGTCTTGGACGTCATTAATCAGTTTGTTTATACTGACACACCACTAAAAATGTTGAATTACAAGCAAATATAAAAACACCTCAACACCAGCCGAATATCTTTTGAAATGTGGTATTTTGTACCTTTAGGAGTAATTGTAATTCAAAAGCACTGGATGATTTTAATTGTCAAATGTGTCACTTCATTTGGAATGATATAATATCAATCTATCACCATCCCTTGACGTTGCACACAATCATGATAGAACCTTTTGATTGCATTTATTAATCGATTGCTTCAATGACATAGGTATAGACAGTGAACAGTTTGAGTGTTGTCGGCTGATAATCTTGCTCGTATCTGTAAGTTCAGGTCACATTACTTGACTGTAAAACAAGTAAAAGTGTTTTCGCTTGAATTACAAGTACGTGAACTCTTTCTCTCTGTCGCCAAACAGTCCGTCTGGATTCTTTTTTTTTTTTAAATTTCTCCTTTTCTCGCTATCGCGCCATCACTCGACTTGACACGTACAGGGTTAGCAGCTCGAAAAAAGATACTGTATAATGATAAGAGTCCAAGAATATAGGCTATAATAGCGGATTTGCTTTAGACCATCAATTAAATGTAAGATATGGATGTTATTTACATCCATTAATTCGAGCCAGCATGTCTAAGTCACTCTCCGCACGATACGTAAACAATACACACTGCGCTGAACACGTATTTTTTATTGTACTATTAACAAATGATTAAAGTTGTCGCTGATATTATCATGTATAATCACGAGTGTCTACATCGCTCTAGCTCTTCAAAGTTCGCTGTGTATATGATTTGATTTTATGGGAAGCACATGAAATGAAATGAAATGAAATGAAACGAAACGAAATGAAATGAAATGAAATGAAATGAAATTTATTCATATTCCACATACAATAGTAGACATTATACCATATACAGAGTAAACATAAAATATCGTGACTTTTTTTTATGATCACAAATGTGGAGAGGACTACTAAGAAGCACCGCACTGTAGACCCCCTATATACCCCCTATATACAGACAATATAATATCAAAGAAAAGGCAAAGTGTTACAACGAAAACACTACATACATATATCCAAGGGCTCAATTAAAACAGAGATGTATATTGTTGTATATTGTATAATGATTAATGTTTATTACTGACTGTCATTGTTATCAATGAATGTTGCATTTTGAAGTATGGAACAGAATGATATATAAGTGAATTAAGAGTTTAGTAGAGAGAATAGTTATTGATTTGGTATATTAATTAAAAATTAAGAATTGTAATGGTTGTGTTATTTTTTGTTTTCAGGCAAGTAGATTTTGATATGATATATTCACACTTATAATGGGGGTGGGGGTTCCTTTTCTTATAAACTCTGTCATTAAGTTGAATTTGATTTTTTTTTCAATCCTATTTGTAAACTGTTACTTTAGACTAAGAATGGAATAGAAACTAACCATCCAAGTATAAGAAAATGAAAATATTTATAGAAAAAAAGAACATCGGTTAAAATATGCAGACGTTTTATTACCATAAAATCGATTATAAATACTTATCACGAAACCTTTTTTTTTCGAGCTTACACTTAAAGCAATTAAAGCTTTGAGCGTGTTTCAATGAATGATCGAAGAAGTTTTAGAGCTTAGGACCCGTAAACGTAAACATAAAAAAGATGATAATCATTATCATCTTCTTGCCTTGTTGAGTATTCCTGTATAACTTTATTCTTTTGGAACATTTCCTTAGATGCAACAGGGGTAGCGTTGATTTCTACATTGTACATAAAACAACCCACCTGAAGTCGATATAAGTCACTAGTGATCTTAAGAATGAGGTTTTCTTTAAACAAGACATCAGTAGGTGATCTATAAGTGGTATTGCATATCAATCGCATTGCTTTTCTCTGTAACAAAAGTACTCTGTCTAATTTTGTTTGTACTGCGTTTCCCCTATTCCATTACGCCATTACGTAAGGAGTTCCATGCGTATTAGGACCCCGTAGTCTAAGAATTGATTTATGCGCTAACAGGGATCTAGGATTATTGAGATGAGAGTCGGATGATCGTCGTATAGGGTAAGAATGAATATCAGTATTGTATATATATATATATATATATATATATATATATATATATATATATAATACAGTGCTTATATAGCGCATATCACTACCGTAGTGTCTCTATGCGCTTTAAGGGAGAGGGATGAAAATGGGGGGGGGGGGGGGGAATATAATGTACAATGTATGTACAGTATATGGAAAACCAAAGTCATTCATAATGTCTTGAGAACAGTTTTCAACAGTGTTAACTTTGGAAGCTTCCTTGATATAACGTGGAACAGTGTTCCACGGTGTGGGAGCAGCATGAGCAAAAGATCGCTCACCATAAAACTTTGTTGTGATAGCAGGACATTGGAGAAGATTTTTCCGAGCCGATCTTAGATTACGAGAGGGAGCGTACCTTTTTAATACCGAGGACTCCCTGAGATATTCTGGTGCCAATGAATGCAGGCACTGAATTCTTTTTCATGCGGGTAATCAATCTTGCAGCTGCATTATGAATTCCCTGGAGTTTATGTAGCTGTGAGTCTGAGATATTATACAGCAAACTATTACAGAAGTGTAGATGACATATAACAAAAGGCTGAATAAGCTTTTTAGTGGTCTTTTAAGTGGTCTTTGAATCCAAAAACTGACGAACATTTCCACGTTTATATAAAGCAAACGATGCCGATTTACATTTCTCTGAAACAGATTTATGCATGATCATATTCTGAGCGAATATCACGCCAAGGTATTTCTTGAAACTACTAGTATCTTGCAAATGTTATCAATATGGCAATTCCAAGATTGCTTATTGTCAATTGTAATACCTAGAAATGTTGTGGTCTTTACTTCTTTCATGACAGTATGGTCAAATATCACTTGGTCAGGAAGGTGTGTTACCGAGTTACAAAATAACATATACTCGGTTTTTTGTTTATTTAATAATAATAATAATAATAATAATAATAATAATAATAATAATAATAATAATAATAATAAGGTCTTATTTACCCAGGGTAGCCTCTTCAGTGTTGCCACTGCTCTACCAGAGGGCCCTGCCAATATTATTCCCTAGCGTTGCCAGGTACCCATACACCTGGGTCGAGAGGGACGTGGTGGGTTAAACATCTTGTCCAAGGACGCACGCACTGGGCGGGACTTGAACTCGGGTCCTCCGATCAGGAGTCGAGAGTCTTATCCACTATATGCCACAGCGCCCCCACAAATAGATTTAAAGATAATTATTTGCTTTAATCCAATTTGCTTCAGATGTAATTTCAACATTTAAAAATTTTCCTAACTTATTGGGATCACTATGAATATAAAATTAATGAGAATCATCAGCAAAGAGGATAAAAGAGAGAACACTCGACGAACAGCGAATATCATTTACATAAACAGAGAATAACAGTGAACTAAGAAGGCTTCCTTGTGGAACTCCACACTTGATTGGAACAGTAGACGAACTATATATTCTGTTCATTTCAGATGGTACTTGACCAGATTGTAGCGAAAAGTTGTATAGAAACAACAAAGGATCTACTATACAATGTATAATGTGTTTGACAAGGACATTGCCAATGTCATCATGGCCAGGGGCTTTGTTTGCTTTGAGCTGATTAACTCTTGTCCGTCAGTTGGTTTGAAAAATATTGAGTGGTCGTTTGGCGAGGAGAGAAATTCGTAAAACGATTTATCATTTGGAGTAACAGTTTGTGTTAAGTTGGGACCTATTTTTGAAAAGCATGAGTAAAAAATCTCGGCAATTTCAGACTTGTCCTCAATGATACTATTATTAACTTGTACTTAATAAAACATTACTATCATTCACGTGTACTTTAGTCATGATGCCTTGACGTCACGTTTAATGCAGAGCCTTTCTATCACACAGTGGCTGTCGGCTAGCTGTGGTCCGAGGGGAAGGGGGAGGGGGGAATGGAGGATTATAGTGTTGGCGCTCTTCACCGTTGCGGTAATAATCTGAATCGCTGTAGCAGAACTCGACAGAAAGGTTTTATTTCATTTTTACCCATCATATATCATAATCGTATGATATGAGAGGGCAAGGTTTACGAGCAAGCATAATCATGTATGCGTGTGAGAAAGCGTATGCGTATTCTTTTGTAAAAGCTTGTTTGTGCATGTGTGTGCATGCATGTGTGTGTGCGTGTGTGTGTGTGTGTGTGTGTGTTTATTCGTGAATGCAAGTTGGTTACCTCTTTATAGTTCGAACCGATGTATAAATGCATTAATATGATAACCTTTAATGTTGTGAAACTCGTGTGCACTAATACAATATATACTAATGCACAATTTACTAGCCATCAGAACGCATAATCTGAACAAAGACCATTATTATATCTATCTGTCTATCTATTTACATTAAAGTATCTTAATGGTCATGAAAAGCCATGAAACGATGACTCGTGTCCCTGTCGTGATGAACAAATACGACCCTCATTGTTTTTCGTTTTATTTGCTTATTTTTCCCTTTTCCAATTCTCCATATCAATGTATGCAGACAAATGGAAGTGTGCATTCTTTTACCCAGCTAAACGTTAATTCAAGGTTAAGTTTGCTAGATGTATTGCATGTAAATATTCATGTGTAAGTTTGTTATCAATATTCAGTCACTTGATGATATTTGAATAGTACTGGTTATATGTTTTTGTTTTCTGGTATCATCTTTATAATATCAAGCACATTAGCTATTCGCATTTTCGTTACTGCACGCTATATTCATCGCTTCGAAATATCATATTCACTTCGGACATCCTATTCGTTGCTACGAAAAATAAACGCTCCCCCAATCAGCCACAGGTATCATTACGTATCTATGAGACACATCAATAAATAACTTTTCGCACCGTATATAGGACTTACGATAGTCAGGGTTCATTTCTTTTCTCGTCACTTTCATTAACTTCAAATGTGTGAAATAGCCAAGGACGGCTAACTCCCGCATTATTCTATGAAAAGGAATTTAAGATTTTATTTTTTATGCGTGTTCGTGTTTATATGCATCATAATGAGATATGATAATACTAGTGAAAAAATATCAAAATCGGATACAAATTAAAGAATTTATCATACCATGAAGCTTCGCTAAATGTTATAAAACAGTTTTAGGAAAATAAAATCAGTATAATTGCATAAATGAATGACTACATGTCATCAATGCACAACTTGTTATGTCGTATGTACATACAACCTTGATACGTCCCTTTTGTTTCTCAAACGCAATTCTAACCCAATCCAAAATACAAATATATCTGATTAATACATTTATCTTTATTTATCGTTATTCTTAAATTATCTATATATCAAACATTGTGTTTTACATGTTTATAGGAGGAAAATTCCATTTTCGTCAATTTTTATTTGATACCGATCAATGGATCTTGAGGTCATGAGGTCATGACCTCATGCGATCACTCAATGTGACAATAGTTTAAAGTGTTCAAGAATGTTATGCCAAAAAATGAAAAGTAGAGAATATATATAATTTCATAAGTTCTAAATTTTTATCATGTTTTGATTTAAAAATGCTCCTTGTGTCTGTAAATTACTTGTCTTTTTATTGAAGTTAGTTCTGGTCAGGTTTACTTCTCACGATAAATTACAGTATACTATGTTATGGTACATGTAAAAAGACCTTGTATTGAATCTTCTGTTCCATAAGGAAGCTTGTTCATTGCTTTTCATGATCAACAGTTTAAAAAATATCATAGGTCCTCGAAAAAATAACTTTCACTTACCACTATACTCTCAGATGACTGTAACCTTTTCTACTCTACACCTTTATAGCCCAATATATTGATAACGACGGTATGATGAATTCATAAAGTCACCAAATGGATTTGCGATGGATTAACAAGACAAATTCATGCTCTGTATCAACTCCTTATTATATCCATAATAAACTATTATACTAAACATAATGTTTACCTTTACATATACCCTATACTTTTATTTCCTATACCATGTATACCATTCACAATGTTTTTACATTGCCTTCATTACATGACACCTGCACTGTTGCTGAACATTAACATATTTTGGATGGTGTGTTATTTACACGGTGTTATGAGTGATCCATGTTTTACAACATCTGCTTTTCAGTGGATCACTCTTTACAACAATGTCAACATCTGTTTGACTATATACCTACTTGTCAAAATTGCAACGAATTTCGTGACTCGTCCAAGTTACTACTTCAGCTCTAACTGACTGGCGAGCATTCACCTGTCATAGGTGAAGTACTGGTATAAGTTCAGTCGAATAGATTATTACTTCGTGTTATTATCTTACTTCCTCAATGATGACTCCAAATCTACAATGTACATCCACGTCGCATGGTTTCTCTGATTCAATTCATGCAAATGTATTTGTAATATTTTGTATGATACGTAACGTTTTGCTGAAAGTATTTCTTTCAACAATACCTCGATTAATTCGTAAAATGCACATAATGCATGCTTTGCATGATTCTTTACCCTTAACTTGTTGGATGGACATGAGCTGTTATTGAATTGAATTGAATTGAATTGAATTCACTTCAGTTCAATTGAATTGAATTCATTTCAGTTAAATTAAATTGAATGGAATTCCATTCCGTTCACTTCAATTTGATTTTCAGAAGGAATGTGATTGACGGCCAATGTGCAAATCTTGCAGTTCATAGGTCGAACTGCTGAATAAGATTGCATTCTATAAGAATGACGCTCGAGCTAGGCTTTCTCCGGCTCATCAATAATAAACACCATCGCAGATCTCATTCGCAGATCTCATCGGGTATGTTCTCAACACTCTTTCTTTCAGGACTGTCAATGAGTGCTAACAACGGCTTGAAAAAGGCTACGGGCAGACCAAGAAACATGATTATCATTACAATCTCACCGACCTATGAACGCATAGAGAAAAAAGGCAGAAGCCACGTTATTGGTCGATGTCCTCGAGTCACGTTACCTCCCAGTCATGACGAGACAATAACACGATGTTATATGCTATGAGTCGTATAGCCACGGCGGCAAACGCCATCAGCCGAGCAGCTTTCAAATTGGGACAAAAAAGATTATCATTTTCAGATTGTATCTCCTTTTGAATCAAAGTAATTGGGAAACTCTACTGACGCGTAATCTCTTTATCCATTTCAAATTCCGTGCAATAATGCACGGAGTCGAGGATTCAAGCTTTTCACGGACAACACAGCCCGTGAGGAGACTTCAAAACGACTCTTTGAAACTGATGGTAAGAATCAACAATTCACGAAAGGAGCATAAATGTATATTCTCTTCTGTTGATGTCAGCAACCCACGCACGACAGGGTAGATCACTGCGTAGAAAAAAATAAACAAACACCGCAGAATATTATTTGTTTTGCGACATCGTGATAGACTTTTGCGTTTGTAGTTAGGGCACAAAGGATGTTTCCATTTCAGTGTGAGGTCACGCATTTAGATTACCCATGCAACACCATGAGCTCTCCATAACGACCTCTTGGGTTGGCTAAAATACCTCGCAGTGGCAGAGAAGGCACTTGAATGTTACATCGCGCTATTAGAAGGCGTCTAGGATAGACTCTGGCGAGCAGACACCACAGGTTCTAGTTAAACGAAGTGAAATAGACGGATGCATCTACTCGACAAAGGTAAAGCACAATATAACATCACCTTGGTACTGGGCAGACATATCTATTGCCATCAATACATTTTACTATAGTTCTGTGCATGATTGTCAATGTTTCATATACATGAACTATACTGTCAATTTTTATGTACAATGTAGTTGCAATATTTCACATTGCCTATGATTTTGATTTCAATCAGTTTTATGAATTATGTTAAATTGCATATCATGAACAGGAAATGGAAACTAATGTCAAGAGTAAATCCCAATAAAAGTTGAGAATGTGAATCAGAATCTGAATCTCACAGAGGAATTGCAGTGAATGGAAAATTGGACAGTGGGCAACTTCACTGTGCTACTTCTCTCGTACGCACGGCGTGATTGACTTGCATCCAACGAGGGTAGAAAAATGTCATTTGATGTACGTGATGTGTGTGTGTGTGTGTGTGTGTGTGTGTGTGTGTGTTTTTGAGACTACATGACCGTGCTTTTACAGGAACGTGTATTGTAACCAGACGTTAAATAATCACATAATGATATACAGAAATCAAATTGAAATGTTTAATCGTTGCTCATAAATATATATTAAAGATAACATCTAAAACCACACATCATTGGCATGTATTTGCATACATAAACGTATTTATCACACATTTATTTCTATAATATACGTTGTAGGCCTATATATAAAAGTCTTGATTTAGTCTATTGGAGGCAGTGTAAACGTGTATTGTCATTAATAAAGCATTGAGCCGCAATCCCTAGCATCTAGTGTTTCCTTAATGCAGTACAATAATTACCACTAGTGTCTCCGAAGGTGAATTAAAGTACGTTCAAAGTATGCCCATGAAGTTTATGTGCGTAAAAAAAGGGTAAGGCCTACTAGCAACATAAGTGCATATTGCCAGTAAAGGGGTCAACAAAACATCACCTCTTTCCTTGTAAGATAATGATAATGCACTATCCTAACCAACATGATACAAACATTTTTGTAGCCTTGATTTCCAAAGACAGTATAAGACAACCCCACTGGAACTGATGCTTTGACTGTTTAATTTTTTGTTTGTTTGTTTTTTTACCATAGAACTTTCAAAAAGATCAGTTTGCATTCCAGTCTGGCAAGTTCATGTTTAATTATATAACGTATGACGATCCGACTAAAAAATGTAATGAATTTCATCTTTCCTCAACCCTTCATAAACAAAACTACATTTTTGTCTTATAGGCCTGCATGTTCTGGACCAAGATTTATGAATAACTTTTTAATATACAACAGTTTAAATGAACCTTCTTTATGCTCTATATAAATGCAAACTACAAGAAAAATTCTCTTGACATACAGAAAAACATGACTAAATCACGAATGCAATAAACTTTTTCACAGATTCTGCTTTATAGACTTCTCTTCTACTTTTTTTTCTCTGATTCTTCTGCTCTCTTTCGTCTTCTGTCTGATTGTTTTGTCGTTGTTTTGTTAGGTCATTGTCTTCTCTTCCATGCATGATGGCGCGTCTAATTTTGTTTATGTATACGCCGACATTTTTGGTATTGTGTGTGGGCAAGTGCTGATGTATGTGCGTGTTGATGTATTTTTCCTCACATTTTACGGGTACACACGGATCAATGATTATAGTCTAGTGTCTATAAAATATGTGGTGACCAAGGGCGCCGGAAGCAGAGGGGGGGGGGGGGGGGGGGGGGTGGGGCAGGGGGGGGGGGGGCACTTGCCCCCTCCCCCTCCCCCAAAATAAAATGGGGGGGGGGGGGGCAAAACGAGTTTTTGCCCCCTCCAAGTGCCCCCTGTATAACAAATAATTAATCAATTATTTAAAGACTAAAATTTTTAGCAATATAAGAATAATTGTTATTGTTCGAACAATGCGATCACGTTTAAGCTTTTAATGAATACATTTCAGACAAATGGTAAAGTTAAAGTGGCTCGCTCGCGCTGCCCATACATAATAGTCAAATGAACGGTTTTCATAACTTATGATATAGTCCTTCGAAGTGATATTTGTTTTACTATGTTTAACTCCCTAGAAATTTGAATAAAAATGTTATGTAACGCGACTTTTACACGCTGTTTTTACATAAAGTCCCTACCATGATACCCCCTCCCATACCCGTATGTTATAATCGTAGTCCTTCACACTGATTTTTTTCGCCATGTTTAATTCCCTAGAAATGTGCTTTTCAATGCTCTATAAACGCGACTTTTGTACTCTGTTTTTACAAAAATTCCCCACGAATTGTCACCACCAAGCGCGCCGAAGCGACTCCTCCCCCCCCCCCCCCCCCTCGGTCGCTTCGCTTCCTCGCCGAGGATCTCACACCGTCACATAAATGTACCCCCGTATGTTACAATCAAAGTCCTTCACACCAATTTTCTCACTATGTTAAATTTCCTACAAATTTGCTTTTCAATGCTCTATAAACGCGACTCCTGTACTCTGTTTTTACAAAAATTCCCTACCGTGGCAGGGGGTATCCCCCCTCCCACACCCCCCCCCCCCCTCGGTCGCTTCCCTCCCTCGACGAGGATCTCACACAGTCACATAAATGTACCCCCGTATGTTACAATCATAGTTCTTCACTCTAATTTTCTAGCTATGTTAGATTTCCTATAAATTTGGTTTTTAATGCTCCACAAACGCGACTTTTGTACTCTGTTTTTACAACATTCCCTACCGTGGGGGGGGGGGGGTATCCCCCTCCAACACCCTTCCTCAGCTTGGTCGCTTCGCTCCCTCGCCGAGGATCTCACACCGTCACATAAATGTATCCCCGTATGTTATAGTTATCATAGTCCTACGCACAAATTTTTCCCGATATGTGTAATTTCCTATGAATTTGCTTTTCAATGCTCCATACGCGACTTTTGTATTCCGTCACATATAAATGTACCCCCGTATGTTATAATTTAGTCCTTCGCACTAATTTTTTGTTTCACTATGTTTCATTTCCTAGAAATTTGCCTTTAAATGCTCTATAAACGCGACCTTTGTACTCTGTTTTTACAAAAAGTCCCTACCGTGGGAGGGGGTATCCCCCTTCCCACACCCTTTCTCGCCGAGGATCTTACACCGTCAGTGGACCATACTTTTTCATCGTTATACTTACTTTTATGTCAATCTACAAAGTATGCACTGATGTTCTTAATTTTCTACTTATTTGCATTTATATTTCGTTATATATCTTTCCATAATCTATAAGGTATTTCTTCCAAAGTGATAAAACAATGTGAATCGTGTAATGTATGCTTTGTATCTTATCTAACTCTCGTTGGAGGGAAGTAGATGCTAGTTGAATTGATTTGAAAAGGAAATATATACGTTGATAATGATCATTATACTTCCATACTTAAATGGAGGCTACTTAAAAAAAAAATGGCCGCCGTGGTTTTCCTTGGCATAGGTGAATCTACATGATGATGATTGTGTGCAAACTTTGGTGTTTTTGTAGACGAAATTGAGCAAGTATTTCACTTTGCCTTTGGACTAACTTGCAACTCTAAAAGGAAAATCGGGTGCCGTTCGTTATTCCGAAGGTTCGCTATTCCGAAGGTTCGTTATTCCGAAGTTTCGTTAATCCGAAACACACAAATTCCCTATACTTAGAAGTTCGTTAATCCGAACATTTGTGGCGCTATTCGGAAGAAAGGTTCGTTATTCCGAAGATTTGTTAATCCGAAAATGAAATTCGGAATAACGAACCTTCGGAATAACGAATCTTCGGACTGAAGAGCCTTCGGAATAACGAACCTTCGGAATAACGAGCTGTAACCGGAATATCAACCCTGATACGTTCAAATCTGCATCATATGACTGAATGTAGCCATTTTCATGACAGCGTACGTATAGATGAAAATATTACTCGCAATATCAATAAAAAAGAGAGAAAGCTGAATATATAATGAAGAAGTCGGAAAGAGCAATGCTGCATGGTTAATGGACAGGAAACCAATGATACTAATGAGCCATTAGCAAATTAAATTTCTTTGATGAGAACGTCCAATGATTGCCCGCGTTTGCCCACCTCCAAGGTTTCAACTCCAATACCATACAGGATCTAATTGTTTGCGTGCAATGATTAGCAACAGCGGAATAGAAGCAGCTGCCCAACCCTTCCAAGAAATTAGACCTCTACCCCTCACGTCTACAGCCAAGCTAATCTAGTCGCGATGTTTACTACAACAGCACACCTGGGCAAACACATGACTTCACACACAGAGAACGATTCAATGCTGAAAAAAGAGAAATCAACAACAAACCATAAACGAATAGGAACTAAATAATTCCCTCAAATTCAAATTGATGGAACGATACAAAAGTACTGGAGACCGACTTGAGTAAATACTGACTGAATATGCACATTGAAAGGTTTCTGAGATATTTCATTGTAATGTGTTCACAACTTCATGCATCTCGTTAAAAAAAATCAAGTTATAGGTGAACTGACATTAGTCTGTGTCATGCGATTTTGCTTTGTACTAAAGGCGTTTGGTCCGCACAAACGAAAGATAATTAACTTTTGTAATACTCATATGATGTTCATTATTTATTTTACCAAATTGGAAAGATGATGTGTTTGTCCAAAACATAAAAGCGAAACGACGAAAAGACAACTTACGCAAAACAGATTAGATATCAAACAAAAGTAGGAGGGTTAATGATATACTATCTACAAAGATATTGCTAAAGTCAATTGATTACAGATGACGATAGGATTTCGTGGATATTACAGGAGAGAGATAGAGCAACTGATGCAGAAAACGTTTTGGCAGAACCGTTCTCTCTTAGCATGATTTACCACCCTCCCCATCCCTTCACGCGATCTTCGTAGGAATGAATAGGCACGCTGTCCATGCAGAGAATAGCTAAAAGCAAACGTGGGTTCAGGCAAAACGATCAAGAGAATTCCAATTTCCACCTGTGATGAACAAGTATCAGACAGAAATTATACCTGAATAAATATAAACGCCCTTTTGGGGGGACGGGAGGGGGGAGTTGGGAGGAGGCTGTTGCTGAAGGTCTGGTAGCTTTACCGTCTGCCCATGGCAGTTGCGTCTCTCTATTAGGGGAATTGATATTAAAATAGTCATTTTGCGCTCAAGTGCTGTGAAGTGCAGTCAATGACGATCCATGGAAATTATTGCATCTCATGTAATTGTTTCAACAATGAAAAGTTCTAGGTAAACTGATGAGTCTGTGTAATGCTACTTCGTTATATACTGAAGGCACTAGTTTCGAATAAAACTAAAGATAGCCAACCTACACACTTGATGTTGATCAGTTAATCTATCAATTGAGCGTGTTCATGCTCCTTTATGAATAAAAACAGCTGGAATTGCAATTGAAATTAAGGTTTGATGAGCATGATTGTTATATACGTCTTGTTTACGTCATCAGTTGAAATATACGCAGCTTGAACTCCCTACGTGCCCAAGTTCATTGACCCTATCTACCAAAATATAAAAAGTCCTTCAAAATAAGAATTCATAAAAATTCCCGGTTCACAACAAAAATTTAATCATCTCTTCCTTGTGTCGTTATCAATTTTCCTACAAGTTTCATCCAAATCCGTCCACAACTTTATAAATGTTTTTCACACACACACACACACACACAAAAAACGCCGATAAAAACATAACATAACCATAACCATAATTTCAATTTCAATTTCAATTTCATTTTCGTATTTCTCGATGGAAGATATCTGGTATGTAACAAAATATAATAATACAGAATGTCCAGCTTGGATATATAAATGAAGAAATAGGAATACAAAAATAATACATAACGGTCGATGTGTCATTTTCAATCAAAGTAAAGAATGCAAAGAGAAATACGATGGAACCTACTAAAAAGCAAAGCTTGTTGAGTGTAGGTCCCAACAAAAGCCTAGTGAGGGGAACAGGATGAGGAGCACGGGTACAATTAAGACCAAAAGGAAGGATAAACAAAAGAGAATGACTGTTAATACTCGGGGCACAGAAGATTCTTCTCACATGTATTTATGTGTGTGATAAAATGAGAACAAGTATAAAAACCACATTCCGCACACTATAGCAGTTGCTCTAATAGCAATTTTGAGATGGGAGTGATAATGACGTGAATACTAAGTACTACATAATTTTAGGGTTTAAACATTCCGGCTTCCATAGACACGGGGAAAGATTTGAAAAATGGATTACATGGATCAATTGCAATTCCTATATGTGATATACCAGCCAGCTGCAATGACCCATAAAAGAAAGGAAAGAAAGAAAGAAGGGGAAGCTATGACGCTATGCGACATGACCAAGGTCTTATTAAAAGTGGAAGGAAAAACACCGATGGGCAGGAATTTGAGAGAGCATGCAACTAAAATGTATATGCGTGAGTCTGTTCACATGGCAACAACCGAGTAGTATAACAGAGCAGCCATGAGCATAATAAAAAGGAATGTTAGTGCACTTGTGTGTTGTAGCTATTCAATACATAATGTGGGGGCGCTGTGGCATAGTGGATAAGACTCTCGACTCCCAATCGGAGGACCCGAGTTCGAATCCTGCCCAGTGCTTACGTCCTTGGACAAGATGTTTTTACCCACAATGTCCCTCTCGACCCAGGTGTATAAGAGGGTACCTGGCAACGCTTGGGTAATTATAATGGCAGGGCCCTCTGGTAGAGCAGTGCAGTGGCAACGCTGAAGAGGCTACCTGGAAAAATAAGACCTTATTCTTATTCTTATTCTTATTCTTATTCTTATTCTTATTCTTATTATTATTCTTATTCTTATTCTTATTCTTCTTCTTATTATTGTTGTTGTTATTATTTCATTAAATTATATCATTATATTATATATTATCATGCCTTAGCGAAGGTAATAGATATAAATACTCCTTTTCAGGGTTTTTTTTCGGGGGGGGGGGGGGGCTGTTGTCGAAGGTCTGGTATCTTTGCCGTATGCCCATGGCAGTTGATCTCTCATTAGGGGAATTAATTTTAAAATATTCATTTTGCGCGCAGTGCTGTGAAGTGCAGTCAATGGCGATCCAATTAAATGATTGCATCTCATGTAATCGTTTCAATAGTGAAAAGTTCTATGTAGGTAAACTGCCGAGTCTATGTAATGATACTTCGTTATATAGGCCTGCTGAAGGCTCTCGCTCTAGCCAACCAGCGTATGCTCCTTTATGAATAAAAGCAATAAGAGTTGCATGAGTTTGATGACCGTAAGGAGTTTAAATGTGCACCAGTCTTTGACAGCACAAAAGGATGAAATTACCTGTTCATTTTGTTCTTTTACAATTCATTGTATAAAGCTCTGAAGTACCGGGACCACTTCAATATACAGCTCGGTTTAATGATGATGAACTATAAGAGCTCGCCGCCACGTTTTCACACTCACCATGTTCATGCGGTGTATTGCAGTTCAGTAGCATAAGTCAGATACTGACGACTTCATAAACTTTAAAAGCCTTAATCAAATATTTCGTTGGAAGGATAAACACTGGCGGTAAGATTTAAGAGTTCATCAATACATGACATCGAACGTGAACACTAGACGGCTACTCTGATGAAATTAGTTTTGCCTGAAACTCATTTCATTAATTTCAGTTAAGACATGGGAAGTTATAAGTGTGTGTAATGATAAAAACAACTGGAATTGCAGTGTCCATTTCGTTGAAAGTTAGGTTTCATGAGCATGATTTTAATATCTCTTGTGGACACATTTGATCATTATAAAAAGGAGGACTTTGCAACGCAAGATGAGGTAGAGATCATTCGGTGTTAGTCATGTTAGTTACTGTAGATGTGCAAGATGGTAATGACTTCTCAGACCCAAGAATTCAAGAGGACATGGTGTAACATGAATATATTTACAGCTCATATTATAATCCCTATACACTGAGTTGCGCTTAAATCGATTCATCACTGAGTGAAAAAATAGCAAAGTAAAAGATAAATATTAAACAAAGAGATGCTACTTTTCACCATACTACTATTCACCATGAATGATATGCACTTGTCAAAAGACTCTTAAACACTACGGGAGGCTGTTTTCAGGAGTGATCATTATTACATTATGGGGCCTTCATAAAAAAAGAATCACACATGACATGTTTCAAAAGTCGGTAATAACTTTCCACACAAGCATAAACCAAGAAGAGGTCGCGTGATTCCATCTCACCTAAACGGATAACATTCAGCTTGTTCTGTTGTATCTATTTTGTGTTTGTTTGTTAGTCTATTTGCTCACAAATTCAGCCTGTAATAAAAGAAATTTCTTTCTTGGCATTTAATCTCAGTGTTTAGTTTGAAATATTATTTAATCAATTAGGTTTTAAGTCTTCAAGGACTTTGAAACTTCTCTTAGGATGCACCAATCCGTGTGCTGGAATATCGTTTTGAAAAGAACATTCTTTACCATTTGACGACGAGCTGATTTGGTATAACACACATTTCACATAGACACCTGCCTGAGTACACACGGGACTAATCCTCAACGGGTTAAGGCTGTACGTCTGGGGAGTTACCAATCCGTCGTAACGAGCACATTGAAACCAGCGGGAATGGCCTCAGAAAGACTCTGTCCTTCAAGTTCGTTGGGGTGTGGCAATTTACATGAGCGTCGCGGGGGCGATGTGTATTATGATTGATTCACTATAATGAATACTGTGAAACATCTATCTGTACGGATTCTGTTTTGCTATAAGTAAACATGTCTTTTCAGAAATGTTAGAAGTTACTTTTATTGACTGAATATAAGAATGCACAAAAAAAGGAAGAAAGAAAGAAAGAAAGAAAGAAAGAAAGAAATTGCCTTATTAAAGAAAAGGAAAAGGCAACTCTTGGCGATTCGGAAACACGTTAAACGAGTGACTCCATCCCATCACTGCTTTCTCCTCTTCGCCTTATTGTCTCTTCGTGTTTGTTGTTATCTGCTAGTCATTTTCATCGGTTTTCAGCTGTTGTTGTTGTTGGTTGATTTTCCTTTGTGACTGCTATATATCTCTTTGAAAAAAAAATGATACTGTGATATTTTAAATGATGCTTGTCTAGTTAATATTGTCGTAACAGATACATATGAAAAGGCGTGTGGTGGTCAAGTCAATCAGTGCTAATCAATCGAAGTAATTTTCTTCCTGCAAATGTATATTCTTTACAGGTAACTGCACCGGAATGGAACTTGACAATACGTCTCTTTACTTCTTTTGTGCGTTACTGCTCGTCTCCCTAGGTATGTAACACGATTGAAGTATGTCAAACATACAACATACACTTGGTGACGTCACATATGGACGACGATGCAAAGGCAACGTGAAGAAAATTACAAAATTCACTTTTTCAGCATTTTTGAAAGAGCATGTTACTCACCTCTTTCAGAAAGCAGGGAGATTGACATTACCCTTAGCACAATCTCAATAACAAGTCGAGGGAATAATTATGTACTTTTCATAATGAGTTAAATTTAGTGGAATTCTCATTACATTTTCTTCATATCTTTGTCTAAAACATGCCGTCAAGAGTTGTAGTAGGCTTGTAATCCAGCGATGGCAGCATCGATTTTTTAAATCCATAACATTTGAATGGATTGTCCGTATTTTCTAAAAAATGGTTTATGTATTCTGGCAGTATTGAAGCATCCACTTAATCCAAATGTATATATTGTAATGGGTTTCACTCCCCTTGAATTATTTATTGCAGTTACTACCGTTTGAACGAAACCGTTTAATTAGCTCTGTGGCATCGGCCTTTCGTCAGATAAAACTTATAACAATGACAATATCGAAGTACACTCAGCAAAAAAAGAAAGTAAACGCTTTTTCAAGTTTGGATTTCTCATAGAATATTTAGCTGAAAGCTAATGTATTATATACCATATTAAAGGTAATTTAATTGGCTATCAACCTGGTAGGTCAACAAAAAGGGATACTTAACGCATGAGTGAACACCATTGTTTTTATCTTCCAGGGCACAAAAGTAAAAATTGCAAAACTGAACAAGTCGCCATTCATGCGTATGTGCTCTTCCATAGAACAATAAGAACAAACAACAGATTTCACACAAAAAGAAACATGAATTAAGTTGCAAAAACAAACCTTTGATCTCTATGATATCTTTAAAGCCCAAAAGACCATTGAAGGCTAAAAATAATGGAGGAAAATAACGCTTCTTATGTCAAATCTAAATTCAATGAAATAAGAGAAGTAATAATTAACCAAAATGGTAGAAATGTTAGCTTTTTTTTTCAAATTAGGAAATTGTAAATAATGTTTGGTTCTTGATATTGTCACATGGATTTTAAATCACTAGATTAAAAGAAATAAATAAAGAAATTCTGCTCATTTAATCATCTTTATGCTTTTTATTCCCTATGTCATTTGAAGTTTGACTTGACAGAAAATTCTTATTTTTCCCCTTTAGTTTTCCACTTTGTTTTTCTTAGAGGTAATAAAGAGATAAAGAGAACAAAAATTTATTCTATTTTCTATTTCATTCATGTCTCTCATTGTGTTAAACTGGTCTTTTGTTGTCAATGTTATCGTAAAGGGCATTTGCAAATGAAAGAGAAATGTCAATTTTTGCAATTTTTAATTTTGTGCCTTGGAGGACAAAAACGAATGTGCTCACTCATGCGTAAAGTTTTCTTTCTAATTAACCTACGAGCTTGATAGCCAATTAAATTACCTTTAATATGGTATATAATACATTGATTTTCATAAAAGTCTTCTATGAAAAATATGACCTCGAAAAAGTGTTCACTTTCTTTTTTTGCTGAGTGTACATAAATGACTATTTTACGTGTCATGATAGAATAACGATACGCAAGATATATACAATGTACGTAAGCATAATCTTGTCACACTATATGTAATACTATATTCGGAGGCCTATTGATATATATGTGTAAATATATATATATGTATATATATATATATATATATATATATATACATGTGCATGGAAGGAAATGTAATCATGCTACTGTTGAGAGGGATGCTAATACACGATATCCTAAACAAATATCAACTTTAAATAGAAGAGAATCTGTGCGACAATGCAAATAATAACAAAATTTACTGGGACTTCAGCAGTCGGGTTTACGCGTATGTCAAAGGACAAGTCCACCTTCATATACATAAGGATTGAGAGAATGCAGCAATATTAGTAGAACACATCAGTGAAAGTTTGAGGAAAATTGGACAATCCGTTCAAAAGTTACGAACATTTTAAGTATCTGCGCAGTCACTGCTGGAAGAGAAGACTACTACAGAGTATGATGTCACATGCGTACAACTACATAAGGAAAATAAAAAGAGAATTTCACAAAACTTTACTTTTTGAATAAAGTGCAAATTTCTTCGACTTGCTACTGACGTATGTTAAGGGTAATATTATTCCCCCTGCCTTCTGAAAGAGACAAGTCGAGTGTTCTTTTGTTATGGGAGAAAAATGGAAATATGTTGAATTTTCTTTATTCTTTCTTTATATCGTTGTACTCATGTGACATCACAAGCTTCAGTAGTCCTTTCATCCAGCCGTGACTAAGCAGAAACTTCAAAGATTCATAACTTTTTAACGGATTGTCCAATTTTCTTCAAACTCTGATTGATGTGTTCTACTAATATTGCTGCATTCACTCAACCCACATGTCTATGAAGGTGAACTTGTCCTTTAAGTAATATGAAGATTTAGTGTGAGGGGTGGTGTATTTTTAGGTCATAATAGCGGGTACAGTTACCAGCATAGATCATGACTGGGAAATATCGTAAAATGTGGATAGTACTAATGACCTGCTACAAGTCGGAGATAGTATGTTTATCTTTAACAATATAATTCAGAGATAATCATATTCATTTATTAACGGGCATATTGTTCGTCAGCGGCTGCAGTGTCCTCCAGAGGGCACGAAGGGCGTACATCGACGTGTTCCGATGGATACGGTCTAAATTACACCCTTCCGATGGTCAGGAGGTGCAAAAACGGAACCATACCGAAGTTGATACCCTTCCTCTCTATCAAAGCCAGCCGTTGCCATAGGCGGAGCAGAATAGGAATTCCGGAGGGTCGCCGTGTCTGTAGAATACCGGGTAAGATTAGTAGTTCCTACTAAAGGGTGATGACAGTTTTCTTCGAAAGTAGTTCCGAGGTTTAAATATGACTTTTTGATTTTATTTACTTTTGACTTTCCCAAGGAGTAGAAACAATTAAGATTGAATATCTCTAATGCTTTAATGCTTGTCCCTCCTGTTCATGTGCAGAATATCGTAATTGATTCCCAGTTTGTTTAAATCATTATAATAATAAATGTACAAAATAACGCGTGTTAATGAGATGATTTAAGGCTAATGTCAACTGCATCTTATTATGTAAGTGGGTTAAACATCCATCATGCAGGCCTATTCCTTATAGAAAACAAAGTTACCCTCCTACACCTTCTCCACCAGCCTACCAAGTTTGCACAACACAAGTACATTATATGATAATTATGTAGTGTGTCGTCGCGTTACCAGTGTTAAGTCAAAGACCCCAAACGGAAGAAAATTTGTCGAAAGCCAAGTTTAGCTATAGTACTTTTACAGTTTTCTGACCTTTTTTTTTTCTTTTTCAATTCCCTTCGAATGAAGCACGCCATTTGATAGTATAACAATTCGAAGCCTAGAATCCAGAGAATTCATAATTGCAACAAAAAAAAAAATGAAAGAGTAAACTCCATCCGTCTTAAAAAAAAACGTCGTCTCGGCCAGTGTCGGCTCCAAGGACTATAAAGGAGGAGGGTTGGGTGTGGTTTTTAATAGCAGCTCCACCCAGTAAAAACCCTGCAGCTACAGATTCGCCAACAAAAGAGTCGGACCTTGGAGAGGATGGTTCTCCAGCCGGAGAGCTCATGGCGCCGCATGGGGAACGCCGGTATCCGGAACCCCTTCGGCCGATAACCCTGGTATCTTCCAAGTCTACCATTGGCGTCCAAGAAACATCTGGCGACAAGACTATAGGCGCTGATATCCGGAAGCAAAAGGTTCTACCCGAAGGGAAGTGGAGATTGAGAGATGACGCTTCACTTAATACATGTACGTTTCTCTAAATATTTCTCTCTGTCTTCAAGATTGCAGCAAGAAACCATGTGAGAACGGATGGTGCGAAGAGACAATGACCAACTACACTTGCCATTGCCCCGAAGGGACAGAAGGGCGGAATTGCACAGGTACGATCTTCCTTGATGCTATTAAGCCAGAGAGACGTAGGGTTGGTTTTCCGGCATGTTTCTCTCTAGACCATTCCTCTGTCCATTCTGATGCTACCTATCAGTCAAAAACTTTGTCTCTGTAGAGTATACTGTTGTTTTGTTGTGTTCACACTGTTGTTGCTGTTCTGCTCATTAAAACAAGGAGGAGGAGGAGAGAGAGAGAGGGAGAGAGAGAGAGAGAGAGCGAGAAGCTCGACGTTTCATTTTATGGCACTATGATTACTAAGTCTTGTGCGTTTCTTAATTCGAAACTCTCAATGCATTATAATCAGGTAATCATCGGTCTTATGAATTCACGAAGACATACACTGACTACCCGGGTCACGCACGCACATGATCGCGGGTTGCCATGACTTCAGAAAGACGTCGTATTAAAAACAAACAAACAAACAAACAAAAACATACTTAGTCTTGTGACATCATGGCTGTATCACACTTGAAGTGATTTTCCACCTAGCCTAAAAAATGATTCTGTTGTTGTTGTTGTTGTTTGGTCCTTTCATCTCAGAGTAATCTCTGAGTTTCGGTGAATTCTCAAGGAATTATCCCTTTTCTATGTGTTCATTTGAAGTTTGAAAGCACAGTAATTAACTGTTAATATTACTGTTTGTAACACTTTTCACAAACTGTTTTATTTTCAGGTTTGTTAGCCACACTGCTGACAATCAGACAATGTGAAATTGCACATAAAAGACCAGAAAACATCGCGCTCTATGTAGGACACACACATACACACACATACACATACACTTTTGTACCTACATGGGGGGCAAATGAAAACTGTCTAGTATCTCTAAAAGAGTATATTTTGCCTGCGGCGTCTTTTGTTACATCTTTATCATTACACCAACCTCTGCAACAGTAAAGAAAAGACAAACAAATAAAAAATATGTATCAAAAACAAAATTGGTTTCCTGTGATGTAAACGCCACAAGCTCTGTATCGCTATTAGCTTTAGTGGTCAAAGAACGATTACCGTATTCATGTACAGTGAAGTATATCAATACATGTGTATGTATTTTGACCGAATGGGCGACGGTAAAGCCCCTTTTACACTTTCACGGATTGCTTCACGGATGACCACGGATCGTCATCCGTGATGTTCCGGCATGCAAAATATCGATTTTCCTCTCAATACCGGTGTGAATACGATCCCAACTGGATGTCTACACGGACAGGTACGGAGACTACAAGGACAAGTACGGTGCCTAAGCGGACAGACTAGGAACGAACGCGGACCACAGCGGAAACGATACGGAGCCAACACGGATATCAAGGAAGAGCACGGATGCAACTTGGTCCCTTCGCGGTCTTTACACGGTTGTCCCTAAAATGTTGACATATGACATTAACTTTTGCTTTTGATACTTTATCATTCTCGGGCAACATGCCTGCCTCCAGAGCTAATAACAAGCACACAAGAAAATCTACAGCAGCCTACATAAGCCTTGGCTTATCGACATCAGGCAAACCTCTTCTTGCAAACTCTCATTTTGCGGAAACATCATGACATAAACAAAGCAAAACACACACACACACACACACACACACACACACACACAAAAACTATCAAGGAAATGTGTGTGGGTCACTGAAGCTTGTCAGGCTACAATTATTCGAACAGTATGAGGGGTTGCTGGCTGTACTGATGGGGGAAGATGTGAGCAAATTTCATGGACTTTATGAGCTTATATTGGCAAAATACACGAATTTCTCATCCCGGATGGAGCCGATGCTAGTACGGACGTCCCGATGTCTTCACGGATGTACCGGAATGAGTACGGAGGCAACACGGAGTAGCCGGTGCCTACAAGGAAGGAATACGGCGGCAACAAGGAGTAGACGGTGCCAACAAGGAAGAGCTCGTATTGATTTTCATCCGTGATGTCCGGGATGAAAAATTAAGCAAGCTTAATTTTTCCCGCGGACATGCCGGTAGGTCAAGGATAATGCCGGATGACTTCACGGAGTCATCCGTCATGTCATACGGTCATGCCGGTCATACGGTCATGCCGGAAACAGTACGGAAGATCCCGGATCGACGATCCGTGGTCATCCGTGATGGTATCCGTGAAAGTGTAAAAGGGGCTTAAGACACTCGCTTTTTCTTTGAACAGTACCGTTGCTGCAGAACGTCTATAGTAACTGAGAGCAATCTGTCCATTCCGTTTAAAAATGACTACATCGTGGCTTGACAACCTGATAATGCATTTAAAAAATTCATAATACAGTACTCTCCGCGTAATCGGGTATCGCTTAAACGGGTACTCCGTTTATTTGGGTAGTAATGTCAAAATCAGTTCCAATGCACACTAAAATTACCTGATAATCGGGTTGCCTCTCCGCATAAATGGGTAAATAATTTTCTTCTAAT
Source organism: Diadema antillarum (assembly GCF_040938485.1). Taxonomy (NCBI): domain Eukaryota; kingdom Metazoa; phylum Echinodermata; class Echinoidea; order Diadematoida; family Diadematidae; genus Diadema; species Diadema antillarum. The sequence continues at coordinate 577,876 of NW_027272617.1, read as the reverse complement.
CTAATTTCTGTCCACATTCTATCGCAGATAAAACACCTTAAGAAATCATGAATGTCAAAAATTTCCACGACTAATGTATTCTCTGCTTAATTTGCAAAGAAGACCGATCATTTTGGGAGTGATCAAACATGAAAACACATGTACCAGTATACCGATTTACCACATGTAAACGAACATTATGTAGCTGGCACTCACAATTGCATAGACAGACAGGAGTTGAACACACAAGTTTTGCGCTCCTCCCCTTACTTGCTCCTCATTGTACTTGCTCCGCAACAACATTCACAATACGAGAAGTTTGCAACGAAAACCAGGCCATGCATCAGCTCCATAATTTTGCTTTTCCCAAGTCACTTCTCGAAAAGTACCCGGTTATCCGACGTTCTTTAAAACTAATGCACGCAAAGAGACGTATTCATTTCGGTAAATGCCTGCGTGTTAACGAGGAATCCATAGTCAAACGACAAGGTTTTCTGAAGACATATTTGTCCCTAAAAAGAGTGTAAATTATTGCTTGAGACCGAGCAAATATGAGGTATGCAATGTGCCGTGCAAGCACGCGTGTTATTATAGCATACAGTGTAGGTGTTTGGTGCAGTGTACAATATACATACACATTGTATTGTGTGTGTCAATTTTGAATGACACATGTTCTTCTGTTGATCGGGTATTCCGCTTCTCTCGGGTAAGAAACGCTCTGCTCGAGCCTACCCGATTATGCAGAGAGTACTGTAAATCATTGCTACCATCATTCAAGTGTCTTTCCTGCTTCTTCTTCTTTTTTTTTTAAAGAAAGTGAAAACGAATAAGAAAAGCTCTAACTGCATTGTAGGGTCTAACAGGTATAGTGCTTTTAATGTAAACAGGAATTTGCATACACCAACACATTGCCCAAAAGTAGGGAAAAAATGGTGAAGGAATATATCTATAGGTCTTTGGAATGCCATATCCATAATGTGCTTGTGATAGCATTCATGAAATTTGAATTCATGGGTTTCTTTTTTTTTATTATCACCGCCATTTCATGTGTTTATCTTCATGCTATGTACAGATATCGATGAGTGTACGAGCAATCCGTGTCAGAATGGAGGAACGTGTCAGAACGCAATCAACACGTATGCATGCATTTGTCCACCAGGTTATGGTGGGTCGGCCTGCCAGACGGGTAAGTCGGGATTCGCAAAATGGCGAATTATAATCTGGTATCAAACGAAATTGACAGACAAAACAAGTTTTAATTCAACTGGTTTCCTGTATATTGTACAATATAATATGCCAACACACATAGTTTTATGAAGAGTTTGATCGAAAGCGAGTTAACTCCTTCTGGTTGATTAGAGATATTTGCAAGTAAATCTGTCAAAAAGCAAAGAAAATAATAAAACTAGAGATTGTAATTTGTCATCACTGACAAATTAAGGTGATCCGATTTTTGTTTAATCAATGATTCGAGTCCTGATTGCAATAGGCATGACCATACAAGTTCCATCTGTGTTTAGAGACATTGGCCGTGTGGTGTTTGCATTCTCATTTAGCAAAGGGAGTCATATCTGCCATGTTTGGTACCAAATTCTGCATACACTATAACAAAGAAACAGCAACAAGTACATATGACTTTTGACCCACCTTTGCACTCCCAAGATTGCATCTGATGAAATAGTGGTTATTTTGTGAAATGATTCTCGCGACATCGTCTATACGTGTGAAAAATATGGGAAAGATATAAGGACAGGTATTCACCAAGATACAAGATGAAACATTTATGACCTTTGACCCTAATTTACATATCCAAGATGTCCGATCTAGTAGTTGTTATCTCATTAAATAATGTACGTGACATGAACTAAACATGTGGGGTGATAGGGCGTGTTTTTCTTGAGTTATTGCTAAGGAAGTTGCAGAAAGAAAGAAATATCTCAATACATAGAAGATAAGCTTTAATTTCGACCAAGTTTTTTTTTATCGTGATGCCGACAACGTATGAAAAAACGAAGGGCACAGTTATGGTAGCGTAAAGTCTCAGCTACAACATATTAAAATCTGGGAGAAATTCACCGAAGGGTAAGTGAGCTAGTGCTCGATAAAGACAATCATGTCAATTTTCACATTTAAAAAAATTCCCTCCCATAGAGATAACACGTCATAACGAAGATACAAAAGAAGTACATATGACCTTTGACCTCAATTTGCACAGACAAGATGGCATCTGAGTAAAAAGTAGTTATTTTGTGAAATGATCCTTGTAACATGGTCTTTGCGTGTGCAAAATATGGGAAAGATAGTACAGGTATTCACTAAGATACAGGATGAAACACTTATGACCTTTGACCCTAATTTACATACCCAAGATGGTGTCTGATCAAGTAGTTGTTATTTTATGAAATAATTTACGTGACATGAACTTAACATGTGCAAAATATGGAAGTGATAGAGGCCGTTTTTCTTGAGTTATTGCAAAGAAAGTTGCAGAAAGAAAGAAATATCTCAATACATCGAAGATAAGCTTGAATTTCAACCAAAATCTTTGACGTGATCCCGACAGCGTATGAAAAAATGAAGGGCACACTTACGGTAGCGTAAAGTCTAAGCTACAACATATTAAAATCTGGGAGAAATTTACAGAAGGGTAAGTGAGCTAGTGCTCGATAAAGATAGTCATGTCAATTTTCATTTCCAGAAAAACTGCACTCCCGTAGAGATAACACGTAAACTGGTCAAATTTGACAAGATTACTTTCAATCCATTTTTACGAGGTGATACCGTTATCCAATCAAAACTTTGTAATTTTGTGTTTGTAAGAACATTAAATAAGCTACAATATACTGAAATCTGGGTGAAAATTGACAAAGGACTAGTGAGATATGCTCGAATAAACTTGAAATTTGATGACGTCATTTTGAAAATTCACTTTTTTTACTTTACTAAGAAATTTGATATCTTTTGATCATTTTGTCAGCATTACCACCCCATGAAATGACATGTACAACTCATCAGCTTTCAAAATATGTAAAGAAAATGGGGGGTCACCGTCCATCCTGACAAGTAAAATCGGATTTAAAATTGGCGGTTTTTTGGCATAGTTGCACTGTATATCGCCATTGACGCGCGCGCGGAATTTAAACTTTGATTGGCCCGTATGACGTCATATTGAGTCGGATCGACTTGAAACTTGGTAGAAATATTCCTTGACATTTCAGACATTCGATCCGTGCGATAAAACGGGAAATTTCTATTGCATATGAGCTGTGCGTGCGTATATGCGCGCGCGCGTACGCGTCCGTCGATTTTTTTTGAAATGCTGTAAATGACCTGAAACGTGTGCAAAACAATTTTGAGGTTGATTAGAGCATGTTTAAATTTCAACGCGCGCGTACGCGCTCGTTTAGTATGAACGTGACCAAATTTCATGAAATATATCAATAGACCTTGACTTGAACTATATGATATCTTAATTTCATTCAAAAATTCCGTTCCATTAATGAGATATTGATGTAAACGTGATTTCAGATAATGACGTCATAATGACGTCACGGTCAACTGATCACATTGATACACTAGATCTGTCGTCCTTAGGACATGATACATACATGGTATAAGTTTGAAAGTGATAGGTGGGGGACTTTTTGAGTTAACCGCTGCACAAGATTTGAGGAGAAAGAAATAAAGAAGAAGAAGAAGAAGAAAGAATCCGTACAGATACAATAGGTGATCCGAGAGGATACTCGGATCACCTAAATATATGCGATATTTTACATCATAACTTCAAGAAAATACTTAGTTAACAGGTGAGGTATCACTGGAGTAGTTCTATTTAGGTCTACATAATGATGGACTTCTTTTAAAATGTTTCAAAAATGACGTTTGTGTGATCAATCTCTTGATATTGTAGGAGAAATAGAGAAAAAAACCCGGATATCTATTGTTCTTGATAAATCATCGAAAGAATGAAATTCGTAGCATCAGAATTTGGAAATTTACAACATAAAAATGTACATCATGTCTTTACCACAATTCTCTCTGTTTCGTAGTCCTTTGAATTGTGCTTTTTAATTCTCTTAGTTTTATATCAATTCACATCATGTTATTATTCCTTTACTTGAATAACAGATATCGACGAGTGTGAGAGCAGTCCATGTAGGAGCGGAAGAACGTGTCAGGACGCTGTCAACATGTACTCATGCCTGTGTTCACCGAGTTACCGGTCAAAGTATCAAACGGGTGGGTTGGGATTCGAAAAGCGTTCAAATAGAGTCCGTTCGCTGCAGTTTTAAATTCTCTCCAATAATAGAGAAAATACGGCTATATGAAGGCGTGAAATGAAATAAGTTGATATTAAAGGGACATTCCAGAAGATTTTTTTTTTCTTAAGATAATTTTACATCATGTAGGAGATAAATCGATAGGGTGTGATAGTGCATGCCTTGTATAGATTTGTGGATTTTATCGTGGTCCTATACAGCAGATAGACCAATGCTCTGAAAAAGCCAAGATATATTACATTGAACGAGGATCATCATCCTCGTTCAGAGGACATATTCCCAAAATGTAGCAATGTAGCAATGCAATTCCTCGCAATACCACTTGCTCAGCAACAATTTCACCTGTGTAGAATTTATGCATGCTTTAATTTGTTCTGCTTCCTCGAGGGCAAAATTAGGCATTCTTATGTGAAGCTGCTATTCATGGTTGACGCTGAGCCCAAGTTCCACTTATATATAATTATGGTGTTATTTTTGGTTCCTTGACCTTTCGGGGAAAAGATGAACGTCAGGGAACAGGTCGAATGGAAATCATGGGTAGTTGATGGGCTCCATGCGTGGATGAGATTGAATTCACATTTGCCGAAATTGCAATTTTCGAATAAGAAAAGGAATAAGGAATGAAAAAAAAAATACATAGACGTCAGATATGTTGTGTTCTCCTATGACAGATCTAAAAACTAGATTACCGCTGCAATCCATTGTCAGAACTTCCATTCAGGATAATAACGTTTCAGGAAATGGTCAATATGTACTCTTATGGAACGCCATATGTTGCAAAAGTCGGGGAAACCACTGATCAGAGGTTTTTCTTTGCTCGTGCAAAGTAAAAACTACTGATCAGAGGTTTCCAACTCTGCACGAGCAAAGCAAAACCTCTGATCAGTAGTTTTAACTCTGCACGCACAGCTCGAAACCTCTGATCAGTAGTTTTAACTCTGCACGCACAGCTCGAAACCACTGATCAGTAGTTTTAAACCTCTGAGCAGTAGTTTTAACTCTGCACGCACAGCTCGAAACCACTGATCAGTAGTTTCAAACCTCTGATCAGCAGTTTTAACTTTGCACGCACAGCTCGAAACCTCTGATCATTAGTTTTAAAGGGGACCTCCGGATGATTTTCAGACTTTTACATCTGAACAACTATAAATTAGTTAAACCGAGTACAGAGTTTCTGAATTTATAGTGATTGGGATGAGGAATGAGAATGTTTCCAAAATTTATTGCAAATTGTAATGAACAAGGATGATGACATGGCAGCCTCACCATAAGAATGCATGAGTTGAGGCTCAAGGAAGCAGAACAAAAGAATAAGGCATGCATAGATTCTTCACAGGTGAACTTGTTAAGCGGGTGGTATTGTAATGGAATTACACTGCTACATTTCTGAAATATGTGAGGCTCTGATGTCATCAACACTGTTCAGTGTAATTTGTTTAAGATCTTCATTTTATTGGTTTCTCTGCTCAAGGGCAACAATAAATTCCACGAATCTACATATGGAGCTGTTGATTTATGTACTATGTGATGTGAAATTATGAAAATCGTCCGGAATGCCCCTTTAACTCTGCACGCACAGCTCGAAACCACTGATCAGTAGTTTTAACTCTACACGCACAGCCCCAAACCCCTGATCAGTAGTTTTAACTCTGCACGCAGAGCTCGAAACCACTGATCAGTAGTTTTAACTCTGCATGCGCAGCTCGAAACCACTGAACAGTAGTTTTAAACCTCTTGTCATTAGTTTTAACTCTGCACGCACAGCTCGAAACCACTGATCAGTAGTTTTATCTTTGCACGCACAGCTCGAAACCAGTGATCAGTAGTTGTTACCATGCACGTGCGAAGAATTGTCAATGTTCGAGACAGTGGGACACTTTTCAGTGGTGGACAGGTTATTTCGCCAACGATGACCAACCAAGATATTGTACAATAATGTAATACGAACAGGGAGGTAGAAGACACCTCCCTTAGTAGAGTATTCAAAAAGAAAACTTAACACTGTTGGCGAGACATTAGACAACGAGCATTTTGTGCCCGCCCTGCCTAATTGAAACCTCTGATCAGTGGTTTCGAGCTGTGCGTGCAGAGTTAAAACTACTGATCAGGGGTTTGGGGCTGTGCGTGCAGAGCTAAAACTACTGATCAGAGGTTTAAAACTACTGATCAGTGGTTTCGAGCTGTGCGTGCTGAGTTAAATTTACTGATCAGTGGTTTTGAGCTGTGCGTGCAGAGATGAAACTACTGATCAGTGGTTTCGAGCTGTGCGTGCAGAGTTAAGACTACTGATCAGTGGTTTCGAGCTGTGCGTGCAGAGTTAAAACTACTGATCAGTGGTTTCGAGCTGTGCGTGCAGAGTTAAAACTACTGATCAGAGGTTTAAAACTACTGATCAGTGGTTTCGAGCTGTGCGTGCAGAGTTAAAACTACTGATCAGTGGTTTCGAGCTGTGCGTGCAGAGTTAAAACTACTGATCAGAGGTTTCGAGCTGTGCGTGCAGAGTTAAAACTACTGATCAGAGGTTTTTCTTTGCTCGTGCAGAGTTGGAAATCTCTGATCAGTAGTTTTTACTTTGCACGAGCAAAGAAAAACCTCTGATCAGTGGTTTAAAACCCCTGATCAGTGGTTTCCCCGACTTTTGCAACATATGGCCTTCAATATACTCTTGTTGGTGTTCACGAAGGTTAGGTAAGGAATCGAATGCATTGACATTACAACAAAATCACCGCCAATGAAAAACATAAGTCTTCACAGGGCCGAACGGAAAGAAAATAACCCAAGCAAACAAACAAGTGCTTTTGATTCAATAACCTGTTTGATTGGGTCCTTCATTTTTCACAAATTCGACCCAGTGACAAAGCTACAAAGTACTTAGGACAAACTCAACATGTGATCCTGTCAATACACAAATGTTATTAGAGCTCATTCTGAAACAAAAAAAGAGAAAAGATGACATCGACATTGTCCGATGATTATTTCATTTTATTTCATTTACATAGTCATTTTGGATACATGGGTTACATTTATTATCATTTTGGATATAACAAATCAAAATGATGAACGACAAAATCAAATCACAGAATCGTAACGAATCAAAAATTGATTAAATGAATGTCAGGTCTCATTTGAGTGTGTATTATTATGCTAAACATCAATGTCAGTGTCAATTGGCTTGATTATCCCAATAGCTATCCCGTGGATGTTCGTCACTGACAACAAGAACAAGCGGATTCTGGTGGCTGACCTTGAAAGATTCAACTTCACCGTGTTTATCACTCTGGACGAAAACCCGTTTGATGTAGCGTATGACTCATTGGAAATGAAGCTTTATTGGTCCAGCACCACTCACGTTCGCCGTTCCTGTCTACTGGACAAGACTCCAGAACAAGTTGTCGATACTAACAGTAAGTTGAGTGTTAAAATGTGTATGTTCATGTGCATACACAATTATCCATACGCATGCTCATAATTATACAAATGAAGCAAACAATCATAATTGAAATCAAGTTACACTTCATGTAGTGACCTGATGTCTCTCAGCAATTGCTGGTGACCAGACAATAGTTTGCGATTTAGCAGATGACGCCATGAGAAGCGAGTTCTAGATCACAAGGTGACGAAATGCTGAAAATGGCATGAACCTTGAAACATGAACCAGAAAAGTGAAATGGTCACAATAATCGTAAAACTTAAAAAAAATGCTTTAGTTTTTGTCTATAACATTGGCCTATTTCCACTTTGTAAATCCAAAGACAATGTCCAACCACAAACAATTCTTAATCAGTGATACTTCAGATTGGAGTATACATCACCCCCTTTTAGTAGATAGTCCGTCCTATAATTATGATTATTAAAAATCACCAAACCCTGATTAAAAAACAACAACAAAGAAACGGAAAAAAATATAACATTATTCATGACATGTCTGTACTATGCTCCAAGGGTTTGCACAGTGACAGTTTCTCTATTCCAAGATGTTGGTGAAGTAATAACCCCGCACGTACCACGAGCATTCTGTTTATTTTCTTTCTAGGTGCTAACAACTGCGCGTACAAGTTCATTTTCAAACCCTGAACTCGAAGACGCAACACGTTTTAATGTGAAAGTGCCCTGATTAGTGCTTCTGAAGAACGAGAAAACATGATTACAAGTCTAACAAAATATCCCAAAATGCAATCGAGAATTGTGTCAACTCGCACATGTTTAACCTGACTGAAAGATAAGACCAATTGAATAGTGTATACCTTGGTTATGAAAAAGGTTAATCTTGACAGATGTGTCAGTTATACACGTATTCAATGTTAATGATGTAAACACACCCTCACTCCTGCATTATCTGCACTCAACCCATCCCCCTGATACCAGTACGATTGTATACCTTAACAATCTAGTGTTATCGATGCCGGTAATAGTGGATAGCCTGGCCTGCCTGTCACTTTGTCAATGCGATATATTATTAATATATCATATCAATATTAGAGATATATAGTAACATACATCTTCAGGCTCTCGTCAGTTCAAGTCATTTGTTCACTTCCGACACCAGCCTTCTGTATTGGAATTCCACTAATACATTCTACCATAAATCAGTCATAATCCTTATTCCTCTATCTTGAGTAGCTTTTTATCAACATACCTCCCATTCTGTTGACAGTCTGTAGTGTATATGCTATTCAAAATATGTTTGGATGTATTAGATTGTAGGCGGGCCCTACGTGTTATCATTTAAAAATATGACTATTTCATTTGTAATATGTTCAATGCAGAAAAACCAATGTATATATATTTAAAAATAGGGAACAACAAACACAATTTTGAATGACGTTGTAAAATCATGATGGTTATGTGTACGGTTACCATGATTTAATGAAATTATGATCTAATCAACATATCATTTTTTTTATCACTTCAATTCACTTGCAGACAATGTAAGGGCAATCACAATAAAGCAGTCATCACGGACGCTCTACGTGCTGTACAATAACAAGCTTACTCAGATGTCGATTGATCCAGACGGAAAGGAGACGGATGTACTAGAACTCCCTGACGAACATGACGAGCCTACTTTTGCTTTTATACTTTACAACGGGTAAATATACCTTCTACAGTCAGACAGTGCGATTTATAACGATCGAGGTGCTCAAGACGTGGACGTAAATCGGGGTGGAGGGAGAGGAAGGGGGTGGGGGGATAAGGGGTGGATCCCTCTGCTCTTGGAGAAGGGGGGATGGCTTGTACAAACATTATACCCCTGAAATTTAAGAAAAATGGAAGAAGAATAAACATGATCGTATTGATATCGGCATACTGCATGACGTTCAATCGAGGGCCTGCCTATAAAGTGAGAGCTAATCAGAGCTTAATGGAAAAAAAAAAGAAAAGAAGAAAAAAAAAACCCACACACACACCATCATTTGAGGTTGTTACGATTAAGAAGATCATGCATGTACGAGATGTTGGTGATAATAGGTCGTTATCATACCCAATAAATATGATTCTGAGTGTTGAAAAATAACCATTATGCTGAAGGCGGACGATGTGAGCTAATGAAGCTGCTGCATGCCGAACATCCCGACTACAGTAAATCATTCCGTTCCACACGATTGAAAGCAGAGTGGTTGAGATGACAGACATGCATCATGACCACCATATTATTTTGACCTCATTGAACCACGTCTTTCTAATTCAGTGCGTTGAACTGCCGAAAAAGATTAGGTGTCCCTTCATAATAAGGGTCACAAATTGGCAACTTTGTTTGATTGGCTGGTGTGAGTTGGAAAAGTTCATTGGTTTCAGAGGGAGACCGGAAGAGTACATTTTGCTGTAGGGGTGTTTTTCCATTACCACGTAAAATATACGTGCGGTAGAGACTCGGATCGAATCGGCGAAGAGGGATCGTATCGCCGGCGATACGATCCCTCTTCGCCGACTTGCCGCGGCGAGGCAAAAATCCCGCCGATTGGATCCGGGGATCCGGTATACTGGCCAAATTATGCCGATTCGTTCCGGCGGAACGAATATATCGGGATATACTGACACTGGCAGTTTTCTGTCGTTATATCGGAATTTCGCTATACAGTAAGATGTAAGGAGTTGGGTTTTTATGGTTAAATTACAGAAATGAAATTTTACAGTACAAATGATGTCAAAATATCTGTTTTAGCGCAAGGTACCACAGAAGACGATCACATGATAATACACAGATATTGCAGACTTGCTTTACAGTTATAGTAATAATTCACTAATGAAGTAAGGTTATTACCTTGAAATTTCTGTATTCATTTTTCTTAGATACTAATCTACACAATCAAGTGGATAATTTGGAAAACCTAGCAGTAACATTTGAAAAATATTAGGATATTTGATGATTTTTTTTCTCGAAAATTATGATGTTTTTAATATGAAATTGTACATTTGGCATACATGCAAGATAGTGTAATACTGGATGATATTCATCAAAACATTTTTTGGTTAAAAATTTCAATTCAATTACTTGAAAACTGCGTATAACATGTCATAAACACTAGAAATATAATATTTTTGAATTATTTCCCCAATAAGAATATAATAATAATTGGCCAGAGAGCTAGAACTGCTTTAAACACCCTCAGCAGTTTAGGGGTTAAGAGAGAGAGAGCATAAAGATATTTGCACATTAATTTGTGCCCAGTTTGAAAACGGATGTAGATAAAAAGTGATGGTTAATAATTCAGGTGTAGTTCGTTATTCTAAAGGTTTGCGTTAAGGTTCGCTATTCCGAAAGTTCGTTATTCCGAATTAGGCTCGTTATTTCGAAGGTTAGCTAATCAGAAGATTTGTTATTCTGAGAGTTTGTATTTTCAAAAATAAAATAGGGTTCGTTATTCAGAAGGCTTCTTAGTACTTACCTTTCTTAATAGCGCACAAAATAGCTCACGTCTTTTCATTTTCGGATCAACGAAGTATTGGAATAAAGAACAGTATTTCATTTGCACCTTATACTAACCTTCTGAATATTGTATATTCCTATTATTTTCGGATAAACGAGACTTCGGTATAGCGCCATAAATCTTCGTAATTATGAAATCCTTTTTAAATGTTGGATAAAGGAACATCCGGGTATACAGAATTTGTGCATTTCGGATTAACGAGTCTTTGGAATAACAGATTATCTCACTGGAGGAGACGTCTTCTCGACTGTCGCGACTGATCTGTCGCCGCAACAAAATTAATGCTATACTCGATAGACCAAAGAAATGGCTGGCTCTTTCACCAACAAGGTGACTCTAGGGCTACTTCAGGACGTCTCCAAATAGAGTGACAATTTCCAGTTCTACAATCGCGGAAATGTCGCCGGGACGTCTCCAAGACGTCTTCTCATCCGCGCCCGAGACGTCTCTGTTACGTCGCCAGTTGGTATCCGCAAGGGCGCGGGGATGTCTCGGAGACCATCGCGGACAAAATTAGTTTCTGCGACTCGGCCGCAACTAAAGGACCGGATTATACTGGAATAAGTCTCCTCGCTACTCCCAGATGACCAGGCAAGTCTTCAAGAGACATCATGGAGACGTCTCCGCGACTATCGAGACTCGAGTTTTCGCTTGATAGTTTTTCATTCCATTAAGATAGTTTATCGATAAACTTAGTTATTCGTTCGATAAACAGAGTTTCTCGACTGATAGATTAAGTTTTTTCTGAATTATTGGGGAATGGGGTGCCAAGAGCATGCCGTCTAATTCCAGTATGCATGTTTGCATTGTATCTTGACATCATTTCGTACTTTTCAAATTATTTCTCATTCAGTTTTCAGTTCTGCCTTTCGCGCTCTCTTAAATCACTATAGGCTCCTTGTGAATAAGTTTTCTCAGCTCTTTTGTAACCGACGGAGACAATTTTGATTTTCGATTGGATACTCTGGAGGGATATAAAGTCATTAGCAGCTGCATGAGGTAAGTCTGTGGAAACTTCTGCAGAATAGGATTGTGTTATGATTATCATGAATCCTGGAATTTAGGGCTGTGGTGTGGCTCAGTCCGTAGCGCGTCTGCATGCCTCTAGATCCTCGGTTCGATTCCCGAGTCTCACCGAGGAATGATGTGTGTACTCATACCATTCCCTTTAGTTAAGAGGCAAAACCCACTAGCCCCTCGTATAGGACATTAAATGGAGGTCTCGTGTGTTACTTAGCCATGGCTCACCCTCGTAAAAGATCCAGGAAAAGATCCCACTCTCACACTTCATTTTCTCATCCAACTCAAACTGGAACCCATGGAAGACCAGCTTGTATAGCACAGCTATTAGTATGGGCTATCCAGCCATCCATCTTCTCAGATGGAAAATTAAACAAACAAACCCAGCAAACAAAAATACAACGAAATTAGCTGGACATCACCCCATTTGATGTTGTTTTACGTATTTCCTCATTTGAACATTTTTACAAGTTTATGACAGATTCTGTGTTGTTGTTTTCTTCCTGTTGTTGTCTTTTTTCAGTAATGTGTACTGGACGAGACGGATGACTGAAGTGATAAACTGTACGAGCCTTCAAGACGAAACTGACTGCACTCCTCTTAGCACACCTGGTAACACAGACATCACTAGCATGGCTATCGACACAAGTTGTAAGTAACATGTATATAATCGCATTTGAAGTCAAGTTCGGTGGAGTTATGTTTAGGAATTAATTTCACATGTTCACATGCTTGAGATGCAATAGTAAGATATTTACCTCTGTGAGCTGAAGGCCATGCGTTGCTTCTTTTACCTACTATACAGTACGTATTACATGTGAACTGTAATATTTCTATGCACGTACATAAATATTATGCAACTGGATTTGTTATGTCTTGTTTGGATATGTAAATAATAATGATAATGATTTAAAAAGTGGAATTAAGGAAGAGATGTGAACTAAGCGCTCAGGGGATGTTACTATTAAATGGTTCAGCTGGTGTATGGTTTTTCCTCTCTGTGTGTAAATACAACTTTTTTTCTTTTCTTTTTTTTTTTTTTTTGGGGGGGGGGGGGGGCTTGGCACAGCTTACCAATTATGACCTGAATTGATGTCAAATACTCACATGGCCCGGTAGCTATTAGCTAAAGTGTCATAAAAACACATGAAATGTTGATTCAGAAAAGATTTTCAGAAGTATTCATAGCTCGTGTTCACCAGGATCCCCTCTTTTCTCTCAAGAAAAAACCACTGAAACATTTGTGGGTTTTTCTGCTACTGTATCGATTGAATAGGAATAATTCACTGCTTCTCACCAAAAAAAAAAATATCTACCCAAAAAACACTTAAAACATGCATATTGCACTGTACAAACAAAACTATGCTCCTAACGAATGCTCGTTTGTGAACTCTATGCGAGGGTCGTGTATCATACGTTGTTATTAACATCTGTCGGAAATTTCAACGTTTTTGCCACTTTCCTCTCTCCTGAGAGACCTACCCTTAGATATTCACAAGTTGTTAGCTCTTCAGTGTTTTCCTCCAACAAAATGTAAGCTTTTTATCGAAATTCATAAGCACCAGCGCTATATAGCACCAAACTTAAATTACTTATGGCGTCACATGTCTGTAACAGCATTGTCTTGTATCGGTTCCAAACTTGCATGTGTTTTACAGTTTGTGTCTTTTAAAGTTTTGTGAAACAATTAATTCAATTTTGATTTGAATGAATCGTAGCAAAGATATATCTATGATGTGACCATTAAAATGTGGATTATATATTGTATAATCGTATGTAAGCATGTTAATAATTTCGCAAACCTGCGTTCTGTTTCCTAGCTGCTCGACTGCTCTATTGTGACGGGAGTACAACCAACAGAGCCTTCTACACTAACCTACCTCCAGGGAGCACAGGGCAAACTCAGATACCCGGAGTTGACGTACAAAGTTCAGCCAGCGAAAGATTCCTCAGGGTTGTAAGCATATTCAACGACACAGTGTACTGGCTGCGGAGGGACGGTATAGTGGTCACCAGAGACTACGCTTCGCGCAATCCGACTTCTGTGTTGCATCCCATTAGAGGGGATAATGATGTAGCCCTAGATTTGCGGAGAATGGTCATTACTCATGATGACCCCATGTAATCCCGCATTCTCGTCTTGTCAAAGTCTTTTCAGCATTTCCGCAACCAATTCGTTTCATGCTAATGGAACTTACATAGTAAAGATTATGTTTTCTTGTCATCGAAAGGCTTACAAAACTAATAATTATACTCCTAAAGTGAATGCAAATACATTTGTAGTTTCGAGGATTTTTTGAATATGTGTAATTTTGATATCAAAAGATAGGCAAACAACCTGTTCAAAATGATTCTTATAGTTTGTTTATACTTTTGCACCATTTAAACTTTCAATATTAATCGATTACATTCTGAACTGTATATCCTTACTAGGAGTAACTCTAACAACAAAAATGTCAATTCTCAAACCTCGAATGTATCATTTTATTTTGATTGTATCTTATAATAAGCTATCACCATACTGTCCACGTTGCAGATATAGGAAAGAATTTCCAAACCAAATTTGTAAAACTGTTTTTCGAAATTGTTATTCATTTTCACGTTATGTGCATTCAAATTCGTATGTTTGAAATGGTGTGCCGCAGTGACTTTGGTCAAACGATTTCAGGTTAACTGCTTTCAAATTCGTTTTAGGTACCCAAATCAATGGTCACAAAATTTCAAAAATTCGAATTCGAATGCAAGCATTCATTTTAGTGTTTGGGCATGGATTTTTAAATTTATGCATTCAGATTAATGCGATGGGCTTGATAAGCACTTACAAACACTTTCAGTTTTGTTTTTGATCAAGCGATTTTCACAATTGAGCATTCAATCCTGCAGTGCACATAATTATTTGATAATAAGCAAGAGTGACCATGTCCAGCTAATTACTGAATGAAACTTGAACTTTTTACCTTCAATTTTATGATAATCAGCAATCATTTATTTTAACATCCAATTTTGTTTCTTTCACTTAACATACTATTAAACTTCCATATCAAATCCTCTTTTCGTCTGTCATCACATGGCTTTCCTTATCCCTACTAGACATTTTCTTTAGATTATATTGAGATCATCATATTGTGAATTTATGTGGCTTTATTCGATATCTTTATTCAGATTTTGGTCATCATACTGATTTGTGATCCTCATTTCACATGCTTATTTGCACCATTATTGTGGCCCGTATGAAAACATTTTTAACATTCAATTTAAAGCGCAATACAAGTAATGTACTTAAAGGGATAGTACAGTATTGGTGGAGATGAAAATAGGGCTTTAACTTTTTTGTGAGATACCAAGAAAACACTTATGAAATAGTACAGAGCATACCATTTTTAGAGGAATTCAAAGTTTATTCGATAAAAATCGGGTTTGGAAAAGCTGAAACATCAAAAAACAAAGTAAAACAAAACGATCATAATTCATTCATTCATTCATTTAATAAAGTGTGGGTCCCACACTTTATTAGGATCGCTCTGTTTTGGATATCTCGGCCATTTCAAAACCAATTTTCATCAAATAAACGTTGAATTCCTCATGGAATTACATGCTCTTTCATATTTCATGAGAGTTTTCTCATTATCTCATCAAAAATTGTTAGAAACCTGAAATTAGGTCTCAACCAAAAGTATATGATCCCTTTAATGTGCTTAATCAAGGACATTGTACAGGGTTTGATTTAGATCCTGCTTTTGTAAACTTGTTTGCCAATATGCAAATATGAATACTCGCAAAGACCATGCGACAGGTAGAGACGAAGTTGAATAGGGCCAAACCACTGTCGGAAATGTATGCACATTCAATGAATTAGTACGCGCAAATGCGAAATCGGTCGCCAAATTATTAATATTAGGCAAATTTGACGAAAATTTGACGAATCTGATGAATGAACAAATTGAACAAAAATGTGTATTTCTAATACTGAGTATGAAATTGAATATCAAAAACAACGAAATTGGTCGGGTAATCTATTTTACCTTTATTTGCATTTATTCAACGGTTGTTGGTATGAGCCAAGTAGACGATATTGAAGTTTGAGTGTTTGTCATTCTCATTGACTTTAGTTACTAGTAAAAGACATATTACTTGAATGCCAATCAAGTTAGAGTGTTTTCGCTTGAATTACAAGTGCGTGAACTCTTGACATCCGTCGTCACAGCTGTGATCAATCCGTCTCGACTCTTTGTTTTCCCTCGCTCTCCGTTTCTCCGTATGGCACCATCACTCGACTTGACGAGTACAGGTGTAGCAGCTCGAATAAAGATATCTATTTATATCATAATAAGAGTCCAAGAATCTAGACTATGGGCAAGATGGGCCTACAGCGGATTTGCTTTAGACCATCAACTAAATGTAAATCATGGATTTGATTCAGCTTTCATCCATTAATTCGGGACAACATGTCTCAGTCACTCTCCGTACAATATGTAAACAATACGCACCACGCGGAACACGTGTTTTGATTGTACTATTCATCGTCGCTGAAACTGGTAAAAAGTCCTGTAATAATATTTGATACGGGCAGAATAATTTGGAGACGATTTCCGCAGGATGTGAAAAAGATGAACACCCGCCAGCGTTTTTCGGAAATCATTACGAAAGTATCTCTTATCATATGATGTACAATGATCCCCTATGAAAACCTGTAAATATGTACATGTGACATTGCTTCTATGAATATCATATATCATTGAAAGGACTGGCCTCGAAAAGCCTGCATGCTTTTGCCGGTTCTTTTTTGTTCTTTTTTTTTGCCGAAATTGTACGTTAGCTATTGACTGTTTTGATTATGTTGACGATGTTTGTTTGGTAAAAAAAATTCATTTTATTCTATCTTATTTTATTTTGTTTTATTTTATTTCATTTTGTTTTATTTTTTTTAATTTTATTTTATCTTATCTTATTTCATTTTATTTCATTTCATTTCATTTCATTATGGATAATCACGAGTCTCTATCTCTTCAGGGTTCGCTTCTGTAAATTACTCAATTTTGATTGATTAGGATAAGTGCAATATTATCTTCAACAGTGTATAGTTTCTCTTTTTTTTAATCTCGTGCAGGTATTTTGTCAATTTAATGGTGTGCATTGCTTTCAGAAAGAAACTTGGTTGAATGTAAACTGTTTGTAACTCTATTTAAATACTTATCAGTGAGTGATATTTGCTCGAAAATGTGTCACCTTGAATAAAGTCATGCATAATAATGCTTTTACTGACCTGATGATTTGCTGATTTTTAAGTATAAATCATGTACATTAAGACTATAATTGTTTATATATTACATATATGCATATATATATATATACATATATATATATATATATATATATATATATATATATATGTGTGTGTTGTCGTTGTTTGTGTGTGTATAATTATGTGTGTGTGGTTGTTGGACTCCTGCTCACCTGTAAAACGCTCGGTTGTCATAAACGTAGTAACTGCACCATCATGATTTTTTTTTCTCTGTTAATAATAAACTCTGTAAATAAAAAACTCAATCTATCAATTTGATGACATTTAGTCATCAACATTACCAATAAACTCAAGGCCAAAGTACCTCTGATAAATCATATAAAGTTAAAGATGACAAACTACATTTAAAGTCACAAGTGACAAAAACAAACTCTAGTTTAGTAAAAACCGATTTTGTGCCAGCTGATTAGTCACATTTCATTGTTGTTTGTGTGGGATATTCTATCAGTCCTTGTTTAATTGAGAAATGGAATTAAAGGGGATGGCTAGTAACTAATCAGTGGGAATCAGTGGGTATGCTGGGGGATGATTGTTCCAATCCTTGTAGGATTCATTTAAGAGTACATTTATATATGTATTGTTGTGTAAAAATTATTTGCTTCAGAATGGTCTCATATTCAAGTAGGCCTAATGTGCAGTTTAATGTTTCCAGGTTAGCATGCCTGTACAGTGACGGGGCCTTAAACTGCACATTACTTCAATTCAATCATAGTTTATTTCCAATCATCGAAAATCAAAAAACATAGTACAAAGTATACATGTGATGAAATGATATTGTTCAAACGTTTGCAAAAGATTCATCATTCATGTAATATATATACGAGACAAATTATAGAACACATATAACATGTACAATATTTAGGAAAAACACTGTATAAATACTTCGTGGGCGAGCGGAAAATAATTCGATTATGGAAAATAGTGATCCACTAAGAAGCAAAGCTTGTCGGACGTGGATCGCTAGATAAATAATGAGTAAATGATATACTATTCTATAACAATATACATGTAATTTTTTTTTAACTTGAATATGAGACCATTCTGAAGCAAATAATTTTCACACAACAATAGATATATAACGTACTCTTAAATGAATCCCTAAAGGATTGGAACAATCATCCCCCAGCATTCCCACTGATCAGTTACTGGCCATCCCCTTTAATTCAAAATGTTAACACAGTAAGGATCTCATCAAGTGCAGCTGAATTCGTGGCTCATCTTCTCCGATAAGTTTAGCAACAGACAGAGGAAAAAAAAGAAAGGAACAGCCTGCTTGTTAGTACAGAGTATACTTAGCGCCTACGTCCGTGGATAGCAGCAAGGCAACTGGCCTGGAGGTGTATACTTAAAAACTTGACTTTATTGTGGACATATGCTTGTATACTTGTGTAATTTTCACTGAGTTCTTATGTTTTTTTCCTTTTTTTGACTTGAAAATCAGTTCAAATTTGTAACATTTTTGTTAATGTTGCTGCTTCTTTCATTTCATTTGGATTTGGATTTGATAGAAGATTCTTTCATTCATCATTCGTTAGCCTTTATTGATCTTTTGGGCTTCGAAAAGTATTACAGATATCATAGTTTTGTTTTTGCAATTTGATTCATGCTTTTTATTGTATAAATTTGTCTTTTGTTCTTACTGTATTGAAGAGCACTTAAGCATGAATGACAACTTGTTCAATTTTTGCAATTTTTGCGTTTGTGCCTTGGGAGAGAAAAACCACCCGGTGCTCTTTTATGCTTCCTTCCTTTTTTATTGACCCTCCAGGTTGAAAACCAATTAAATTATCTTTAATATGGTATATAATACACGAACTTTTAGCCAAATATTCTATGAGTATAACCTTGAAAAAAAAAATGCTTACATTTTTGCCGAGTGTACATACGCACACTTTCTGGTCATGATCCATAAACTCTCATAAATTAGTTTGTATCTTGCGTGTTTGTATTTTTTTTGCTTAGTTTATGTATAGATGTTGAGTGAAGTATGAAAATGGAAAAAATGGAACTGATCACCGTGTTTCGAGTGTAAAACCAGAACAGTAACTTCAGTAATTTAAGAGAAAAAATAAGTAGAGTTAGCTTTGATGGAAGTCCTTCTCTGCCCTCGTTTAATATCAAATTTTTGGACCTACGTGCACGTTTTCAAATTTCTGCCAAAAGACGCTTTTAGAGAAACGAAAGTCTGAGCTAATGAACACTGAGAGAGAGAGAGAGAGAGAGAGAGAGAGAGAGAGAAAGAGATGAGGTATATGGATAGATAGATAGATAGAAAGATAGATAGATAGGGACATAGAGGGAGGAGGGAAAGAAAAGACACATAGTGTCATTTAAACGTTTCAACGTAGGGGGCTTCTCCTTGTTAGGTCCCCTTGGCATTTATTGTTGTTGTTTTTTTCCACGTGTATCAGCTCACTTCCTCGTTTACACTCACGTCTTATGATACTTCATTCACTATAATATACAGTACGCATGAATGAAAGCACAAAGAGGAACTCCACACTGCTTTTGTAAGTTCCCTTCGATTAGAAAACAGACAAACAGAAACACACCAACCCGCAATGCACACACACATACGAATATAATTGCACTTACATACATACATACATGTATGTATATATATGTATTATATATATATGCGTTTGTGTGTGTGTGTGTGTGTGTGTGTGTGTGTGTGTATTATATGTTTATATCATTTACGGAAATTTGAAGTTGAACATGCCTAAGGAGGAATTCCCGGCCAGTTGTTGAACGGTTGACATGAAGTACAGTAAGCTAACAATGTCATAATCTCACAATTTTTTTCATTGTTTATCGCGTACAAAAGTGATGAAAATTTAATGTTTCTGTTATTGAAGTGTATGATATGCTGCTATTCCTGCATAACTTCAGAATAATGATCATCAAATCAGTATATCAGGATTTGAAACATAGGGAGTAATTACGTTTGAATGAAATACTGGAAATTTCAAAATTGTATGTACAAATTATAATTATATGGTAAGTTGTGAGGGAATGACATCATCACTTCAATAGTTGCATATTCATATGACTGTTCAAGAACTGTTTCCTGAAAAATTAGCGAAACTTCAAAATGTCATAGCTTCCTTATTTTTCATCCAAATTTTGATCACATTTTCACCGTTGTTCTAAGCGAATTTTACTCCTTCCTTTCAGGCTAACTTATAACTACATTGGAATCCCCCTTTAATTTTACTTAAAAGAAACCAAAACCTAAATGATTATAAATGTGGACTGAGTGAAAGCAGCAATAACACATTAATGACAGTTTGAGAATCGGAAAATCAATTTAAAAGTTACATACATTTCTTTTTTTTTGTGCCGTCATCGCTGGCTAGCAAGAATACTACAGTTCATGACGTCATACATGGACAATGATATTAAGAAAATGGAAGGAAAATTTATAAAAAAATAATTTCTCATGAAAAATATGTTCCATTGACTTGTTACTGGCATAATAGGTTAGGAGAACGTTATTCCCTCTGTTTTCCTAAGAAGGTAAGTCCAGTGCTCTTTCATTACGCTAAAAATGTGAACATATTATTTATCATATTCGACTTTCTCTCTTATTTTATTCTTATTGCTTCCCATACATGACGTGTGAACTGCACAGTAGTGACTTCTGTAACTGTAACTGAAGTAGTCTTTTACAGAGCCGACGGAGCGTTTTCAAAAGCGGGGGGGGGGGGCGGTGGGCACTTCCATTTGTCTTCATCTGACAAGCAAAAAAAAAAAAGAAAAGGTCTTCAGCAGAAAGGCATAACCTTACCGCGAGCTCACACTTCTAGAGCTCTCTCTTTTTTTAGTCCCACTTACGTACTTCCGGTTTTAAAAAAGTGGGAGGGGGGTGCAGAGTGATGACACCTTGTGCATTCCTTTGTATGGTGCAAAAAACAAGTGGGGGAGGGGGTACCGAGCCCCCCCCCCCCCGTTTATCTGTCGATGACGGCACCAAAACTGTAAAATTCACAGCTTTTGAATTGATTGTCCGATTTTCCTCAAACTTTCACTGGTTTGTCCGACTGATATTGCCTCTTTCACTCAATTCACATTTATATTAAGGTTTGGGTTTCTTTAAGTGGTTCTCTATATCTTTTTCTCTGCTGAATCTACATACATGCACCGCTAAATCTACCTTCATATAAAGTGTTGGAAACCCATTAAAGGTCCTGTTTACCTTTGGGTGTAGTGATTTTAAAAATTTTCAAGATATGACATTTAATGCATATGTGTAGGTCTGTTGTACCACAAAACATTCCATCATATCAGTTTTGCAATAAAGTAAAAAAAAAATAAGGAGATACCTGCATTTTTCTCAGTGAACTGTAACTGTAGACGGTTTAGTCAGGAAACACTTTTATTAGAATAATTGTCCGCATTTTGTATATTCAACAATACCTAACATCGATTTTACCAATTTAACATTTTACAGTGATTGTTTTTATCCGTAACTCACATTTTAGAACTATTTTGAAGCACTAATGCTGGGTTTTTGTTTCATCTGCAAATGGTTATGGTATGCCTTTAAAGGCCTTTGGGTTTCTTTAAGTGGTTCTCCAAATCTTTCCCTCTGCTGAATCTACATGCACTGCTGAATCTACCTTCATATAAAGTGTTGGAAACCCCTTAAAGGTACTGTTTACCTTTGGGTGTAGTGATTTTAGAAATTTTCAAGATATGACATTTAATGCATATGAATAGGTCTGTTGTACCACAAAACATCCTACCATAATCAGTTTTGCAATATAGCCAAAAATAAGGAGATCTGCATTTTTCTCAATAAACCGTAACTGTAGACGGTTTAGTCAGGAAACACTTTTATTATGATAATTGTTCACATTTTGTGTATATAACAATACCTAACATCGATTTTACCAATTCAACATTTTACAGTGATTGTTTTTATCCCTAACTCACATTTTAGAACTAAAAATATTTTGAAGCACTAATGCTGGGTTTTTGTTTCATCTGCAAATGGTAAATTATGCCTTTAAAGGATCTGCGAGGAAGCAATCATATTTACGATATGTAGATATGTAGACTCAATTATTTTTATTCCTATGCGTTTAATTTTAAACGCCTTTTTGTTGTCAATATTGGTTCTGATATTGGTGTACTTATTAGAGTTATTATAATAGTTATCCTTGTCTTTATGATATCGTCACTGTGAAAGAGATAAAGTACTATGATAACAACAGTAAAAAAAAGTACATGTATATTGTAGCATTAATGATAACATTGATTATAATAATAATGATAATAATGATAACAATAATAATGATAATAACAATAACAGCAACAATAGTAGAAGTGAAAACTGTAATGCAAAGAGGGTCTTCTGCTCAGCTATACCAAACTTGGCTGCCTGGGTAAGCTTACTTATTATAGCAATGATTCATATCATATCATAAATATAGCTATCACCAATATCATCGCGATAAGAATCATCACTGTTATATTTATTTATGCTTTTTTTTGGGGGGGGCATGGTTCAGATGGTGTCATGTAACTACTAGCATCGACAACAACGTCACCAAGTTATCTTCATTGTTAACACAGCACTCTCATAACTATTACTGTCGCCTTTATTACCGGTATAATAACATCTTGCTCAGGCATTATTACTTCCTTAATTAATTACTTCCTAAAGACGCATTATATGCTGTTCAGCAATTCTCTGAACTCTGTTTCTGATTATGTTAAGATCAATGGTATTAATTCAAACCAGGTAGATAGTATCAAGTTTCTAGGACTTTACATTGATAGTGATCTATCCTGGAAAACCCATATTAACTATTAAAGTAAAATTTTGTCCAGAAACATTGGAATTTTAAACAAACTGAAATATAATTTCCCCATATATATATTACAAATCATATATTCAACAATGATTTCCCCTTACCTCAACTATGGAATTCTAGCATGGGGTAATTCGTCCAGATTTTTGCTTGATTCGCTTTTCCTTCTTCAAAAACGCGCCATCAGAATTATCAATAACGCCGGATATTTATCTCATACAAATGAATTTTTTTCACAAGAATAAAATTTTGAAATTGATTGATTTTTTTTTATTACAACCTAGGTATTTTCATGTATAAATACTCCACGAATGATCTTCCTGATGTTTTTCTTCACATGTTCAAAAGAAACTACTTAGTTCACAATTATCCCACCCGCCAACGGGACGCTTATCACCTTCCACGTACTCGCACAATTTTCGCGATGAAAACAATTATGTATGCGGGACCGAAATATTGGAACGATCTCCCCCCTGAACTCAAAGGTTGTTTATCACTATCATCCTTCAAATGGAAATTAAGACAGTATTTATTGAATAATTACGCTACATCAGCTCATTGAAATTCTGTTTTGTGCTGTTCAGGACTATCCCGCTATACTGTACTCCAGGGTTGTTGTCATGTTAAACCAGACTTTAAGAGCCCAGCTGTTTGCGCCCTTAAATTCTATCACTGTGTTATGTATATTTTTCCTTCTTTAAAGATAGCTGGGACGAGGAAACAGCTGGTATTTCACATTCTCACTGCACTGCAACTGGTTGTTGAATGTCTTTTTTTCTGGATTTGCAGGTGCATGTGTTCCCTTCTTAATACACGCAATGTACACATTTCTAATATTGTCTAAACGGTATCATTGTTATTATATATTAAGTCATATTGTATTGCCAGAACGACAATGGTTCATCCGCTTACAGCATGTGGCTTTTCCGACCCCTAACCTGCACTAGAGAAGAATTTGCTATATAACTGTATGATTGTACTTTTTTATTTTGTTTTTCTCTTATGTTCCGGTCATTGTTGTACCCGTGCTCCCCTTCTCAATCTTAAACTCGTTTTTAACTGGGACCTACGCTCAACAAGCTCACTTTTAAGTAAGTTCCTTCATATTTCTTTAGCATTCATTCACAGATTCCAAACTTAACAGATCGACCACTATTATGTTTTATATATTTGCAATATTCTATGTATGTCATGTATTTCATTTAATTTTGTTATATTTGATGTAATTTTTCATCGAGAAATATGAAAATAAATTGAAATTGAAATTGAAATTGAAATTAAAATGAATAGTCCCTTGAAACTGTCGTTTCGAACTGTCGATTCCAAGTTGTTTGCAGTCAGTGGTGCTGTTCCAGAAATAGTACCTACAGGGGGTATTCATATAGAGCGCTTTTATATTCATGTTATCTTAATTACTCATTACAAATTAGCTGTAGCATGAAATTCCTGAAATATCTTCATTACTTTTCATTTCTATCTGCAATTTTTATTTTTATTTTTCATTAATGACTTTGGTATTTCACAATCTATCATTCTTCGCCACTTTCACAAATGCTTTAATTCTTTGATAGATTAAGCAGTCCTGTACAGGTAGCGCTAAAACCTATAAATAAATGTAATTTCATAAAGTTCTTCCGCTTATGTTATGTGTTGCATACAGCTTCCAAACTGCCGAAAATTAGTTAGGGATCGGGCCTTTTTTTCTTTCTTCTATTCCTACGTTTACAACATTGAGACGATTGACACTAGTGAATAAACTTGTGATTACTATATATACCTTCATAGGATTATAAACATAAATATAATGTGCAAATTCATTGTACTCTGATCACTCCAGGGCGTTGTGCTCATTTGAAAAAAAAAAAGAGATCTTATTTCCCGTACAGATTCTGCCTGTCATTATGTTGACTCGTCAAAGAAAACGCTGAGAATATTACAATGGTCACCACTCTCCCTCTCCTCAGCTGAGAATATTACAATGGTCACCACTCTCCCTCTCCTCAGCTGAGAATACAAATAGTGGTCACCACTCTCCCTCTCCTCAGCTGAGAATACAAATAGTGGTCACCACTCTCCCTCTCCTCAGCTGAGAATATTACAATGGTCACCACTCTCCCTCTCCTCAGCTGAGAATATTACAATGGTCACCACTCTCCCTCTCCTCAGGCAGTTGTCAGGTGTTCCAAGGGCCCATGGATCCGCCATGAACAAACTTAAAACTACAGTGATCAATGTAGTCATACTGACATAGCACTAACTTTGCTCTATTACCACGATTACTTCTGGTTTTAGAGGAGAAGATTTTTGGGATGGGGGAGGGGTGGGTGCTCTATTGCAAGTGAGATCCTATTCAACCTATTAGCGATGCTAACTAAAGAGTTTGGTGAAAATCCCTCGAGGGGTTTTCGAGGAGAACCTGAAAGTTTAATTTAAAAAAAAAAAACAGAGATAAGAATAAAAAAGAAATAATACGCAAAACGGACCCCGGACGATGAAAATTGCAATAGCTCACTTGTTAAAGCTTTTGGCGTAAGTGAGCCTAACAACTGTGAATACATCAATAATATTGTCCCAAAGAAATATATTTTCTTTCCCTCATTTTCCCTGAGGCTTTCCTTAAGGACAGTCCAGACTCCCATATTGGAAACGGAAGGGGTGTAACAGTTTTGGGGAAATTGTACTCGATCGACCGAATAGCGCTCTCGGAGGAGGGTGGCATGTAGCAGAATAACCCTTCACCGAAGTGATGTTTTATTTGTATTTCAGAAGGCTTACGGTTATTTAAGTGACTTAATTTGTCCTCACATAAAGGTGGATTTCTTCAAATTGAATAAAATGCATGAATTCAGTTTATCATCTTTTACTTCATCTTCTCTAGTGATGCCAATAATTATGAATGTTTAAGCATACATATTTGTCTAACAATTAATCAATGCACATCTAAGATCTTTACAGAGAATGTATATATAAACAATCTTTCTGTGATGAAAGGCATGCTTTATGTCGCTCTTAGTATACTAGACACGAATGGGATAGGACAATAAAGGCAATTCGCATTAGTATATTTGAGTGTTTGTCTCCATCAATGATTAAGATGATATCGCTAGT
This sequence comes from Diadema antillarum, assembly GCF_040938485.1. Lineage (NCBI taxonomy): Eukaryota > Metazoa > Echinodermata > Echinoidea > Diadematoida > Diadematidae > Diadema > Diadema antillarum. The sequence goes on along the minus strand of NW_027272617.1, from coordinate 551,439 downwards.
GATGAAAACAGGAATAGTAAAGCAATGTTATACAGAGAATTGATGAATCAAATCAAATCGAATCAAATCAAATATCTATCTAACCACAATAAGCACCTTTTTTCTACATGCGTCATCATGCATAAAAAAAGTAAACATAGCTCCTCTCTGCTTGCCACTGACTCCTCCATCACACAAGCGGTGTGCTCTTCGTGAGCTTTTGCCTCACTGTCGTTTGAAGAGAGCGTAAGATGCTCACGGCATTTTCTCGAAATATGGTATCGCGGGAAAAGTAAATTATCGGGTTTGTCATTGCGCTAACGCAAAAAAGAAAGAAGGTGCAGTCGTCTGCAGTGACGTACCAGCGGTCGCTTGTGATGTACCGCGCCGCGCCGAGAAAGCCAGCCAGAGGCATGAAGCAGACGAGAAAAGAAGAAACCATCAACAGAGTGATCTTTGTTGCCTTGACGTGGCGGGAACTGTTCCCGCGTTTCCGGGGAGCGCCTGGCAGGCGCGCCGGAAGCAGTTTTGGATTGGGGGGACAAACATTGGAGGGGGCTCAAGATTAGACCATGCATATGTTACACAATACACACACACACACACACACACACACACACACGCACACACACACACGCACAAACATCTATTATATATATATATATATATATATATATATATATATATATATATATACATATATATATATGTAAAGTGGCGTACGGTGGGTCGAAACATGGGGGGAACCATAAAGTAATTTTGACGGTCTGTATGCTTGTGCGTGTGTGCGTGAGCAATAATGGGACTACAATACATTACGGAATGTGATACATTCAACAACGCAGTCATTGAGGAACATTGTAAGTTTTCCTTACATGGATTGTGGAATGACGGTGTGAAACGATCGACAAATTATATACTGTCAGCAACATAAGGTGAATGGCATAACAATAAAATGCGAGCGAGCGAAGCGAGCGAGCTTGAAAATTTTGATATTCTACAGTTCCAAAACTGGAGTTTTAATTGTAGCTACATATTATTTCGCTTTGAAATAAATGGGGGCGCATCGCCGGGCGCAACTGCTAGCAATTATTGGCAGCAACATTAGGAGAATGGCATAACAATTCAATGCGAGCGAGCAAAGCGAGCGAGCTTGAGAATTTTGACATTTTACAGTCCCAAAACTCCCGTTTGTAGCTATATCTTTCGCTTTGGAAATTAAGGGGGGGGGGGGCATCGGACGCAACTGCTGGCACTTACTGGCAGCAACATTAGGAGAGTGGCATAACGATTCAATGCGAGCGAGCAAAGCGAGCGAGCTTGAAAAGTTTGACATTTTACAGTCCCAAAACTCCCGTTTGTAGCTATATTTATCTTTCGCTTTGGAAATTTAGGGGTGGGGGCATCGGGCGCAACTACTGGCAATTACTGTCAGCAACATTAGGAGAATGGCATAACGATTCAATAGCGAGCGAGCTTGAAAATTTTGACATTCTAGAGTCCAACAACTGCCGTCGTAGCTATGTTTTTCGCTTTAGAAATTAAGGGGGAGGCGCACCGGGCTCAACTGCTGGATGCGAGCGAGCGAAGCGAGCGAGCTTGAAAATTTGACATTTTACAGTCCAAAAGCTGCCGTTTGTAGCCATATTTTTTCCCTTTTATTCATATATACATACATATTTATTTTATTTTCTTTGTTTATTCATTTATTTTTATTATCATTATTACTATCATTATTTTTTTTTTGGAGGGGGGCTTTTTGGGGGGGGGCAAAAATGCGTTTTGCCCCCCCCACTTTTTGGATTGGGGGGGGGGGGGGGGGGCGGCCGCCCCCCCTGCCCCCCCACTTCCGGCGCCTATGGCGCCTGGTACTCTAATGGTGTCTTCCACGATGGCGATACGATTCGCTTGCCTGATAGCGATTAGCAGAATGCGGATGTTGAGAACCATGAGAAAAGCTCCGACGATTAGTATGGAGATGAGAACCAATAGGTCGAACACCACCGAAATATTGCTAGAGCTGCTCCGCTCGCCAAGACAGTACGAATAGATGAAGTCTTTCGCAGACCCATGACTGTCCACACCTATTCTCGCCACGGCGTAAGTCAGCGTTAAAGCCCAGGCTACAGATAATGCGATACCAATCCTCCGATTTGTAACGATGCTCTCGTACCGCAGCGGCCTTGTCACCGCAATGTAACGGTCTAGGCTAACTAAAAGTAAATGTGTCAGAGATCCGTTGACGAAGACGTAGCTCCACAGGTAAAAGTATTCAGCACTGCTGAGAGAGCAAGTTACCTCATTGCGAACGGTTCGTATATAGAGCTCGAGTGGCATGGAAACACAAGCACTTATGAGATCGTTCAAGGCCAAACTTAGGAGAATAAAATAATTTGGTTTTCTCAACTGTCGTCGGCTAAGGATGGGAAGGATAACCATGCCATTTCCGAACGCAATAATCAAGATTAATGGTACGACCACGAGAAACACTATAATCCTGTGCAAATACGAATTGTGGAAGCTATTCCGCGGCAGATTGTTCTCTTGGAAAAAATCCATCGTGCTTTCTTGATTCTTGTCTTGAAAGTAAAATCGATGGAAAGTTCTCCGCCCAGATTAACCTGTAGATGGGATATTACTGGTTTGAAATGTGGCCAACATTTTTGATCTGTTCCATGTCACTGTCACATTTGGTCATCCATTGTACAGACATGACAGATGCAATATTATCTTCTTTCTGGAGACTTCTCTCCTCAAATCATATGAAAGATACTTCGCGGTACTAAATATACGCTCGAAATTCTGTTTACACATCTATGCATCGATTGACAGAATGAGATCGATGGTGGTGCATGTGACGCATAGGCGTGGTTTGTTAATAGAAAACAGGTGCATCCGTAGCAGTCGCTTTGCTTAAATCTTCTTTCAAGTATATTGAATTGATTTCCTAAACATTAAAGTCAGGCTTGACGGTTATAACTCATTTGATAGGAATATACGTGTATTCATATACTGTCAAAAGCTTTCTTTGACAAGGAGATCTATCAAATGAGAGCTGTATGTGGAGATGGATTGACGAGGTTTCGAAGTGAAAAACAAAATCTCGAGAGTAGTATATGAGGACAGATGATTTTCTCTTGACCCGGTTTCTTCACAAGGAATGTTGAACATTATAAGAGTCACTCCACAGTCTGTCGTATACTTGAATCGGTGATATATCATGGCTAGACAACAAATACTGGATACTGCGTACTAAGACAGCAAAATATGAGCAGCACTTCAACAATCTTCAGGCCATCAGCATGGAAATACTTCTGAGACGATGATCACTTGTTTGATTAAATCATGGGTCAATCCTCTATATCTCATTCATTCTCGATGTAGCATCTGCACAAGAGTTGTTATAATATTCCATGGTGCGAGTGTAGACCGTAACGCCGTGATGCACATTTTAGTTTATGAGTAGATTAACATCTTCAAAAGTCATTGTGACTCTCGCAGTCAAATACAGATCTAGCTCGAGTGCAAAGAGCAGAAGGAGGAGTAAAGGGTTCCACGAACCACTAAAATGACAGAAATAGGAGCGATCTCTGAAACAAGATTTTATACGCCTTCGAGAGTGAGTGGTGAGCGACTACTTCGTCTGACAAGGATGGACGAACAGTCAACATTTTACATGGTTTCCGTCCACCGTACGTCTTGGGTAAACTTCCATTTATAATAGATACCTTTGTCGTATGTGTGTAAGCGCTTTTGATGAAAACTGTGTGTTAGAGGGGCTAATTTGTATTCCAGGCACGATTGAATTCTCGACTGCCTAAACCAATCAAGAGGAAGAGTCAAAATGGTATGACGGGGGGTAAGTCCTGAATCACTATCCTCTAATGGCACACCCAATAATAAAAAGGTTTACCTATATGATTAACATGGCGAACGGTGCATGGCAATCAATTTTTTTTTTTGCAAGAAAGACACAAAAGAGCAACAAAAATATGGAAAAAAAAAACACGTAAAGCCATCACCTTCAAACCTTAGCTGGTGAAGACTTGTCTATCTTTACAGAGCAATTAATATGTGATAGAGCAGGAAGAAAGAAACTTCGATTATTCACTGTAATTAACATAAAAACATTTGTGGAATATGGTATTATTATGCGATAAAAATGGCTGAAGCACCGATGGATACAGTATAACCCTTTCATGTAAACTACTCATACATACCCTACATCCATGTACACATCCATTCATCAGTACACCTTCTGTTAACTTAATTTTTTTTTTTTGCAGAGTCCAATATTTTTTTGGAAATCAAAATTTGAGCAGGAGAATGTTCTATAATTCACTTGATTTCATTCCTTTGATTTGCTGTGATTTTAACAGTATGAAATTAATTATGATGCAAAAAGAATCAGAGACCATGTACACCACGCAATTGATTTTCAATAGGTTTGCTTTAAAGAAACAATTCTGTCGAAATTTCAGTAGAAAGCTTAATACATGTGTAGAATAATAATATGTCTCCTGCGATATGAGTGTGAAAGAGAGGAGTGTTTTGAAGTGAGCAACATACACTGTTTTCAACCTTTATACACTTTGACTTTAAAACTTTGTGATGAGCATGCTGATCCATTCCCATCAGTCACTTACAAGCAAATTAATGTGGATACGAATTTCCCCGAGGACAGCACGATAATTAGAGCATATATCCGGTTTCAGTTCAAACAAAGTGCCTCAATTATTGAAACTAAACTTAATGAATACAGCGCAACTCTGTTCTGCTATATAGTTGGAACATATCGCGTATTCAAATGAAAGTAAAAAATTGTATTAGTGGGACTCAGCTATCGCTGCGCTTAACTGTCACGTTTAATATTTCAATTGACAACACTATACGTGCCTGCTCCGGAAGGAAAAATGTGCCTCAGAACCATGTTGATCATTTTCCACAAATAAGCCAACACATTTAACGGGATACTATGGATCACTTAAAAGTAACTCTGAAAAGAAAGAGTGAAGTAATTTTTACAGTACTTCAGTGAAAACTGAAACTAAACCGGATATGAATTTTCACAAAGAAGTTCCCGAACAGTCAATATGAATACGGAAATGAATGAGTGAACTAACGATGTCATTTTCTACTTGTCACATCATTATAGTTTTGTAAGTAAAATCTTGAAATTTCCTGTCGGGCCTTTTTTCCCTCTTGTTCAAACGTACTTATGCTCCAGAGTCAAATCATTGTGTGTCTAACTGAAACTATTCAGCGACCTCCCTAATTTGTATCTGATTCTACTGAAATTTTCACTGCTTTGCTGATATCAAGCTTTTCTTTTCAACCAAACTTATAAATGATCCGGAACTCCCTTTCATTCCATGTTATCCGGGACGTGTGGTTATACACGAACAATCTCGACTCTCGGAGAAAAAGCCTTTGTTTCTGCAGCCCCATCTCTCTGGAACGCTCTTCCACCGAGGATCCGATCAGCAGAGACCATTGAAACATTTAAAAAGCTTTTGAAATCACATATGTCCGCATCTTGTTTCGATTGAATTTTCAACGAATTGTTCATAGGTGTGTATATCTCTACCTATCTCTTTCTTCTTTTTCAACCTTCTTATGTACAATTATGACTACAATGATGTATGCTATTCTTTTCATAATTACGTCCCTCTGCGCCTCAGAATAGGATACTAGATCGAAGGCGCATTACAAATGCTGTACTTATTATTATTATTATACAAACACACATACGCACATACACGCACATACATACGAAGTGAATGCTCTCCCATATAAAGATGCGTTCTTTCCAGTTTAATGAGCACACATGGTTGATATAACATAAAACTTTGCAAATACAGCGGTGCTTGCAGATTTTGACTGTCCAGCTACTTCACTAACTTAGCAACACTTTCATGCAGCGTTCTAATTTCATAGTACTTATATACATATTTGTATATCATATGTACATGAATATATAAATTATATATGTGTGTGTGTAAAAAAAATATACTCCGCATGAGTCAAAGGCCCTTTCTCCTATTATTTTGTTCCTGTATCTTGATTGGTTTTGTTTCAACGAAAATTAGATAAGACGACAAGACAAAATTTTCATGTCTTTATCGGCTTTATCCTCAAATATTATGGCCATCTCTTGCATTTCATGAAATACCAAAACATCAAACCCACCATAACATGCTATCTTCGATGAGATTTTTATTTCCGCTCTTTGATATAGTTACGGTACATCGACGAGACGAACGTTATCACACAAATCTATATTAAAATAAATATGAGCAAAATACGGCTGAACACACTTGCACTTCTTGCATCAAGTGACTACAATAGTTACAATAAACACCTCTAACATACCCTTCCTACGTTTTCTCCCAGCTCACATGTTCACTCTAAATGTTTGTTACCGATCTTTCCTCATGTAAACAGTGATAGGAAAGGTAATTTTCATCCAAACACTGCAGAGGACTCCGGCTTGAGACGGGTGATGTTCGTTACTTCCAAGGTTCTTTAATCCGAAAATGAAATAAGGTTCGTTATTCCTAAACACAGAAGCTGCCTACCTAGATGCTCGTTAATTCGAAAACGAGGAAGGGTTCGTTGATCCGAATTGTTGTGGCGTTATTTCGAAAGTTCATTATTCCGAATGGTTCGTTCATCCGAAAATGAAATAAGGTTCGTTCTTCCGAAGGTTTGTTCATCTGTACTAACGAACATTCGGAATTATGGATCTTATTTCGTTTTCGGATGAATTAACTTTAGGAATAACGAACATAGTTTTGGTGTTATAATTTTTGGATTAAAAACCTTCGGATAACGAACGTTTTTTTTTTTCATTTTTGGGATTATGAACATTTGGAATAAACAACTTTCGGAATAGCAAACCTTATTTCATTTTCGGAATAACGAACGTTCGGAATCACTATTACCTCTCGAGACCTCCATTTTGAAAATACATACGCGTAGCCACTGTAGCCTATTACATGACCACTACATCTGTGTGACATCATTATATTCTTACTGTTATGTGATACAATTATCATTCTTGTCCTGTAAGCTGCTATCAATAATGGTAAACATGATGAGAAACCAGTGAAATTCATGACAGGGAATCTGCTGGAGATGAAAAGCAGCATGACCATGACCACGTCCCAACCAACTATGACATTCGTGACAAAGTAAAATACACCGTATAGTGTAATGTTCAATTACGGTATGTAAGTATACATCATAGTCTAGTGGGATTTGGGGAAAATATGACTGTTAGAGGCATTTTTTAAGTAAAAGTTCGGAACTGGTCTATTTTGAATAATTCAAGTACGCTGAATCCAAAAATTCCGGTTCCCAAGCGGAATTTTGAGTCTAAGAGCATCTAATTTGCATTAAAAAAAAATGGCCGCCAACCCATTGCTTTTTAAGGTGTTTCGATGATCTAATTTTCATAAAATCTCCATAGACATGCAGAAATAGTAATAATTTCAGAAATTAAAGTGCAGAGACAATAGCTAGGTCATCAATTGTTCATAACTATCGCTTACATATGCAAATTAAGAAGTGAAATAGATTATGCAAATTAGGAGTTGCCACTTATACAGCAATGTATTAAATTACCGCATATGCACATGTATAGTATACCCACTTGTTCACTTCTGTTTTTGATAATTTTAACAAGTTATCGGGCAAAAAGTACATGGTGTCGTCAGAGTCCAATCAAAATTAAGTTCTGCAATCAATCAGTTCAAAAGAATTGAATTACACTTATGCAAATATCTAAGCAAATTGGTATACAAGAGGATACACAACTGGCAGGCTAGATTCTACAACGCATTGCCGCAATATATGAATCTGAATCATAATTTTGATGATAGTTATCATTGTAGCAAGACCGGTTCACGATTCCTAGTGTTATAAAGAGATATAAGAACCAACTTACTTCAAGTATTAAAATAAAACATACATCTCATTTGCATAATAAATTATGCAAATGTTTTCCATTTTCTCAACATATTTTCCCCTAAAACAAAATTTTGCTATCAAAATGTACCTTGGCGTAGTGAAAAATAGATATGCTATCGGTCAAACAAAGTGCACATGGTGTCATCAGAGTCCGAGGAAAATCAAGTACTGGAATCAACCAATTCAGAAAAAAAAATAGGAATAACAATATTTGTAATTACGTATGCAAATTGGTATGCAAGAGGCTATACTACGACAGGCTTCGAGATTCTACAACACATTTCCGCGATATATGAATCTGAATCATTATAGTTGTCATATCAAAACCCGAGTTGATGATTCTGTTGTGATAAAGAGATGTGACAAGAAAAAAACAAATAGCTATTGGAAATACCCTAATGATCTTATTTGCATAAATAGTTGGCCATTTCTATGTATATATTCCCTAAAACAAAGTCTTGCTATCAAAATGTACCTTGGCGTACCGAAATACAGCTAAGTTTTTCGGGCAAACAAGTTGCACATTATAGTGTCGTCAGAGTCCGAGGTAAATCAAGTACTGGAATTAATCAATAAAGAAGAACTGAATAACACTTAGTTACAGAAATATGTTTGCGAATTGGTATTCAAGAGGCCGTAGACTAGGCAGGTTTCGAGATTCAACTATATATGCGCTGCCGCAATATATGAATATGTGTCATAACAGTTATCAATAATTACATCAAGACCTTAAGGATTCCTGGTATGATTAAGAGATACAAAATTAACTGCAACTACTAAACAATACAACTCAATCATCTCATTTGCATAATGAATTATGCAAATATTTACCCATTTTCTTAGCATATTTACCACCAAAACAAGGTCTTGCTATCAAAGTTATCGGGCAATCACATCACTTTAGTGCAAGGTCACTTTATCCTTCCCTGTACTTTGTCGTTTTCATTGGATAAATTGGTTTATAATTATTTTCAACCTGCAGTTGAATGTAAAATCAAGTGGCAACTCTCATAAATCTCGTCTGCGAACATAATTCATGCCTTTTTTTTTTACCTATCTCTTTACCCACTCTGCAGGCTCAACAAAAAAAAGTAAGAAAAATCCTTGTATCTCGGACAGTGTCGGAAACAGAAACGAATGATGACTTTGTAATTCTTCAGTCATCAACACCTTTTTATTTTGGCTGTCGAAGAAACATAATCTGAGTCGAAAATTCTATTTCTCAATCGAGTTGAAATGATCTATATTCATGCAAGGTTTGTATCATCACATTGTTGCTAACATGCACACACTGCTGTACATCGTAGGCCTGATTTGTGACAATGCATCGAAACGTTCCGCATTGCTTTCGCATGCACATGAAATTACCTCAAGGCAACTTTGCAGGATTGGAGCTAGATACATCAGTTGTACAAGCTGTAGGCCAGATCAAAACGTTCCCACCCATTTTTTTTTTTTTTTATACAGGAGTATTGTACTTGAACTGCTGCCGCGAGCGTTCAGTTTACTCTTGTCGGTAAAATGGCGAAACATATTTTGTGACAAACGAGCTTGTGTAATGCATCTTTTGAATCGAATATAAGTTTATTCTTATAAAGACGACTTATAACAAACATGTTCTTGGAATCCTTTAGTTTTCTTCTCGTACAAGCAGCATCATCGATGATTGTGAGTCCTTCACCACTTGCTTTACTAAGAGTGCTACTGTCAGTATCAGTCTGGCAAAAAAAGCACAACTCCAGTATCTACGGAAGAAGGCCTCTTTATAAGGTAGCTACATGTATTTGATCGATGTTATCTGTGAAGGGAACAAAAGTAAGTTCATGTTCGCAAGGCGGTGGAAAACCCAGGTCCTTCATAAAAAGATCCATATCTTAATTCTTGGGGAGAAATTCAAGTGACAACATGGATATTCAAAAACTATACTTGATAAAGCATAATCAATGAAAGGCAAAATGGCGACCATTTACGTCTGATACGAAGTGGAATATTATGTATAACATGGTTACTAATGAGTATTCAGTATTCATTAGTTCTTACAATCCACTGGCCCTTAAAGCTAGAGGCCTATTTGCTAAGAATGTCATTTCTGTGATCTGAATCACACCTGGTGAGATATATCATAAGTCAGACAGACAAGGGAGCGTGGTATCGTCCAGTTAAGAATAAATTGAAATCAATACCTGGTGGTTTTCACTGGCGGCATGTTATTCACGTATATTGAAAACAAAAACAAAAAGGACCAGGAAGGTGTAAACCCCTTATTTCGAAGAGTGAACTGCATGGCCGAGGCAATTTTAGAGTTCAAACTGTCTAGGAAATTGACTAAGTTACATTCTTATAACAGATGTAGAAGGATCAAATCTAGGTAGATGTGTGCCACACGTCTTTTTTTTTTTCATTTCTTCTACTTCACTGCTATTCTAACATCGTTATTTAAGTTTATCATGATAAGGCGCGGTCAGAGTGGCAAAAAGATCGCAAAGTTTAAGATCGCAAAGTTTAAGATCGCGATGTCTTCGCGATCTTTTGTTTTCCAGTCACACTGGCAAGAGATCGAGAAGATTGGCGGGGATGGCATTATAAAATGAAATATACCTAGCTGTAGTGGGAAGTTTCGCGGAAAGTTTGCAGTTACAGGCACTTGAAAAACTTCAAGATCTTAAAGATTGGGATCTTAAACTGTTCGATATTTTGCCAATCTGATCACGCCCTTTGAGATCTTGGAGATCGCGATCTTAAACTTCTTGATCTTTTGCCAGAGTGTGATCGCGGCTATTCTACAAGCCTAACTTTCCAATGGATCCTTCTCCAGTCTTAGAATATATATTTATATAATTTTATCTAAAGGACTTACAACATAATTTTGTTTAATCATTGGGGCATCAGTAATGTTTGTTGTGAAATAAAAGGTGCTTTTTTCTTCGACTTGCAAGAACAAAAAACGCCTCAAGAGAACATAGAATAAAACCACCTATCCCATTTCAACCTATAGACGAATGTTTGCTATAAATAATCATATATATATATATATATATATATATATATATGATTACCATGCTCCAGTGGGAAATAGAATTTCCGTGCTGATGCTACAGATTTGCATATTGGAACGATATAATGATGGATGTTGCATATGAACAAAACGGCGTTGATCGATGGCATTTTCCACCCCCATAAAAAGTTGAGTCATGATCCGCGTAGAGAGTTTTCATCAATCCGTTTTGCGATTATCGTTGTACTAAGAAATACTTTTCATGGAATTAACAATTTTATGGCAATATAATAATAATAATAATAGTGGCCTCTTATAAAGCGCTGAAAGTCCATCAATGATGATGCTCATGGCGCTCTTCCAGTCTTATATTTATTTCTATATATATTTATCTGCATATTTCAATATTGCAGCTATTTTATTTGTATCATGCAAATTAGATGTTAAAGTTCATTCGCCGTAATGAAACCCGTTTTTCCCCTAGCGCAATCAATTTTAGTTAAGAATCGGGTTCCTAACTTAAATTCTTAAAAAAAAATATCCAAAAGGACCTTTTAAGAGGATTTGAAAGATAAAATCCCACCAGGATATATAGGCTATTGAAGCCTACGTATGATTTGCATTATTTTGATACCACTATGAAGGGATTCTGGTTTTCATCTAACCCTCAACACCTTAAAGTCTACATATCTAGTGTTTTTAAATTCCCTCTCAAGAAAAAAGAAATGTAAAAATACCTCTTCCAGTGTTATATTTATTTCTATATATATTTATCTGCATATTTCAGACCTAATTTGCATAATTATGAATACAATATGCTCTTTACCACCTGAGAAACGTTTATCCCTCAAATTACTAGTTCCATTTTATGTACAAAGATTTCAAATCACTTTTTTCCAGCTCGATTGCAAAAAAGAAAAAACAAATATAGAAAATGCGTGTCCGAAACTGACAATTTCTGTGGCTGGGCAGCCATTTTTTAAATGCAAATTAGATGGTCAAGATCGGTGAATTTCGCTTAAGAACCGGAGTTTTCATAACCCTCAAAGCCTTAAAATCTGCATATTTAGTGTTTGATTTGCCTCTCAAGAACAAAAAATGTTTAAATTACTCTTCCAGTGTTAATATATCTATATATATATCTGCATATTTCAGACCTAATTTGCATAATTATGAATACAATATACTATTTACCACCTGAGAAACGTTTATCCCTGAAATTGCTTATTCCATTCTATGTACAAAGATTTAAAATCACTTTTTTCTAGCTCTTTTGCAAAGAATTTCTAGAAAATGCGTGTCCGAAACTGACAATTTCTGTGGCCGGGCAGCCATTTTGTTTATGCAAATTAGATGGTCAAGATCGGTGAATTTCGCTTGGGAACCGGATTTTTCGGATTCAGCATACTTAAATTAGGTAAAATAGACCGGTTCCCAACTTTTACTAAAAAATGCCTCTAACACCTTTTTAGAGAGCCCTTTTTCAGAAATCCCACTAGACTATCAGTATTTTGTGTCCTCTCTCTTCATTGCAAAACGGATTCACATTCGTATTTTTTCCCTGGATTCCGCAGTTACACGCTTTGCTTTCGCGATTCCTTCATATTCCACATGTTATTTACAATTGTCTCTTATTCATTCAGAAAAAAAGAAAGAAACTAAACGCATTTTCGGGTTCATTTTTTTCAGTAGATGATTTTCATGAAAATCAGTGTATTAAATACTATATTGATAAAGGAAAACTGTACGCATGAGTGAACACATTCGTTTTTGTCCTCCAAGGCACAAAAGCAAAAATTGCAAAAATTTGCACATTGTCTTTTATTTGCATATTATGCCCTTCAAGATAACAATGATAACAAAAGATCAGTGTAACACGATGGGAGACATGAATGAAATTGTAAAAATAAGTTTTTGTTATCTTTTTCTCTATAATTATAACTTCAAACAAATTCAGAGTGGGAAATTGAAGGGGGAAAATAAACATTTTCTGTCAACTCAAGCTTCAAATAACACAGGGAGTAAAGACATAAAGATTATTAAATAAAGAGAATGTCTTTATTTCGTTCATTTGATTTAGTACTCTAAGAATTCATGACAAACAAAAAACAAACAAATATGATTTACAATTTTCCTGATTTGAAAATCAGTTCAAATTCTTGTAACATTTTTGTTAATATTGCTTCTTCTCTCATTTCATTTGAATTTGGATTTGATAGAAGATTCCTTCCTTCATCATTCTTAGCCTTTGTTGATCTTTTGGGATTTAAAAAATGTAACAGAGATCATAGTTTTATTTTTGCATTTTAACTCATGCTTTTAATTGTACAAATTTGTCTTTTGTTTTTATTCTTGTATTGAAGAGCACTTAGGCATGAATTAAAACTTGTTCAATTCTTGCAATTTGTACTTTTGTACTTTGGAAGAGAAAGAGAAAAACAACGGGTGTTCATTTATGCGCAAAGCTTCCTTTTTATTGACTTTCTAGATTGAAAACCAATTAGATTATCTTTCATATGGTATATGATATATGAACTTTTAACCAAATATTCTATGATAAATATAACCATGAAAATGTGCTTTCTTTCTTTCTTTTTTTGGCCGAGTGTACATATTATGCAACACACTTTATGGTCATGATCCACTCATATTTTGTATCTTGCGTGTTTGTATTTTTTTTTTTTTGCTTAGTTTATGTATAGATGTCGAGTGAAGTATGAAAATGGAAAAACTGGAACTGATCACCCTGTTTCGAGTGTAAAACAACTGCAGTTTCAGTAATTTAAAAGAAAAATTAAGTAGAGTTAGCTTTGATGGAAGTACTTTTCTGCCCTCGTTTAATGTCAAATTTTTGGACCTACGTGCACGTTTTCAAATTTCTGCCAAAAGACGCTTTCAGAGAAACGAAATTCTGAGCTAATGAACACTGAGAGAGAGAGAGATGAGGTTTATAGATAGATAGATAGATAGATAGATAGATAGATAGGGAGGTAGAGGAGAGGAGGGAAAGAAAAGACACATAGTGTCATTTAAACGTTTCAACGTAGGGGGCTTCTCCTTGTTAGGTTCCCGTGGCAGTTGTTTTTTTTTTTTCATGCGTTTCAGCTTACTTCTTCGTTTACACTAACGTCTTATGGTACTTTATTGACTATTGATAATATACGCACTGAATGAGAGCACAAAGAGGAATTATGCTTTTGCAAGTTCCCTTTGATTAGAAAACAGACAAACAGACACACAAACACGTAATACACACACACACATACATACATACACACATACATGTATGTATATACATATATATATTATAATATAGGTTTTCCCATCCATTTTCGCACTTTTGTCATTCAATTTCAAAGATTTATTATTCAATTTCGTCCCGAGAAGCAAGAGGAACGCAAATCCTAACTTCATTTTCGTCAATTGTCATTGTAATTCGTTTTTCGTCAAACATTTTCGAAGACAGAGCATTCAGAATCGTCAATTGTCATTCAAATTCGTCCCTCCCGCTGACGGATCGCAGAATGAGAAGATAAAATTCGTCTTTGTCCACACAATTTCATGAATTTTTCATTTAAAACTAGTCCGATATTGTCGATTTTTTTATTTTGATGGTGAACCAACTTCAAGCCGACATATTTTTACTTTCTCTCGTAAGTTGTATCGTTACACATTATTCCCTAACCATTATTTGCTTTAACAATACACACGAAAAACAAGACTGCCAACGAAAATGATTGAAGGATAGATGACAGTCAAAAGTCATAGCCCAGGCAGTTTGTCAGTGAACTTTAACTCGTAATGTTCAGGTTTTCGCATCATAATGCATGAAGCAAAGTTTAAATTTTGTACCCTGGAAAGCAGCAAACATAATTATGTTATCCATTCATTGACATTAAACAGGCGACAATTCTACACTTAAATTTTGTCTTTAATCATGTTTGCCTAGAAATCGTTTGTCAGTGTTTTCGTTTGCGAGACGGTATACGTCTGTATGTATCAGTTTGTACTCGGATTGCTTGTGTGTGTGTGTGTGTGTGTGTGTGTGTGTGTGTATCTGTGGTTCTGTGAGTATGTGTGGGTGGGGGCACTTGTGTGTATGTTAACTCCTGAATGGAAAATGTGAACGGTTACAGAAAAAACAAAACCAATACATGAATGACTGGAAAATCACACTGGGTAGAGATATGGGACGAATATGAATGAAAATTTAAGGAAAATGATTGACAAAAGACGATATCAATCCTGCTGTTTTGAGTGCTGCGAGTGAGACTGACGAATATGAACTGTAAATGACGAAAATGTCTGCCAAATGACAAAATTGAATGGACTTTATTTGAAAATGAACGACGAAAGACGAATTTGAAAGTAAGATTGGCCTATTTCCGACATTCCGCTACGAAATTGAAGTAAAAATTTGTGAAATTGAATGAAAAAAGTTTGAAAATGAATGGGAAAACCTATACATATATATACACTCAGCAAAAAAAGTAAGTTCCCCCCTAACATTTTTGGATATATCTCAGAATGTATTTTACGGATGTTCATAATTCGAATGGGAATGGATAGTAATTTCATTACTCATAACATGAATGGCATATCATTGCCACCAGATATCATTATTGGTGTAAAAAAATCGCATTTTATGTCAAAATGCATGGGAAAAAAAGTTGCACTTTAGGCCATAGGAAGCATATTGTATACATTTCCTATGTAGGTTAGCAAATGATCTTTTTAAATTGTGTAATTCTCAGGAATTTCTTCAGGTACAATGTGCTTCCCTATTAAACAGATGATATGCATACTTTTTGAACAATAGGCCTTCTCAATATGAAAATATTGGTAGAAACCATGTGATTTGTAATTCCAATTTAGGTTGATCAAATTAATGTGCCAGTGGGCATTTTGCGTCATGCCCTTAAGTTGTAGATCAGTTTGCTGAGGGAAATGGCATCGAACGTATGGAGTGGCCTGCAAGATCCCCCGACTGTAATCCAGTAGAGAATCTTTGGGATATCATTAAGTGAAAAGCGAGCAAGAAGTTGAAAGATGACATTTCACTGCAAGAATTTCAGCGCATCTTGCAGAGAGCATGGGATAACATTGAGCAGCGCCGAGTACAAACTTTAGTTAATAGTATGAGGAGGAGATGCCGGCTGGTCATTGCGAATGGTGGACATTATCAATTATCAAATACTTCACTGTATGCTCATGAAAAGTTATTGTTTGATTATTTGTGTAAAAGTCATTGCAAATCACGAAAGTGCAACTTTTGTTTCCATGCATTTTGACATAAAATGCATTTTTTTTCACACCAATAATGATATCTGGTGGTAATGATTTGCCACTCATGTTATGAGTAATAAAATTCTTTATCCATTTCCGTTTGAATTATGAAAATCGGTTGAACACTTTTTGAGATATGTCCACAAATGCTAGGGGGAACTTACTTTTTTTGCTGAGTGTATATATATATATATATATATATATATATATATTGTATTTGCTCCGCGTATTTGCAGCACTAGAAATAGCAATAATAATCTCACAATAGAGGAATGTGCTAAATGCAAATTGCCTTAATTTTAATTCAAAATGAATTAAAATCAAGGCAATCGGCATTTAATGCATTACTCTATTGTGACATTAGTATTGCTAATATAATATAGGTTTTCCCATCCATTTTCGCACTTTTGTCATTCAATTTCAAAGATTTATTACTCAATTTCGTCCCGAGAAGCACGTGGAAGGCAAATCCTAACTTCAACTTCGTCAATTGTCATTATAATTCGTTTTTCGTCAAACATTTTCGAAGACATAGCATTCAAAATCGTCTGTTGTCATTCAAATTCATCCCTCCCGCTGACGGATCGCAAAATGAGAAGATAAAATTCGTCTTTGTTCACACAATTTCATGAATTTTTCATTCAAATTAGTCAGATGCTGTCGATTCTTTATTTTGAGGGTGAACCAACTTCAAGCCGACATATTTTTACTTTCTCTCGTAAATTGTATCGTTACACATTATTCCCTAACCATTTGCTTAGACAATACACACGAAAAACATGGCTGCCAACCAAAATCGCCAGAGAAGCAGCAAACGTAATTATTTTATCCATTCTTTGACATTAAACAGGCTACAATTCTACACTTCAAATTTTGTCTTTCATCATGTTTGCCTAGAAATCGTTTGTCAGTGTTTTTGTATGCGAGACGGTACGTCTGTTTGTATCAGTGTATACTCGGATTGCTTGTGCATGTGTCTGTGTGTGTGGTTCTGTGTGTGTGTGGGGGGGGGGGGGGGCACTTGTGTTTATGTTAACTCCTGAATGTGAAATGTGAACGGTTACAGAAAAAATACATGAATGACTGGGAAATCACACCGGATAGAGATATGAGACAAATATGAATGAAAATTTAACGAAAATGATTGACGAAAGACGAAATCGATCCTGCTGTTTTGAGTGCTGCGAGTGAGACTGACGAATTTGAACTGTAAATGACGAAAATGTATGCCAAATGACTAAATTGAATAGACTTTATTTGAAAATGAACGACGAAAGACGAATTTGAAAGTAAGATTGGCCTATTCCGGACATCCCGCGACGAAATTTAAGTAAAAATTTGTGAAATTGAATGAAAAAAAGTTTGAAAATGAATGGGAAAACCTATACATATATATATATATATATATATATATATATATATATATATATATGTGTGTGTGTGTGTGTGTGTGTATGTGTGTGAGTGTATTATAGATTTATAATATTTACGGAAATTTGAAACTGAACATGCCTTAGGAGGAATTCCAGGCCAGTTATAAGTTAGTCTGATAAGGAAGAGTAAAATATTACAAGTACAAGATTGCGAATTTGAGCAAAATCGGATAAATCTGAGGGAAGTTGTGAAATTGTGAAGTTTCGCTAATCTCTGCAGAACAGTTCTCATACGGTTGATATGAAGTGAGCTGATGATGTCATCACCTCACAATTATTTTTTCCATTTTATCTTGTAAAAATAAAGTGACGAATATTTAATGTTTCGTTATCAAAGTGTGAAATGTACTGTTATTCCTCCATAACTTCAGAATAATGATCGTCACTTCGCTATATCAGGATTTGAAACTGGGGCGTAATTGCGTTTGAATGAAATACGAACATTTCAAAATTTTATATACGACCTATATGTCAAGTTGTTAGGGAATGACATCATCACTTCAATATTTGCATATTCATATTAACTGTTCAAGAACTGTTTCCTGAAAAATTAGCGAAACTTCAAAATGTCATAGCTTCCTTATTTTTCATCCAAATTTTGATAACATTTTTATTGTTGTGCTAAGAGAATTTTACTCCTTCCTTTCAGGCTAACTTATAACTACAATGGAATCCCCCTTTAATTTTACTTGAAAGAAACGAAAACCTAGTTTCTTTATTTCACCAAGCAAAGAAGATATAAAAACAAACAAACAAACACATACAACAACATTAGAATACAATTACAAAATATCAGTTAAACAGTGTAAAAGGAATTGCTATGGTAGGCAGCAGCCAGAAAGGAAATGTCCCTTATTTTCGGCTGACCTAAAAACATTCGTTAAATTTCTGTTACCAATGTGTTCGAAGCAAGTAAAACATAAGAACAAGACAGGACTAAGACATAACAATCAACACACAATGACAATACCAAAACACCTGATGTCACATAACATGAAGGATAAAAAGTGATACTCTAACTTGAATGAATTTGGTTGCAATTATTGAAGAGAATTCTTTTATAACCAGATTTAAATATATTCAAAGAGTTAGCATTGCGTATTTCAAAGGGGAGAGAATTCCACAGAATAGGACCACTGTAAAGAATAGATCGTTGATAAAAAGATGTACGAGATAGAGGTAGGTGAAAATCACTCGCGGTTCGCGTATTATAATTATGAATTTGATTATTGTATGTGAAAAAGTCCAAAAGAGTTTTTGGTAATATAGAGTTCTTACATAAATACATAAAAATCCCCACTTGGTATTTATACATATCATTCAATTGCAATATTTTCAGGGATAAAAAGAGTGGTGGGGTATGGGCAAGATAAGAGGCATGGACAATGATTCGTATTGCACGTTTTTGAAGTAGTAATAGTCTTTGAATATGACATTCATGAGCATTACCCCAAACAATTATTCCATAATACAAATAAGGTAAAATTATAGCACTATAAATTGATTTCAAAACAGGCTTCGGGAAAAAACTAAGTTTGTACATCACACCAATATTTTTTGATAATTTATTACAAATATAATTAATATGATTAGACCAATTCAACTTATTGTCTACAAAAACTCCAAGAAATTTCAGTGAGGAAACTTGCATGATTTGAGAACCACACATATTAATAGATACAGTGTCAATATTAATTCTTTTCTTTGTGAATATCATAAAATTAGTTTTTGATATATTGATTAATAATTTGTTCATTCGCAGCCAACTTGTAACATATTGCAATTCCTTATCAAAAATCTCTTGTAAAGAATCCATATCATCATGAGACAAAAATATGCTTGTGTCAGCTGCAAATAAAATGCATTGTAGAATATTAGAAACATTTGGCAAATCATTTATATATAAAAGAAATAAAATAGGCCCAAGGATCGATCCCTGGGACACTCCACGTCTTATGTTTTTATATTCAGAAACATTCTTATCAATTGATACAAACTGCTTACGATTACTCAAATAACTTTTAAAAAGATTTAAAATAACTCCAACCTAAATGATTATAAATGTGGACTGAGGGACAGCAGCAATAACACATCAATGAAAGTTTGAGAATCGGAAAATCAATTTTTAAAAATCCATGAATTTTCAAAAATGTTGGTGCCGTCATCGTTGGCTAGCTAGATTACTACAGTTCATGACGTCATACAGGGACAATGATATTAAGAAAATACAGGAAAAATTACACAAAAATTTTATTTCTCATGAAAAATATATTTTATTGACTTGTTACTGACAAACATGTTAGCAGTAACGTTATTTTCTCTGTTTTCCAAAGAAGGTAAGTCCAGTGCTCTTTCATTACGCTAAAGTGTGAACAGATTTATTATATTAAATTTTCTCTGTATTTTATTCTGTACTGTTTCCAATACATGACGTGTGAACTGTATAGTAGTGACTGCAGTAACTGTAAAAGTCTTTTATCTGTCGATGACGGCACCAAAACTTAAAAATTTACAACTTTTGAATTGATTGTCCGATTTTCCTCAAACTTTCACTGATTTCTTCTACGGATATTGCTGCTATCACTCAATTCACATTTATATGAAGGTTTGGTTTTCTTTAAGTGGTTCTCTAAATCTTTCTCTCTGCTGAATCTACATGCACTGCTACCTTCATATAAAGTGTTTGAAACTCTTTAAAGGATCTGCGAGAAAGCATATTTACGACAGAAAATATAACATGTAGACTCAATTATTTCTATTCCTTTGCGTTTAATTCTTAAAGCCGTTTTTGTTATCATCAATATTGGTTTTGATATTGGTGTACTTATTAGAGTTATTATTATATTAATGTCTTTTTGATATCGTCACTGTGAAAGAGATAAAGTACTACGATAACGACAGTAAAAAAATATAGTATATAGTAACATTAATGATAATATTGATGATGATAATGGTAATAATAATAATAATAACAATAACAACAACAACAATAATAATAGTAGTAGTGAAAACTGTAATGCAGTGCAAAGAGGGTCTCCTGCTCAGTTATACCAAACTTGGCTGCTTGGGTAAGCTTACTTAATATAGTAATGATTTATATCATATCATAAATATAGCTATCACCAATATCATCGCGATTAGAATCATCACTGTAATTTTTTTTTTTTTTTGCGCATGGTTCAGATGGTGTCATGTAACTAAAAGCATCGACAGCAACGTTGTCTTCATTCTTATTACAGCACTATCATAACTATTATTGTCAATGACTGTCACCTCTATTACCGGTATGATTACATCTTGCTCAGGCATTCATACTTCCTTAATAGTCCCTTGAAACTGCCGTTTCCAAGTCGTTTGCAGCCAGTGGTGTTGTTCCAGAAATAGTACCTACAGGTGGTATTTATATAGAGCGCTTTTGAATTCATGTGTTATCTTAAATACCCATTATAAATTAGCTGTAAACATGAAATCCCATAAAATTTAATATCTTTATTTCTTTTCATTTTCATCTGCAATTTGTTCTTTTTTCATTAATGACTTTGGTATTTCACAATCTACCACTGTTTGTCACTTTCACAAATGCTTTAATTCTTTGATAGATTACACAGTCCTATAGGCAGCTTTAAAACCTGCAAAAACGTACCGCAAAATTCAGAAATAAGTGTAATTTCATAAAGTTCTTCCGCGTTTGTTGTATTATACATACAGCTTCCAAACTGGAAAAAAAAATGTGTAAATTCAATTTACTCTGATCACTTCAAGGCGTTGTGCTCATTTGCAAGAATTGAGATCCTATTTCCCGCGATTATTCTGCCTTTATGCTGAGGCTTCGAAGAAAACGCTGAGAATATTAAAATTGGACCAAACTCTCCCTCCCCTCAGGTGTCCCAAGGTCCAATGGATCCGCCATGAACAAACATAAAACTATTGTGATCAATAGTAATATTGATATAGCACTAACTTAACTCTATTACCACGATTACTTCTGGTCATAGAGGAGAGGATATTTGGAATGGGGAAGGGGTGTGTGCTCTATTGTAATTGAGATCCCATATTAACCTATCAGGGATGCTACCTGCTAAGTGTGGTGAAAAATCCCTCAAGGGGTATTCGAGAAGAACCTAAAAAGTTCAGTGGAAAGAACAAATAAAATAGATAATTGGACAGACCCCGCCCGAATATTGCAATAGTTGAAATTAGCACAGTGAATACATCAATTGTCCCAAAGGAAAATATTTTCTCTTTCCCCACATTTTAGTCCAGACTCCCGTATTCGAAACGGATGGTTTGTAACAGTTTGGGGGAAACTGTACCTGATCGACTATGGTGTTATATAGCGCTCTGGAGGGAGGTTGGCATGTAGTAGAGAACGATTCACCGAAGTGATGTTTTATTTTGTATTTCATATAGGTAATGCTTACGGTTATTTAAGTGACTTACTTTGTTCTCACACAAAGGTGGTTTTCTGCAAATTGACTAGAATCCATGAATTCAGTTTATCATCTTTTATTTCATCTTCACTAGTGATGCTAATAACTATGAATATTTAAGCATGCATACATATCTGTCTAACAATTAATCAATGCACATTTAATATCTTTACTGAAAATGTATAGACAATCTTACTGTGATGATAGGCATACTTAATGTCGCTCTTAGTATGCTAGAGACGAATAGGATAGGAACAATAAAGGCAATTTGCATTGGCATATTTGCGTCTTTGTCTCCGCCAATGACTTATGATAATAGCGATAGTGCTGAAAACAGGAACAGTCAAGCAATGCCATACGGAGACTTGATGAATCAAATCAAATATATACCTAAACACAATCATTACTTTTCCTCTACATGGGTTATACATAAGACAAAATATTCCTACTGGATGAAAAAAAAAGCTCCTCTCTGCTTGCCGCTGACTCCTCCATCACACAAGCGGCGTACTCTTCGTAAGCTTTTGCCTCACATTTGTTTGAAGAGAGCGTAAGATGCTCACGGCATTTTCTCGAAATATGGTATCGCGGGAAAAGTAAATTAGCGGGTTTGTCATTGAGCTAACGCAAACAAGAAAGAAGGCGCAGTCGTCTGCAGTGACGTACCAGCGGTCGCTTGTGATGTATCGCGCCGCGCCTAGAAAGCTAGCCAGAGGCATGAAGCAGACGAGAAAAGAAGATACCATCAAGAGAGTGATCTTTGTTGCCTTGACGTGGCGGGAACTGTTCCCGCGTTTCCGTGGCGCGCCTGGAGCTCTCATGGCGTCTTCTACGATGGCAATACGATTCGCTTGCCTGATAGCAATGAGCAAAATGCGAATGTTGAGAACCATGAGAAAAGCTCCTACGATTAGTATGGAGATGAGAACCAATAGGTCGAACACCATCGAAATATTGCTGGAGCTGCTGCGCTCGCCCAGACAGTAGGAATAGATGAAGTGTTTCGCAGACCCATCACTGTCCACACTGATTCTGGCCACGGCGTAAGTCAGCGTTAAAGCCCAGGCTGCAGTCACTGCGATACCAATCCTCCAATTTGTAACGATGCTCTCGTAACGCAGTGGCCTTGTCACAGCAATGTAACGATCTAAGCTAACTAAAAGTAAATGTGTCAGAGATCCGTAAACGAAGACGTAGCTCCAAAGATAAAAGTATTCGGCGCTGCTGAGCGAGCAAGTTACCTCATTGCGAACGGTTCGTATATAGAGCTCGAGTGGCAGGGAAACACAAGCATTCATGAGATCGTTCAAGGCCAAACTAAGGAGAATGAAATAATTTGGTTTTCTCAACTGTCGTCGGCTAAGGACGGGAAGAATAACCATGCCATTTCCGAACGCAATAATCAAGATTAATGGTACGACCACGAGAAACAGTATAATCCTGTGCAAATAGGAATTGTGGAAGCTATTCCGTGGCAGACTGTTCTCTTGGAAAAAATCCATCGTGCATCCTTCAGTGATTGCTTCCTTGATTATTGTCTTGAAAGTAAAATCGATTCCGATGGAAAACGAAGAGCTTGGGCCGCGGTGGATGGAAAGTGATCAGCCCAGATAAACCTTTAGATGGGATATTGCTGGTTTGAAATGTGGCCAACATTTTTGAGCTGTCCCAGTACACCCATGTCACTGTCACATTGGTCATCCTGTTTAATATCCATTGTACAGATGCAATATCATCTTCTGTCTAGAGACTTCTCTCCTCAAATCATATGAAAGATACTTCGCGGTACTAAATATACGCTCGAAATTCTGTTTACACATCGATGCATCGATTGACAGAATGAGATCGATGGTGGTGCATGTGACGTAGGCGTGGTTTTAGAAAACAGGTGCATCCGTAGCAGTCGCTTTGCTTAAATCTTCTTTCAAGTATATTGAATTGATTTCCTAAACTTTAAAGTCAGGCTTGACGGTTATAACTCATTTGATAGGAATATACGTGTATTCATATACTGTGAAAAGCTTTCTTTGACAAGGAGATCTATCAATAATGAGAGCTGTATGTGGAGATGGATTGACGAGGTTTCGAAGTGAAAAACAAAATCTCAAGAGTAGTATATGAGGACAGATGATTTTTCTCTTGACCCGGTTTCTTCACAAGGAATGTTGAACATCATAAGAGTCACTCCACAGTCTGCCGTATACTTGACTCGGTGATATATCACGGCTAGACAACAAATACTGGATACTGGGTGCTAAGGTAGCAGAAATATGAGCAGCACTTCAACAATCTTCAGGCCATCAGCATGGAAATACTTCTGAGACGATGATCAGTTGTTTGATTAAATCATGGATCGATCCTCTATATCTCATTCATTCTCGATGTGGCATCTGCACAAGAGTTGTTATATTCCGTGGTGCGAATGTTGGCCGTAACGACGTGATGCATAATTATTTTCTTTAGAAGTAGATTAACATCTTCAGAAGTCATTTTGACTCTCGCAGTCAAATACAGATCTAGCTCGAGTGGCAGGAGGAGGGGTAAATGGATCCACGAACCACTGAAGTGACAAAAATACGAGCGATCTCGGAAACAGGATTTCATGCGCATTCGAGAGTGAGTGAGTGGTGAGTGCCTACTTCGTCTGACAAGGATGGATGAACAGTCAACATTTTACATGATTTCCGTCCACCGTACGTTTTTGGTATACCTCCATTTATCATAGATACCTGTGTCGTATGTGTGTAAACGCTTTTGATGAAAACTGTGTGTTAGAGGGGCTAATATGTATTCCAGGCACGATCGAATTCTCGACTGCCTAAACCAATCAAGAGGAAGAGTCCAAATGGAATGACGGGGGGGTAAGTCCTGAATCACTATCCTCTAATGGCACACCCAGAAATAGAAAGGTTTACCTATATGATTAACATGGCGAACAGTGCATGGCAATTAATTTTTTTTTTTTTCAAGAGAGACACAAAAGAGCAATAAAAATATGAAAAAAAAACCACGTAAAGGCATCACCTTCAAACCTTAGCTGGTGAAGACTTGTCTGTCTTTACAGAGCAATTAATATGTGATAAAGCAGGAAGAAAGAAATTTCGATTATTCACTTTAATTAACACAAAAACATTTATGGAATATGGTTTTATTATGCGATAAGAATGCAGAAGCACCGATGGATACAGTATAACCCTTTCATGTAAACTACTCAAACATACCCTACATCCATGTACACATCCATTCATCAGCAGACTTACAGTTAACTTTGTTTTTTTTTAAGAGTCCAATATCTTTTTTTTTGGAAATCAAAATTTGAGCTGGAGAATTTTCTATAATTCACTTAATTTCATTCCTTTGATTTGCTGTGATTTCAACAGTATCAAATTAATTATGATGCAAAAAGAATCAGAGACCATGTACACCACACAATTGATTTTCAACAGCTTTGCTTTAAAGAAACAATTCTGTCGAAATTTCAGTAGAAAGCTTTAATACATATAGAATAATAATATGTCTCCTGCGATATGAGTGTGAAAGAGAGGAGTGTTTTGAAGTGAGCAACATACACTGTTTTCAACCTTTATACACTTTGATTTTAAGACTTTGTGATGAGCATGCTGATCCATTCCCATCAGTCACTTACAAGCAAATTAATGTGGATACGAATTTCCACGGTAACAGTGCAATAATTAGAGCATATATCCGGTTTCAGTTGAAACAAAGTGCCTCAATTATTGAAACTAAACTTAATGAACAAAGCGCAACGCTGTTCTACTATCTAATTGGGACAAATCGCGTATCTAAAAATAAAGTAAAAATTTATATTAGTGGGACTCAACTATCACTGCGCTTAACTGACACGCTTGATATTTCAATTGACAACACTTTACGTGCCCGCTCCGGAAGGAAAAAGGTGCCTCAGAACCATGCATGTTGATTATTTTCCACAAATGAGCCAAGACATTTAATGGGATATTCTGGATCAATTAAAAGTAACTCTGAAAAGAAAGTGTGAAGTAATTTGTACAGTACTTCAGTGAAAACTGAAACTAAACCCGATATGAATTTTCACAAAGAAGTTCCTGAACAGTCAATATGAATACGGAAATGAGTGAACTGACGATGTCATTTTGTACTTGTCATATCATTATAGTTTGTTAATAAAATCTTGAAATTTCCTGTAGGGCCTTTTTCCCCTCTTGCTCAAACGTACTTATGCTCCAGACTCAAATCATTATGTGTCTAACTGAAGCTATTCAGCGACCTTCCTAGTTTGTATCTGATTCTACTGAAGTTTTCACTGCTTTGCTGATAATATCAAGCTTTTCTTTTCAACCAAACTTATGAATGATCCGGAACTCCCTTTCATTCCATGTTATCCTGGACGTGTGGTTATACAAACACACATACGCACATACACGCACATACATACGAAGTGACTGCTCTCCCATATTATAAAGATGCTTTCTTTGTACAGTTTAATGAGCACACATGGTCGATATAACATAAGACTTTACAAATACAGCGGTGCTTGTAGATTTTGACTATCCAGCTACTGTCACTAATTTAGCAACACTTTCATGCTGCGTTCTAAATTTTATACTACTTATATATATTGTATATCATATGTACATGAATATGTATTATATACTATACATAATGTGTGTGTGTATGAAATATACTCCGCATGAGTCAAAGATCCTTTTTCCTATTATTTTGTTCCTGTATCTTGATTGATTTTGTTTCAGCGAAAATTAGATAAGACGACAAGATCAAATTTTCATGTCTTTATCGGCTTTATCCTCAAATATTATGGCCATCTCTTGCATTTCATGAAATACCAAAACATCAAACCCACCATAACATGCTATCTTCGATGAGATTTTTATTTCTGCTCTTTAATATAGTTATGGTACATCGACGAGACGAACATTATCACACAAATCTACATTAAAGTAAGTATGAGCAAAATACGGCTGAACACACTTGCACTTCTTGCATCAAGTGACTACAATATTTACAATAAACACCTCCAACATACCCTTCCTACGTTTTCTCCCAGCTCACATGTTCACTCTAAATTTTTGTTACCGATCTTTCCTCATGTAAACAGTGATAGGAAAGGTAATTTTCATCCAAACACTGCAGAGGACTCCGGCTTGAGTCGGGTGATGTTCGTTATTTCCAAGGTTCGTTAATCCGAAAATGAAATAAGGTTCGCTATTCCTAAACACAGAAGCTGCCTACCTAGATGCTCGTTAATTCGAAAACGAAAAAGGTTTCGTTGATCCGAATCGTTGTAGCGTTATTTCGAAAGTTCATTATTCCGAATGCTCGTAATTCCAAAAATGAAATAATGTTCGTAATTCCAGTGGTTCGTTCATCCGGACATGAAATAAGGTTCGTTCTACCGAAGGTTTGTTCATCCGTACTAACGAACATTCGGAATTATGGATCTTATTTCGTTTTCGGATTAACGAACCTTCGGAATTACTGTTATCTCTCGAGACCTCCATTTTGAAAATACATACGTGTAGCCACTGTAGCCTATTACATGACCACTACATCAATATGACATTATTATATTCTTACCGTTATGTGATACAATTATCATTCTTGTCCTAGATGCTATCAATAAACCTATGGTAAAGAGGATTAGAAAACAGCGATTATAGTGAGATTAATGACAGGGAATCTACTGGAGATGAAAGGTAGCATGACCATGACCACGTCCCAACCAACTATGACATTCGTGACAAAGTAAAATATAGCGTTATGTTTAATACTGTATGTAAGTATACTCAACACTGACGCCCTCCGATCAAACACTCTTTGCAAGTCAATAAAATGTATTAGTTCCCTGCTTTCAACTCGTTTAAATCACGGTCAAGTAAAATGATGATGACGATGGTGACTATGATGATAATTATGATAATAATAGTAGTAATAATAATTTCAATATGAATATCATATATTATGAAAAACGAATGACATGACAATGATAATGGTAATTATGATACTTCAGATATTTACCTTCCTCAATACAAAGTTGTAAGTGGCTTATAAAATTACAACCATAAATTAAAACAATATATTATAATTTTTAATGTTATCAAACATGATTGCAATAATTTCTTTAAAATAACTAAAAGGACTTACTAGATTGTATCTAAGCATTCTTCCTCCTTTCATTACTCTATATAGAAATGTCGTCACCTCTTGAAACAAAGACAAGTATTGACTACTTTCCTTAACACTTGACGAGTCAAGTAACTTTGAAGAAATTATCAAACTTCACCTTTTCGTGTTCCTGGTTTTCCTTCTGAAATACATCCCGTGCACAGCAAGTATTGTTATCATCATTATCGTCATTCATGCTATTACAGTCACAGCCCCATAAAAGAAAGAACAAAAAAAAAACCCACTAGAAAACGTTTAAAATACTTCTTTGGACCAATTGGTCAACGGCTTACTGTTACTTACGTAAAGAATGGTAAAGAGGTTATTATAGCGGTCTTAATGGTCAAATGTGTTATACATAAAATAAGGCACAAATGTCACACCAGATATTAAGTACATAACATTGTGTAAGAAAAAGAAGAAAATTCAAAGTGAAAGTTACCAGTGAAACTTAAAAAAAAATGCACGGACAGATGATACGTCAAATACCATTGAATTCAACAGAATATGACATTAATGACAATGATTATACCAAATTTGAGGGATATATACTCTCTTACTTTGAGACAAAAGTCGGGATGGTATAAATCATGTATAGGCTATCATATACCCACTCCTTCTGACATAATGATAGTCATAATGTAGTATAGTCCTAATTGAAACTGCGTTAGAATATGTACTTAAACACAGAACAATGCTCTCGTAAAATATAGATAGCGACAACATGTAACAGAATCTAATCGGATAACATTAAGCGGTTTTTCTCTTGTTTCTATGGGCACTAAAATCATCATTTACCAGATGTCTTTTTACAAGATATCTTTTAAGATTAAAGCAAGAATGAAAAAAATTTGGCCCTATTTGTAAGAACGTTCAATTATTACAAAAAAAGTATTAGTGGATGTGAAACTTTATCATATCAAAATCTATAAATGTTGATAGATAATGCGAGTTTGTAAATGGGGATCACTCGAAAATTAATAGATGAATGATATGCACTGTATATACATTACTTGGCTGATTACTTTAAGGGGGTGCATTTGCTCAATAGCACGGTGAGCTCGGTGTGCAAAACGTTTCTGCGCTGCAGTGAAAGGTTTGAAAATCCTGGAAATTCAGCAAACGCCAAAAGGATACCGAGGTGCCTGCTTCCAGCATAATCTATCATGTTGTTTTTTTCAATCCTGACTTCTTCTTTCACAGAAAGCTTGAATTGGTAGCTGGACTAGCAAAAGGCTACTCCAGACGGTGCCCGTCTGGATTATCATTTTTGTTAGTCCGTCCTGCTGGACTAACATTTATGCTAGTCAAGCAAACAGACAGAGTAGCATCCTACTTCTACTACACGTGCTGATATTATTACTTTCAGGGGCTGGCGTAGGTGCAATAGAAAGGCAACACGTTAAAACGTTGTGTGTAAATAGTTTTTCTTCAGTAATGCAAATGTCAGACGAGTTAATGATAATTGAACGGACTGCAAGGGCTTTCCCCACTTCGTATGAACTCTCCATATGATGTTTTAGAGGAGAAACCTGAAACCTAACGCGTGTCTGTGTCCGTCAAATAAATGTTCCCAATACCCCGACAGGTGAGATAGGCCGTTGCCTGGTGACGAAAACTGGGCACCCACACAGAGTAGATGAAAGGGTTCATGGTACAGGCATTCATAAAAGCAGCTTTGACTAAGACCTTGTAAGCAACAGTGTTAGTGAAGTTTCCACTCAAAACGTCCAGATTATACAGTAGATAGCAGATCTGGTCCGGCGTCCAAAGAACAAAAAAGGTGACGAAAATGACTGTGAACATTGTGGTCAGCCGACGATGTATTGCCTGTGCGTCTTGGGAGATGCTTGCATCGCTTGGATTCTGCGAGTACTGGCGCAGTTTGAGGATGCTTTGAAGGTTGGTGTACGACATTACGCAGAGTGGTCCGAGATATTCGAAGATGAACAGAAAGACGCCAAACACTTTCCTTGATCTAGCAGAAGGGAAACTGAGAAAGCACCTACCACACTCATCCATATCACGAAATACAAACGTGAACAGGTTGATCAACACAGCAGCGAGCCATATCAGAGGAAAAGCAAACTTCTCGTAGCTATGTTTTGCCCAGATTCGATACGAATAAGGATAAGCGATGGCTAGATTTCTTTCAATGGAGATCGTGGCCAATGTGTACACCAATGCCATGAAGCAAACCCAAGCCAAAGACTTTGGTTCGATCACCCGGCAGTAGAACTCGCCAGCGGCCGTGGGTGGCACGTTGACGTATTCCGGTAGGGGGATGTAGAAGAACGCCGTCAGTAGATCAGCTACAGCCAGACCGATGATAAGACGGTTCGCTGATGTCCCACCGACCCGGGCCCCGCCTAGACGACTCTGGATGAGGATTACGAAACTATTTCCCACAATGGCTATGACAATAAGTACGATGGCCACATAATCGTACCAGAAAAAGGAGAAATTTTCTATCAAAATCCACGGTTCTGCATTTGTAATATTTACGCAAGACATTTCTGTTGCAGTCTTTAGATCAATGTGTAAGGTGTGAAAGGAATATGCTCCGGATGTTTTAACAGAATTTTCTGAGCGACACAAATAACCAGCTAGCTTTTGGATGGATAGTCACCTGCTGTTAGATGTATCTACGACTTAATGAGGAGCGATATACGATGATGTCGGTATTTATATAGGCAATATCAAGCCTTTGAAGCTCATAAAATTTCTGCATCGGTGTAAGCCTTTTGTCCAACTTAAATTCGATATCCTGTGGCGCAGGCGCAGCATTGGTTGGACAGAGCAATTACTTTCTCGGGTTACATTTTACGAATGTCTCTATAAAGAAATATCGTCACCTCCTGAACACGGACAAGGAATACTGACAATGTTCCTCAACCTATCAACACTTGACGAGTCAATTAACATTGAAGAAATCATCAAATAGTTACCCCCTTTTCGTGTTCCAGATTTTCTTACTTAAATGCATTACAAATGTTATAATCATACTCACAACTGTCACAGCCAAAACAAATCAAAGACGAGACATGTTTGCATGAAGGTCATAAAATAAGAAAGTTATACACTGTTGCAAACAAAGTGGTGTACACAAAGATCCTGACCTTAATCGAAAGGAACATAATATATCATGACATTTTATACTCGTTATGGTGATAGGGCTTTTTCTGTTAGTTTTCTATCTCTTTGGAATAAACTCCCTGTTTATAATCGTTATGCGGAAAGTGTTGATAAGCTCAAATCACTGTTGACAACCTATCCGTTTACTCAATCCTGATTTTGTTGTTGTTGTTGTTATATCATTTGTACATAATGCTGTATCTTACCTCAATATGACCACGAGATGACATCATTATATTGTTACTGTTGTATGATACAACTATCATTCTTGCCCTGTAAGATGCTATCAATAAACCTATGGTAAAGATGATTAGAAAACAGCAATTGCAGTGAAATTAATAATAGGGAATCTGCTGGAGATGAAAGGTAACATGACCATGACCACGTCCCAACCAACTATGACATTTGTGACAAAGTAAAACATAGTGTAATGTTCAATTACGGTATGTAAGTATACATCACTGACGCCCTCCACACTAAAACTCTTTGCAAGTCATCAAAATGTATTAGTTCCCTGTTTTCAACTCGTTTAAATTACAGTCAAGTAAAAAGATGATGAATATGATGGTAATAATGATAATAGTAGTAGTAATAATAATAATTTCGATATAAATATCATATATGAAAAGAATGACATGACAATGACAATGGTAATGATAATATTTCAAATTTTTACCTTCCTTAATAAAAAGTTTAAAGTACCTTAAAAAATTACAATCATGAATTATAACATGGATAAATCTTATTTCTTAAACACGACGGCAATAATTTCTTTAAAATAACTAAAAGAACTTACTAGATTGTATCTAAGCATTCTTCTTCCTCCTTTCATTTACTCTATATAGAAATTTCGTCACCTCTCGAAACAAAGTAAAGCATTGACTACTTAATTTCCTCAACACTTGACGAGTCAAGTAACATTGAAGAAATTATCAAATTTTCTCTTTTCGTGTTCCTGGTTTTCCTTCTGAAGTGTGCATCACGTGCACAGCAAGTATTATTATCATCATTATCGTCATTCATGTTATACCAGTCACAGCCAAAAAAGAACAAAACAAAACAATACTAAAAACAACCACTAGAAAATGTTTGAAACATGTCAACGGTTTACTGCTACTTATGCAAATAGTGGTATAAGAGGTTAATAATAATAATAATAATAATAATAATAATAATAATAATAAAGATTCACAACATTTATATGGCACATTATCACATGAAATGTCTCTAAGCGCTAGCGGTTATCATATCGATCTTAATAATGGCCTAAGGTGCTATACATATAAATAACGTACAAATGTCACACAACATTGTAAAGTACGTAATCATGTAAAAAAAAAAGAAAATCGAAAGTGATTAAAGTCATTAGTAAATTTTAACAATCATGCACAGACGACCGGATGATACGCGAAACACCTTTGAATTCAACAGAATGTAACATTCATGACAATTGTCACTGATGATTAAAAGTCTCAAACCACTCAATGTGAGCAAGATAAGTCAATATCAAACCAAATTTGAAGGATAGATACACTCCTACTTTGAGATAAAAGTCGGGATGGTATAAATCATGTATAGGCTATCCACACCTTCTGACATAATTACAGTCATAATGTAGTAGTCCTAATTGAAACTACGTTAAAACATGTACTTGAACACAGAACAATGCTCTCGTAAAATATAGATAACGACAACATGTAGTAGAATCTAATCGGATAACATTAATCAGTTTTTCGCGTGTTTCTATGGGCACTAAAATCATCATTTACCATTTGTCTTTTTACAAGATATGAAGAGTTTGTTTGCAAAAACCGATAAGTCCATTTTTGAAGATTTTGAAGTACGGTATCTGTCATAAAGTACAAAATAATACCTTTTAAACGATATATTGGTCACTACACATAAAGGTACACTTTTGAAGTTATGGTCAAAAGAAGCAAAAATTTTCTTATTATTCTCTCTGTTTTTGTTGACCTTTAATCGCAAATATCTCCATTTGGCAAATATGGACTTATCGGTTTTTGCGAACAAACTCTTCATATTTTTTTAGATTCATTTATTTATTTAGTCATATTTATACAGGGTGGCCCTATCAGTAGTCAATGCACTGTTCTCCCTAGAGGCCCTGTGTCACAAACTCATTCATAAAAGTCAAACGAAACAAACAAATAACACTACAGAAATATACAACAGAGATTACAGAAAATGGATCTAAGAAGATCTACATATATCAGATAGCAAATAACCCAGGTTATGAGGCGAAATGTTTCAAATAATTACCGCAAATGATAGCTTTTGAAGGAGAACTGCGTATAATTGCAGGAAGTGCATTCCAAAGCATAGCTCCAGAGAAAGAAAAAGCCCTTTTCCCACTCTCAGAGGTGACTCTGGGCAAAACAAGACCATGGGTGCCCGCCCTTCTTGTCCTGTACCGATGTGTACTACTGCATAGCGTGAAGCGATCAATCAAATAGGATGGAGCAGAACCATTAATTACATCATATAAGAGCTTAGCCCGATGGAACCGCCAACGTTCCTCCATAGGAATCCAATGCAAAGTTTTGAACATTTGAGAGGAGGGTGTTAAAGGATTTGCTTTCAGTATTATCCTTGCCATTTCTTTATGTTGTTTGATCAGTATCGACCTGTTGCGCTGATTGCAATTCATCCAGGCATTACAGCAATAGTCAAAGTAAGGTAAGACCAATGCATTACCAAGCAATCTAGCGCTGTCAAGAGTTAGATATTTTCTAACTCGTCTGAGTAATGCTAATCTGGTTGCTATCTTTTTTGAGGTATATTTGATTTGCTCTTGCCAGCTAAGATGCTGATCCATCCAGACCCCTAAATACTTCACACTTTGGACCTGTTTGATGATTACATCATTCACCTTAAAGACCATATTCAGATTGGACTGAACAAACTTCTGTTGTGCGCCAACAACAAGTACCTGTGTTTTATCTACATTGAGTGTGAGGTGATTCTCATCTAACCAAGACTTCACTTTCTTGAGTTCTCGGTTTAAAACCATTTCTATTCTTTCAGGATTTGGATCACTGAACATCATAACAGTATCATCTGCATACATCATTATATCACACTCATCAACTACTCTTGGCAGGTCATTCATGAAAATAGTAAACAACAGAGGTCCTAATATGGACCCCTGCGGTACTCCAAACTTTGCAATACCGTACATTTGTAACTTAAATCAAAGCAAGAATGAAATAAAAAAAAATATAGCCCTGTTGGGAAGAACTTTCCATTATTACCAAAAAGTATTAGTGGATGTGAAGTTTTATCATATAGGAATCTATAATTGTTAAAAGATGATACGAGCTTTATATAAGTAAATGGGGATCACTCGAAAATTAATAGATGAGTGATATACACCGTATACAAATACATTACTTGGCTGATAAGTATAATGCGGCGGGGGCATTTGCTCAATAGCACGGTGAGCTCAGTGTGCAAAGCGTTTTGCGCTGCAGTGAAAGGTTTGAAAATCTGGAAATTCAGCAACGCCAAAAGGACACTGAGGTGCCTGCTTCCAGCATAATCTATCATGTTGTTTTTCTATCTTATTCTGACTTCTTCTTCTACTACTATACACCACAGAAAGCTTAAATTGGTAGCTGGACTAGCAAAAGGCTAGTCCAGACGGTGCCCGTCTGGATTAGCATTTCTGTTAGTCCGTCCTGCGGGACTAGCATTTATGCTAGTCCAGCAGACAGACAGACTACTGCAAGTTTTTAGTGCGTATACTCCTACTCATCCTCCTCCTACTACTACACGACTAATATTACTACCTTCAGGGGCTGGTGTAGATGCGAGAAAGCCAACACGTTAAAACGTTGTGTGTATATTTATCTTCAGTAATGCAAATGTCGGACGAAATAATGATTGAACGGACTGCAAGGGCTTTCCCCACTTCGTATGAACTCCCCAAGGGATGTCTTATAGGAGAAACATGGAGCTTAACGCGTGTCTGTGTCCGTCAAATAGATATTCCCAGTACCCCGACAGGTGAGATAGGCCGTTGCCTGGCGACGAAAACTGGGCACCCACACAGAGTAGATGAAAGGGTTCATGGTACAGGCATTCATAAAAGCAGCTTTGACCAAGACTTTGTAAGCGACAGTCTTGGTGAAGTTACCACTCAGAACTCCCAGATTAAACAGCAGAAAGCAGATCTGATCTGGCGTCCAAAGAACAAAAAAGGTGACGAAAATGACTGTGAACATTGTGGTAAGCCGACGATGTATTGCCTGTGCGTCTTGGGAGAGCGTCGCCTTGCTTGAACCGTGTAATCCATGTGAGTATTGGTGCAGCTTGAGAATGCTTTGAAGGTTGGTGTAAGACATTATACAGAGTGGTCCGACATATTCAAAGATGAAAAGAAACACGCCGAACACTTGCCATGATCTAACGGAAGGGAAACTGAAAAAACATCTGCCACACTCATCCACATCACCAAATAGAAACGTGAACAGGTTGATCAACACTGCAGCGAGCCATATCAGAGGAAAAGCAAACTTCTCGTAGCCATGTTTTGCCCAGGTTCGATACGAATAAGGATAGGCGATGGCTAGATATCTTTCAACAGAGATCGTGGTAAGTGTGTAGACGGATGCCATGAAGCAAACCCAAGCCAAAGACTTTGGTTCGATCACCCGGCAGTAGAACTCGCCAGCGGGCGTGGGTGGTACGTTGATGTATTCCGGTAGGGGGATGTAGAAGAACGCCGTCAGTAGATCAGCTACAGCCAGGCCGATGATAAGACGGTTCGCTGATGTCCCACCGACACGGGCCCCGCCTAGACGGCTCTGGATAAGGATGACGAAACTATTTCCCACAATGGCTATGACAATAAGAACGAAGGCCACATAATCGTACCAGAAATAGGAGATATTTTCTATCAAAATCCACGGTTCTGCATTTGTAACATTCACGCAAGACATTTCTGTTGCAGTCTTTAGAGCAATGTCTTAGGCGTGAAATGAATAAGCTCCAGATGTCTGAACAGAATTTTCTGAGAGACACATAATCATAACATCCTCCAGAATGGGTGACCGCCCGCTGTTAGATATATATGAGGAACAATATGCAATGATGTCCGTACCTACAATTGCCAATAGCGAGCCTATAACGCTCGTAAAATTTTTGCGTCGTGTAAACCCTTTGTCTCAACTAAGATTTATTGTCCTGTGTGGCAGGCACAACAATGGATGTGCAGAGCAATTACGTTCTCAAGTTACATTTTTGCGAACTTCTCTGTAAAGAAATAACCATCACCTCCTGAACATAAAAAATGAACATTGACCACTCCCTCAGCCTTTCAAAATAACACTGAAGAAATTATCAAATAATTACCCCCTTTTCATGTTCCTGAGTTGCTTAGTGGAGTGCATTACCAGTGTTATAATCATCGTCATTACTATTGCAGCCAAAACAGAATAAGGACAAGATATCTTTGGATCAAGATGAAGATTTAAGCCTACTGATACTCACGTCAAGAGATCATGCTGATGGTCAAAAGGGAGTTATTCATAAAGTATACAAGTGTCACACTTTGTGCAAATTATTATCTTGTATGCAGAAACAATTTGAGCGTATAGTCAAAGTTCAGTGAGAGTGAGAAATCATGCACAGACACAGAAGGGATATGTCAAATACCATTAATTTCAACAGAATACCATATTGCTGAATATGATCAGTAGTGATATAAAGCGTGCCCGTCGAAACTTTTTTTCCTTCCATTTTGATAGTGGTAGGGTTTCAGCAGGGGTCTGGAGGTGAAAACTCGCCGAGGTTCGAAGGGGCAGTGCTTCTCATAGGAGTGCAAGGGGGATTCGCCCCTTTACATCCCAAAAGTGATACAAGTGGAGTGATAATTAATTCCTCTATCGTTCCTTGTGCACCAGTGCAGATTGAACAATTCTGGTGATTAGCTTTCTCCACCGTCATTACAATAGTGAAACTTTAAAAATGTACTTAAATATCCTGCTCTCTGGAGATAGACCAAAGGGGGTCGCCCCTTCCACGCGAGGGAGCTTTTGCAAATTTTGGACCTGAAATTCAATGATCGGGTGAACACCTCGGGAGAATGTATCAAAAAATCTATTAAAAAGAGCAAAAAATTATATAGTATATAGAAAATGTGAATGGCTATAAATAGTATTATGGTACAGTGCCACCCAGTTTTTTCTCGTGTTTTCTGTCACTTCAAGTACAAAGTCTGTTGAGATGGGCATGGGAAGGGGAATCCCCCTTTCCGCATGATGAAGAAGCTTTTACATATTTAAAATTTTGCTTCAACGATCACGATGCACACTGTAATGGGGAAAATTAAGAAAATTTTAAATCAGAAGTGTGGGTATAACATCAATATTCAGGACAATGCGAATGGCTACGTCATCGTAGTATTTATAGGTGTGGGCGTCTTTCATGTTGTCAGTTCTCACCTCCCTGTTTTTAGGGAATATTTTGTGGAAGTGGAGCGCGCGGGGCTTTTACGTATTATAGAATTGAAATTTCATAATCTGGAACACACTTTTGCATTTTATGCCACTCCTACCCCGTGTGTGCAGCCATGTGGTGATAAGCCTTTACTAGTTGATATGAATGACATGTTTTCACCCTCCGACACTCTCTCTTCTTTCTCTTCTGTCTTCTTCTCCTCCTTTCCTTTTCAGCTCTATTTTCTTTTCTCTCCCTTTATTCTTTTAAGGTCAATCCCGTACCAACCGTAGCGGCTTCGACCGACCTGATTTTAAGTCTCAAGCCACTCGATGTGAGCAAGAAAAGTCATTATTAAACCAAATTTGAAGGATATATACACTCCTTCTCTGAGCGAAAAGTCGGGATAGTTTACTACACTGCAAAAAGTCCGGTGTTAAATAGTGAACACCGAGCTGGTGTTAAATTTTCGATGCTCATTTATGGTGTTAAATTAACACCAACGGGTGTCATTTCCAAATTTTAAACTGTTTTTTGAAGAGTTTCTTAGTAACTGCACTTCTTGTTGATTTTTAATTTAAACAAGACGATCAAGAATTTTACATTAAAATACTCGATTTTTGAAAAAAAATGTGAAAATAAATTTACACCAAAGTAACACCAGCTGGTGTGGTCTCTTATTGAAGCTGGACGGGTGTTAAACCATTGATATTAACACCAACAAATATCAAATCAACACCATGTGGTGTCATTTTTGAATTAACACCAGTACAGTGTCAAAATAACACCAGATACAGTGTCAAATTAACACCACGAAGTGTCAGGTGAACACTTTTCAATACCATCACAGTGCATTTTTAACACCTGTGGGTGTGGTCCTTTATTGACGTTTGATCGGTGTAAGATTTAACACCCGTGGTGTTAAATCTCACACCGATGTTATTACAGTGTAACAATTATGTGAAAGACAATATACCCAATCGTTTTGACATAGTCTTAGCGTAGTAGCCCTAATTGAAAGTGCTTTAAAACATGTACTGAAAATACAACTGATGCTCTCTTGTGAATTATAGATAGCTAGTGACAAGAAGTAGAATGTAATCGGATAACATTTATACGTTAACCGCTGGTTTCTATGGGCACTAAAAACATGACATACAGCAGGACACGATGTTTCTTAAGATTAAAGGGTTTGTACAGTTCTGGTCGAGGCGAGAATTTAGCTTTTAATGTTTTGCGAGATATTCAGAAACCACTTTATGAGAGCATGCAATTCTAAGGGGTATCAAAAGTTTATTTGATGAAAGTCGGTTTTGAAATGGCTGAGATATCCAAAAACAAGGTGAAACAAAGAAATTCTTATAAAAGGCGTGGCCTGTAGTCTTTTTTATTATATAGGTTTTCCCGGTCAATTTCATACTTTTGTCATTCAAGTTCCTATTCCGAGCATTCGATTTCACGCATTCAACGCTCGCAGCACTGAATCAGCAATCAAATTAAAAATCCGGTCATTCGAATTCACTATCCGAGCATTCAATTTCACTGTCGGAGCATTCAAATTCACTATTGGAATATTCAAATTCACTATCGGAGCATTCAAATTTAAGAGAAGAGCACGCATTTCATCAATGAGCATTCAATTTCATGTATAGCTGGCGACGGAATCTCGTCGGTCATTCAAATTCGTGAATAGACAACCATGTTCCAAATAACTGCATTCAATTTAAAAGAAGTCCTGAATTTAGTTAGTTTGGGGCCGAGTATGCATGTGTTTTTCATTTGCCTTTGAATATATTGGGATTTATAATGATTATTCATTTTGCAGTAGAGGTCCACCTGTTCATTGAAAATTTTGAACTCGCGCATAGCGAAAAGGAAAATACAGGCACATGTCTCTCGGATTATACATAAAATGAAGGTCCCATGTGTGAGAGAGTCACAACTCATGCACGTAAAAGATCCCACTTCATTTATTCATCGCGAAGAGCAGGGTGTTTACATCCAACTGGACCCCATATGGAAGACCAGCTATTGCAGCTGAATATGGCCTATCCACCCATCTTCTTTGATGGAGAATGAAACAAACAAACAAACATTAGGCACTGTATAGGCCTATAGTTGACACCTTCCAGAAAAAAAAAAACCACCACAATTACGACTATGTTGAAACTGATACATGAACATTTTTATACGTCTTGTTTGTTGTGAATTGTTGTCTTATTGGTTTATTTTGCGGGACTATGTGATGTGTCAGTTTGTCTTTAAATTGAAGAATTGTCATTATGTGGTTAGTGGTGGGGCGTTGACAGCATGCAGTATCATCAAGAAATATGATAAGATTGTCGTTATGTTGTTTGGATGCACTGCTGATTGGACATTACAATTTGAAATTTATTGAGATGAAAAACAAAGAATACATGAACAGAGAACAATGTAGAACCTGCAAACAATCATAATCACACTATATGCAAGCCTTCATTGGTTGTGTTGGCCCTTTTTCCTTCTTAAAAAGTCTACCTCGTTAAATTGATTGCACGAAGTAGGAACGTGATCGCCTAAAAATGAAATTGAACGCTCCAAACAAGCTCATTTGGACTATCACATGACTATCACATGAATTTGAATGCACGAGTAGGAAAGTCGGTGCTCGCATTTTGAAATTGAATGCCCAATCGAGAATTTGATTTCACAAAAAACGAAATAGAACGCCCAAAAATGAAATTGATCACTCGGATTCTGAATTTGAATGCCCGAATATTTTCGCGTGCGTGCGCTGTGTGAATTTGAATGGACATTAACATTGAATGACAAAAGTATGAAATTGACCGGGAAACCTATATTGTCACTTTTTTTGGATATCTCAGCCATTTGAAAACCAATTTTCATAAAAAAAACATTGAATCCTTCTTAAATTTACATGCTCTTTCATATTATTCTATAAGAGGTTTCTCATTATCTCACTTAGGAATGTTCAAAACATGAATCCCCACCTCAAGCAGTACTGTACAGTCCCTTTAAAGCAAAAGTGCAATAAATGTAGCCCTATTGGTAACAGCATTCTATAATGACTTTATAAAAAAAAACGTGTAATTTGTTGTTGTGAACTTTTATCATTGACTCGAATCTATAAATGCTGATGGACAATATTGGTTTTGATACAAGTTGAAGTGAATCAAGGTCCCCAACAAAAACAATCAACAAAATTGATAGGTAAATGTTATGTACATCGATTACCTGATTACTTCATGGGGGGGGGGGTACGTACCGTAGGGCACTTGCTCAAGCACCGTGAGCTTGAAATGTCCAGCGTTTTGCGTTGTTGTGAAAGAAAATATTTCCATTCAGCAACTTATAAAGAAAGGACACACCAAGGTGCCTTATTTCAGCATGATCTATCATATTTATTTTTCTTCTAGTGCTACTGCTACTTTCAGGGGCTGGAGTACATTAAGGTGAAAAAGAAAGTCAAATATAACGTAAATACATTGCGTGTACATTTTCTTTTTCAGTGAAGCAAATATCAGAGTAGACGATGATTGAACGGACTGTGTAATGACATTCCAACTTTGCATGTACAGTCTCAGGGCTGTTTTACAGGTGGGAGAAACCTGAAACCTAATGCGTGTCTGTGTTCGTCAAATGCAGGTTCCGAATACCCCGACAGGTGAGATAGGCCGTTGCCTGGTGACGGAAGATTGGCACCCACACAGAGTAGATGAAAGGGTTCATGGTACAGGCATTCATAAAGGCAACCTGGACTAAGACCTTGTAAGCGACAGTATTGGTGAAGTTACCACTCAAAACGCCCAGATTATACAGCAGATAGCAGATCTGATCTGGCGTCCAAAGAACAAAAAAGGTAACGAAAATGACTGTGAACATTGTGGTCAGCCGACGATGAATTGTCTGTGCGTCTTGGGAGAGCGTCGGATTGCTTGCATCGCTTGGATTCAGAGAGTACTGGCGCAGTTTGAGGATGCTTTGAAGGTTGGTGTAAGACATTATACAGAGTGGTCCGACATATTCAAATATGAAAAGAAACACGCCGAACACTTGCTTTGATCTAACGGAGGGGAAACTTAAAAAACACCTGCCACACTCATCCATGCCACCAAATAGAAACGTGAAGAGGTTGATCAACACAGCAGCGAGCCATATCAGAGGAAAGGCAAACTTCTCGTAGCTATGATTTGCCCAGGTTCGATACAAATAAGGATAGGCGATGGCCAGATATCTTTCAGTGGAGATCGTGGTCAAAGTGTAGACAGATGCCATGAAGCAAACCCAAGTCAAAGACTTTGGTTCGATCACCCGGCAGTAGAATTCGCCAGCGGCCGTGGGTGGTACGTTGACGTATTCCGGTAGAGGGATGTAGAAGAACGCCGTCAGTAAATCGGCAACAGCCAGACCGATGATAAGACGGTTCGCTGATGTCCCACCGACCCTGGCCCCGCCTAGACGACTTTGGATGAGAATGACGAAACCATTTCCCGCAATGGCTATGATAATAAGTACGAAGGCGACGTAATCGTACCAGAATAAGGAGAAATTTTCTATCAAAATCCACGGTTCTGCTTTTGTAATATTTACGCAAGACATTTCTGTTGCAGTCTTTAGATCAATATGTAAGGCGTGAAAGGAATATGCTCCGGATGGTTAAACAGAATTTTCTGAGCGACACAAACAACCTGCTAGCTTCTGAATGGAAAATAGCCTACTGTTAGATGTATCCACGATTTAATAAGGAGCGATATACGATGATATCTGTATTTATACAGTGAAACCCCGTTGTAACGAGTTCGCTTATAACGAGGAACCGCTTTTAATGAGGTGATCACCTTGGTCCCATTTTTTTTCAGTGTAAACCTATATAATTATGACAAAACGGATCAGTTACAACGAGTTCGGTTATAAAATGCGATTCCGGTTATTACGAGGACATCTTCGGTACATCATGATAAAGAAACACACAAGCAATTTGGTCGGATACAACCAGGTTTCATTTCTTGACCTGCCGCTTTCAAATACGCGACAGACGAAACACTGAAAACCGAATTCACGCTATCCTTCTGTTCTCTTTCCCGTTCTGCAGAGTCATTCTGAACACATAGCTGTATTTGCATAAACACGTGAGCTTTATCGTCGTGATCCCCATGCCGTCTCTCTACATGAATGATCTGAGGCAGAAAGAGGAAACAAACGTATAGGCTCAGTCGTCCCACCGTTATCACTCTTTTATCCATCATTACCAGTGACAAATGCCGAAAAA
The DNA here is from genome assembly GCF_040938485.1 of Diadema antillarum. Lineage (NCBI taxonomy): Eukaryota > Metazoa > Echinodermata > Echinoidea > Diadematoida > Diadematidae > Diadema > Diadema antillarum. Next base: position 508,299 of record NW_027272617.1, on the reverse strand, counting down.
TCATTATGATCTTCATTATTGTTTCACACTGTATTTCACAAATGAATAATCTAATTCTTTCAGAATGGTCCGTCATAATGAGGAAGAGATAGGCGTGAAAGGATCACGAATTCAACCATGTCGTGTACCTTTCAAGAACGCATGTACAAAATGCGAAGAGATTTGGGGGAGAAAAAATACAAAACGCATTTTCAACCCATGCTGGTGCAAACATCATGGAACACAGCCTAATGATCCATAAAATCATCGCAATCCCGCTGGGCGCACACAGCGTAAAGAACTAATTAAGTTGAATAATGCATGTTACTCTGCTTGCGCCAATGTCTAGAAAAAAAGTATAGCAAACGCATTTAATACAATGTGATTTTGTTTATTAAGATTTTATACTGTAATTCACAAACGATTATTTCATTCTTTCAGAAACGTTCGATACACAAGGAAGAGATAGGCGTAGAAAGGATTAGGAATTCAACCCTGCAGTGCACTTTTCCAGAACGTATGCACAACACACGCGAAGAGATTTTTCGGAAGAAAACCAAAGAACGCGTTTTCAAACTCCCCCTTTCTTTAGTTTTTTGGTATCAACTCACAAAATGATTCCTTGTCATTCTTTCTCAATGATAATGATTCATTTACTTGTATAATAACAACGCAAAGACCGCTCATAAGTTTGATTGCTTGGTATGTGACGCCATGCTTATGTTTTTCTTTGTTTTTGATGCGTACGGTTATAACGAGGTACCGGTTGTAACGAGCCAATATCGGCGGTCCCACGGACCTCGTTATAACGGGCTCTCACTGTATTGGCAATAAGCCTGTGGAGCTCATTAAATTTTTGCATCGGTGTAAGCTTTTTCCATATTCAATATCCTGTGGCGCAAGCGCAGCAATGGTTGGACACAGCAATTACTTTCTCGAGTTACATTTTTACGAAAGTCTCTATAAAGAAGTATCGTCACCTCCTGAACACAGACAATTAATATTAATCATTTTCCTCAACCTATCAACTCTTCACGAGTTGATTAACATTGAAGATTTTATCAAATAGTTACCCCCTTTTCATGTTCCAGATTTTCTTACTGAAATGCATTACAACTGTTATTATCATACTCATCACTGTCACAGCCAAAACAAATCAGGGACAATACATGTTTGGGTGAAGGCGGTAAAATTAGAAAGTTATACATTGTTGCAAGTAAAGTCTTAAAAATGTATTGGGGTACACATAGATCCAGTCCTTAATAGGAAGGAATATATTATATCACGTAAGCAAGAAAAATTGGTTCAAGATTACGCTTTATACTGAGTCAACTGAAAAAAAAATCCCTACCGCTGAATTCATTGAAAGTTTTGGCAAACTCATTAGTTCTCCCATTGTTTGACTGCTGCTGTGTGGCCTGGTCAATTTGTCTCACCACCACAAAAGAAATAATTGTGAGTCAACACTAAAGAATGGCCAAAATTGTCTACAGGTAGACAACCGAACGTCAACTTACTACGTATCAAGTCAGCTTAACTGGACCACCATTGAGGACAGTTGGAAACTTCAACGATGCAAACTTGTCTGGAGAGCACTTAATGGGGACGTTCCTAAATACCTGACACTTGTTTAAGAAAGCCAATGATACTCACAATTACGAGACTAGGGCCCCGTTTCATCAAATTTTAAAGACATAATCGACTATAAATTTCCTTATTACATAGGCTGCCAGAGATTGACCATAGAAATCAACTATGTAATCAATTATAACTCTTCATAAAACAGGGCCTAGATCTGCTGTTTCGGAGGGGCTGTCGGTACTATAGATCGAAAACAAAGGTTGCAAAACAAGCCTTTCACACATGAGTTGTTGAATGGAACAGTTTACCAAAGAACATCAGGCATGCTTCATCAAAACAGTTTTCAGCACAATTCTGGAGAGCACTTAATTTTGTTCAATAACAATTAGTTAGTATGAATATTTCTTTTTTCCCAGAGGAAGGAGGTGGCGTAATATATCAGAAATACTGTATTATTCCATGGAGGTACAAAGACTTCTTTCTTTGTACCTCCATGATTATTCATATAACTGTTTTTGCAGTGACATATTCTATATGATTAGATATATTGTTTCATTCTTTATGTATATGTTTTGTATGTTACATGTGATATAATCATTTTTGTTGATCTTATGTTATTTTGATGTTAATGAATACATGTGTGCATTGTCCATACTGTGCTGGGCTTACACGAACAACAGGGTTCAACTCACTGATGGAGCCACCCTGTGAAAACAAGACTGATGAATGAATGAAATCCAGAAAGGCGAAGATTTGCTGGTGCTCACGTAAAGAGATTATTGTTGCAATCTTGATGGTCAGAGGAATCATTCATAGAGTACAAGTGCCACACTTCATGCAAATTACCTTGTATGCAGAAACAATTTGAACGTAATCAAAGTTCAATGAGAGTGAAAATCATGCACAGGATAATAAATATGTCAAATACCATTAATTTCAACAGAACACGATAAAGTATTAATGAAAATGATCACTAATGATATAAAGCAGGCCATTTTGAGCATTTTTTTTTTAAATACTAGTATAGTGGTACTGTTTCAGTTGGGGTCTGTGAGGTTCGAAGGGTAGAGCTCCTCGTGGGGGTGCAAGGGGGATTCGCCCACTTGCATCCCACAAGTGATACAATTCAGTGGAATGATGATTTCGATAACTCCTTTCAGAAAGCGTTCATTGTGCACCAGTGCACATTCGTACAATCAAATTGAACAATTCTGATAATCAACTTTCTCCTCCAACATTGTACCAATGAAACTAAAAAATAAGAAATAAAAAAAGAATAGTGTGATTAAAAGTTCTCTTCCATTGACTATCCCAGCCGTATCTTCCTAATGTGAAAATTCCGATGGAATCTGCGCCGACGAAGGACTGTTTCCTGGGATGTCCAAGGAAAATCTGATCTTGATCTGACTTCGATCGGAGGGTAATCTTAAACAGACCCGACACCGGGAGGAGTATTCACCAATTACGGAACATCGAAAAGGGGTTGACTTTGTGTTAGGCAGGTATCGAACACTTCGGGCAGAAAGCACATTGCAATCAGATGATGACTGCTCATTATCGGACGCTTAATAGATTGCCATTGAGCGGCGGCAGCACACACCTATTATAGCCACACAACACAAATCCGACACACACATCAGAAATTTGACGCATACTGCAGTGACTCGAAGCTTATCCGACACTGATTAGATTTGCTGCCGAAAATAATGGCGGACTTCAAGGCTCTATTCCACTGATCATCAGAGGCACAGTAATTGCACAGTAGTCCGGCTCAAACTCGACACTGGGCTGATTTGCGCCAAACTCGGAAGCAGGTCAAACGGACTCTCCCAAACAGTACACCTCCTGACATGCCTGACGATAGTTTAAGTGAATGTATCCCTGAAGTCTATAGATAAGAAGGAGGCTAAAACAATTAAAAACAACAGTGCTTGTATCATAAACAGATATTTATTTCATTACTTCTTATTTTAGTTTCGTAAACTCAACTGTACTTCCCAATTATGAGGGAACCCTGGGTATCAACAGTAGCAATTTAGGGGTGACGGGGACCAGAGTATCCTTTGTCGTTGAATCCACGCGAACCGTAGGCGGAGAAGTGCATGAGTACGATAGTCCACTGGCACTTTAGGTGGGGACACAGGAGAGTCTGCTGGCACTAAGAGAAGAATACTAGTACATTCAAATGTACGCATGGATTAAGTAGGCCTACACGCATTAGTAGAACTCGTTAGTGAAATAATTGTGAGGAAAAAAAAACACCGTTCAATCCGTTGAAAAGTTATGAATCCTACAGTTTCGGTGCTGATATCGTGGGATGAGATTTCTACAAATGGAAAAGGACGTAAGGAAATTATAAGCAAAAAATAAAAAATAAAACATACTAGTTGTTTCACATTTTTCTGGCATCTAACAACATAATTTATTTACCTCACTCAGAAAGGGTGGGGTGGGGGTTCTTTTATCATCTATCACTACAAAGTCGAGGGAATGTGAACTTTTCAACCCCCAAAAAAAAATAATTTTGTGGAATTCGTTGGTTTTCCATATGTGACGTCACATATGCTGTAGTCCTTTTATTCAGCAGCTACATTTACTCCATCCACATTTTTATTTACTGAAGGTCTCATTCCACTTTAATACACAAAATGGTACTTGATCGTCGACTCCCAATGTTCACAATCATGATGTGGCTAGCGATTATTGTCCGATAAAAGTCTGTCAAGGAGCCCGTGTTGGCTGACTGTGGGATCACCCTACTTTTATAAACCGTTAGCCATCGGACGTCACTTGGTGTATATGATGAGTGTACGATGAGTGTCAGGTGACTGTTATCCGACACTGGATCTGAGATGCTGCCGAAAATGATGGCGGACTTCAAGGCCCCATTTAACTGAGCATCGGAGGCTCATACTGATCCCCGAAATACCAAAATTTCCGGCGTTCCGATGAATTCTGAGCCGACAAGCGATATTTGGGGTTCCTGATTTTTAGCAAATCTAACAAAGATCTGACGTTGATTGGGGTAATCGGATCGAAGGCTGGTAGACCCCCGTTACTGTCTTCTGTTCATCTGATTGTAATGGGAGGGTGACCTGACACTGATCTAACACTTCCAACAATTGCAGGACACCAGTCCGACTAGTCGGTCAGTAATCGCATAGTTGTCAAACTCAGACCAGATACTGGGCTGATTTGCGCCCAACTCGGAACCAGGTCAAATAGACTCCCCAAAATATTACAACTCCTGACGATAGTTTAAGTGAATGTATCCCTGAAGTCTAAGAAGGAAGCTAAAACAATACAAAACAACAATGCTTGTATCATAGACAGATACTTATCTTATTACTTCTTATTTCTGTTTCGTAAACTCAATTGTACTTCCCAATTATGAGGGAGACCTGGGTCTCAACAGTAACAAATGAAAAAGGACGTAAGGAAAATATAAGAAAAATAACATAGTAGTTGCAACTGATTGACAAATTGCCCTACATCGACGTAAATAAGCACTGAATTGATCAGTGTTCTAAGTAATAGCCATGATAAAAAATCATGGACGTACATACTCGAGTAGGATTCGAACCTACGACCTCCTGATCACCGGACAGGCGTCATCTCCACTAGACCACCGAGCTTTCGCCCGACAGCAAGTGTTGGTTCTAATCCTTACAGCATGCAGGGGGTACTGAGTAGTTATTCAAATTCAAGAAATTCTTCCGTTGAGATGTTGTCATTGCAACTGATTGACAAATTGCCCCACATCGACGTAAATAAGTATGTACGCCCATGATCTTTTTTTTTGTCCGATAAAAGTCTGTCGTTCAGTGTCAGGTGACTGTTGAGTTGATGAGCTATTTACCCATAGATCTCACAAAGGATAGTAATAGAACTATATCGTTTGTACTTCCGATGAGTGTTGTTTTTGTGTTGGGCGGCTCTCGAACACGTTGGGCAGAGAGCAGATTGGAATCAGATGAGCGTCCGATTATGATTAATCATCGGGCACTCAAAAGATTGTTGCCGAACGTCGGGAAAGGCGTCCGATGGCGAAGAAAGGTCTGAGCTATGTTCCTATGTTCCTCTTCGGATCACGCCCAAAATGTTTGACACAGACCTGATAGTGGCCCAACACAAGCCGGATTCATCAGACTGTTATCCGATACACTTCGGTAAGTGACCGATGAGAAAAAATCTCTGTGGAATGGGGGTGCAACACTACTAAGCACCGTGCAAATTGAAGATATAAGTCAGTGGTTCAGAAATTGTACAGTTTCAGAGCTATTTTACAGGTCGGAGAAACCTGAAACCTAATGTGTGTCTGTGTTCGTCAAATGCAGGTTCTGGATACACCGACAGGTGAGATAGGCCGTTGCCTGGTGACGGAAACTTGGCACCCACACAGAGTAGATGAAAGGGTTCATGGTACAGGCATTCATAAAGGCAGCCTTGACTAAGACCTTGTAAGCGACAGTATTGGTGAAGTTACCACTCAAAACGCCCAGATTATACAGCAGATAGCAGATCTGGTCCGGCGTCCAAAGAACAAAAAAGGTGACGAAAATTACTGCGAACATAGTGGTCAGCCGACGATGTATTGCCTGTGCGTCTTGGTTTGCACCGTGTAATCCCAGTGAGTGTTGGCGCAGCTTGAGGATGCTTTGAAGGTTGGTGTAAGACATTATACAGAGTGGTCCGACATATTCAAATATGAAAAGAAACACGCCGAACACTTGCTTTGATCTAACGGAGGGGAAACTTAAAAAACACCTGCCACACTCATCCATGCCACCAAATAGAAACGTGAGGAGGTTGATCAACACAGCAGCAAGCCATATCAGAGGAAAAGCAAACTTCTCGTAGCCATGTTTTGCCCAGGTTCGATACGAATAAGGATAGGCGATGGCCAGATATCTTTCAATAGAGATTGTGGTCAAAGTGTAGACGGAAGCCATGAAACAAACCCAAGCCAAAGACTTTGGTTCGATCACCCGGCAGTAGAACTCGCCAGCGGCCGTGGGTGGTACGTTGACGTATTCCGGTAGAGGGATGTAGAAGAACGCCGTCAGTAGATCAGCTACAGCAAGACCGATGATAAGACGGTTCGCTGATGTCCCAACGACCCGGGCCCCGCCTAGTTGACTCTGGATGAGAATGACGAAACTATTTCCCACAATGGCTATGATAATAAGTACGAAGGCCACATAATCGTACCAGAAAAAGGAGAAATTTTCTATCAAAATCCACGGTTCTGCATTTGTAATGTTAACGCAAGACATTTATGTTGCAGTCTGTAAATCAATGTGCTAGGCGTGATAGGAATATGCTCCATATGTCTTAACAGGATTTTCTGAGCGACACAAAAAACCAGTTAGCTTCTGAATGGGTAATCACCTGCTGTTTGATGTATCTACGATCTAATGAGGCGTAATATACGATGATGTCTGTATTTATAAAGTGAAACCCCGTTATAACGAGTTCGCTTATAACGAGGAACCGTTTTTAACGAGGTGATCACGTCGGTCCCATTTTTCTTTGTAGAACTATATATGGCAAAATGGATCGGTTACAACGAGTTCGGTTATATAATGAGATTCCGGTTATAACGAGGACATCTTCGGTGCATCATGATAAAGAAACACACAAGCAATTTGGTCGGATACAAGGAGGTTTCATTTCTTGAAATGTCGCTTTCAAATACGAGACAGACGAAACATTGAAAACCAAATTCACGTTCCTTCTGTTCTCTTTCCCGTTCTGCAAAGTCAATAGGAAGTTTTCGCAACCACGACGCGGTCGGGAGTTGAGCTTGCCGTGTGCAAAATCTGCTTCTGCCCATGATCAAAGCCGAGAAACGTCCCGTCCTGGGGAAAACGAGTACGGTACTCGGCCAAAATAGCGTGCGGTCCCAATGCTGGGCAGTGAGTGAGCCAGCCAGCCAGTCAGCGATCTTGTTCATACGCTCCCGTCCTGTACAGGAAAGTGAAACTGCGTAGATATGGAGACGGGAGTCCGAGTATGGGGACTGTCACAAGTGATTGCTTCCGCGTATTCTCGGTCTTCCTGTCGTGTAGCGTTAACTCCCTATTCTGAACACATAGCGCGCGCCTATACTGCATGTGTATAAACACGTGAGCTTTATTGTAGTGATCTCCATGCTGTCTCTCTACATGAATGATCTGAGGCGGGAAGAGGAAACAAACGTGTTATAGGCTCAGTCGTCCCACCGCTATCACTCTTTTATCCATCATTACCAGTGACAAATCAGAAATATGATCTTCATTATTGTTTCACACTGTATTTCACAAATGAATAATCTAATTCTTTCAGAATAGTCCGTCATAATGAGGAAGAGATAGGCGTGAAAGGATCACGAATTCAACCATGTCGTGTACCTTTCAAGAACGCATGTACAAAATGCGAAGAGATTTTGGGGAGAAAAAATACAAACGCATTTTCAACCCATGCTGGTGGAAACATCATGGAATACAGCCTAAATGATCCATGAAATCATCGCAATCCCGCTGGGCGCACACAGCGTAAAGTAATTAAAGGGAAGCAGTCCTGAGATTTTCACTGTAATGATAATTAAGAAGAGTAAAAAACATCACCTTTCACCAGTTTATACGCGTGGAAATGAAAAACTGTCTCCGTACGCGATTTTTGAAAAATAATTCCTGCAAGCGATCGTGTAAGAGCCGGCAAAAAGATGGTACGTCATGCATGCCCTACTCACCAAGTTGACAGCCGTGCCTCTAAAAACCAATTTAAGTGTTGAAATGATTAGTTGCAATTTTATCTCATAATGTGAAAGTTTGTGGTTTTATTATTTCAAACAAAATATTTCAAGGTTAGATATATATATATCATTCATGAAAAATTAATATTGTTAACATAAATTTATATGTATTTTTAAACCAAATATACCATGAACTTGACATCAAATAGGCACGGTCCTTTTCTAGATTCCATCCGTGTTGCATACTTCTTAGCGTAGAAACCACTCTCGCGCGCGAATTCTTACCATACTAATGTACCACAGAACTTAGAGTTCTGTGTAATGTACACAGTACTCCGTCTAGCTGATTTTGCCGAAGATAACCTGTGCATGAGAGAGTCGAATTCTTCAAAGAAAATATTGTTTGTATCTCAATATTTCAGTAAGTAGTCAGATATCGCCTTTCCTCGAAAAAAACAAACAAACCAAACTATGACGTGAGCCGGGAAGGGTAAACACACGGGGTCGTAGGGATATGATTTCGCTCCACTTTGCCGTGCATGTCCAGTCGGCATTATAGAATGGGTAGCGAGAATCCTGCGATCTGATTGGTCGAGAGCTATGTGTTCATTTTTACTGGCCGCACGCTGCCTAAACCCACTCGGCTTCGCCTCGTGGGTTATGCATTCCATAGTTACCTTATGTACACAATTCCGACTGACGCACTCAGACCTGTGCGTCATTTGTATACTGGCGCTGGCAGCAGCTAGCTCAGTGGCACTGTACTGCAGTCCAACCCCGGCTGCAGCCCCACGGTAAATGAAACATAGCTAGCCACTTTCCTTACCTCTCTACGCTTTTTTTTTTCACTCGGTTCTCTTCGAAGTCGATGCTCAAGGTGTTTCTGTTTTATAACTCATGTGAGCAAATGGTCGGGATTGCATCCGGCTTCAGGAGTTTTCTCGGTTTATAACCGAGGGCCACAGCATGCCGGTCCACGTAAAAATATCGCGATCGCTTCTCAAATGGTCCACGCACAGGTAGGTCACAACACGATATCGAGATTTTGTAGGCCCTAAGTTTCTTATGTTCGGCATTGTTGTACCGAGATTTCCCAGCTATACAGCTCACCTTTCACGATACTTTTGTGGGTCTGGGACGGAAAAAAGGATTTTCCTGGGAAATTTTCTGCACGATTCGAGCAAAACTACTGGTGTAAGATAGCCTGGGCCCTGACCAGACGACGCTGAATGCGGTCGCCCCTGCACCTGTAGCTGTGTAGAACCGTTTCTACCTACAATCTGTACGTACTAGAACATCCATGAGCGGCGACAGGGCTGCAGCTGCGCTTGTGATAGACTGGAAAAGTGTGAAGGGCAAACCGCGTACGGGGTATCTACCGTAGATCTAATTGTACCGTCCACACGTGTACTGTGCTACTATAATACACACACACACACACACAACGTAGAAACAATGTCAAATACTACTAGTAGTAGCCACCGACGTCTTCATGCATCCGGGTAACTAGGGAGCGTACGGATAACGAGCAGAACACGGCTGGGAAGAGTTGTGCCTCGGTGACATCTGACTCTCCGCCAGGACTTGCTCATTAGCATATTCACCATGCAGATTCACTCTTTTTCAACCAAAATTTACGAGCTTATTTGGTGATTTGAAAGTTTGTTTTCGGTGAAAGTAGTTCACTGGAGGTACCAACAACAACATATCTTTTTTTTAATTTCGTGAGGACTGCTTCCTTTTAAGTTGAATAATGCATGTTACTCTACTTGCGCCCATGTTCACATAAAAAGTTACAAACATTGACAAACGAATTTAATACAATGTGATTTTGTTTATCAAAATTTTATACTGTATTTCACAAACGATATTTTCATTCTTTCAGAATGGTTCAATACACGAGGAAGAGATAGATGTAGAACGGATCACGAATTCAACCCTGCAGTGCACTTTTCAAGAACGTATGCCCAACACACGCGAAGAGATTTTTCGGAAGAAACACAAAGAACGCGTTTTCAACCCTTTTTTTTTAATTTTTTCTTATCAACTCACAAATGATTTCTTTTTATTCTTTCTCAATAATAATGATCCATTTACTTGTGTAATAACAACGCAAAGACTGCTCATAAATTTGATTGCTTGGTATGTGACTCCATGCTTATGTGTTTCCTTGTTCTTAATGCGTACGGTTATAACGAGGCAGTATCGGCGGTCCCACGGACCTCGTTATAACGGGCTTTCACTGTATTGGCAAAAGCAAGCCTTTGAAGCTCATAAAATTTCTGCATCGGTATAAGCATTTTGTCAGAACTTAAATTCAATATTCTGTGGCGCAAGCGCAGCGATGGTTGGACAGAGCATTTACTTTCTCGAGTTACATTTTTACGAACGTCTCTGTAAAGAAATATCGTCACCTCCTGAACACAGACAATTGATATTAACCATTTTCCTCAACCTATCAACACTTGACGAGTCAATTAACATTGAAGAAATTATCAAATAGTTACCCCCTTTTTGTGTTCCAGATTTTCTTACTTAAATGCATTACAAGTGTTATTATCATATACTCATTACTGTCACAGCCAAAACATATCAAGGGCAAAACATGTTTGGATGAAGGCGGTAAAATTAGAAAGTTATACATTGCTGCAAGTAAAGTCTTAAAAATATACTGGGTACACATAGATCCAGATCTTAATCAGAAGGAACATGTATATCCTGACAAACCCGTTATGGTGATAGGACTTTTTCAGTTATTTCTCCATCTCTTTGGAATAAACTCTCTGTCTATATTCGTAATGCTGAAAGTGTTGATAAGTTCAAATCACTGTTGAAAACTTATCCGTTTACTCAATCCTAATTTTGTTGTTGTTGCTGTACATATCATATGAACATAATGCTGTATCTTACCTCAATTTAATTTTTTTTTCAGGATTTATGCGCTTAGAAACATCAGTAAAAAGCACTATATAAGTATTATTCATTATCATTATCTTTATCATGCATGCCACGTGATCGAGAAAATTGGTCCAAGATTACGCTTACCGAGTCAACTGAAAAAAAAAATCCATACCGCTGAATTCGTTGAAAGTTTTTGGCAAACTCATTAGTTCTCCCATTGTTTGACTACTGCTGTGTGGTCTGGTCAATTTGTCCCACCACCACAAAAGACAATCATTGTGAAGCAACACAAAAGAATGGCCAGAATTGTCTTACGGGTAGACAACCGAACGTCAACTTACTACGTATCAAGTCAGCTTAACTGGACCACCATAGAGGACAGGTGGAAACTTCAACGATGCAAACTTGTCTAAAGAGCACTTAATGGGGAAGTTCCTAAATACCCGACACTTGTTTAAGAAAGCCAATGATACTCACAATTACGAGACTAGGGCCCCGTTTCATCAAATTTTAGAGACATAATCGATCATAAATTTTCTTACTACATAGGCTGCCATAGATTGACCATAGAAATCAACAATATAATCAATCATAACTCTTCATAAAACAGGGCCTAGATCTGCTGTTTCGGAGGGGCTGTCGGTACTATAGATCGAAAACAAAGGTTGCAAAACAAGCCTTTCACACATGAGTTGTTGAATGGAACAGTTTACCAAAGAACATCAGGCATGCTTCATCAAAACAGATTTTCAGCACAGTTCTGGAGAGCACTTAATTTTCTTCAAGAATAATTTGTTAGTATGATTTTTTTTTTCCAAAGGAAGGAGGTAGGGTGATATATCAGAGATATTGAATAGGTTTTCCCATCCATTTTCGCACTTTTATCATTCAATTTCAAATATTTATTATTCAATTTCGTCCCGAGAAGCACGTGGAACGCAAATCCTAACTTCAATTTCGTCAATTGTCATTGTAATTCGTTTTTCGTCAAACATTTTCGAAGACAGAGCATTCAGAATCGTCAATTGTCATTCAAATTCATCCCTCCCGCTGACGGATCGCAGAATGTGAAGATCAAATTCGTTTTTGTTCACACAATTTCATGAATTTTTCATTCAAATTAGTCAGATGTTGTCGATTCTTTATTTTGATGGTGAACCAACTTTAACCGGATATATTTTTACTTTCTCTCGTAAATTGTAACGTTACACATTATTCCCTAACCATTTGCTTAGACAATACACACGAAAAACATGACTGCCAACCAAAATTGATGGAAGGATAAACGACAGTCAAAAGACATAACCCAGGACAGTATGTCAGTGTCACCTTTTGAACTTTAACTCGTAATGTTCAGGTTTTTGCATCATAATGCATGAAGCAAACTTTAATATTTGTACCCTTGAAAGCAGCAAACATAATTATGTTATCCATTCTTTGACGTTAAACAGGCTACAATTCTACACTTAAATTTCGTCTTTAGTCACGTTTGCCTAGAAATCGCTTGTCAGTGTTTTCGTTTGCGAGACGGTACGTCTGCTTGTATCAGTGTGTACTCGGATTGCTTGTGTGTGTGTCTGCATCTGTGGTTCTGTGTGTGTGTGGGGGGGGGGGAGGGGGACACTTGGGTGTGTGTTAACTCCTGAATGTAAAATGTCAACGGTTACAGAAAAAAAATGCATGAATGACTAAACTGGAAAATCACATTGGATAGAGATATGAGACGAATATGAATGAAATTTTAACGAAAATGATTGACAAAAGACGAAATCGATCCTGCTGTTTTGAGTGCTGCGAGTGAGACTGACGAATTTGAACTGTAAATGACGAAAATGTATGCCAAATGACTAAATTGAATGGACTTTATTTGAAAATGAGCGACGAAAGACGCATTTGAAAGTGAGATTGGCCTATTCCCAACATCCTGCGACGAAATTGAAGTAAAAAATTTTGAAATTGAATGACAAAAGTTCGAAAACGGATGGGAAAACCTATATTATTCCATGGAGTACAAAGACTTCTTTCTTTGTACCTGCATGATTATCCATATAACTGTTTTGCAGTCACATATTCTTTATGATTAGATATGTATTGTTTCATTCTATATGTATATGTTCTGTATGTTACAAGTATATTGTTTTTGTTGACATTATGCTGTTTAGATGTTTGTGAATACATGTGGGTATATTGTCCATGCAGGGCCTCCACGAACAACAGTGTTCAAGTCACTGATGGAGCCTTTTTGTGAAAACAAGACTTATAAATGAATCAAATCAATGAATAAAGGCAAAGATTTACTGCTGCTCACCTAAAGAGATTATTGTTGCAATCTTGATGGTCAAAGGAATCATTCATAGAGTACAAGTGCCACACTTCATGCAAATTATCTTGTATGCAGAAACAATTTGAACGTAATCAAAGTTCAGTGAGAGTGAAATTCATGCACAGAAGGATAATATAGATATGTCAAATACTATTAATTTCAACAGAATACGATAAAGTATTGATGTAAATTTGAACTTTTTTTTTAAATAGTGGTACTGATTCAGTGGGGGTCTGTGAGCTTCGAAGGGACAGAGCTCCTCGTGAGGTGCAAGGGGGATTCGCCCCTTGCAACAATACAATTAGGGGTGACGGGGACCAAAGTATTGTAACGTAATTTTTGTAACAATGTCTGTCATTGAATCCACGGCAGTCGTAGGCAGGTGGTAGGCGCAGAAGTGCATGAGTACAATAGTCCAATGGCCCCATCACGGACATATTAGGTTTGATGGGCACTAAGAGAAGAATACATTCAAATGTACGCATGGATTAAGTAGGCCTAAATGCAGCAATATTAGTAGAACTCGTTAGTGAAATAATTCGAGTCAATTCAATTTTATGCGGCACAAAATAAATCAAAAGTACATTATGTACACAATAAAAACAAAAGCAATGCGAATATATACATGCACATGTTAAGGAAATTAATGTCGGGACCCCTTTGAAGCATCTAGTGCTTGTTGTTGAGGCCCAAAACAAGATTACACAAAGTACAGTCGTTAAATGGCATATTGTGCAAAATGAAGAGAGAGAGAGAAAAAAACAAACACAAAAATCTTAGTAGCACTACACTATACACACACCATGTTTTTATCACTCACGCAGGGCACACCCTACACACACATTCAGTAGCAATGTCTGGATCAGAGAAGTAAAGAGAAGAAGAAATTTGGTATCATGCAGTCTACTCAGTCATGGATAACAGTTTCTTAAAAGTATGTTGTTTGAATAATGTTCTGAAGCGAGAAAGTGTAGTGCTGGACTTGAGATCTGAACTAAGTGAATTCACACCTGTAACATGAATTGAATGAGTGCTGACTGTTAAGCGGGTTAATGGCATTCTCAGGCTATATCTTTCCGGAGTAGAATAATCATGAAAACACAAATTACATTTAAACATATCATGAAACAAAATTGGGAGAATGCCTTAATCATACTTAAACATAAACACTAATATATTAAATCGAACAAGTTCATATATGGGTAGAATTTTTAACTTGACAAAGATTAGTAAACTTGAACTTTGAGAATTGCTCTTAGAAATCAATCTTATCGCACGCTTTTGTAACAAACATAATTTCTCAACAATTCTCACAATAATTGAGAAAAAAAAAACCACAACGGTCAATCCGTTGAAAAGTTATGAATCCCACAGTTTCGGTGCCGCTGTCGTGGGGTGAGAGGTCTACAAATGGAAGAGGACGTAAAGAAAATATAAGAAAAAAGATAACATATTAGTTGTTTCACTTCTATGGTATATCTAATAATATAACTTTATTTAACTCACGAGAAAGGGGGAGTGGGGGGGGGGGGTCTTTTATCATCTATCAGTACCAAGTCGAGACAATGTGAACTTTTCACAGAAAAAAAAAATCAACTTTGTGAAATTCGTTATCGTTGTCGATACGTGGCGTCACAAATGTTGTAGTCCTCTTATCCAGCAACTACATTCACTCCATCCACATTTTTATTAAGGATAGGTCTCATTCTACTTTAATGCGCAAATGGGTACTTGGTCGTCGAATCCCAGTCTTCATAATCAGGACAAAGCTAACGATTATTGTTCAATAAAAAGTCTGTCAAGGAGCCCGTGTTGGTTGGCCGTCGGATCACCCTACCTTTTATAGACCGTTGGCCATCGGATGTCACTAGGTGTATACGATGAGTGTACAATGAGTGTCAGGTGATTTTTTAGTTAATGATCTATCTACCCAAAAAATCTCACAACGGATTGTAATCGGACCGTATCATTTAACCTTCCGATGAGTGCTGTACTTGTGCTGGGCGGCTCTCGAACACGTCTGGCAGGCGGTAGATTGGAATCAGATGAGCGTCCGATTACGGTTTATCATCGTACACTCAGATTGTTGCCGGACGTCGGCCAGACACGCCCGATATCTGAGCAATCATCAGAAACTTATTCTACTTGCGATCGGGAAAGATGACGAACAACGCTATGAGCTAAGTTTCTTCATAGGACGTTTTGGTTCTTTGGATTACACCCGAAATGTTTGACACAGACCTGATAGTCGCCTAACACAAGCCGGATTCATCAGACTGTGATCCGATACACTTCGGTAAGTGACCGGAAGCAACAAACCTTGCTTCCGACAAGTGACCGATGAGAAAAAAAAAATCTCTGTGGAATGGGGGTATAACATGACTAAGCACAGTGCAAATTGAAGATATAAGTCAGTGGTTCAAAAATTACATGAGCTGAGTCCTTTCAACAGTTTCAGAGTTGTTTTACAGGTCGGAGAAACCTGAAACTTAGCGCGTGTCTTTTTTCGTCCCATGCAGGTTCCGAATACCCTGACAGGTGAGATAGGCCGTTGCCTGGCGACGGAAACTGGGCACCCACACAGAATAGGTGAAAGGGTTCATAGTACAGGCATTCATAAAAGCAGCTTTGACTAAGACTTTGTAAGCAACAGTGTTGGTGAAGTTACCACTCAGAACGCCCAGATTATACAGCAGAAAGCAGATCTGATCCGGCGTCCAAAGAACAAAAAATGTGACGAAGATGACTGTGAACATAGTGGTCAGCCGACGATGAATTGCCTGTGCGTCTTGGGAAAGCGTCGCCTTGCTAGCATCGCTTGGATTCAGCGAGTACTGGCGCAGTTTGAGGATGCTTTGAAGGTTGGTGTACGACATTACGAAGAGTGGTCCGAGATATTCGAAGATAAACAGAAAGACGCCAAACACTTTCCTTGATCTAGCAGAAGGGAAACTGAGAAAGCACCTACCACACTCATCCATATCACGAAATACAAACGTGAACAGGTTGATCAACACAGCAGCGAGCCATATCAGAGGAAAAGCAAACTTCTCGTAGCCATGTTTTGCCCAGGTTCGATACGAATAAGGATAGGCGATGGCCAGATATCTTTCAATAGAGATTGTGGTCAAAGTGTAGACGGATGCCATGAAGCAAACCCAAGCCAAAGACTTTGGTTCGATCACCCTGCAGTAGAACTCGCCAGCGGCCGTGGGTGGTACGTTGATGTATTCTGGTAGAGGGATGTAGAAGAACGCCGTCAGTAGATCAGCTACAGCCAGACCAATGATAAGACGGTTCGCTGATGTCCCACCGACCCGGGCCCCGCCTAGACGACTCTGGATGAGAATGACGAAACTATTTCCCACAATGGCTATGACGATAAGTACGAAGGCCGCATAATCATACCAGAAAAAGGAGAAACTTTCTATCAAAATCCATTCCCCTGCATTTGAAATATTTTCGCAAGACATTTCTATCGCAGTCTTTTAAATCAGTGTTTTAGTCGAAAATGCAGGGATTTGGGTCCAGATGTCTTGACAGAATTAAAGTATGAGAGACATAAGAACTAGCCACCATCAGGAAGGACAATCACCTGCTGTTAAGTACAGATGCATCTACGATTTAATGAGACTCGATATGCGATGATGTCCGTATTTATATTGTCAAGAGCAAGTCCTTTCAGCTCATGATATTTCTGCATCACTGCAATCCTTTTGTCAGAACTTAAATTTAATATCCTGTGAGGCGGGCGCAGAGATGGGCAGAGCAATAAGTACGTTCTCAAATTGCGTTTTAACGCACAGCGTCGATCTCTGGTAATATCCTGTTTCCCGTCTTTCAAACTCTATTATTCATAGATTCCCTGTAAGATATTCTCGGCACTGTGTATTCAAAATCGTTGGGGAAGTAGGACCTACTGGCAGGGAAGGAAAAGAAAAGAAAAAAAATGAGGTGTCCATGCATGTCAGCGTAAAATATGGCTTACACGGGTGTACGTTACGAGTTTGACACCCACGAGTCATACAGCCCAAGAGTTATGAAACCCACGAGTCATACAACCAACGAGTCATACTGCCCACTACATCCCACGAGTTAAACCAAGTGGAATAAGCCCACGAGATCGAAATCAAGTAAAACCACCATGCCACGCTAGGCAAATTAGGTCCTTTTGCTCGAAGCCAGGCAAAACAGGTTCATGTGTAAATCACTGGCGTAGCCAGGGGGGGGCGATGGGGGCGATCGCCCCCCCTAAGATTTGGACCGGGGATTTGGGAGGCGGAAAAAAAAAATGCGTGTATACTGTATACATGCATATGAAGCGGGTCTCCTTTGCAACCTTCCATCAAATAAGATATTTTTTTGAATATTTCACTCAAAGTGTGCACCAGATCGTTGAATTTCAATTCAAAATATGCAAAATCTCTCGTGCTTGGGAGGGGGTATCCCCCTCCCAAACCCTCCCCCTCTGTGCCTCTTTCCCTAGCTTAGTACACTTTTTAGATTTACAACAAAATTATGAATAATTCTGAGTGCACAAGACTTATCACATACCTTCCAAAAACTCAAGGTTCCCTCATATTGTATAAGGGGAATTTCCCCTTTTAATCGACCCTTTCCTCCCTCAGTCCCCTCCCCCCATCAGTTTTTTTTTTTTCATTTCCCAAATGTTAATTCCATCAAATATGCGTATACGAGATATCTCAATTTCAACCTTAAAAAGGCAAAAGCTCCATCGGAAGGGAAAGGTGGAGATAACACTCGCTCACGCCTTCTCCCTGCTCACCCGCCCCCCCTCCCCCCCCCCCTTCCGCCATGCATATAAGTAGACTGTGGCTATACCCAGATCGCTTTATTTCAATTCTAAAAACGCAAAAGCTCCGCGAGTGGGAGGCGGAATTCCCCTTCCCCTAAGCTCTTCCTCACTATACTTTATACACTGACACACAGATGGTGCACATTCGGAATAAGAGCTAAATTCCGTGATTTTAACACTTCGATGAAAAAGTATTGCACCAAAAATTTGCACAAGATCGCTGAATTTCAGGTCTGAAAACGCAAAATCCCCTTCGTGTGGGAGGGGATATGCCCCTATCTACAACCTCGTGTGCATGCTTTTTCTGTTTGATTGCTGAACAGACAGCGTTCATGATATTCAGTGTAAGAATTAATACAAGAAGTGTATTCAAATATAGGCAAATTGTTCAATAATAATCTACACTAAAATATACTGCAACCTCAAACAAGTGGGACTGCTTCAACTCGTTAAAACACGCAAAAACATGCATCAAATTGCACCATTTTGCAGCATCAATATGCAAAAAGTTCTCACCGTGGGAGGGGGGGGGGGACGCCCCCCTCCCACACCCTCCCCCTCCCCCTTCGCTCGCTCCGCTCGCTCGGGTTCAGTCGCTTTCATGATATTCAGTGAAAAGAATTAATACAAGAAGATTATTCAAAATGATACCATTTTATATGCAAATTGTTCAATAATAATCTACATCAAAATATACTGCTACCTTACACTAATGTTACTGTTTCACGTCGATAAAACGCGCAAAAACATGCATCAAACTGCATCATTTGCAACATCAAAATGCAAAAAGTTCTCACCGTGGGAGGGGGGACACCCCCTCCCACACCTTTCCCTCTCCCTTCGCTCGCTCCGCTTGCTCGGGTTCAGTCGCGTTCATGATATTCAGTGAAAAGAATTAATACAAGAAGTGTATATAAATCATACCATATTATAGGCAAATTGTTCAATGATAATCTACATCAAAATATACTGCTGCCTTACACTAATGTTACTGTTTCACGTCGATAAAACGCGCAAAAACATGCATCAAATTGCACCATTGCGATATCAAAATGCAAAAAGTTCTCACCGTGGGAGGGGGGACACCCCCTCCCACACCCTCCCCCTCCCCCTTCGCTCGCTCCGCTCGCTCGGGTTCAGTCGCTTTCATGATATTCAGTGAAAAGAATTAATACAAGAAGATTATTCAAATTGATACCATTTTATATGCAAATTGTTCAATAATAATCTACATCAAAATATACTGCTACCTTACACTAATGTTACTGTTTCACGTCGATAAAACGCGCAAAAACATGCATCAAATTGCATCATTTGCAACATCAAAATGCAAAAATTTCTCACCGTGGGAGGGGGGACACCCCCTCCCCCTCCCCCTTCGCTCCCTCCGCTCGCTCGGGTTCAGTCGCTTTCATGATATTCAGTGAAAAGAATTGATACAAGAAGATTATTCAAATTGATACCATTTTATATGCAAATTGTTCAATAATAATCTACATCAAAATATACTGCTACCTTACACTAATGTTACTGTTTCACGTCGATAAAACGCGCAAAAACATGCATCAAATTGCATCATTTGCAACATCAAAATGCAAAAAGTTCTCACCGTGGGAGGGGGGACACCCCCTCCCACACCTTTCCCTCTCCCTTCGCTCGCTCCGCTTGCTCGGGTTCAATCGCGTTCATGATATTCAGTGAAAAGAATTAATACAAGAAGTGTATATAAATCATACCATATTATAGGCAAATTGTTCAATGATAATCTACATCAAAATATACTGCTGCCTTACACTAATGTTACTGTTTCACGTCGATAAAACGCGCAAAAACATGCATCAAATTGCACCATTGCGATATCAAAATGCAAAAAGTTCTCACCGTGGGAGGGGGGACACCCCCTCCCACACCCTCCCCCTCCCCCTTCGCTCGCTCCGCTCGCTCGGGTTCAGTCGCTTTCATGATATTCAGTGAAAAGAATTAATACAAGAAGATTATTCAAATTGATACCATTTTATATGCAAATTGTTCAATAATAATCTACATCAAAATATACTGCTACCTTACACTAATGTTACTGTTTCACGTCGATAAAACGCGCAAAAACATGCATCAAATTGCATCATTTGCAACATCAAAATGCAAAAATTTCTCACCGTGGGAGGGGGGACACCCCCTCCCCCTCCCCCTTCGCTCCCTCCGCTCGCTCGGGTTCAGTCGCTTTCATGATATTCAGTGAAAAGAATTGATACAAGAAGATTATTCAAATTGATACCATTTTATATGCAAATTGTTCAATAATAATCTACATCAAAATATACTGCTACCTTAAACTAATGTTACTGTTTCACGTCGATAAAACGCGCAAAAACATGCATCAAATTGCATCATTTGCAACATCAAAATGCAAAAAGTTCTCACCGTGGGAGGGGGGACACCCCCTCCCACACCTTTCCCTCTCCCTTCGCTCGCTCCGCTTGCTCGGGTTCAGTCGCGTTCATGATATTCAGTGAAAAGAATTAATACAAGAAGTGTATATAAATCATACCATATTATAGGCAAATTGTTCAATGATAATCTACATCAAAATATACTGCTGCCTTACACTAATGTTACTGTTTCACGTCGATAAAACGCGCAAAAACATGCATCAAATTGCACCATTGCGATATCAAAATGCAAAAAGTTCTCACCGTGGGAGGGGGGACACCCCCTCCCACACCCTCCCCCTCCCCCTTCGCTCGCTCCGCTCGCTCGGGTTCAGTCGCTTTCATGATATTCAGTGAAAAGAATTAATACAAGAAGATTATTCAAATTGATACCATTTTATATGCAAATTGTTCAATAATAATCTACATCAAAATATACTGCTACCTTACACTAATGTTACTGTTTCACGTCGATAAAACGCGCAAAAACATGCATCAAATTGCATCATTTGCAACATCAAAATGCAAAAATTTCTCACCGTGGGAGGGGGGACACCCCCTCCCCCTCCCCCTTCGCTCGCTCCGCTCGCTCGGGTTCAGTCGCTTTCATGATATTCAGTGAAAAGAATTGATACAAGAAGATTATTCAAATTGATACCATTTTATATGCAAATTGTTCAATAATAATCTACATCAAAATATACTGCTACCTTACACTAATGTTACTGTTTCACGTCGATAAAACGCGCAAAAACATGCATCAAATTGCATCATTTGCAACATCAAAATGCAAAAAGTTCTCACCGTGGGAGGGGGGACACCCCCTCCCACACCCTCCCCTCTCCCTTCGCTCGCTCCGCTTGCTCGGGTTCAGTCGAGTTCATGATATTCAGTGAAAAGAATTAATACAAGAAGTGTATTTAAATCATACCATTATAGGCAAATTGTTCAATGATAATCTACATCAAAATATACTGCAACCTTAAACAAGTGGGACTGTTTCAACTCGTTAAAACACGCAAAAACATGCATCAAGTTGCACCATTTGCAACATCAAAATGCAAAAAGTTCTCACCGTGGGAGGGGGTACACCCCCTCCAACACCCTCCCCCTCCTCCTTCGCTCGCTCCGCTCGCTCGGGTTCAGTCGCGTTCATGATATTCAGTGAAAAGAATTAATACAAGAAGATTATTTTAATGATACCATTTTATAGGCAAATTGTTCAATAATAATCTACATCAAAATATACTGCTACCTTACACTAATGTTACTGTTTCACGTCGATAAAATGCGCAAAAACATGCATGAAATTGCACCATTTGCAACATCAAAATGCAAAAAGTTCTCACCATGGGAGGGGGGACACCCCCTCCCACACCCTCCCCTCCCCCCTCGCTCGCTCCGCTTGCTCGGGTTCAGTCGCGTTCATGATATTCAGTGAAAAGAATTAATACAAGAAGTGTATACCATTTTATAGGCAAATTGTTCAATAATATAAATCTACATCAAAATAAACTGCTACCTTAAACAAGCGGGACTGTTTCACGTCGATAAAACGCGCAAAAGCATGCATCAAATTGCACCATTTACGACATCAAAATGCAAAAAGTTCTTACCGTGGGAGGGGGGACACCCCCCTCCCACACCCTCCCCCCTCGCTCGCTCCGCTCGCTCGGGCTCGGTCGCTTCGCTCCCTCGCAGACTAACCGCCCCCCCTAAGATGAAATCCTGGCTACGCCGTTGCATGTGTTCGACACTATATACGCAAAAAGGGCTCACGAGGCTGGCCATAAGCAGATAAGGCGCCACAAGTTTGACAGGATGAATAGCGCCATCTATGAACCTATAAAAAGTGCGGAGTTTTACAGGGTGTCCCGATAATGGCATAAGGAAGAAAACTTACTAAATGATGTCAGAGAGGCGTTTTGCTCTAACGGGCGCTATATAGTATAGTTACCATGGCCGAACGCAGGGGCAGTTGCTTTTCCTCACCTCCCCCACGATTTTTCGAGACCTTTATTTTTTTTTGTGACCCAGATCTTTCCACTTCGATCGCAAAAATGCAAAATGCACCCTCACTTACTTTCTAAATTTTCGACCTTTGTATTTATTCTCGCTTGAAGAAGGTACTACTTTATCAATGATCTATACGGCAATGACATAATTTGCCAGTCAAAATCAAACAGCGTATTGCTTTTGTTTCCATGAGAATTTGGCCCCATGGAGTTCTTTGTATGGAATATGAGAGAATAATGGATACATTATGCTTTCCTGAATCGTAGCGATTCTTTTTATAGTGAAGAATGTACATAAAGCTCCATAATCGTATTTCATCAGGCTTGAAATCAACTGGAAACAAACACCATCAACATGAAACAACTGAGAGTCAAGAAAAAAAATCTTTGTTGTTGATAAACGAGAATTCACAAAGTGAAAATGTATTTCTATGTTTAACGAAAACAAAATCTGACATTTAAAAACGCAGAGGTGGCCTGTTCTGATTCTGTTACGTGTGATTTGCTAGCACACGTATAACATAGATACATAAACATGATAGACATACAAGAGATATACAGCAATACAATATCAATATCAATTTCAAAAATACATAATTGTAAAGGCAAAAGTAATCTACATGAGTAAACATTATGTTGGGTGTTATGTGCATACATAAAGGTGTATAATGTGTCTCAATTTAATAACAACTATACAAGAATTTTAAACGATATGAATGAATGCATTTTTTTATTTCTATAATAATTATATTAAAAAATTGCAGGTTAAATGTGTGTGTGTGTGTGTGTGTGTGTGTGTGTGTGTACACGTGTGTAAATATGTGTGAACATACAAAAATGTGTGTCTACAATGTATTTTGATTTAAAAAAAAGTTTATCATTCTCCTGAATTAATATAGGTTTCCCGGTCAGTTTCATACTTTTGTCATTCAAGTTCCTATTCCGAGCATTCGATTTCACGAATTCCACGCTCGCAGCACTGAATAAGCAATCAAATCTAAAATCCGGTCATTCGAATTCACTATCCGAACATTCGAATTCACTGTCGGAGCATTCAAATTCTCTATCGGAACATTCAAATTCACTATCGGAACATTCAAATTCACTATTGGAGCATTCAAATTTAAGAGAGGAGCACGTATTTCATCAATGAGCATTCAAATTCATGTCAAGCTGGCGACGGAATCTCGTCGGTCATTCAAATTCGTGAATAGGCAACCATGTTCCAAATAACTCCATTCAATTTAAAAGAAGTCCTGAATTTAGTTAGTTTGGGGCCGTGTATGCATTTGTTTTTCATTTGGCTTTGAATATTATTAGGATTTATCATGAGCATTCATTTTGCAGTAGAGGTCCACCTGTTCATTGAGAATTTTGAACTCGCGCTTAGCGAAAAGGAATATACAGGCGCATGTCCCTCGGATTGGACATAAAAAATGGAGGTCCCGTGTGTGAGAGAGTCACAACTCATGCACATAAAAGATCCCACTTCATTTATTCATCGCAAAGAGCAGGGTGTTTAAGGCTTACATCCAGCTGGACCCCATATGCGACCCTGCACCACAAAACCAACAAAAGTACTCCAGACGTGGATTTTCAGTTAAGGACAGATTCTGAAAGAATAGACTCTAAGCTTTAAAATGATGTATAACTCAATTCAAATGGACTCTCCTAGCCTATGTAAACATTGGAAAGAAAGCACACACTCTGGAAAAGTGTTAACTGAGAAAAGAGGCTTTGAAGTACACGGTCTATTCAAGCGCTTAATCTTTACCAAGCCGTGTTAGCTGCAGTGCCATGAAAGGGACAAAACACAGAATGTAAACTACTGGAGCAACAACAATGAAGGGATTATCAGATTAAGCATGCTCTATAAGCACATTCTGCCCATGATTAATGATAGCTTTAAAAGCAGTAGCGTCATTCTTTCAAAAGTTATTTGACTTGAAAGTGAAGTGTGCAAAGGATTTCAAGACATGAAAAGCGGTCTCTAAGACAAATCTGATCATTATATATTTTTCCCAAAAAAAAAGGTTGTAGAAAAACTGCTAAAAACACACTTTCATATTCATGTTATGAGATCAAACTGAAGAATATTGTAGAAGAAGGATAGTTCTTTCAGAAAATATGAAAAACTCAAGATTGACTTGGTTGAACCATTTCACCTCGTTTAATTGATTGCACGAAGTAGGAACTTGATCGCCTAAAATGAAATTGAACGCTCGGTGACAAACAAGCTCATTGGCACTATCACATGACTATCGCATGAATTTGAATGCAAGAGTAAGAAAGTCAGTGTTCACATTTGGAAATTAAATGCCTAATCCTGAATTTGATTTGACGAAAACGAAATAGAAAGCCTATAAATGAAATTGATCGCTCGGACTCTGCATTTGAATGCCCGAATATTTTCACGTGCGTGCGCTGTGTGAATTTGAATGCACATTAATGAATTTGAATGACAAAAGTATGAAATTGGCCGGAAAACCTATATTTAACCTTTGACATTTGACCCCATAACCCAGAGCTTGCACTGATGAATCTTTGTCTAATGATTGATATAACATATACACTGAGTTTCAAACAAGCAAACAAACAAACAAAAAACTTTGGTCATTACATGAATATGGCTGCAATGATAAAATTCTTAAAATTTAACCTTGACCTCATCCTTTAACATTAAACATTGATAAACACAACTTTATCCACTCATTATATTGCTGATGTTTGTAATACAAGTTTGTTAAATTATAACTCAAAACTATACGAAAACAAAGCATCACAATCTATAATAAGCATCATTTTGTTTGTTTGTATAGGTACTGATGAAGGTCGACACGGCCGAAAGCTCAAACACAAAATAAAGGAAAAAGGAAGAAGAAGCTACGTTTTCCTTGGAATACTACTTATACTGTCATATATATATATATATATATATATATATATATATATATATATATACATACATTGTATTTTACATATATATATATCATATATATATATACACATGTGTCTGTGTCTGTGTCTGTGTCTGTGTGTCTGTACATTACGGAGGCCGATCATAACGGAAGCTATTGGAGAAGTTCTGATTTGGAACCATATCAATGAAAGGCATTGTTTATCATATTTTGCAGATGATCAAAAAAAAAAAACAATTTAGCTTTAGTGCTTCAAGAAGTTCAAAATGTGAGTTAGGGATAGCAACAACCGCTGTAAAAAGATAAT
Source organism: Diadema antillarum (assembly GCF_040938485.1). NCBI lineage: Eukaryota > Metazoa > Echinodermata > Echinoidea > Diadematoida > Diadematidae > Diadema > Diadema antillarum. The sequence continues at coordinate 482,294 of NW_027272617.1, read as the reverse complement.
CAGTATAATCAATGTTTAATATTGTTAAATATTCAAAATATGAACAATAGTTATAATGCAATTGTTTCCAGACTAAACTGTGCACAGTTGTGATTTAGTAGGAGAAATAGTGATGTATCTTTATATTTTAGGCTTTATATGTAGGTTTTGTGATACCACTTACCTACCCACATGCATCAAATGTGACAACTCGAACTTTTTTTTTAAATCACTGCTCCCAATGGTAAGCAGTACCTTTAAGCTCTTAAATCAAACAATAAGGGGGATTCAAAACTTTTAGACATGTTAGTATCGGTTTATATTTTCCGTCATTCTCATAGATGTGATTGATCTGACAACATTTTTTTTCTCCGTCTTTAGGGCAACGTAATGGCTGATTAATCGAAAGAGTCCATTTAGAAGTCACTAGCATATCTTTCACAGATCTCATGGATACATATATATCATTTACACTTTATACTTTGTTACTTTTTTTATTCTATACCTATCATGCTTATTCCCAAATGCACGTCCCTATTGCTAGTCTTGACTTGTGATGTTATGTTTTAAACTATACTACCTCTAATTTAAGAGTGCTATAATGAATTACCAGAGTTTATTTGCATTGACAGGCGCATTTAATTGTTGACTGGAAGGAAGTGTTATAACTTGAACAGCATATAATGCATATTGCGCTTCTTGTAGTACTTAATCTGATTTTTGTTTCGCCGTCATTACTTGATTGTCTTTTTGTCTGATTTTGTTAACCTTGAATACATTGATTTTTGAAATACTGCAATCAAAACAAGCTCCCTCGTTTTATGTAAGTCCCATTACAATTCCCCCTTTGATTAGTGAATTGGTACCCGTCATTTTATTGGCAGTCTTTGTCAAGATGATTATTTCGAACATGTCGAAAGTGAAACCTCTCGCAGACTATGAGCTCAAAAGCTATACGGACACAACTATGGAAAAGCGAGATGGCGTATCATCATACCACAAAATTGTACCTTCTGCATTTGATTGGTTCAACAAGAACTTGGAAGTTGTTGGGCATGATGCCACTTAAAAGAGCTAAAATAATAATTAGTGGTCATTGCATCCAGCAATACTTCATCACTGTTGTTTATCTCTGCCGGTCGTTAGTCTTTGTATTGTAATGAACAATATTCAAACGCATTCGGTCAGCATTTTTCTAATAATCGTTGCCTGGAGTCGGTTGAGTATCGCTCCTTTATTCATTGGTATTCCATCAGAACTACATCATGACAGTATAATTGTAAAATTACAGCTTTGATTACGTTGCATCGAAGTGAAAAGAAAGCAAATAAGACCGCTCACACGACAGCGTAAGATGATACAGCACAGGCAAAGGAACAAAAATGAAGCCTGTTGACTGCGCGTTTGTAACCATCACTCATACCAACAGTAATTCAATCTTCAGACCATGCAAGCCGTGTTATAATATTTCACATCATGTCACTAAATGACATTTTATTGACAGTCAACGCTAACAGTGACGATAATGGTGAGGTTGTTACTCGTGTGTATGTGTGTGCGTGTGTGCGTGTGTGTGCGCGTGTGTGCTTCAATGTGAAAGTTCATCGAGGAATACACCACGAGAAATTCCTTGTCAAGTCATTCCATTTTTAACATTACACCCACTATGAATCACAGTGTATGATAATTTTGACCTGAATTATTCATTTACAGTCAGCGTATGCTAAAATACAATATCTTAGTCCTTACCCCAAACTGTTGTATTCACTCATATTACATGTATACTGGTATATTTGCCCTATCCCTCAAATGTGCATACAACCTAGGTTCTCAACTCATCGGATCGATCACGTCGATCGTAATCAATCGTAGAACTATATGGCTACGCATGTAGCACACGATATTACACGTGTGCTATATACCATTGCACATGTATACTAAACACACGATGCAGCTATGAATGATATTTACACTGGTTATGTTCTTGGAAAATATCAAACTACATGCAGACGCATTTAAGCACATTCTTAACAATCAATGCAGACTAGTGTATGGAAATTAACGCTTAAAACTTTGCTAAAGAATTACAGGACAGTCGTCAAAATTTTCATGCGGGGGAAAAACCACCCCACTGCATGCTTTGCTAATGTTTAACGCCATGATTGACGTTTAAAAAAAAATCTATACGCACCTATTTGAAGAACGATGTCTAAACTATTATGATTCATGAATAATTTGAACTTGCGATTGATTTACATGTTTGTTTATTTTGTTATTTCAGGTTCAATCGATGTTATAATATGGTAGGCTATTCGATTTTTCATAATTCAATTCGATGTTATGCAAAATTCTTGAAACATTTTGTAATACACGGTATGTTTCTTAGATAATGATGATTATCATTATTATCATTACACTGTCCGCAGCAATGTCTAATAATGTGAACTAGAAAATTAGCTTTTCTTACTCAAAAACCATGATAACGTTGTAGGCCTACTTAAAAAGGTTGTGATGATATCGTATAAAATATCAGATTGCAATGACATTTTTATGTCTCTGGTAAAGAGAAAGAGAACGCCCACAAGGAACCATTATTCATATTAAACAAGCACACACTTCTAGACAATCAACAGTAATACATAAGTAGTGTACTAAAAGTGAAAATAAACTCATTACTCTTGATGAATTACTAACTCACTTCTATCGAAACAGCTGATGTCGTTTGTTTATAGTCTCGTCTATGATATCGTAATACGATATTCTGTTTCATGAAGGTTAGATAGGCCTACTGTATCCTATGGTGATAAAAATATACTCAGCGCTATTGTGATTTGATTCAAAATGCCAACATTTGATATTAACATAAACCTTACCTGTCCTTACATAAATACTTTTGTGACACTCCCATGTACATCCTGACAACTGATTACGATATGAAAGACAAATTGAGCATACTCAGTATATCACAGAAGCCTTGACAATTGTTGACAAAAGTCTTGTTTCTTCGGGCGTCATATCTACTGCTTTGCATTTCATTCAAAGATTACTAATATACGCACGACATATTTCCCTCCATTCGATTGTAAAGCCATAGACCCTCAAAGAGACGACAGAGAGTAATAAACATTGGAATAGGTGCAGAAAATTAAGAAAATTGGCACTCTCTTGACATACGCATGTTTATCAATACGGAGAAGCTACGCCATGAAGGTCATTGATTTTCGACCGACACAGTCGATGTCAGCTGCAATATCTCTGCGTTAATCGCGAGGAATAGTGTACTTCCTCGAGTATTGCAGAGTATTTTCATAACATAAAATGCTACAGAAAGTCCAGGGCTTTGTCGTTAGAATATTGTAAAGATGGGCCCATACCAAACAATAGCTCAGTTATTACCATTTGACCAAACCTTATCATGCTTGAAGTATTGACAAGACTTGTCTGTGAGTGACGTTAGCTCGTGGCTTTGTTTTGAGGAGGGGAAAGTGTCATGAAACTCTCACTTGAGGCATAAATCAAGTTGTCCGCATCTGCTTGAAAAACGGATAGTTGTGAGTATCATTTTCCCTTTAAGGTCCTTGTCATTTTACACAAGCTGCAACACACTTTCATCAGGTGACATGCCTATGGGCCTACTGAGTCGACGTTACACTTTTACTGACAGAACTCGGTGTCTCTTCCGGGGTGTCGCTTTGATAACGATATTGCCTCCCCCGGCAGAGCAGAAGACGTTTGAGCTCCTGCCGAAATCTCGGAAGGCAGAAGGAGTAGATGATCGGATTCACAGCGCTGGAGTTGAGGAAGGCGAGCTTCACCAAGAACATGTACGCTAAGCTCTGACGAAAGTCATCGTGGAGGCGACCCAAGTTATGAAGGAGGAAAGCGATCTGATCAGGAGTCCAGACGACCACGAAAGCGACGAAGACGACGGTGAACGTGGCCGTTAAGCGTCGGTGTATGGCTTGCTGCATTCTCGAATGATTATTTTTTGACGTCACTATTTTTGTGTCGTCCCCAAGCCTAGCCGAACGTAGGCTGACGATGCTTCGGCTGATGGTGTACAGCATCACTAAGAGAGGGCCGAGGTACTCCAGCAAAAAGAGGAAGATCCCATTTATTGGCCGAGATGACTGGTAAGGGTAGACGGAGTCGCATTCGCCGCATTCATCGATGGTGCGGAAGATGATGATGTAGAGATTGACAATAAATGATGCAAGCCAAATCAGAATGAAAGCGTACTTTGCAAGATTGCGATGCACCCAGATACGATACGTAAAAGGGTGAACTATTGCTGCATACCGCTCGATTGAGATGGTGGTTAGCGTGTAGACGGACGCTATGAAGCACACCCAGGCCAACGCATCGGACTCGATGATGCGACAGTAGAACTGACCGGCAGCTGTGTTCGGTACGTTGACAAATTCTGGGATTGGTATCTGGAAGCAGGCGGTTAAGAGATCGGCCAAGGCTAGGCCGATGATGAGGCGATTCGCCGTCGCTCCTCCAACGCGAGCTCCTCCAAGTCGATTTTGAATCACGATGACAAACGTGTTTCCTACTATCGCCACAAGAATGATGACGCAGCTGATGTAGCTATAAATGTCGAACGTCGTATCCTCTTTGAGGATCCAATAACCGTTTCTCGTAATATTGCTGCAGTTTTCCATTTCTATAGCTTCCAAGATTCCAACTCTTAAGATTCTATGCCATCAATCACATCAGAGATGAATGTGTGTCACATAACAGACACCATCATCCATGGGGCACATTAACTTCTTAGCGGTTCGACAGTCACTTCGCGTTTGAAACGTTCCCTCCAACAACTGAACAGTGTCCAAACAATGTACGCAATTTGGAGACCGCTGGCATGAATGAGGTCCAAGAGTCACAAGCTAACAATAATCTTTGCCACAATACACCATGGCATTCAGTAAGAATGTTAGTCGATCTGAAAGTAACATCACAAGTATACATAGAGCGCGAAAGGGGATGCTATATCTCATTCTATTCTAAGTTGATGCGAAAGCAAAACATAATTTAAGAGGTAGTAGTCGTGCCAAGCCGTCGATTGATATTCTACCGGAGCGACGAATGATGACGGTGTAGGATTGTTTGAGGAAGGAAGTAGCGTGGATTTTTTTTGGCCAGAAAGGGAGGGGGTGAGGGGGGGGGGGTGAGCGGTGTTAGGAGAGAGGCGGAAGAGGAAGGAGGAGGAGAAGTGAGGAGCGGCTCATCTCACGTGGGCCGCGGGGGGGGGGGGGGCATTATCAAAGTACAATGTCAAATAAAAAGTGAAATCTAACATAAATTTGGAGTACTTCAACGTCTACCACACTAGGTGTTACAAAAACATTTCCACCTTTTGATCCTTCATAGTTGAATGATAACAAAGAATGACAACACTGACATTAATGTGGGCAATAGCTAAATAGTGTACAATTTTGTTGAAGGTAACTTAAACATGAAAGCATAAATCAGTTTCATGCATTTCAAGATTAATTTTTAAGTAAGGGTTCAGATTTTTCTCTGTTTTCAACCCTCTACACAAAACTATAACGCGGCACAGGGGTCAATATATTGATATGTATGGGAGTGTGTGGTTAACACCCAGACAATGGTTTTGGACAATGGCCAGGGTTTATTATTCATTCATGAGGAATTCCCCTATCACTGCTAGTCTTTATTCATCCTCTGTCATTAACTGTGTAAAGTCATTTCACAGAGATATCATTTTAATGGATTTTATGCGTGATTATAACCCAAATTTAGTGATAATGTAAAAAAAATGAAAATGATAGCTGGAATGAAATGCAATGTTACTATGTATGCAAGCACATGGAAGCATATGCGTACCTTTTTCTTCATTTGCATTCATTTTACTCTTTGTCATGAATTCAGACTAGCAGTGTCCAGAGCGATCCATCATGAATTATTGATAAAGCGTTAATGTGCCTTTGAGCAAGAAACCAAAAGCGTATAGTCAGCAGAGCTCTGAAAAGATAGTATTCATGTCCATTGTTCATGATCATTGTAAGCACATGCTAACATACACATCATTGGTTCCTGTGTAAAGTTCAAGTTTCGTATACTGAGGGTTAAAATCTGACCAAAATCTGAAACCTACTTTAAAATCAATTATGGATTTAATGAAACTTATTCACTTTCAGCTATTATTTATATCAATCAATAATGACAGTGTTATCTAGTTTTCGAACTATTGAATATCAAAAGCGGGGAATGTTTTTTTAAACACCTAGTATATACGTATACAAAAATACTTGAAATTTCTACCAACTTAGTCAAAATAGACCAATTAATCTTGCAGCTATACTGCATGGACGAATTAGCAGAGTGGCAGTGTAAAATATAATCTTTTCCATTGTTACAAGACTCATCATTTTGCACACTTATGATAAACATCAGTCAGGATTACCATGATCAAAATATGGAAAAGATTTGCAAAGCCAAATATACTTATATAGGCATGCAATATTGTTATAATGGGTACATTAACAGGAAAAATTGTGATGATAGCAAACGATAAAGGCAGCTGCTATCTTTATTATCGTAATTAAAGGGCCTTAATTAGTTCGTTTGTTTGTTTTGTTTTTTTTGCGAAAAGTGAATGTGAAGAGTTCGGAACTTCCCTCGCTACCGGAAATGGGGAGGGGGATCCCCACCCCTCCCCCATCTCAAGAAACTACTCCTCTTATTATGCGGAAGGAGACGTTCTCTTGACGCTGTAAAAGATTGTTGAAGTAATTTGCACACACACAAGCTGACCTAGACCATTGATCACTTGCGTCAATATTACACTAGGAACTATACAATCACTTGAATTGCTTCAGAGGCTGAAAATATGATGCTAAATTGATTGATTTTCTCAGAAAAAAAAAACCCGTCATCTAATCCGATAAAACAGTAGGATATTAGAGAAGGGCAGTACAAAACGCAATGTATATACCTCCTTGCATGCCAAGCACATGAACGTCGCATGATCAAAAGATGATCTCTAAAAACAAGAGACGCAAATTTGTGTGTGTTTCTGTGTGTGTTGGTGTCGTGTTTGATAAATCAGTTAAAACTGTAGAAACTATACAAAGAAGTATTTTTGCGAGCATTTAACGCACCAAAGCATCATAATCATTTTATACAAAATCTGAAAGCCAACATGGTTTGCAGATACATCAAGATATGCCTACATACCGTATAAACGCACAGAGTGGACATTTTCGCGCGGATATCTTTATTTCCGTCCTATCAGGGAGATGGTCCGATTAAGTAAGGTTAGTTTCTCTGTTTCTTCCGTTGTTCTTTTTTTATTTGCCGATCGCTGAATTTCCGTCAAAATCATTCTATAAAAAATGACAAGGATATTAGAAAATTCAAGAAGAACAGGAACAAAAACTGCAGCAGCAGTATCCACAACAACTCCCTATGAAAGTTGCGAATGCACTGCGCCAACAGCCATGTGAAACTTGACTGGAGACAGATATTCACTTTGCGTGACAATCAGTGTATGATATCAATCTCTTCCACAATAAATTCATGTGTAGCTATAGATAGCCGGTCGATCATGCAATCATACTCTCACGCTAACAGATCAATAAACATTGCATGTATGATTTATGATAGCGAATATTTCTGTTACCATGACATGCACTGTACCAAAGGTGATTAAGTTTTTTCAGTCTCAGTTTGTTCTGTTTTTTGTTCGTTATTCTGAGGGTTCGTTAATCTGAAACACACAAATTTCCTATAACAGAGGTCCGTTAATTAAAAGATGAAAAAGGGTTCGTCAATCCGAACATTTGTGGCGACATTCCGAAGGTTCGCTATTCCGAAGATTTGTTAATCCCAAAATGAAATTCGGAATTACGAACCTTCGGAATAACGAATCTTCTGAATGAAGAGCCTTCGGAATAACGAACATTCGGAATGACGAGCTGTAACCAGCTATTCAACAGATGCATCATTATGACAAAATCAACCATTTTCACATCAAAATATAAACAAAAATACTCAAAGAAAATAGATGCTTATGTGTATTGTACATGTAGGTCTACATTTTCATCGTAATCTGAAATAATACAGGAGGAGGAGACCGTTAGAAATAAGCAATTCGCTTGACTTGGATAACGGCCTCTGGGTATGAAACAGTTCTCCCATATTCTTAATGGGATGGTAGAGTTTGGTAGATATGGGGCTACAGGTTTCCAACGTTTTTTTTTATGATGATTTTTTTTTAAAAGATAATGACAAACCTTTTATGAAATATTAAAGAGCATGGAGGAATTCTAATCTTTTTATGAAGGTTGGCTTTGGAATTACTGAGATACAGTCAAACCTGCCTTAGCGGCCACCTCTCTATAGCGGCCACCTGTCTATAGCGGCCACTGAAAAATCCCCCCGAGAGAAAAGCCATGTTAAAGACCCTGTGTATAGCGGCCACCTGTCTAACGCGGCCAGCGGCCACAAATTTTGTTTCCCGCGGTAGATTTTAACCTGTCTATAGCGGCCAAAAACCCGATGGAACCGTAGCCGAGCTGATAATTCAGGGTGTTTTTCTGCTTTTTAGACGTGCCAGTCATTTTTGGGCAACATTTAGTGATCGCCACCGTTGCATTCATCACTTATTCATTCACAATAATGCACTAATTCATGACTGTGCACATACATCTAGTGTACTGTGCAACAATTTCATAAACACCGGCATTGTTCTATGCATGATACACACGTGTGCATAGGTACACACATAAATGTACATGTATATACAACAATGATACATGTACATGTAGGCAATGCACACAAAGATGGATTACCTGTCTATAGCGGCCACCTGTCTATAACGGCCACCTTTTTCCGTATCCCTTGGGTGGCCGCTATAGACAGGTTTGACTGTATATCCAAAAACAAAACATTCCTAATAAAAGGTTAGACCCACCTTTTATTAGGATCGCTTGGTTTTACTTTGTTTTTGGATATCTCAGCCATTCCATAACTGATTTTCATCAAATTAACTTTGGATTTCTCTTAGAACTATATATTCTTCAACATTTTTAACAAATCATTTTAAGCATCTTGCAAAAAGTTAAAAGGCTGAATCCTCACCCCAATCAATATCATCATCCCTTTAACTCTTACTCCGTGGTAATGTTAATCCTGCACTGCGGGTTTTCTTTAACGTTTCGTCCCATGCTGTGGTATATGCTTCGTAACAAAGAAAGTAGAAACATACATGTAGATAGAAATAGCAACAAGTTTCTTCTAAATCCTTTGTGAGCTTTAGATGCTGTTTGGCACAGAAAACCCCATAGTGTCGTATACACACTGAATCCCAGGCACAATAAAGGGTTTAAAAGGGGCAATTTTTTAATCTGTATTTTCATTTTTGATACTAAACTTTATTTTTATTTTCTTAAGGAAAATTTCACATTGAATCGAAGGGTGGTAGCCTGAGCGAAATATGATGAGCTGAAATATAAGTACAGTGTACTGTTATTTTTTGATTAATCAAATAATAGAATGCATCCCCATTGAACGTCTACAAACTCCGCTGTGTTTGTCTGAGCTATCATCACTCATCGCCCCCCCCCCCCCGGTTTGCAATCAAAGTCTACGTCATAATGAACCCTGGATATTGACAGTCAGTGCACAGGGCATGAGATAGTGTTTCACATCCAACGCATGAACAAAATCATAATGTCATTTTGACATTAACTCGTTGGTGAACATACTAATTGTTTGCTATTCTTCTCTTTAGGAGCGCAGCATCTTATGTAAGGCTCAAATCAAAATGGCACAGACAGTGCAGACGGCCGCGAAAGATTCGCCCGTTGAAGATACCCCACGAAAACAAGCAAGGGTCTTTGCGGTGTGTCTTCCCCGGTCTACTTCCTCGATTTTTGCAAGATGCATGAGTGAAGTGCCGAATTCCGAGGTGTTTTTCGACGCCCAGTACTGCTGCATAGAAGCTGAGGATAACCTCCATCTGATGGGCAAGACCGTCGATCACGAAGCCGACGATATCCCGGATGAAGATTGGCAGAAAGCGCTGGAGATGCTAGTCGGTGAAGACTGTAGTAAACAGGATGTTAGACTCCTGAAGTTAGTATTATTGTTTTGTGTTTCTTCCCGTTTAACTTATTTTAAACATTTTTTTTTTCGCTCCGTCGTATGAAGACGAGCTATTTCGTTTCAGAAAAAAAATTATACTTAGCAAGTTTGAAGGTGAAAGAGAATTAACTGAAGAAGCATAGAGACAGGAGTGCATGTGTATGTGTGAGAGAGAGAGAGAGAGAGAGAGTGAGAGAGAGAGAGGGGAGAGAGAGAGAGAGAGAGTGAGTGAGAGTGAGCGCATGTATAAAACACTTTTCTCGTTCAAAGTAGGTTTTAATAAAGACTAGAAACAGACAAACAAGATATCCGAAGCAAAACCAAGAAAGTCACGGGATTTCTAGGGATCATGCATGGGTGACGGCATATGTTCGCAAACCATTTACTTCCGAGTTGCCGTGTCCACTTATTTTCCAGCTGCATTAAATGACATTCCTATATAGCTAACAAGATGGACCAGATAATGACTTTGAGAATGTTCTTGGACCTAACTTTATCATGAGTAGTAAGCAGGTGGATAAGTTCATTTGTATCTTTCCAATCTATTTCCATTTGCAGACTGCCTTACATCAAGAAATTGTTGGATAATCCTAACCCCGAGAAGGATCTGATCTTTTGCAAACTTGCTCTGCCTAACATAGAATGCCTGCAATTCCCACCTGAGAAATGCTCGAACTACAAGTACACTTTCCTCGTTCGTCACCCGATAAAAGTTTTCCAGTCCTACCGAAATGTCATCTACTCGGTAGCTACGGAGATGAGTTTGTACGCGGAAGACCCTTCCAGATGTAAAGCACCAAGCCCTGCAGACTTCCACTTCGCACGGGATTCGCCTGATCGCTACGTGGCCAAGAGATGTTTCTTCAAGGAACTCTATGATGCCTGGATCCACGTCAAGGAGCATCTCGACCCGAATCCCATCATCATCGACAGCGACGACCTGCTCAGCAACCCCGCCGGAATGCTGTCCAAGTATTGTGCAGCCGTCGGCGTCGAGTACAGTGATGGTCTCTTAAAGTGGGAGGCCGATCCGGAATGCTGCGCAAATTGGAAGAATGTATTGACGCCCCTCCATCACTTCAAAATAGGGCGTATATTTTGCGGTAACGCCCTTAACTCCACCCACTTCCTTCCTCCAAGTCCCATCCCATCTATCGATGACGTCACAGAAGATGTGAGGAAGGCCACTGAACGTGCAATGCCGTATTACCAGGAGATGTACGAGGCTCGTATGTTACCATGAGGCAGCATCACATCAATAAGACCTTGAAGACTGGCCATGTCTCGGACAAGTTCTCCAGGCAAAAATCCCATGTATTGCTCTTTATCGTTATAAGTAGTATATGTCACATTTTCCAATGCAGACTCATATAAGTTGAATAGTTGTAGGCTTCGATGCTGACAGAGACATCGAATGCGATGTAGTCCAAGTTCTTTTCTTCAATCAGCACATATTGTCACGTGATTGTAGAACACACGAACAGGTATAATTATGATCACACCGTCAGGGATGCTTTTGTCAGAAACATAGTATGTAGTATATAGTAGAGAAAAACAAATTGCCAAACTTATTCAGTGAATAAAGCATGCAGACATGGCAAAGCAAACATGGATAGAAGAATGATCAACATCATTACATTTTAATTAATGTCCGTGATCTTATCATTAGCTAGCTTCCTCTATTCTATAGTATATTGGCAGAAAGACAAATCTCAGACACACATAATAATAAAATATGACACAATAAAATGTGAATGTGCATTTGTCACTCTTTCATGGTTTAGATATGAATTGAACTTCAAAATTAAGATGATATCATAATGCACGTGACAGATTTATGATAAATGGTACGAATTTCAGACGTACGTGATTATTATATACATTATTATTATTATTATTATCATTGTTATCATTATTATTATCATTTTTTCAATGGCAAATGAGTAATGGAACCCATTGCTTGGCTTTCCAAGTTACATGCCGCCCCCGGATCCAGCAAACAAATTTTACTTTCGTTTTGAAATTAAATGAATGTTGGGAAGGTCAGATGGTTTTATTGTGAAGCGACAGTTGATATAAGATAATTCCCTAATCCTGTCGACGTGGATTTTCCCTCATGTCGCTGCTATGGTCGAAAGTGAATACAGTTTCCTGCCTTTGAAGGAAATCAAAGCCCATCAAATGTGGAGTGGGTGAACGCAGCAATATTAGTAGTATACATTAGTGAAAGTTTGATCGATATCGGACCTTCAAGAGAAAAAAATAATAAGGAAAATTTCACCAAATTTTCTTTTTCATGAAAAGAACACATTTTACCGACTTGTTACTGACATAATTCATGTTAAAGGCACTCAATCGTGGCGAGTGGGTATAATCCCCCCCCCCCCCCTGCTTTCTGGGTTCTGCCATGTGCTCTCTCATTATGCCGGAAAGTGAAAATATGTTAAATTTTTTCATAGTTTTTTTTTTTCCATCGTTTGCCAGAATGACGTCATGAAGTGTAGCAGTCTCCTTATCCAGCCACGACGACACAGAAACTATAAAATTCATAACTTCTGAACGATTGTCTGATTTTCCTCAAACTTTTACTAATGTTTTTATGAATATGTATTGCTGCGTTTACCCAATCCACATTTTTATTTAGCTTTAGGTTTTTGTTTATTTGTCTGTTTGTAATTACACAAGCGCGTTAGTATATTCACGAGAACTCTGTTGAAAATGTTCTTTTCCCCCATATGGGCTCTTTGATATAGTAATACGTATCTTCACTCCCTTATCAAATAAAGATACCTTTAGTAAAATTATCACGTAAAGAAGAATTTGTTCGTCCGGTTTCGTTCACCGTTAACCTGGCAGGACGTGCTTTAGTTGCATTTAGATTTCATCAAAACATTGAGTGTATATAATGTCATGTGGTAATAACATAAAATGGCATTAAAACGTTTTCTCCGGTTTTTATCACATTACATTAATGTAATAATAAGTGAAATATACATATTATATAATATATATATATATATATATATATATATATATATATATATCAGTGGGGTGTGTGTGTGTGTGTGTGTGTGTGTGTTTGGCGTAAAACTGTATGGACCCTTGCCGTATACCGCATTGCCTTCATGCAACGAATGATGACAAGGTTTACATCCGGGTCGGTACGGGTCGAAGCGGGTTGACACGGGTCGATATATAGGGGTCGTTTATACGGGTCGAAACGGGTCGATGCGGGTCTCTACGGTCGAACCGGGTCGATACGGTTTGAATTCCTTATGGACCCGGTTCGAAATCCGGCCGTGTGTGATTGTAGCATAAATTACCCTCCATTCCGGGACTAGTCCGGCTCATTTTCACCCGGATCAAATCCGTTTTGTGACCCTGCCGTGTGTGACTGTAGCATTAAGGGGACGTTTAGTCCACCCTGATAATTTGTTTGTATGATTATAAGCAGAAAAAATGAACAGGACAGTGTAAGTTTGAGCAAATTCTGATTAAAGACATAATTTACCATTTGCAGATGAAACAGAAACCAGTTTTAGCGCTTCAAAATAATTCTTAAACGTGAGTTAGGAAGAGAAACAACTAATGTAAAATGTTACTGTTAAGTATACAAATGAGAACACGAGTTATAATGAAATTGTTTCTAAAATAAATCGTCTCATACAGTATGGTTCACTGAGAAAAACAGTGATATATCTTTATTGCGAAATTTTTTATATGGTACGACGTTTTTGTCATACAACTGACATACACATATGCATCAAAATATGTGCTAACTTGAAAATTTCTGAAATCACTGCTCCCAATGGTAAACAATACCTTTAAAACTATGAAAGTTACGATTTCTTTTTGGCAAGTTGTAGTCTATCAAGCATCAATCCCGTGATGCAGCATGCGAGCTCACCTTCCGTGATCTGTGAATAACATTTCATAAAATCTCTCTTTTTGGACATTATTCATGATGGAATCTTTATACATGCACATCATAATGACATGCAGGGGCGTATGGTACAGAATCATATCTGCAATGTTTGTATTAAGAGTGTATGTGTATAGGATTGGGAAATTATGTGACGGGAAAATGAAAATTTCTTATTTTAAAGTACACAGCAAATGGAGATGAGCTCCCGTACGATATCACAGAATTGCCAGCTTTTGTTTGAGTGATCATAACAACAAAAGAAATCATGTATAAGTTTCTCAATTTTCATTAGAATCGTTCACAGCTGTGGTCCTTTAATTTTTTGCTTCTATATTCACTGAAACTAATTTTAAGGATACAGATTTTCCCTTTAAGTCACCGCTAAAGAACTATTTATACTCTATCAGGACAAATTGCCTTGCCTGTTAAACGATCACGGAAGGTTATCACATACTTCACATTAACGACCTTTGTGAAGAGCATGGCAGGATTACAATTATGTCACGCCATGCCTGTGTCCTCATGCATGTACGAAGTTCAAGAGGAAATGCTAGTGTTGCATATGATAGCAGGACAATGTACAGACGGCAGTGAGCTCAGAAAATGGATTACTCCAGATCACATTGTGACATTTGACACTATTATTATATTGCGCCACGTGACATTCTTGAAATGTTGACAATAAATAAAGAAGAGGAACTTTGATTAAGCATGTTATTTACATGGTCAAGATGGTGATGTTTGTTATGTCAGGGCGTTTTATTGCAAGCCATCATCTCATATTTTATGACTTAAAGTAGGGCAGTTATGGTGATTAGATTTAAGTTTTTGTTTTAAAAAGAAACAAGCATTTTCTTCTGATTACCCAGTTCAGATGGACACTTTTGATAAATACAACGTGTTGTCGATATTCAAATTTGGAACGACAGTCCTCACTATATGATGCTCATGTTTTACCTGTTCCTCTTATCTGATGTCTAAAAATAGGGATTTAGTCAATGGAAGGAAATTTATTTTTTTCATATCCTAGGCACAGATTACATCCTCCTGAACACCTCTGATCAGTACTTTTTCTTGAAATTAATTTTAAGTGGATTGTTTATCTACAAAAAGACTAAAAATTTGTGAATACTAGGTAAAAAACGAGTAAATGCAATATTTCAGTTTTCAAAACGTTTCCGCCGAACAAGACGTTTGACCCACTTCAAATTTTCAACACGTATGCCAAATAAACTATTTTAAATGATCATAAACTCTACAGGCTAAATTTTATTACTTCTGAAAGTAATTTGGGTCAAAACAAGGAATTTTTGGCTAAAAATAGCAAAATTCTTTTCATGTGCAAAAATGGTCAACATTCCCGCCGATTCCCGCGCTAAAAATATCACAATCACCTTTGTTGTAGTTCCTGCTTTACAATGATACCAAACTTGGCTGCAACCTTCCGCAATCTTGTGAAGAAAACCCAATTTTCCATCCGCATGTCTGCCTGGTTTTTGCCAAAATCTCGCGTGCGGTGGAAGCACGCATGCACCCAATGGATCCTCATACGCAGGCAAGGCACACACAAGAACAGAGACCACAGAGTTGCAAGAGAGAGAGAGAGAGAGAGAGAGAGAGAGAGAGAGAGAGAGAGAGATGGGGGGGGGGGGGGTCTGGGGAGGGGCGGGGTGTCATGTTAATCATGATTGATAGGTTTTAATGTTTATATCAAGCCAGTGAAATGACATTATATTTTGATGCCAGAGTTATATTCTTCTTTGAAGGTAAGGAATATCCTCTTATCATAAAATAATGCTAAAGTGTCAATAAACAGATCATGTTACAGTGTACTTTGTTTTAGCATGATGTTTTCGCGGTACATATCATAGGCTTCTGTTTCTGTTATTGTGTAGGGTTATTGAGGTGTAAGGTTAGTTTCCAGTGTGGGTGTCAATGATCTTTTTTTTTTTCCCCTGTATTTATATGCATTCGTCCGAACCAGAATTCTTCATGCCTTATGCATGCCTGTAGACGAATGCACGCTAGAAAAACATCTCGCACTGACAACATCAGCAATGTTTTTCGCAGACTGATGGTAACGGGTGACATCGTAATCAGTAGCAAACACAGAAATCACAGCCGCTTCCCGATGATGTTCAGAAGATGTTGAAAGATCCAGCAATCCAGGACATTGCTGGCGACGCAGCAGAGAGTGACTGCGATTCAGAGTAATTTCAATATTTTGAACAGGTTGCTTCAGTGATGCAGGTATGCGGTACTTTTTTTGTTTCCTGTTTTGTTTTGTTTTTGTTGTCCCCGCCGAACGAGTTCGAGCAGGGGACTATGAAACGGGCTCCGTACGTGTGTGTGTGTGTGTGTGTGTGTCTGTCTGTCCGTACGTGCGTCCGTGTGTGATCAAAATGTTCAATTTGCAACTTCTCTGTCATTTAAGAGCCTATTTTGATTCTGTTTGCTTTATATGATAGCACTACATGGGAGCTTTGAAACTTCTTCACAGAATTCCATTTGTGACCTTTGACCTTGACCTTTGACCTATATTGTACATTTTGCTACAAAATGCTACTCCTTCGCCATTTCTAACCCGATTTCGATTCCGTTTGCTTTATGTGATGGCACTAGTTGAGGGCTTAAAAACTTCCGCCCAGAATTTTGACCTTTGACTTCTTTGACCTTTGACCTTGATTTTTGACCTGTATTGTACATTTTGCTACAAAATGGTACTCCTTCGCCATTTCTAACCTCGATTCCGTTTGCTTTATGTGATGGCACTAGGTGAGGGCTTCAAAACTTCTACACAGAATTTTGACCTTTGACTTCTTTGACGTTCGACCTTGATTTTTGACCTATATTGTACATTTTGCTACAAAACGCTACTTCCGGCGGGGACATATATTATGCACCGCGTAATTTCTACTTTTCCTTGGTTTTTTTTTTGTTTTTTTAGTTTTCCGGGCTACAGAGGGCGCTCTTAACAAAATAAATGTAGCAAATTTCCTTTTCAATTTGTGTACAATGTTTGTTTCTCACTTGTCTCTTATTTACATTGTTAACGCATGCATTTTCAAGAGAGGACATCATATATAGCAAACTATTGATTAAATATACCAAAAAAGTCCTGAAGGGCGCCCCTCTAAGTGTGACCTAAGTCTGAACCTTTGACGTCTTTCCTGTATTTGTTTCTTTTGGTTTTTTTTTTTTTACTTTTCATATTGTTTCTGTACATGCGTTGCAGCTTCAGTTCGCACTATCAATTTTCTGACATGGGAAAACTATTGTAACGTGAGAAATATTATGTTTCTCATTGGATGTTCACAGCCAATCAGAAATCGCTATATAAATGACGTCATAGGTGTTTGAAAATGTTTTCATTGCATTCTACGGGTCTGATTACCTCTAGATCCGCCAATTTAACATACGTTTTAAGTTGATCTCGGTGAATATGAATTTTGGCGCACTTTGGAGCCATTCTGGCCCACTGTGCGACGTCCCTGTATGTTGATTAGAGTGGTAATATACATATATACTACGGAGCCATTCAAGTTCAGGTACAATCGCAATGTCACAACCTATGTGACAGATAACGGGCGATTTCAAGTTTGGTGCTGAAGATCGTATTAGTGCAATCTCCCAAACATTCATCGCCCAAAAATGCACACTGGAAAATGGGCGGGAGATTACTAGCATGCACCATACAGCAAATTTAAGCTATTAATTATTGGCAGGTGATGCTATATATGCGAGAAGAAAAAGAAAAAGAAAAGAAGAAGAAGAAGAAGAACAACAACAACAACAAAACAACAACCGAAGATACAAATCAAAATTCAATCTATTTTCACACTTCTCAGCAAAAGATATAATGATACCGTGTGGTGTATCAGCCACTAAAGGTCTATGGTAAAGTATTACATGTATTCGGAAATGTGTGACTGTCATCCTGTCGTCGTGTAATTGTCGTTTTTTCGGTGTGAGAGGCAAAAGGCCTATATTTACGTAAATACCCTGATCTTATGGGTTGCCCTTCTCCTGTTTGTGTATAACTTTTGTGATCAGTCTGACCGCACAGAAGCTGATAAGAAATGGCTACAACGACATGCTTCTTATACATGTCTTCCTGGTTTCATGAATCTCCACTCCTCCCTTCTATATCTCGATGCTATTTCAATCTTCAACTTTTCCCTCAACCCCCCCCCCCCCTTCAAATTTCATCTTTCTCCTCCCAACGATGTCCGAATCACTTTATTATCCCTTACGACTCTCTCTGTCCCCTTTCTCCTTCATGCTTCTACAACTCACATGAAATTATTCCACAGAGGAGGAAATAACTAATTATTACATTAAATGTCCGTGATAAAGGACAACCCAAACATTTAAATACAATGAATCTTTTGGGAAGAATGTTCAGCATACACACACCATTAAGATTGCCTGCAAAATAGCGGTGTAAGAGCTTCACGTACGTTTCTCCAAAAAGCAGTTACTGTTTGAACAGAAAGAGACAATATTGCTCTTATCGTGCTTATCAAAACTCGTACGGCAATTATCACATCATAAAAACATATTCGTATAGTGTATCACGATTCTGAGAAACGAAAGTGTGTCCCTTAGACCTGTAATAGAGAAATAATATTTATGCTCTTCTGCACATTCTACAGTTCAAAAGTGTATGACCATTCTAGGGAGCAACTTCTTTCCCCTCAGCTCCCCCACTCCACCCCTCCCCCATTTCTTTTCTGGAATTAGTGAGGGAAAAGAGATGTTTTATTGCATTTAAAAATCAATGGAGTATCATAATATATTTACCTCTCAGGACGTATTGAGATTGTACAATATATATTTTATTATACGAAAGAAAAACTCTACTAGATAAAAAAAAGTTCACCAGGTGAGAGAACAAAAGGAAAGTTTTGTTTCATGGCTGAGAACACGCATGGTATCTGCCGCGCACGTTTATGTAATTATCTCACACTGTCAAACACAGCATTCGTATACAATATTGTCAAATGCATTTTGAGGTGTTGATCCTGATGGGTTTAAGCGTGGGGAACCCAAAGTACCAGATCGATAGAGCTACCAACTGTACAATAAGTATAGTTTCTAATGATTTTTCTCCAAAATCAATTTAGCGAGAGCAACACTATGATTAGATTGTTGCGTTAAATGTAATATACGCGAAGAAGAAGAGGAAGAGGAAGAACAAAAAAGAATGTCAAATGCTGGTTCGCAGCTGCAATGGAAAACGTCTAGGGTGATCTATTACCATACAAATGAATTATGTCACACTTCTGAGCAATGTTGCCAAATAAAATAGCACATCGACTGACCAGACACGTAGTACAAATCACGCTTAAGTACAGACACGAAAACAATTTACTCTTGTTCTGCGTCATCGGGGAATACATGACGGTTGAATCGGGTGTCAGAGGGGTGTTTGTCGAGGTCAAAATTGCTATGTAAAAGCGAGGATGCTTGAAGCAAAACCTTCGTCAAATTTGACGGAAAGAATCAACATTGTCAGCTTTACAAACGGACACTCATCTGTGTAATGGAATAATCCAATGAAAGCCTTCAATAGACGTGCTGCAAGGGTGCGTAATTATGTAGAATGTAGTCTTTTATTCAAAGCACGCATTGCTTGTATACTCCCCATTTCGAATGCAGGATCACGTTTGACTCAACCTGGCATATAGTGTGATAGCTCAGGATGATGTTCGTTATTCCGAAGGTATGACGTAAGGTTCGTTATTCCGAAGGTTTGTTATTCGGAAGTTCACAAATTCCCCATACCTATAATACAAGTTCGTTTTATCGGAAAATGATAAGGGGTTCGTGAATCCGAACTTTGTGGCGTTATTTCGAGGATTCGTCATTTCGCAGGTTCGGTTAATCCGAAAATGAAATAAGTTTCGTTATTTCTTTAAAGTTGGTGCGTACAAACGAACATCCTGATCGAATTACGAACCCAATTCCGTTTTCAAATTAAGGAACCTTTATTCCATTTTCGGATTGAACAAACCGTCGTACGTGTAATAACGAACTCCCCCCCCCCCCCCCCTCAATCTCAGATGAACGAAGCGTTCGGAATGACGAACTGTAACCGACTCTGACAAGTCGCTCACAGGTCGGAGTCTCCCTCTTATAGGTTAATACATCCTCTGCTGATGAGGGAAGCCAAGAGCTCCTTGTGATGGATGAAAGGCTAACGACACTTGGACGTAAAACTTTTCTCTGGTTTAAACAATATATTTTGTGCCAAAGTGCGTACTTTGAAAAAGAAGTGAAAAAGATAGGTGCAAGTCGATGAAAATAACTTGGAAATCTGACCGCTGGATTGTCACCATTACGCAGACCTACCTGAAAACTGTACTTGCATGATTTCAACGAATTGAAAAATCTTTGAATTCTTTTTACCATATTCAAACCTCTTTTGAACGTGGGTGTTAAGAAAAAAGTGTTTGTTTCTATTTTTTGAGGGGGAAGGGGTGGTGGTGCATAATATTAATAGACAACACTGCACATTGTCATAGTCTGGCATATAATCCATCGCTCAGCGTGCGTGCAGCACGAACAAAAATCCATTGCTTTGATTCACACGGCCACCGGATATCGGTCCCATCTGCAATATTGTGTCAAAAATAGTTTATAGACCCATTTTATAAAACAAATAATGCACACGGTTAAGTTCGTGATGTTAGTGGAGATGCAGCACAATCTTGCCTCTTCTATACCAGCGTACTCTCACCTGTGCATTATTTGTATACACACACAGACTCTCTCTCTCTCTCTCTCTCTCTCTCTCTCTCACATACACACACACACACACACACCCCCACACACACACATTCATATATATACATATTTATATTATATTTCATTTCCCATTGACGAAAACATCAATAGTCAAATATACACACACGCCCAACGCACAAACACTATTGCAGTCGTCCATTAACACAACACACCATGAACATATTTGGGTATACGTTCATGGCGTCGAAATAATACAAAGGATTTCAGGTGTAAATTAATATTGTTTGTAACATTTATTGGCAGCTCTAAATCCCTCTTTGAAAGACTCAATGTGAAAAATAAATTCTATTCTCCATAAAAACTTTATGTCACTAAGCACAAGCACAAGTAGAGATTATCAAGTGATGCTTAATTCTAACATTATCCCACTCTCTACGTCATTCTGATATCCCCATGGATTTGCACAGGTCAACCTCTTTATAGCAGATTATGGATTAACACGACTTCACCCATCAGTCAGTTTCATACAGATAGTATTGGTCAATATAGTGATGTGAACACTGATTTCAGTCTACAGATGTATACAATGTCAAAGGTAGGACAAGTATTGCAAGTATGATGGGTTCTTATTTCATGACTGGAGTAAATATCAACCACATTAAAATTCATAGTTTTTGCCTTGGTTACAACTCGATTTAAGTTCCATACCACTAACATTTACATAAGTTGACACAAGATTAACATCAGTTGAGAACGGAGAAAAAAGTATTTTGTCAATTCAACATACAACCATCGACTGTTCGAACAGGCTTGTAATTTTGAATTCTCCCAGTTCTACACCAGTCTTCAGTATCGATCCATAGATGCAAGTATACTGCTTCAGCGCACAGGTTGGACCTTTCGATGAATTTAAACATGATTCAGTGTTTGACTTGGAAGAATTAACATATTCATATAGGGCATAGATGTTTCTCACAAAGTTCTGCTGCATAT
This sequence comes from Diadema antillarum, assembly GCF_040938485.1. NCBI lineage: Eukaryota > Metazoa > Echinodermata > Echinoidea > Diadematoida > Diadematidae > Diadema > Diadema antillarum. The sequence continues at coordinate 460,531 of NW_027272617.1, read as the reverse complement.
TCAATTATTCAGGAGACACTCATAAACTCACTGACTTTGTGTTTTATGTAAGAGGTCACACAGGAATAAATAAAAACCAATGTTGAGGTACATGGAATCTAAGCCATCACCCTTGTGCTTAACTAACTCTTACAGCTTTATAGAATTACTCCATACCTCTTATTTTAATAGCCAATGGGCTCATAACCCTCATGATCATACTCACATAATTTCTCTTCAAATTCATGTCATATTCAAATATTCATAAAGTCACAGGCTCGAATTCACGAAGGTGGTACAATCTTGTCCATGGCTTTAAAAACGATGGACAAAGACCATGGGGCGCCAAGTGTCGCATGAAATATTTCGTTACGAAATCATTCATTTCGTCGATGAAATGATTATTTTGCAACGAAATGACTGATTATGTAACGAAATATTCCATGCAACTCTTGGCGTCCCATGATCTTTGTCCGTGGTTTAAACCATGGACAAGATTGTACGATGTACCACCTTCTCGAATTCGGGCCATAATGTTTGGACTCTATTAAACATGGTATCAAAAATCAACTGCTGTTCACTACTGATTCACTGTGATTGCTTTGAGCAAAGCAGAAAAACACTGTTTTCCTTTTGGTTGCTGACATAATGCTGAAATTTTTACAACAGGGTCTGAATTGGAGACAATCTTCAGAAGCACACAGGTACATTGTATTTAAAAAGTATAAACTTACGCTGGCTCGGCACTGATTATCCAAATATGCACAGACAGCCATCAAATATATCCTCTTCCACAAGCATCAAATAATGCATTTATTCTTTTAATAAATGAAGGTATTATATAAGCTGCTTTGACAAACTGGAAAAAAAAGTAATAAAATGTATTGTGTGAATGAAACATCCAACAGAAGTCATCTTTCAGAAATTTGCTCTTGAATATGAAAAATATTTCAGCAGATGTTGAAAACCAAAGGAATGCAATCTTTGCAGCCTGATAAAATTTGAAACAAATCTCATAGCATTACAAAGAAATCTTTCAAAACACACGCACGCGCACACACATGTATAGCACTATTTCACTCAGAAAATACGAAAATGATAATTGTGTACTTCTGCATGAGACACTGGAATCATAACCTTGTCAAGCTGACTTCGTGCAAGGTACATACTAAGTAGACATTTTGGTGTAATAAAAAACATAATATTAAGACCCCGTTTTAATCTCATATACTGAACAGTGATGTATGCCATTATTCAAAAGAAAGATCAATGACATTATTTCTGATGATTTGATTCCTTTCATATTTCTATGAAGTGATGCTAAAAACAAAAAATCTTCACATTATCAATGCTTCTCCTCCTTGTGATTATATCTTCATTTTTTCCTTTTTCTAGCTGAGACATACCCATCATAAATTCCTGATAAAGGTAAAAGTAGATACAAATAAAAATGGTGGTCAGCATTACAGGAATTCCCTCAAAATGAACACATTCTAAACATATTCACACCTTTTAAACATAATCAGCACCACTAAAGTCGACCTTGATGGTACTGAGAAAAACATATTGACTTTGGCAATATTAGACCTCTGTGTGTACAGAGGAAGAACACATGCAAAACTATGAATATAAATTGAAACTTAGCCACTTCTCGGTAACGCCAATGCGCACAAAATTTCTGCGCACGCGGAAGAGCTCTATCACAGATGCAGTGTGGGATTCCTTGGTGCCCTTGTTCGCTTCCATGTGAGTCGCAATTCCCATACGATTCAATGGAGTTATTTGTCTGCTTTTCCGTTGTTATCCCTTTCTTTCTTGGCTATAATTCAGCTTAAAAGAGTTGAAAGTTTCCAAGTTTTACTGATTTGCAGTAACTAGAGTCATGGTTCACTACTGCAAGGCTTCAAATGTGCTGGTCACATGATGGAAAGGGAAGAAATCTTCAACAAAAAATATCTCTGGATAAAGACAGAGCGTGATCTGAGTGCATGTGCAGTCAAAACCGGGGCAAGTTTGTCCCTTGAGCTATCCCATAATGCATCTAAAATGCTGCTCTGCGCACGGTACCTAGGTATTGGCGAAACGGAGAATTGTTCAACATACCCTTGGTATGCACAATTGACTTATTGCTGTCCTAATGTAAAGTGGCTGACAGATAAATCGATCTGAGAAGTTCACATTCCTAAGGACTGCCGTTGCAAAAAAAAAAAAAAAAAAATGCAGTGGGGCCGGTAATTCTAACAATTTGAACAAGTGCATGTGCTACATAAAATACTGGTAAGGATGTCAAGTCCCCTCCAATGAAATTTCGAGATGGTGTGCTATTCTGAAAACCATGCAATATTGATCAGAGCATGATGAATTTGCATGTTTTTTAAACTACAAAAATCTACGACTGGGAAAAAGACACTGTCAATACTCCCTGTGCATATCATTTTTTTCTTTCTACATCAACTCATAGTATTCAAAGTTAGGGATTACACATCATGATCAGCCTACACGAGCAACATGGGGCAAGAATTATTTTAGGAAAATAAATGGATATTCCATTCTAAGCCTCAAATCTGATCACAATCCACACACAACATTTAATACAGGCAACTCCTAATATAACAAAGTTCTCAGGGCCTGCAGATTCCTTTAGATATCAAAATTTTGTTCCAGTCGAGCAATAAAGTATGTAAAGATATAAAGATATTAATTTTGGGAGCTGGTTTTAACTTTGTTGCAATGAGAGTCTTGTTATAACAATCCTCATTGTAGTGGCAGTCCACTGTTCGTTAGTTTGTAATGGTAAACAATCCACTTAAAACATATCACTTTTTGAGCATGGAATGGTAGCAACGGATACAGCATTCACTTCAGCATCTACTGTATACATGAGGTAGACCATAACAAATGTCTGTGTTGCTCAACAACATAATAGGAGCTTCAGGTATCTCAATAAGTTCTACCTAATTAAATCATCTTTCACTGCCTCTGCACACAGTAAGTACACTCTGCACATAGCACATCATAGCATGCTAGGCAACATCAACTGACACTTGATTTAATTACCACAACCATTACATGGTCGCGAGAGGAAACAGCTCACTCTGGTTACATGGAGGCAACATAAATCAGCACAGAACAGATCTATATTTTGCACTCAATCAACCAAATGAACACTGAGGAAATGACGATCCCCATATGATAAATCTTATACGATCCTTGCACATTCTGCTTTTATTACTTTGGGTGCTAGTATACAGTATGTCCCAAAAAAAATTACAACGGGGCCCTCCGCAATGATATCTTTAAAAATAGTGAATCAATCTAAATACAAATTCAGGGTATGAAACTATAACTAATTGCCCACATCTTACAGAAAACCCCACTCGATTTGCTTCAGTGGTCAAAGAGAAATACGGAATTTTGTAGAGGATGTCGGGAATCTCTTCTGTCCAAGTTCTGTCTATTATTCACACACAAGATCATCGAAATGCTAAACTCGGAAGAATCCGATTCTTGACATGCTTTACAACAATGCACATTTCTCTGTGACCGCTTAACCAAATCGAATGGGGATTTCTGCAAAATAGAGCTAAAATATTATATTTTAAGACCCTGAAGTAGCATTAAAAAATTTAATCATATTGGGCATTATCAATGCGAAAATCTGATTGTAATTTTTTTGGGGACATACTGCAGTAAGTCGCCCAAAAAATTACAACCGGATTTTCGAATTGATAACACCTAATATGATCAACCTGTCTAAGTGCTACTTCAGTGTCTTAAAATGTAACATCTTAGCTCTATTTTGCAGAAAACCCCATTCAATTTGGTTAAGCGGTCACAGAGAAATGTGGATTGTTGTACAGCATGTCATGAGTCTGATTCTTCCAATTTTAGCAATTCAATGCTCTTGTGTGTGAATAATAGACAGAATTTGGACAGAAGAGATTCCCGACATCCTCTACAAAATTCCGCATTTCTCTTTGACCACAAAGCAAATCGAATGGGGTTTTCTGTAAGATGTGGGCAATGAGTTATAGTTTCATACCATGAATTTGTATTTAGATTGATTCACTATTTTTAAAGATATCATTGCGGAGGGCAACGTTGTAATTTTTTTTTTGGGACATACTGTACACAATACAGACTGTGAGGAAGAAGTGAGTACACTTGTAGTTGCTTTGCTGCAGAGTCTCAATGAATGATTTCAGACATATGACATCAAACTGTGCGTAACTGATTGACAATTTACCCATCATCAACATATATAAACACCAATTACTCAGTGTTTTAGAAGTGGTCATAATATCATGGACGTACATACTCGGGTTGGACTTGAACCACTGACCTCCAGATTACTAGACAGGTGTCATATCCACTAGGCTATTGAGCTGCTGGCTGATAGCCAGTGCTGGTTCTTATCCCTTACAGCAGCAGGTAGAGCACATCTATTCAAATGACATCGATTCTTGCATCGCGCTGTTTTTACTGCTACTAATTCACAAATTGCCCAACATCAATGTAAACAAATTGGATACTGAATAACAGCATAACAATTTGGATATCAAACTAGTTTTGTGTTGCCTTAGGTCTGGTCGCCATGGTCCCGATACAAATGAGAATTTTGTACTTTCTATCTCAACAGAAAAATATTTTCAATATTTCACTTTCAATAACACATCGAGACTAAAATGCATCTTTCATTAAAAACACAAACAAATTTGTTTTCATGGCTATTGGTTTAAGTTCTTCCTGTTTAGCAGGGTAATTATGATCCCACATACTATAATCACAGTGGTGGCAAACTTATGCTAAAATCTAGAAACTAATTTTTGCAGTGAATTCAGGAAAGGAATGTATAAAAACCTCCGAATGGACAGGAGGATACAAAACCACAAATGTCCAGCATTTTTGCCAATATAAAAAAAACGGTGACATTCATATCAAATGAAAAATACCATTCTTTTCTTGTGAAGTCATGAAAAGTGATTGGGGAGTTCACGTAGAGCAGGTTTCAGTTGAGTAAAACTTGTACAAAATGTGGCATGGTGCACATATTGAATACCCTGTGCAGTCTGTGAGAGCCCAGAGGAGGTCACATGATCAGCAAAGTACATCATGTGACACTTTTAGGGAGAATGGAACCCAAATATCCATGTGGATTGAATCACTGCAGCAATATTGGTAGAACACATCAATGAAATTTGAGAAAAATAGGACAATCTGTTCAGAAGTTATAAGGTTTTTAAGTTTCAGTCCTGCCACTGTCGGATGAGAATTTGATTACAACACTTTTGACATCATGTATGGACTGCGAGATTGAGAAAATATAAAGAGAACTATATTCGTGACCCGCTACAACAAAAGGATCCGAAAGTCAGGGGAGGACAATTTTCTGAGAATTGCATGACAATATACTCTAACTCTTCTATTTTAATTTAATATATAGCACAACTCATAAAAGTACTCGCTTGCGGAGATATCGCTGAATTTATTAGAGCATTTCAAGTGGTTGAGGAAATCAGTTTCGAGAAAAACGCTTTCAAAGTATCCTTCCGACGCTATCATGATCAAGGGGAGGCGAGACAGTTTTCACCGCTTGACAATAGAAGGTGTGCTCCTAGCAACCTCCCCGATGTTCATTCAAGCTTAGCGCCAGCGGTCTACGCACGACCAATCAGTAATCAGGATGCCACGCCCTGACCAACGAGATCACTCCCTCGTTGCTAGGGGCGGAGTCTAGCTGCGGCTCTAAATCCAAATCTTCGGACAAGTTTCTGTTCTGTAGAAAGTCGGAAAATCATGGCCCAGAAAAATGCTGATTTCTTGCCTTTTCGTAATTAACTCTGTGATTAAGTCCTCTCAGAGGTGCATGCGCATTGATATGCGCAAACGTGTAAGTCTTTCCCACCAAAACGCTTGTTGCTATGGTAGTTAATATACCCCCAACTTAATCATGCTCTCAGAATACCAATTCTGTAATTAAATGCTAATCAGACACTTAAAATACGGCCCCTGGCTTTTGAGCTACTTTCACCACAAGTTCCACATGAACACAAAAGTTAATGACTGATCCGCATTTCCAAAATGGCAAGTGCAGTTCTGCCTGGGGCTTGGCCCTCACAAGATATGAATGGGAGATTTGCTGGCATTGTACACCCAGCAAAGGGATATGATAATGGCCCGGCGCAAGCATAAACAACTTTATCAACAAGGATGCCTGTTTACCCTGTGGAATTAATAAGTGATGTGAGCTTTCACGTTATTCTTCTTTCAGGACATGGTACAGCACGGCATATAGCTGGATGTTTCTCCATGGCAACGCTGTGTCATCTTGGCCAACAGCAGAAGAGTGAGCATGATTGCTTGATGATGATTGATGATACCTTAGTCTTCAGAAACTATGAGGCAGCCAGTTGCGGATGAGAGTTGAGAGGTGGAGACGAGGAAGGACGTAACTGGATGATGATGATGATGATGACATACAGCAGTAAGTTGCCCCTCGTAGAACAAAGATAAATCATTTGTTTGTGGTGCCCCACAAAATACAGGGGGAAAAGAATTTTTACATAATTCAACATTCTGTTCGAAAACACATGAATGTCACTTCCTATGAGCAGTAACTTGCTTCCTTGGAAAGCAAACATAAATCATTTGTTTGTGGTGCCCCACAAAATACAGGGGGAAAAGAATGTTTACATATTCAACATTCTCTTCGAAAACACATGAGCAGAACAACTTGCCCCTTGGAAAACAAAGATAAATCATTTGTTTGTGGTGCTCCACAAAATACAGGAGGAAAAGAAATGTTTACATATTCAACATTCTGTTCCAAAACACATGAATGTCACTACTTACGGGCAAATCCTCATCTTCCCCCACACTAGAGGAATGTACTGTTTCAATGATGGTTACATAATTGGATACCCTGTTTCAAAGATGACAGGTGCGACCACTTGATTTAGAGTGGAGTCCTTCGCCTGATGGGGGGACGGTATACTCGTGAAAGAATGACAGTTACATCACCGGGTACCCTGCTGCGAAGAACACGAAAATGAACCACCCCACGATGGACATGCCTCCGGCCATCTGGAAAACGATGCTCCACTGACCGGTCTTGTGGAGGATGACCCCAACGATGTAGCTGGCCAGGAATCCCTGCAGTCCAGCCAGTCCATTGGTGATGCCTACAACACACCAAAATATCAAATTAAGGAGATCAAAACTATGAAGACGCTAAATCTAAAACATTGTTTTTCTTTGCCAACATCAGCACAGACATCTACAAACTAACTGTGAACAGGTGTTGATGACAATCCTCCAGATTATCTGTGACCACACAGCTCAAAAACCCACAGGTCAATATAAATTTCTACTTTTCTACATAGTCTAGTTAAGTTCTAAGCTTTTTAAAATGATACATAACTTGTTAAAATTGGACAATCCTTACTCATGCAAAAAGTGATTTGAATAAGAGTGAGTTAGGAGATGCAGTTTCACAAAAAAAGGAGTAAAAAAAAAGGATTAGGGCCACTCAGGCATGCTGTGCAGTTGTATCAATGAAAATGCATTCTATTTCACAGTGAAAGCAGCACCTGTGCAAAAAATGTGACTCCACAAAAGAAAAAAGAAAAACTGCTAATATCTCGATTTCAGTTAATCTATAAGTTTTAAGCAGCCAAATTCTAACAATAGGTACAGAAAAGATTATACTCTTCCAGGTAAGACAAAGTTTAAAGATTTGTGTAGGGCAACCCATATTACATACTATTGGTCCATTACAGAGACCCTACTTAGTGACTTTCTGTGATATTGAGCTGGGCAGTCGCATCTTATCATGAAGAAATCTGTGTGAGAGCATCCTATTGTAACTCCCTAGTAGATCCCGTAACCCTAAAAGATGATTCAGCAACGCAAGAAGGCACTATCATGAGGCTTCTTGACTTTTATTGTTCGAGTCTCACGCAACTTTTGAGACCAAATTTGCAACATTTGAGCATATTGTTACGAAGTCATGCCCACTTTTGTAACTGCATGTCACCCCAAATGGACACAATTTTGTGATTTTGTGTACATTTCCTATGGAAAACAGTGTCCTGTCACGAAACTCATGAAATCCTGATTATTTTTTTTACTATTAATCAATTTGATTAATTTTATACTAATTATGGTAGAAAAGTGGGGGGGGGGGGGGGGGGAGGGAAGGGGGGAATCCGCCCCTCCCCCCTCCAGTTTTAGCATTTAGCCCAAAAAAGGCCCAGCCTGATTAGGGTTTATAACTATTATGGTCAAAGTATGGGGAGGATAATAACCAGGGCCCTCTTACATAAAAAAGCTGCTATGATGGCAACTCTTGCTGCAGTGGCAAGTGCCATGGCAATTACTATAATGTACAAGAATACTGCTTCCTGGGGGGCATTTCATGAAGCGTTTTGTCTGACAAATTGGTCGCTCAAATGTGCTCTCAGCCAATCAGATGCAAGGATGTCAGTAGCTTATAACAGTTTGTCAGAAAAATAAATATCTGACAAAATGCTTCATGAAATGCCCCCAGATTGCTACCAGAAGTTGTCACTCTAACGAGAATTGTTATCCTTACAATCCATGTTCTCTGAAATGAGGCCCTTACTACTCATCAAACACCTAGACAAGTTACGGCTATGAACACTGACACACAAAGGTAAAATGAGAGATCAGAGAGCAGTATAAGTGTGAATGGAAGGATCTATCTCACCCCTTTATGCCAGCTACCCAATTAAAACGGCACGAGTGGCTACATTAAGTAGCAATAACATCCACCTTTTTCAAAACCTATGAATACAGATTCTACAAGACATTATGCAGCATGGCTTCAGATTGTAATAAGCATTTTATTCTGCAGCACAAGAGGCAGAGGAAAGTGAAACAGAGTTGTTATTAAGTTTACTGCCAAGGTGAAACTATCCTCCTTGATGTCTACTGGACACTGATTTACTCCAAGTGGGTTTTTCCAAGTTTGGGTAACAGAGACAAGACCCATGGATTGTACTCAGTGGAGGTAGTCTTCTCACAAGGCTGATAATCATATAAATTGAACCAGGTGAAGCTAAATGTCACTTAAAACAGCAGGCTAAGCAACTTGATGGGGAATTCAACAAATATTTATCACATTTGCTGTCAGTATGTAAAGTCTCAACAAAAATATGTGGATTTTTTTGGCATTCCAATATGCTCAGACAGTGGGGGGGGGGGGGGGGGGGGGGGGGGGGGATACATGACAGCTTAACATAAATTTTGAGAAGTATTTTCTTTTCCTCTGCCATGGTATGATCTAATACAAATAATGCACATTACAGAGGACATCAGTAAGAATTATCCATTCTGATTGTAACTTTCCAAACACACAAGGTGATGCTGAGTGTGCTTTGGACTGTTTAAATTTTAGTGACGGTGGAAAATCTTAGAAAAGCTTGACCAAGTACTGTGCATTATTTGTTTTTACAAAGCAGTAATTTTCAAAAAATTCTGAGGATGGCACCCACTCAAAGCTAACTGAAATGCTCACAGAAACAATTTGTGATACATAGGCAATGCAGAAAGGCCCAGACTGGCAATTGTTAGTACTGATGATTAGTACGCTTACAACCCAAGAAAGGAAAGTTGGGCCTTACAGAGTGTGTACAGTTCTGGTCAAGGTGAGGATTTAGCTTTTAACGTTTTGCGAGATATTCAGAAACCTCTCTATGAGATGTCAAGGAGTATGCAGTTCTAAGGGGTATCAAAAGTTTATTAGATGAAAATCGGTTTTGAAATGGCTTAGATATCCAAAAACAAGGTGAACCAAAGAATCCTAATAAAAGGCATGACCTGTCGCCTTTTATTATTATCACTTTTTTGGATATCTCAGCCATTTGAAAACCAACTTTCATCAAATAAACGTTGAATCCTTAAAATTACATGCTATTTTATTTTCCATTTAAGAGGTTTCTCATCATCTCACTTACATAGGAATGCTCAAAACATGAATCCCCACCTCAACCAGTACTGTACAGTCCCTTTAAAGTAAAACAAAAGACTGGTCACATGATAGCTCTTGGCCAGTCATTTGATGAGGATCCATGTCACCATTTTATAAAACACATAACACCTTTTCTATGAGATTCTGAAATCCCCGTAGACTTTGCATGGGATCTATCATAGTCCTGAGGGCAACAAGTCAAAAGGGAATGAAACCCACACAAACATAAGGATTGAGTGAACGCAGCAACATTGATAGATCACATCAGGAAAGTTCGAGGAAAATCACAGATAATCTGTTGAAAAGTATGAATTTTTAAATTTTCAGTGCAGCCATACCAGGATAAGAAGGGTAACTCTAATACAGTTCATGTCATGTATATTCGACAACATCAATAAAATACATAGAATATATTAAAGGACAAGTCCACCTTCATATACATGTGGATTGAGTGAATGCAGCAATATTAATAGTAGAACACATCAGTGAAAGTTTGGGGAAAATCGGACAATCCGTTCAAAAGTTATGAATTTATAAAGTATCTGCGTAGTCACTGCTGGATGAGAAGACTACTATAGTGTATGATGTCATATGCGTACAACCTGTTGTGAAATTCTCTTTTTATTTTCTTTATATGGTAACCATATAAAGAAAATAAAAAGAGAATTTCACAAAACGTTACTTTTTGAATTAAGTGCACATTTCTTCGACTTGTTACTGACATAATATGTTAAGGGTAATATTATTCCCCCTGCCTTCTGAAAGAGAGAAGTCAAGTGTTCTTTTGTTATGCGAGAAAATTGAGAATATGTTGAATTTTCTTTATTCTTTCTTTATGTCGTTGTACTCCTGTGACATCACAAGCTATAGTAGTCTTCTCATCCAGCCTTGAGTGAGCAGAAACTTCAAAAATTCATAACTTTTGAACGGATTGTTCGATTTTCCTCAAACTCTCAATGATGTGGTCTACTAATATTGCTGCATTCACTCAACCCACATGTCTATGAAGGTGAACTTGTCCTTTAAAAACAAATAATTTGTTTCAATGAAAAGTACCCATTCCCTCAATTTGTTATTGACATACTGCTAATGGTTATGTAGGTTTTCCCAGCCAATTTTGTAAAATTGTCATTCATTTTAATTTTTAAATGTGCATTCAAATTTGTATGTTTGAAGATGTGCAGTGACTTTGGTCACACGATTTCACATTTAATGCTTTCACATATGTTTTAGGCACCCAAATCCCTGGTCACAAGTTCAAAGTTGGATGTAAGCATTCATTTTCCAGTTTGGGCATGGATTATCAAGTTTGTGCATTCAAATTAGTGCAATGGGCTCAATAAGCACTTAAAAGCACTTTCAATTTCGTTTTTAAGCAAGTGATTCTGACAATTGAGCAATCAATTTTTCTTATGCATGTATAAATAGAAAAAAAAATAGGCAAGAGTAATCATATCAAGCTAATCATTGAATGTTACAGGTGGAGATGAAGCTGAAAACCATTGTCAAAATTGTATGTGCATTCAATGAAATAGAATGCCCAAATATGAAATAGTTAGGTTGCCACATTAGTCAATTTGAACGCAGAAAAACACTTTTGAATACCGGTAACGGCATTTCGATTCCTGATCACATTTGATGAACATAAATGCTTCTTACATGTATACGAAATTGAATGACAAAGCAATGAAACTGGCTATGAAAATCTAAATTAGTTCCCATGCTTTCTGAAAGATGTAAATCAAGTGCTCTTTCATTATGCTAGAAAAGTGAAAATATGTTGAACTTTTTTTAAATATTTTCTTCATAGCATTAGTCACACACTTGACATCACAAAGTGTTGTTGTCTTCTCATCCACCAATGGGTGCACCAAAACTTTAAAAAAACCCACAAAAAACAACATATCTTTTTCTCTCAAACTATGCTTATGTGTTCTATTCTTGCATTTCCTTAATTACTCATTTATAGATTTGGCGTTCTTTTCCTTAACAATAACAGGGAGAACACACACAGAAGGGACTCACCAAACACAAGCCCTGCATGGTCCGGCGTGATGTCCTGGGGATTGACACTGATAGAGCCGTTGCACATGGCCTGTGAGCCGACGATGACCACCATACAGGCCAGTGCCACAGTGGTAGCTGTGTGTTTTGGTCACCAGGAAGGACGGGATGGCGATGCCCACGTAGGCTATCGTCTGTTACCATGGAGACAGGAAAGTGGCAGAAGAATTTAAAGGCATAATTTACTTTGATGCTCTGAAAATAGTTCCTCAGATATACACAAAATGAACAGAGCAAGACTGATAGAGAGAAAAACTGCTCTTATATTTTAGGCTTTATTGCAAAACTAGGTAGGATGATGATACAACAGACCTACACATATGCATCAAATGTGATATCTCAAACATTTTTGAAATCACTGCTCCCAAAGGTAAACTGGACCTTTAAAACTTGATGCTCTGAACCTCAGATATGAAAGAGCAATGATTTCTTACTCTAGTGTGAATGGTGGTATCTCCTTAACAAAATTCTTACCAGCAATGTATACGCTATATATTTCGCGGGGGTTTTATTTTCGCGAATTTCGCGAGTCGGGAGCTATTCGCGAAATTAACAACACGCGAAAATATTACCTTCCAAAATGAATCCCTTGCCTTGATGATACGAACATTTCAGTACTAGTACTTGTATACCATGTCACGGCTTACCGAACAGACCATACTGGCTATTAGCTTGTTTACGCACGTCCACGTCTACTTACGAATACTGTAAAGAGCCAATCCATTATCGCAAGGGGACCACTCGTCAGAAATCTAGCGCGATGGACTTAAAGGGATCATACAGTTTTGGTTGAGACCTAATTTCGGGTTTACTAACAATTTTTGGTGAAATGATTAGAAACCTCTTGTGAAATATGAAAGAGTTTGTATTTCTATGAGGAAATCAACATTTATTTGATGAAGATTGGTTTTGAACTGGCTGAGATATCCAAAAAGAGCGATTCTAATAAAGTGTGGGACCCACACTTTATTACGATCGCTTTGTTTTACTTTGTTTTTGGATGTTTCAGTTATTCCAAACCCGATTTTTATCAAATAAACTTTGAATTCCTCTTAAAATAGTATGCTCTGTACTATATCATAAAGTGTTTTCTTGGCATCTCCCAAAAAGTTAAAAGCCCAATTCTTATCTCCACCAATACTGTACCATCCCTTTAACCACTTCAAAAATGTTGAATTCTAACTTACTGGTTCGCAGAGTTTGGCAAGTCTTTTTCATGCAGTGTATAACTAGTATCATTCTTATTTGCAAGTAAGTTGAAAATTCACACTTTCTTTGCCACTTCATATTTTCTCTGGTCCCCCAATCGCGAAAATGTGTGACAGCGGCAATTCGCGAAAATTTATGTACACGAAAATTATAGCGTATACAGTATTTTACATACCGGTAAATATATCATTTACTGATATTGAAAATGTATAGATATACAATGTAAATACAAAGGCAGCCCTAAATTACAGCTGTATGTCAAATTGATCAATACACATACATATTGACACAAATCTGAATAGAATTTCACATTCAGATGTGTGCATACACACCTGACACACTAACATAGATTTGTAATACTAAGTAACCAGTACGTGGTGAATTCATATGTATATCAATGTGCATTCATACAGATTATAGGCATGATGCGAGTATGTTTTGGGAAGATAAAATTTAGATGTAGAACTACAACCACTGAATACATCTATTTTTTAAATTTTGGATAATGCAGGTCAGCAGCTTGATGGGCATACATCGGGTAAATGCCCACAAACTGTTTCCAACTAAATTACAAAAAGGATAAGTTCATTGATTTCAAAAACAAATTGAGACTATTAAAATTGGTGCATTTGCTCAAATACAAGCATGTCTAAGACACAGTTCAAGTGTAAATTATTTTATAACACATAATGACTGGTTTATAATTGTTTCTGGGGTGACAAGACTTTGTATCTACAAAATGTAAAATGTTCAGGAGAGCAAAAAAAAAAAAAAACAACAAACAAACAACCCTCCCCCCCCCCCCCAAAAAAAAAAAAACCCACACACAAAAAAACAACAACAACATAGCAGCCAAAGCACTATATCAAATGGGATAGCCTTTCCTTTGACATGCCATGGTGGCTCCATTTGGGGGTAACACAGCTAGGATTTGGACAGGACATCACTTCACTGATTATCTGAACATTAATTTTAAAAAAAAGCCATTTTCACCAAAAATTTGAGATATAAGGTCTTGTCACCCCAGGTACTAATTTACTGACAGGTATACCTACCACAACAACCTTCCTTGCCACTCCCACTCGAAAGCCTTTCTCAATTAGCCAATCACCAAGCCAGCCGGATCCCACAGAGGCGATGAAAGCCAACACCCATGGAAGGACATTAAACACCCAGCCCTATACAGAGTGTAAATCAAGCCAAAGCATGAGGAGATAAATTTCAAGGGCCACTTCTCGTGACTAAACCTGCTGGTAAATTTTATCTTTTAAAATCATTCCTGATGTCCTCACCATAATAAGTAGCAACCTTTAGATTAACTGTGTAAGGTGTCTGAAGGGCCCATTGGGTCATACTGTTTAGACATTCAATGAAATATAAAGAAAGAAATATGTTTCTCTTTGACGGTAGTGATGATAGGCAAAACCTCACTCTATGTTTAGCTTGACTTTGCAAACTATTCCTATAATTATGACATCCACAAAATGCAGTAGGAGTCTGCCGTTCCTATGGACAGGAAGCAATGGGTCAAACTGAAGTGAGATTTGATATTCACTATTCAGCCATCAATTCAGATGACTTGCAAATGAGGTTTTCATTAAATCATGTATCACAACCAACACAATTGGATAGCAATTCATCACATCTTTCTGCATATTCTGTGTTGGAACACAGATATGAAATGCATTGACACTAGGACATAATGCTTTAAATGGTTTATCTATCTACTTCATGCATTCAGGGAAGGAGAACTATGGCTTACCGTACATACATGCCATATATGGCACGTATATTGTGATTTAGAGAATTGATACCTGTGAGATGATTTACATGAAAATTCATGATCTAGAACCAAAATGACACAGTGAAACAGAAGTATCACTTTTCTTGAGAAAAAATTAACAATTTCCCACCCTGGATACCACTTAAAATGCATTTGTATATCAGGAGGAAATTTCATTGCCTACTGTGAATTTTTGCTAATATCAGTCAACATGCCAGACTGTCAGTCACAAAAACAAACACAATGTGAAATATACCACATGTGCAGTACCGAAATTGCATAACTTTATGCATGATCTTACATTACAGGGAGGAGTGTCAATATCTCAGGGACATGACTACATCTAGTATTGAAAAAATGAGTGCTGTATGAGGAGTGAAAGACATTCATGTCACTTACCTTTCCTTCTGGAAAACTTTCTGTGAAATAAGTTGGTAGCCATGACAGTGCAGTGAAGAAAACAAAATCTATACATTGGTGTGATAACAGCATGCCCCTGGAAAACAAATGACAAAAAGGAAAAAAAAACTACAATCAAAGCCACAAACAGGAAACTGTTGACAATGTAACAGTTTATATAAAATTTATTATTGGAAAATTGAGCAAAGAAAGTGGGATTCCATCGGGATTCGAACCCGAGACCTCCGGATGCTAGCCCAGTGCTCTACTGACTGAGCTATAGAAAGCCTTTCGTTCAGTGTTCGTCCCAGAAACCCTAAATTTTGTTTACGTTAGTTTAAATGAAAAAACGAGTCAATGATCACTACAGCATTGGGTATTCTTGCTTTACTTTGCAGCTCAATACTCAAAATTGTGTGAGTAGCAGTCACAAAGTTAGCATGATTCAAGTTTCACATTGGAGCAAGTTTTTGTTTTTTTTAATCATTTATTCTTTTAATTCTTTATTCATTCTTTGTTTTTTATAGAGGCAGAATATAGTTGTAGCACTGTGCACCCAAATGGTTGACTGCTTCACATGTGTGTGAAGGAGCCTGGAGTGTGGGAAGACCATGGAATGGGATACTTGCTCAACTTGGATGTATTCAGAAATCCAGCTTTGTATGCAGCACACACACAGCCAAAGAAGCTTGATTGGAATAGAATATTACCACTGAATGTATGCTTTGGTACACACATTCACTGACAAGCAATTCTATTCTACAGGGCCTGCATTAGGCTAGGTGTGATTTTCGAATGTACCCTGGTGGCCAGCAAATGACGATCAAGTCAGTCAAACCAACACTACACTTGTATTTCCCCACGCTGTATGGTCTTTGATGTAGCTAGCCAGTGCAAGAACACAGTAAATACCAGAGTTGTGAAGATACTGATACAGATATTGGGGCAAGCACAAAGTTTTGAACCAACTTTTTTTTCCTTCATGTTTCCCCCCTTCAAACCCACAAAGTCAACTATGCAAAACCCCAAAAATAATGACTGTTCAGAGATGTACACACTTTCACTTCATTTCTGCAACTTTCCAACACTAGTAAATATCTAAAGACACCCCAATGCAATGGCAACACCATTACTTGATTGAACCAAGTTTTATAAATGTGTGAATCATAGGTACTGTTTGTTCAAATGATTGCATTTTATAAGGCCCTTGAGTTACAAATTTTCTTTATCATTTCATTTTCTCTTTTTTTATATCTTTTTGGGCAAGTTAAATTCATGTTTGGGCAAGTGTTCTGTTACAAATTGAAAATCTGCTTGCCTGACTAGGCAAGTGGTGAAAAAAAAAGTCACATAGCACACTGCATGTGAGCAGGGAGGTGAGTAAAAGTCACTAATCTTACCCACTGAACCACATCAGCTTCTAATTCACAACAAACAAGGCCTACAGGGAAAAGTTACAATGATCCTGGTGTGACAATCTACTCCCCATCCCCTTGGAAAAAAAAAGTTTGGGGAAGAATTCATCTTTTCTGTTAACATCACATGGTTGGAGAGTTTGTATTTCAGTTCCATTCAAATATCTGGGATAGATCATGGGCTTTCCAAGGAGCTCATTCTGCCTACCAGATGAAAATACAGGTAAAATCCTGTACACAGTACATGTAGGCATTGTCATATCTGCCAAGCTGGATATTTTCTCTTGGGATATTACCAAACCAACCAAAACTCATAATGTCGAGTCTTTACTTTCTACATAAAAAACAAACAAACAAACTTACCAGAAAGGCACTTTTGACATTAATGTAAGGCAGGAGAATGGCTTGACTTGTTTCCCTGAAGACGACTTCTCTTCTGAGACAGATCCGTTGCCATTGGATACCAGTGGCTCCAGGTCGTCCCTCTGGTGCTCCATCCGCTTTGCTGCTGCTTCCCGCTGTCTGGAATGCTTGGAAAAGAGGCGCATGGCAACGGTCCAGAGGATGCTGAGCGAACCGAAAAGGTAGAAGACGGAGTGCCAGCCATACTGCTCCAGGAGTATGGAACCCACAAACCCATTTACCAGCGTCCTGCAGGATAATTGAAGAGGACCCATACACATACATGTAATGTGGTTTAGTTCATTCACATCATTGGTAATCCCTTTTCAAAAATGATCTGATATCTGTAAGAGGTGTATAGCGCCACCTCTAGAGAGAAACATTACAGTGAATAAAGTCTAGCAGTTGTACTCTTAGACCCGATGTAAAATGTCTTCAATCAGTATGATTCCCCACCATTGATAGTGAACCCGAGTCACTGTAGGGTAGCTGAGAGATCCAGCATACAACAGCAATGATACAATATCCATTACTCTTATTGAAAAAACACCCAAACAATTAACACACTTGATTGCCTGAAGGTCCACTGCAGTATAATGACATGAAAAGAAGACGATTATTGGTGAAATGTCAAGTTCTATCCTTTCTGCGTTCATGTCTTAAAAATAACCTGGAACTTCTTCTGGAATAATCTCCCTTTCCCTCCAGTAATGCATGTTCCTATAACTCTTGCACTGTCCCTTCTGGCAATCCTGTTTACATTAACTCATTGAATCCTGGTGTAGGTTTCTGCATCTTGTTTTCATTAACTTGGTGATTCTAAATCTAACTGTATATTAAGAAAGACTTGACAGAACTCATTCAATCCACTGAATCTGCATGATATCAGAAAAAAAAAAATGGAAATTTCAGAGAGATGTAATAACTTCAGTCTTCTCAAATTGGTTGCATGAATTTCAGGATCACTAACGTAATTAGTGATTCGGAGGCAGTTGGTGATTCTGCAGTTGAAATTATACACAATTGTATATGACCAAAATTTCGTTCAAATGAAAGGGGTCTTATTCTATCTTCACTAACTCAAAACGTAGAAATTTGCAAGAAAAGATAAAACTATAAACCACAGAAATGTGGTGTGGGGGACTTGAGAGTTTATAACACATGTACATAACTTTGCATATTTGTTAACAGTATAGACCTGTCATTTGAATGTGCTATATGAGATAATGGACTGCCTTCAGCAATGTAAAAATGAACGAAAAAAAAAGTGATTTCTGAAATATTCCTGAAAATGAAATCATAATCTACTATGCATCCTACAAATGTCTGCATTTCATGCATATGAAAAACTATATTCTGAGCTAATTACCTGCAAACAAAATGAGGGATAAGAAGAGAGAGTGAATTCGAATATCAATGGTAAATTTAGAATGATTATATGGTGGGCATTTTTGTGCATTTGGTGCTCAACTTACTAGCGTAAAAATAAGAACATGTGAATATTCTTCTTCTTTTCTTTTTCTTTTCTTTTTTTTTTTTGGGGGGGGGGGGAGGGAATTATTAGAGCGTGCACAGATACACTGTCTCTGTCTCTCCCACACACACACAAACACTCACAGACATTACACCATAGAAGCAGATCCAGCTCATAGCAGATAGTTTCAAGACCACAGGAGTTTCTTTGCTACTTGGATTTCAGTCATTGTAGCTTCGTAATTCTGTGGTGTCTTGCACGACAGCCCGAATGAGACACAATCATGGTGACATTTTTGGTATATTCTGGTATGGAGTAGAAGCTCATTTTAGAATGTATGTATTCAACCAATATCTATCCATCTACAAATGGGTGATTCCTAATCCTGGATCGCAATTATCAAGACATGTTCTCATTCTTACCCAAATCCTGTGGCAGCAAATAAAGTTGCTATGGCATTTCCCTTTCTGGCGGCGGACACCTTTTCTCCGACTAGACTACTCATGGAAGGGTAATGAGGACCTTTTGCAACAAAGTCGGCCAGAAGGACAAGGTACCAGAACAGGAGAGAGGAAGATATAATGAAATATTTAACGCTCAACAGGTACAGTGTAAACTGTAAGAGATGATTCAGAATGGCAAAGATACCCTTTAGGCCTGAGCTCCATCCTTCATTTAATATAACTGTTTGCACTGTTTGGGCCAGTGACCAATGATGACTGATGGTGACTAATGATCATTATTCTAGCTTTATCTGTAAACCTACAATGATAAAATTCAAACTGGTAGATAAAATAATGGTGGACTACACGCAATAATTTCAAACTGAAATGAAATGAAAAGAAAAGAACACAACTTGAAGTTACACAATTAAAATAGTAGTAAAACTACTCTATGCACAGTCAACAAATCTCTTGACATTGTAAAATTTGCATTTCAGTGGAAATTATAAAGCGTGGATGACTGAGATTTAAACATAATTCTAAACAGAACAAGATTCCTTTCTTTTCTTTTCTTTTCTTCTACAAGAAATAAAGCAATCAGAAAGTTGATAGGGCTTGAAGGACATGGCTAATGGTACAGCGCTTTTCTTTCAGGATCAGTTTAGATGATCATGGAGACATCATAAATTTGGGAAAGTAAAGACATAAACAAAACATTTGCTTTGAAATGAAGAAGTCATACCTGGCTAGAAAAAAGAAATATCTGGAGGTAAAAAACAAAATCTGGGATAAAATATGACGAAAATGGTTGGTACAAGCTCTTCACTATCCAAAATTTTCAGTTGTCCACATCAGCACTCACGTTTGAACTTGCACTTTGAACCGTACTGGGTTTTAATTTGCTCTAAAAATCAAATTTCATTCTGTATGTCCATTATGACCATGAATGTGAGAATGACCCCAAAAGCCTGCATCTCTTTAGATTTACATTACAATGAATGGAAAATGAAGATATGATGCAAAATTTTTGCACTTAGACAGAATGATTAAAAAAAAAAAATCTTTAAAAAATGGTGCATGAATCTCCTTCTTTGAGGAAGAGGTTATGCTACAGTGTATGCTTTAAAGAATAAGCTGGACGAGCATTGGAAGAAGTGTGTATTTGATTATGAGTAGCTATGTACTATGTATGTCCTTGGTCTCAAGCAGTTTTCACCCTTCCTTGCCATGTGTAGGTCCCTTAGATTTTTTTTTTTGAATTTTAAGATGTATGTTTGAATGAGACTAGCCCAGGCTATATTAATTGGAAGGATCAAGAGCAGCCGAGGATACAATCCTGATTGATAAACAGGCTCTGACCTACAGCATCGTTCCAGAAAAGTATATCCATGGGAAATTACCACATATTGCAGCAAACAGGTTTAACTTGATATACACACTATACTCACTCTGAGCTAAGCCCTGCAGGAGGCGTACAATAATCATGAGTGCCAGGGCGCCCTCTTTTGACTCCACAAGGTAAGGCACAATGGGAGTTATCACAGTCAGGACGGCCCAGAAGAGTGCACACACAGTTATTACAAGATCCCCGCCGACACGGTCACTCAGACCCCCTCCTGGGATCTGCAGGACAGGGTAACCCCAGAAGAAGGAACCCAGAACCAAACCCTGTAGCATACACGGAAAAGACAGAAACATCATCACCAGGACCATCACATTAATTGACTGGATGCAATTGACTGAGTTTTTGAAGACACAACTGCGCTTACACTAACCAGTCAATAAAGTTGGCATTAAGAACAAGAGACCCGCGGGTCTAGCGCTCACCTGAGTATCGCAAGTTCACCTTTCACGCAGTCACTAATCTAATATTATTCACAGCTCTACCAAAATTTTTACCAGGCATTCGCAAGTAGAAAATGAAAATGTACAATAAGGGCCCAAATTTTTTAAGATTCCTTAATTTGGGGGGAATGGGGCCCCCTGGGGCCCTCTGGGTGGGGCATGGTGCCCATTTTTATAAATTGAGATCCTGACCCCCTAGGGATGCTACCTGCCAAGTTTGACGAAAATACATCATGAGGTTTTCAGGAAGAAGATGAAAATGTACAATTCAGGCCCCCATTTGGACCTTCCCAACCGACCCCCCCCCCCCCCCCCCTGCCCCCAAGAGGGGCACCCCTGGATCTCCTATGAACAAACTTGAAACTACAGTCATTAATGTACTCACTCATAGTATTATCTTAGCTCTATAACTTCTGATTCTAGAGAAGATTTTTAAAGATTACTTCATTTGGGGGGTTTGGGGCCCCCCTGGGGGCCCCCTGGGTGAGGCATGGTGCCCATTTTAACAAATTGAGATCCTAACCCCCTAGGGATGCTACCTGCCATGTTTGGTGAAAATGGGTCATGGGGTTCTGAAGAAGAAGATAAAAATGTACAATTTAGGCCCCATTAGGACTCCTCCTCACCCCCCTCCCCTGGGTCCCAAGGGGGGCACCCCTGATTCTGCCATGAACAAACTTGAAACTACAGTCATCAATGTACTAACTCATAGTATTAACTTAGCTCTATCACTTCGTGTTCTAGAGAAGAAGATTTTTACAGATTCCTTAATTTTGGGGGGTTTGGGCCCCCTGTGGGCCCCCTGGGCGGGGCATGGTGCCCATTTTAACAAATTGAGTTCCTAACCCCCTAGGGATGCTACCTCCCAAGTTTGGTGAAAATGGGTCATGGGGTTCTCAAGAAGAAGATGAAAATGTACAATTTAGGCCCCATTAGAACCCCTCCCCACCCCCCTCCCCTGGGTCCCAAGGGGGGCACCCCTGATTCTGCCATGAACAAACTTGAAACTACAGTCATCAATGTACTAACTCATAGTATTAACTTAGCTCTATCACTTCTGGTTCTAGAGAAGAAGATTTTTACAGATTCCTTAATTTTGGGGGGTTTGGGCCCCCTGGGGGCCCCCTGGGTGGGGCATGGTGCCCATTTTAACAAATTGAGTTCCTAACCCCTTAGGGATGCTACCTGCCAAGTTTGATGAAAATCGGTCTTGGGGTTTTCAAGAAGAAGATGAAAATGTAAAAAGTTTACGCACGACGCACGACGCACGACGCACGACGGACGACGGACGACGGACGACGGACGCCGGACGCCGGACGACGCACGACGCACGACGGGCGCCGGACGAAGGGCGATCGCAATAGCTCACTTGAGCCTTTGGCTCAGGTGAGCTAAAAATCAGATTCAGATCTAAATCTAAGCTTTGTATTATTTTTTACAAGTAATATCATCATTACTATAACTATCACCATTACTATTGGTGTACATTTTTCTATCACGACATTTTTCTCACAGATTGTTGTAATTGCAGTAAACTCGCTTTAAATTAAAACGAAGTCCTCGGGACTGGCAGTTTTCTTTCATTACATCGAAATTACATTCTAACCTCACAAATAAACAATAACAAACATAGAGTGGATAATGTTGTGGCCTGAATTTTTATTTAGTTGCAACCAGAATTTTGTTATACCCGTGTTCGTTATAATGAGCGTGCACTGTACTATTCAAGTTTTCATGCCAAGCTGCAAAACGCCCAGATGGTACCTCTTATTTAAAGGGATCGTATAGTTTTGGTTGAGACCTAATTACAGGTTTCTAACATTTTTTTTTTTGTGAGATGAGAAACCTCTTATGAAATATCGATATGAAAGAGCATGTAATTCCATGAGGAATTCAACGTTTATTTGATGAAAATTGGTTTTGAAATGGCTGAGATATCCAAAACAGAGCAATTCTAATAAAGTGTGGGACCCAAATTTTATTACGATCGCTTTGTTTTACTCTGTTTTTTTGATGTTTCAGTCATTCCAAAACCCGATTTTCATCAAATAAACTTTGAATTTCTCTTAAAATGGTACGCTCTGGACTATTTCATAAGTGGTTTCTTGGTATCTTGCAAAAAGTTACAAACCCAATTCTCATCTCCACCAATACTGTACCATCCCTTTAACTCCTTATGATTTGTAAAATTCAACTTTACAATTTGTTTTAGAGCAGAGTTTTTAAAACAATTATCATTTAAATGCCTTTCTCCTCAATGCTGTGGTATACTCACCAGTTGTGCTTTATCCCAGTTGAACTCATCAGCGAGAGAAACAGCTACAATGGACATGGCAGTTCGGCAAGAGTAGGCGAGGGTAGTCCCAACAAACAGCACAAGAGTCCATTGCTTGCGCTCCCTCCTGAAATGAGTATACAAACACACAAGATATGATTTGATTATGCAACCTATACATAAATACACTGTATCATGCATTTCTCCATATTTCACTTGTATTGTAATGTTGCAAACTTGCGAGTTGGATCATTACAATGCATTTAAATAACAAAAAAGACAATGTACACAGATAATCAAACTAGGACAAGACAAGACTCAATACAGCTGAAAAACAGATGGAACAAGGAGATGAAAACTCAAAATTGAGATGTTCAAGCATGCATGCCATACAGTCTGGAAATAATATTCAAATACAGTAAGATGTGAAGCACTTAAATCGCATGAATCACAATGAAATAGACATTTTACATTCTATGTAATGTATGCAATGCCAATAGGCATTTTACATTGCATGCTTAGAGAATAGTGGACACTTGTTGACATGCCCATTATTAGGACATGATATTTTAAGTATCAAAGAATATTTCTACATATTATCTCAAAAAATCAATCTCAGTTGCTATCATTTGTAGGGTAATAATCCTTAATTGCGACAAGACTAGGTGCCTACATGTATATGCTGCAGGGGCAGTTTCAATCATTGATAAAAACAGCTAGAGAGTGTAAGTGAGGGTACTCTTGCACCTCATTGGGCCTTTTCATCAATAAATGAAATGGCTCCTGCCGCGAATAATAGGCACCCTGTCAGCTGTTGCAAACAGGGATCAAGTTTAAATTCTGCTATCAATTTTAATATACACTACATCTACATTGGTATATTCTGGAAATCAAATTTTGATTGCTTTTAGAAAGAATGTGAATTGTTTTGATAATGCTTTACATTTCTAATTCTGGGCCCTGTTTTATGAAGAGTTATAACTGATTATATAGTTGATTTCAATCATAAGTCTATGGCAGCCTGTGGCTGTGTGTTAAGGAAATTTAAAATCAATTTATCTTAATGGAGCACTGATCTTCCAACAAGTCTGCTGAAGAAGCAACAAACAACTCTCTCATATTGAAACTATGGCTATGCTATGCACTCACTCACAACAGCAACATCAATACAATTTACAAAATACATAGACCCTGCTATATCCGATCCCTTACGCAGAGACTCCAACCCTAAGCACCTTCTGATCTGGAGATTCTCCCGCCTGAAACCCCTAGCAAACGGGAGACTCCAACTTGATGTGCGCGAAGCGCATATCACGAGCGCTAAGTTCCTTGTGGCCGGGGTCCAGGGCCTGCTTGGGCCCTGGAAGCTCTAATAATTAGGGTTCTTGATGCTCTCTCGTGCTATCTAAGGCTTATTTTTCAACATACGGAGACAAAAAGTAAGAAATCATTTCAAACAGGAGACACAGAGCCAGGGTGGGAGAAATTAAATCTCAAACGAGAGAACGGGAGATTTTGCAAAAGTGGGCTTTCGGCGGGAGATCTCCCGTCGAAAGCGGGAGAGTTGGAGTCTCTGCTTACGGAGAGTTAACATCACACTTCAGCATGGTCATGGAACTTTGTGAGACCTGTGCCGTAGGCCTCCTACGGTACTGCACATGATAATGTGGTGTGTGTTTGTTGTTTTTCTTGTTCACTTACTCTGACCACTGTGATGAATGATTTGGAGATCTGGCCCCTGGCCGAGGCGATGAGCTGGCACTGCCACTACCAGATTTTTTCGTCATTTCAGCAAAAGGAAGTCTGCCTACCTCTCTACGCTGACCGTTAGTAAGCCCCGACCCCTGGGTTACTTAGAAACGGGAATGTTTCCTGCAGGTGTTGTAAGGTGAGTTTGTTCCCGTGGGAAAACGCCGCGACTGTTGGGGGTTGGTTGGGGTAAAAAGGGGCACGGGTCCCACGTCACACCTCCTGGATCCAACAGCAGCTACCACCACGCCACGCCGGCAGCTCCGGCGGGTATCTCATTGAGGTGTCGGTAGTAGGCTAGGCACGGCCTCAGATGCACTTCAACAGGTTTGTCTCTTATCGATCAAGATAAAGATCTGAGTTTTTCCAACAGGCTTAATGTCACATCATCCCGAGATGAGCACACGTAGGACAAATCTAACAATTACGGTTATGAAAATGAATGTGATTTAAGTGTCTTCTTACGACCTGCCAAGAATTCGAGATCATCACTTTCGCATCGGCTTTATGTGACGTGCGCGCGCGTGCGTACTCGTCCATAGAGATTATTAGTATACATCTCTATGTACTCGTCTCAAACTTGCGCGTTATTAGCACTGTAGAAGCACGCATACACTGATCACGATCCCCCCCCCCCCCTCTTTCCCCAAAGTGTAAACCACTAGTACTTCACCAACATGTACAATACCTCATCAAATCCGAAACGAACACAATTTGGAGGCGCCACATTTTGAAATAATCCTCGCAAAATTATGCAGACTCACAGCATAGTAAGATGAGAATACAATTGCATAATTTGAAGCACAATTTGCGCTTCCATGAGCAATTTCACTTGGACAATTTGGCAAAGCAGATTATGGTATCATTATCATAGATATATCCGTGTTAGTTGTATTGACTTTGGACAAAATAAAAGAAAGTTTCAAAAGTTTAAAACTTCTTTTTGTTTTCCCTTCAAAGACACTTATGCAAACTGGATGCTAGAATGTCATTGTCAATCCTTTTTTATGTAAAAAAAAAAAAACACAAAGCAGACTTTCCACAGGATTGGAAAGATGCTAACATTACCCCTCTTTTCAAGAAAGGTTCTCGTGTAAACCCGAACAATTACCTTCCAGTGTCTTTAACCAGCCATGTCGTCAAGGTGCTCGAGCGAATCATGTACGATCACTTAATGGAGCATGCAGTGGTTAACAATTTGATATCATGTCACCAACATGGCTTTCAGAAGAAGTGCTCGTGTGTCACTCAGCTTTTGGAGTGCCTTTTTGACTGGACGCAAGCATATGATGACAAAGTAGGAGTCGACATTATTTATTTAGATTTTCAGAAAGCATTTGACACTGTGTCCCCCACAAGTCACTTCTACAAGCTTAAGCATCTCGGAGTACGTGGTCATGTTTTAGCCTGGATAGAATCCTTTCTAAGTCGGCGAAGACAGAGAGTTGTCCTTAGAAATGGTGTTTCAACTTGGAAGAATGTGACAAGCGGAGTTCCGCAAGGGTCTATATATATATAATAGGCCCTTTGCTGTTTTTGTTTGACGTCAATGACATTCCAGACACCGTCTCATCCACTGCCAAGATGTTTGCTGACGACACTAAAGTTTAGGCCTATAGGAAGATTCTCACTAAATCAGATTGCGACTCTCTTCAAAATGACCTAAATGAACTGGCAGCGTGGTCCAAACGCTAGTTGCTTGACTTCAATGCTGAGAAATGTGTTGTTTTACGCATGTACGTGCAGCTTTGGATTATCAGTACTCCCTTAATGGCATGCATCTACCCACAAGAAGTGTCTAGCCAAAAAGATCTGTGTGTTACTGTAAACAACATTCTCACTCCAGCAAATCATATCCAACAGATAGTCACAAAAGCAAATCAGAAGATTGCCATGTTTCGACGCTGTTTTACAGGATTCAGTGAAGTTAAAGTCACCACATTCTACCAATCTATAGTGAGACCAGCATTGGAATATGCATCCACAGTTTGGAGTCCTTTTACAAAGAAAGACATTGAAGCACTGGAGAAGGTGCAGACAAGATGCTTACGTTTATGTAACGACAAAATCAGACTGGAACCTCTTCAGGGGAGAAGAATCAAGACTGATCTTATAGATACCTACAAGCTTCTAAATGGCCATTACAAAACCAAGCCAGATATTTTCTTCTCTACCCCACCTAAAACACTAAGAGGTCACTCTTACAAGTTGTATCATAGACGCTACAAAACCCGACTTGCTGGCCACTTCTACTCTAATAGAGTGGTCAAGCCGTGGAACTCCCTCCCAGAGCACGTTGTGTCTGCACCCACTGTGGCATCCTTCAAGAATAGACAGAGCCCTTCCCACAGGAATAGAGGGCTAATCAACCAAGTATCCTGAGTAAGTAAGTATCTTGTACTAAGGTCAATGGGAGATTTGCAATGCTCAGCAATTCTTACCATGTCTCTAAAGTCACATTGAGTGATAACAAGTTCATTCATAGATCCTCCAGTGGAATGCACAGGGAATGCACTCACAAGGAGGAGATGTAATAGCATACATACTGCAGGGCTCCACACTAACTTTTTTTTTTGGTGGCCCGATGGCCCGATTGGGCCACCAAAATCATTGATTTTTATTTTTTGGTGGCCCGAAAGTAAAATCTGGTGGCCTGAAAAAATATCAAGAAAAACATAAGAAATAAGAAAAAATAGATAGGTCTTATAAAACATAAAATAAGTATTACTGAAGTGATACAGGTACCTATATCTAAAACAAATGAATAGAAAATTCAATCATCTTACCGTTATTCCGAGTTCTAAGATTTAGCAAATATTATAGGCTTATAATTATATATCAGTTTAAAAGTTGATGCCTATTTAGGTGGTCAAAACTTATGTTTGAAATGATAAAGTGGGAGCATTTGCAGACACTTGTAAACATCCGACATTTGCTTTGGCATTTTGTCTTGGCATTTTGGTGGCCCAATCGAGCCACCAAACATTCATTTCTGAAATGTTGGTGGCCCGACGTGCGTTTTTGGTGGCCCCGGGCCACCGGGCCACCGGGCCACCGTTAGTGTCGAGCCCTGCATACTGTCTGAATGTCATGAAACAGTCCACGTCATGGTGTGCAAGAAACATGGTTTGCACATAAACAGTCTTTCCAAATTCCGAATTATAAATGCCTTTCGAAAAATCGCACAAACCAGTGTGGAGGAGGCGTGGATTTTTATATACATAACTCATTATATTTTGATTATTTGACAGATGAAAATGATGTAGAAATGCAGACGATTAAGCTGTATATAGAAAATTCAGAAATCTCGATAGTTAACTACTATAACCCATGCAAAAAGATCAGCATATATGGAAACCACAAATGCATTAATGACGTATGTAACAAACCCCAAGAAAGTAATCATTGTTGGGGACTTGTGACTCCCACAACAATTTGTGGGGCAGTATAAAAACAGATACCAATGGAAGAATACTTGAAGAGTTTTTGTTAAATACAAATTTGGTTGTTTTAAATGACGGATCAGGTACTAGAAAGGACCCGTCCTCAGGAAAAATGTCATGTTTGGATTTGATTATAGTGTCAGCTGAATATGGCTACCAAATGCATCTGGGAAATCATCACAGTGGAACACAGGAGTGACCATGTTATAGTTGGTACAAAGTTATTTTTAGGAAGTGCACTGAAATCCCGCACTGAACAAAATGAAGTGGAAAGGAAATGGTCGACGAAAAATATAAATTGGGGCATATTTCAGAAAAAGTGTGAGGAAAAATTAAATGAAACGTGTTTCGGAAGTTTTGAAATGTCCACATCGCCAGACCTGCATAGTAAATTCATGCGATGTTAGACACAAATCTTAGAAGACGTAAGTCCGATCAAATCAAAGGGCAAAAGCAAACCAGTTCCATGGTGGACAAAAGAGTGCTCCACAATCACAAGGGAGCGTATAACAGAATCAGAAATAAGTTAACTAAACATTGGACTAAGAAATTGCAAGAAGACTATCATTTGAAAAAGTCTCAAGCTCAGAGAATTATAAGACAAGCAAAAAAATTATTGGTTATCTTTTCAACTCGGTCTTAATCGTTTCACGACGGTATCTCAAATCTGGAAAACGGTAAAAATCCTAAACGGAACCCCTTCCACGGGTATACCAACCATCCCAACATTAAAGGTGGATGGGCTTCCCATTGTGGAAGATAGGAAGAAAGCAGATTACTTGGGAGAATATTATAGATCATGTGGACAAGAAGAAACATCTGATGACATAAATGTAGGGGTTTCAAGAAGTGAAATATTCTGAAAATACTTCAGTGTTGTCCGTCCTAAATGAATCTTTTCATATGACGGAGTTGGACATGTAGGCCTATAAAATCCAGGAAAAGGTCCACCCCAGGAGAAGACAGGGTAGGATATGAAGTATGTCAGCATTTATATGAATAGAACGTTTGAGTATACGTACATAGAAAAACATAATATTTTGATCCCAGTACAACAAGGTTTTCGGAAAAACCGAACATGTGTGGATAACATTGTTAATTTGGAAAACGAAATTCAGAAACATCTGAAAGTGAACGCCAAGACCCTGGCGGTTTTTATTGACTTAAAGAAAGCATTTGATTCTGTGTTGAATAAAACTCTTCTTATAAAGTTATCGAAACTTGGCGTATGTGGAAATATGTATTCATTTCTAAGAGCATTCTTATTGAAACGCACTTTTCAAGTTCGAGTGGAGCATGAGTTATCCAAAACAATGAAACTATACCGAATGGGCTTCCGCAATTAAGGGAGTACATTGAGCCCATTGTTATTACACATTATGATGTCTGACATTCTGCTCAGGACCGACATCCAAACCTTGCTGTTTGCTGATGATTGTGTAATCTGGCAGTCGGGAAAGGACATTAGGATAATGAGCACCGCGTTAGAACAACATTTAAACACCTTGGATGGCTGGTTTTTATCGTGGGGACCTAAAATCTCTCACACAAAAACCACACCTATGCTGTTCTCTCACACTCCTAAGGAAGCTATTTTGTCCCTCAAGATAGGGAGAGAAATATTTTAACGACAAATAAAGGATGAACATAAATATTTAGGAGTAATTTTCGATAAGAAGTTAAATTGGAGAGCCATATACATGAAGGGGCATTCAGATGCAAATGTAAAATCAACATTCTGAAGAGTTTAACTCATGTGGAATGGATTAGAGGCTCAATTAAATTATTTACTGTCTGTATATAGAGCAATAATTCGTTCTTTGATAGATTATGCTTGTGAAGCATATGATTCAGCTTCATCGCATGTAAAAACATTCTCAATTCAGTACAGTATTCCAAGCCCTCAAAATCTGTCTAGGAGCCAGTATAGGCACCTCTCTGACAACCCTGCAAGTAGAATCAGGTGAATTACTACTAGATCTACGAAGGCAAATGTTGACTGCTCGATAAGCATATTGACACTGTTCCAAACCATAAAAAATGCTGGCAATTTAATTTCTACGGAAGTGGAAATCCCTACACCCCTTTTGGTGAAAGAACCATGAAAAGTGAAGACATATTATTTTCTCAATATATGGAAAAAGTGCAACCTTTTCATCAACCGTTTTGGCACTGGCAGCTGCCAGCAATGTCCACAGAGTTAAGTTCAGACGTGATACTGTCAAAGTGTGATCATGATAATATACATCAGCAGCAAATCGCTCTTGAATTGATAAACAGGAAATGGCAAAATTATGTTCATGTATACACCGATGGCTCAAAGTGTCCCAAAACTTGCAAAGTGTCTGCTGCTTTTTATGTTTCTCATTGGAAGTATGCACAAGCAAAACGCATACAAGACTTTATGTCTGTGTACAGAGCGGAACTGATTGCTATTATTATGTCTTTGATCTGGTTAGAACAAGTCCCGAATCTGTATGCCGGAGTGGTTATTTTTTGTGATTCATTAAGTGTTCTACAGGCTATTATGTAATTCAAATAAGCCGAAAAGTTTTGTAAGTGAAATTGTTATAAGATGTACGGAATTGAAATACAAAGGAATAAATGTAAATTTTGAATGGATACCCAGTCATTGTAGTATTAATGAAAAATGAGGTTGCGGACAGAGAGGCAAAAACTGTTTTATGTCGAAATGTTATTGATATTGAAAATGGTCTGAATATGGCAGAATGTAAACATTTGCTTAGCGAGAGTATTTTATGGAAAAATGGCAGAAACGACGGGAAGAAGCTGAATCTCCACTGAAGTTGATACAAAAAACAGTTAAGAAAACTCTTCAAGCTTTGCTAAGCAACTGGAAGGAACAATCTGTTATGCATAAATTGAGAATGAGAAATATTTCTCTAAATTATGATCTGTTTAGATTGAATATGCATGAAAATGGAATGTGTCCGAATTGTCCACAAATGTTTGAAACAGTCCCCCATTTTATGTGAATGTCCAAAGTATATAATAGAAAGAAGTATAATATTGGCAGAAATAGATATCACTGATGTGCGTCACATTTTGCTGTTTGTAGGAACTACTGACTCAAAGCATATGCATGATTTTGTTCAGTATGTTCAGAGGACAAGAAGATTCACTCTAACACAAAATTTTGTTAGATAAGCATTTATGTTTTGATTTAATCATTCTGCACATTGCACAAAGCCCAGATGTTTGCTTTATATCTTAGCGTTGTTTTGTTTTCTAATTCATGCCCATACATCACATATATTTTTTAATCTGAAGATCTTAAAATCAAATGATATATATTATTTACAAAGTGCATTTTTTATGTACTTATGTTTTAGGAAGATGTTCCAAAATGTTTGATTATTTTCAAATGAGTGATAACAGAAGATATGATATGAGAATTAAAGATAAATTCACATTGCCTTATGCCAGAACTATCATGCCATCATATAATTCTATATTTCTTAATGGACCCAAAATGTGGAATACTATTCCGGTCGAAATAAGAGAGTTCGTCAATTGGGCAGCTCGAACCGAGGCCAGTGAGGGAGATTTATTCAATATAATATATTATTTTTGAATTATTTTCAATAAAATGAAAATAATATAGGGTAAAATTTGGAAATATAAAGTAATTTTATGAATATAGATTTGGTGTAAATATTCCTAGAGGAATGATAAATGCCAAATAAATTCAAATAACAACAACAACAACAACAATAACAGGCCATGACATCATAACCTCATCTATTTTCCATATAATTATATTGCTAATCTTATGACTGTTCCATTAAAAAGAAATGAAACTTTGAACTTCTGGAATTTTCTTTTACATGGACTTTACAGTTTTATAATTTTCTTTTACAATAACTTTAAACTTCTCATTTTCTTTTAAGTGTTTATTACATGAAACCTGGAGTCTACGATTCTGTTTTTATTCAAGATAACTTATACATGCACAGAATTGCACTCCAGCATATCTCTCCCAATAATCACCAAAATGGAATAATGCATGCACGCCTTCATTTATTTTCACATGTTTATTCAAGATTGATGAATCTGAGTGTTACAACAGAAACTCAGTAATCAGATAACTTGACAATTATACATATTTGATATGTGTGTTCTCTTTCAGTAAGTCAAACACAATAACAATGACATAACAATGACGATTTGTCTTTAAGACATATCGCATACACAACCCACTGATATTATCAGTCATCGCCTATATGATACCTATGCTTTCAAGAGTCAAATTTGAAATTTTGATGAGCATCAACATCTTAAATGAAAGCAATATATTATTCAGGGGGCGGAGGTTCAGGGGTGAGTTTCTTCAATTTGTATCCCTCTGGATAATATCTAATTGCTTTCGTTTAATATGCCTTGTCTGCCTTGGACTACTTAACATAACAACGCCAGAATTTCGGAGCTTGGGTATTTGTTCCAAGTTCATCGTGTCATTGCCGGCAACCAGGGATAGCCTGGTGGTAGTGTCGCTGCCCGGAAAGCAGTAGATGACAGGTTCGAGTCTCATTGGTTCATTTTTTCCCCGACATGTTTGTTAATTCATAGATCAGCCGTTGCAATCTTAACAAAAGTAGAGGGAGACAAATTGAAGAAACACACACCTGCATCAATGACCCCGTTTACAGAGCAGGGCTGAGCCGAGCCTGGCCTCAATTGCGGTACTCGGCCCCGCAATTCTGTCCATTTACAGTGGAGGGCTCGGCCCGCGGGCTTTTAATTCAAACCTTTCAATATTTTGTCAAAGTGGTACTCTGCTTGTAAACAAACGATTATCATTAGGAGTGCGCCGGTCACAATTCGATAGCGCATTGGGCCCAGTTTGCGTTTACAGTGAGAAAAGGCCGGGCCGAGACTACATGTACCTCCAGCTAGAGCTTGGCCAAATGCGCGGCCGTTTTTGGTACCGCATTTGGCCTATCATGCGTTTACAGTGAAATGAAGCCCGGGCTTGGCCCGGGCAGAGCCCAGCTTTTTTACTCACTGCAAACGGGGTCATTATCTTCTTTTACATGTATAAACTTTATCTGCCATGATGTCACCATGGCAACAATGAATTAAAAAGTTATGATCAACTGCCTTTCATGACTGATTAAGATTACAGACTGACGACATGAACTGGATGCAGAGTACACTTATACATGTAGTAATAGAATGGATGGTGCTGATATCACACATTTGTATCTGGGCCAATACCACACATGTACAACATCAACTGTATTTGCATTTGATTTATCATCCAAAGAATATGATGCTGTAGTTCAAGGAAACACAAAGCACAGTCCTATCCTCAACTGTACGAGCTGTCAGGTTTTTACAAGACTTATACGTTACAGCGTATTTATATTCTGAAGTGGGAAGGGTTTACATGACAATATTTTTGAAAGAATATGCATGTTTCACATTAAACATTCCGCTAAGGTTATTGTTACTGGTTAGTCCCAGAGTTAGGCAAATTAGGACTCCATTTGAAAGTTTATAGGACAGCTTCTCATGGGCAGACACCTTTTATGAGAACATTGTTCTTATCTGTGGCTCTTCCCTTCTTCCTCTGTACCACTAATGAGCCCCCCTTTCGAGTTGACTACCCCCAAGCAGACTCTCTTTCCCTAGACCAGACCACATTTGGTGATCTGTTACAGTCACTTTAGAATAGAGTGAGTATTTTTAAAGCAGTCTACTGTAAGGGGATGAACCCATTCCTTAAAATTAAATTCCTCATGCGACTCAAACGACTACTTGCGTATATCAGCAAACCATCTGACATAGGCTTCAACAGTGGAAAATATGACATCAACACGTCATGAAAAAAAAAAAACACCTATACCCCGAGCTCCTGTCTAAACATACAACTCTTTCCTTTGTCGTCAAGAGGAACAACAACCACATGGCCCTCAAGACAGAAAGTCTACTCTTCCTCGACATTGTCAACTACCTAACTATCTGGCATTTCTTACGATGCACTGTGTATTTCTATAAGCTTACCACTGTTCACAGACGAAGGGCTATTTTTCTTATTGATGGTTCGACTCTCCCGAAAAACTTGACCACCCAAGCTTGCCCTGACATGAAGCTTTCACCTCTCGTCTGAAAAGTTCCAACATAACATCTGACGAGTATGACTACTGTTACCGTCATTGGGAAGGGTGTGATACGCGCACATTGATACCCAACCTTTTGTCGAAGCTGTAGAAAAGATGATATCTTTCTACAAAGACGGGGCTATATCAACATGTTCAAGGATGGGATATCTGTTCCAGGTTTGACGCTAAAGTACCTTATGGCATCTACTTCCTCCGCAACCAACTTCAGCCTGATTCACAATAACAATGCAGGCCTGTTCAGACCCATGAAGGCAAATCTCATTGGAGGACCATCCATTGTTTCAGAGATAGCAAAAGAAAGGCGTCACCAAAATACGCAGTGGCAAAACTTGTTGGAAGGTGCAATGGTACGATGCTAATGCACTTTATTTGTGGGCTATCATGCAGGAGATGCCTACCGGACCATTATACAAGGCATCAGTCTGATCGCAATAACAGTTTAAACGAGAATCTCAACGCCCAGTCGCCCAAGAGTGGCTAGACTATACAGCGTTTTCTGGGGGAGTCTACATTCAGCATGCCGCGAAACATGAAAAGAGGACTGGACTAAGAAACATACCCGTATGGATTGTTTCAATGCTTCGTCAACAAGGTCTATCAATTCCACTGATACTGGTAGCACAGCCACAATTACCACCTTACACAAGGGAAAGATTTCAACGAAAGGCGAAAGTGATGCATGACTGATCTACTTGCCGAGACAAAGGCTACCAGCGAATACATCAAGGAGTCTGGTTACAACCTCGTTGAAAGTGAAATTGAGAGTGCGATTACAGGTAGAAACGTCAAAATGATGCAGACTTGTGTGAGTTTTTCTCTCATAGAACAGAACACATGACAAGACCTACATGAGGGATGACTATTTTGACATGGCTGGTTGATTATTGAGATTTGATTTTTTCTTTTATCATTATGTAGGCCTTATCATGTGTTACAAAGTGTCCTTAAGTAGATCTTGGTAGGGTATAATTCTTGTTCATCCATAATTAAATTCCTTGTTCTAACTGCTATAGTAGATACTATGAAGTGGAAATGTTCAAGGATGCAACAAGTGAACACATCATACACACCTTGGAAAAGATGTTCTGTGTATAGGTAGAAATCCCCATGTCTGTTACGTCAGACAATGGACCACAATTCAGGTCAGACACATTCAAGACTTACATGACAGAGAATAATACCTGTCATAGCTAGGCGAACGACGCCATTGCTACGACACCCATCTGCAAATGGTGAAGTGGAGAGACAGAATAGTTAGGTTCTCGAATGCATTAGAATTGCGCATGCAGAGGGTAAGAACTGGAAAAAAGAAGTGTGACCTTATTTGTTCAAATATCAGACAACTCCACACTGCACACAGATGTAACACCTGCTGAGCTGATGTTCAATCGAAAACTAAGAACCACCAGAAATCAGAGGTAAGAGCTGTGAGCATAGGTAAGACGAAGAAGTGTGTGACAAAGATGCATTCAGCAAAAACAAAAACAAAACCTACAAGTCCTACATGGATGATAAACAAATGCAAAACAGAACATGTCCACTGGTCTAGAACGCATGTTAATTCTTTGCTTGAACATGATTTATGGATTCATCAAATTGTTGCGTGGGGCAAACTTATTCTATGCATTATATGTCGCTTTGAGAATTATTGAGGATTGGGAAAAAAAGAAAGGTTCCACTTGTAGCAATGAGCACATGAGTTGACTTTGACTTGGCTTATTGTACCGTGTGGGCATGTTTGGGCTGAGCATATAGCTCCAAATTTCATTTCAACGACAGATCCACCGGCTCACTTCAACTATTTTGACTTCAAAATACGAGGTTCGCCACTTTGTGGAGAATTGGTGAGTTAAGACATCATCGTGTAAAGCATGATTTGAAATATCTGTTAGGCTACATTTTAGCCCAAGGTGGGATATTTTACCCGAGTGGTCACTCACAGTATGGAGTTCGGTGAGGTTTGGATTCCTGTCTATCATCCCTATGACAATTTGGTATCAGTGTAATGATCATGCATACGGAAAAACATTGATGATATTCAATATAATCTAATAATGTTACAGACATGTTTGTTTTTTTCCACATTTCATGTCTGCCGTCATTTGCCATGAAAAACATTATCAATAAGAAGGTGTATAGACAGAGATCAAAAATCAAGGGTCAAATGTTAATGTAAGTACAGCATTTTACTAGTTTCCCCATCTTTTTGACAAGATTCAAAGTGTCTTAAGACCTTGAATAAAATATGTATTAGAAATTTGTAATGACGATGCCTGCTGCGTATGATGTCCAACTGTTTCTGCGCATAAAATTCAGCTGTTTCAATTTCATTTATTTCTTCTACTGAGGACTATCCATTTGATTGATCTACAATGTCTACCACACCGAAGAGAAAAGCAGTTCAACTCCAGCGTGAGCTCAGACACTTACAAGACGAATTGGATGCTGCAAGACGGGAGCTGCATGAACTAAAAGACACCATTCGCCATGACTGCGATGACGTGGAGGTGGTGGTCTCACCAAAGCACGACTACGCGGGAAAGATGGACGTACAGCTGCCACAACAAGATTCATTCGACGGATAGAGGCCGTGGATGCCAAGACAGTAGAGAGCATCGTGACCAGGCACTTCTTACGCGGCCTGGGGAATCAACAAATGACTATGACAATTGGAATGCAGGAACCGCAAAGCCTACAAGAGGCACAAGACATTACCGAGAGGTATCTCAGCCTTTGGGAGGAAACGGCCAAGAGGCCGATTCGTTCGATCCCCACTTCGAATTCGGCATCAGACGCGGTCACGGAAGATCGGTTTCTTTCATTTGAAAAGTGGGTGATGGAAACAATGGAGAGGCGGTTGAGTGCACTCACAGATAAAGAAGTGTCAAGTCGTGATCGCGATGGGGGCCAAAGGAGCAATCGGGATCGTAGTGGCGGTGGACATTGCTATGAATGTAACAAAGAGGGACACTTCAGGAGGCAGTGCCCGATTCAATACCAGTGGTATCAAAGACTGGCGTGACAGTCACGGTCATAATATCAACAGTGACAACCACCTCAACAACAACAGTGGCACCCACAGCCACCACCACAACCTCAGCCGTTACAACGCCAGGACATGCCACCATCGGGCGTTCAGGATCACCCGACATCGAATCGTGCTTCTCAATCGGGAAACTAAGCGGGGCCGAAACCGTCGACCAGGGACTGGCCCTCCCGTAGCCACCAACTAAAATCATTAGCAGACAGACCTGATCGAAGCAGGGTTCACGACAAAAGTCCAGCAGTGTGTAATTTGTGGTTACGGTGGACACAACTACAAATAATTGATGGAGTGCTGTACAAGCGGAATTATACGAACAACAGGCTGACGACAAGTTTACAGCTCGTCGTCCTGGCAACTCTTCATGATGAAGTCATGAAGGCCAACCATTCCTAAAAAATGTCAGGCCACCTGGGAATTAAGAAAACTTTGAGCAGAACATCACGATGCTTCTACTGGTTTAACATGAAGCAGTCAGTGAAATTATATTTGGCTAACTGCGTATCTCGTGGAGCGAGGAAGAAGCCGACGACAAAACCACAAGCTCCATTCGGAGAATACACGCCCGGGTCGCCGACGGATCATGTCGCAATGGACATTTTTGGCCCATTTCCATCTAGCGCGAAAGGAAATAGATACGTACTCGTCATTGGCGATATGTTTACAAAGTGGACAGAGGCCTACGTCATCGCGGACCAGCTAGCCCCGACAATCGTGAAACTGCTGGTCGTACATGAGTTCATAGCTAGATTTGGAACGCCCTTAGAGATACACACGGACCAAGGGAGAAACTTCGAATCCGACCTAATGCACGAGCTTTGCCGACTTCTCGAGATTACCAAAACACGCACTAGCCCTTACTGACCTAATTCAAACGGGATGATCGAACGGTCTAACAAGATGCTTGTTGACATGATTACGGCGTTCGTCGACAAGAAACAGACAAATCGGGACAAAAACCTATCCCTCCTTATGTCGATGTATCGCAGCACCGAGCATGAATCAACCCGATTTTCTCCGAATTTCCTTATGCTCGGTCATGAGGTTCGAACGCCCATGAGGTTGCCATGGGGATAGGACAGCCAGAAGACGACAGCGGTGGTCATCTCCCCAACGAATACGCAGTTGGATTAGTCTCCATGATGACCGATGCATCGAGATTGGCCAGGGATCACTTCTTATTTGGATTCTACACGAAGGAAAGGACTATCACCTAAGCTTAATCCTCATAAATTTGTTGGCCCATGTGTTGTTGTCCGAATTCATAACGATGTCAACTTTGAAATTCGGACAAATGCTAAATGTAAGGGCAAAACGTTGCACCATGACAGACTTAAACCTTACATTAATAACGATGTACCACAGTGGGCCCTGAATCTGTTGCAAAGAGTAAAAGTTTCGGACCCAAACATGCGGCAGACTGGAACTCAGACTAATGTGAAGGACATTATGACCCCAAGGAGATTAGCTCGAACCCGCTGAACCCCTGACCGTTTT
Organism: Diadema antillarum; assembly: GCF_040938485.1. NCBI lineage: Eukaryota > Metazoa > Echinodermata > Echinoidea > Diadematoida > Diadematidae > Diadema > Diadema antillarum. The sequence continues at coordinate 421,374 of NW_027272617.1, read as the reverse complement.
GGTCACTCTTGGTAATGTCACAGCCGGAATAAGACAAAATCGCTCGCTCTCTCTCTCTCCCAACGCAATGAGCTACTCTTTTGTATTTTAACCGGCCCATTCATTTTTGGAATCTTTCATTCTCTACCGTTTTGGACAGGACTGTGTTGGAGTTTTCTTTTTTTTCGCCATAATGGATGTGAGCGAATTTATCTCTAAACTCGTCTCCTCCGGGATGCCGCCGACACCACTAGCTCCATTAAGACCGGCTGCGACGCCCTCATCGAACCTAAGAACACCAGTGGAGACCTCCACAACTGCCTTCTCTCCGATTTCGGAAGCAGGCGATGGTGCCGCCGCATATGATTTTAGTCTGGACCCACTTCCTGACCCATCCCCACCAGTTTCAGCTTTTGCAACCACCGCCCCCAATAGACATGCCCCCCAACGGCCCCAGCCAAATCTAAACCAAGTGATGCAGGCCATCGCCGAAATGGAACATAAAATAACGCGGTGGATAGGGGCAGTGGCAGCCGATGTCGACAATATCCGTCGGAACTTCGAGGTCCTGGGTGCCACCGTTCATCGGCGCTCGCTAGAGTCAAGGCTCTGCTCTGAGAAGCTGAACAACAACCTTCGGTCCGGATTTAGCCACGTCTCCGGTTTGTGGTAAATGAGAAGCGAGCCATGAAAAGAGCAGCCTCTACACTACAGTGTCTTCTTGACCCACCCCCCAAGAAGGCTATGATGACATCCATGACGACAACGGTCACGACGACAACTCCCCCTTCCATGACGACAACGGTTCCAGTCACAGCAACCGCCGGGATGCCATTGCTTGACAAAATTGAGTAATAAAAATCATCGAGACTCGTGGGCGACTTTTTTTTTCACAAGGATCTATGACGAGACTCTAAAAGGAGAATATAACCATCATTGTTTTGTCTGTTCTACTGTGATGCTCGAAGTTGGATTATACTTTATTCGAGAACTGATTCGTGATCATGATCCTAATTGGTTCGGAAAATTGAATCCGTTCCGAGTAATCGGATAAAGACAAAGCTATTATCGCAGACACCATGAAATTGATCAGCAATTCGTCACATGGTACAGTAAAACTATCACCAACAAGGAGAAGCATTGCACGTGAAAGTCAGCAATTTCATCCACACATCAAAGTGTGTGCAAGATAAAAACCTTCCGTCTTAAAACCTCGACGCGATGGTGAGGGGAATAAAGACACAGCCATTATCGCATATGTTATCATATGCAATTCATTGTGTGGTAAAACTACAAGTGTATCACCAACAAGGCGAAGCATCGCACCGTAAAAGTCGGCAATTTCATCGACGCATCAAAGTGTGTGCAAGATATAAACCTTCGTCATTTTATATCAAATATAAACTGACGAGATTGAGATGGCGAAGAGGACTGGGGAATTTGCTCATTCAAATCGTTCTCTTTATATATCAATACGCGAAGCTCCACCATTTGACTTTTACTACAGCTTTCTGGTAAAGTACTTGGATCTTTGTGATTTTTCAATGTGTCAGATGGACACGGACTCGGCTTACGTGGCTCTAGCCGGGAATGCCATTGAAGCCCTCATCAAACCAGACAAGCAAGTAAGGTATTTGAACAGGATGGGTGCCTGGATGCTGCGAGATGACACCCAAGAACATGTCTTGTACTAGGGCACATAGCATACTACTCCCAAGTGCCTCTCTCTTGGCAAGCTACATTTTCGGGAGGCTCTTGGGAGTCCTTTATTCAAGTACCATGTCACCGCCTGCCATTGATTTTACTGAGGTAGCTACGCATCAACGTGACTGCCCAGAACTGGCTGCCATGCGAAGTAATCCGACTACGACTTCACTTCAGCTTGACGACGTCCCCATACTAGACCATGGGATGACCGCTGAAATTCTCACTTTTCGTGGTCCATGAATTCGCCCCACCTAATTTTTATTTGTAAATATCACTAAAAATATAGAAATACGTATGCAACATGTTGCCAGCTGCAAAAATTGCAATCTAGTTAAAAACTGATTTTTTTTTTTTGTATCAGTATTTAAGATGAAAGTGTTAGTGACACATGCAGTATAGTGTATGTGTAAAAGCATTGGTGCATGTCTCTGTGCGTGCACATTTGCTCCTGTGCTGTGTGATCAGGCTCTTTCAAGAATATTTTGATGTGAACCACATAATTGATGTAAGCAATGCAGACAGCATGGGAGCACAATGGAGGCCCAAGTGACTTTGAAATCATCAGATTCTTCTGATTTTGAACCTATAGTTTGTTGTATTCATGTGTCTAAAGAGGAGAAGGGAAAGGTAATACCTTTCCAAGAGAAAAGCTGGACAAAGTTTGTAAGCTGCTGTTTTCGCTGGGCAAGTATTCCAGATTCAGAAGAGGGATGTGCTGCAAAGAAATGTGTGGAGCAGTTTGCACTCACTCGTGATGCTAGTACTTATCCAAAGAGAGAAGCAAGCAGTGCTGGTTATCATCGTGGCTGTTACCAAAAGTTTTGTCACATTGGGAAACTCCAGAGAGCTGAGACAAGAGAGAGGAAGCATGAAGAGAGTGAAGGTTAGTTTATTTACTCTGTAATTATGTTCATCAAATCCACCTTGTGATTAGACACATATACCCGATTCAATGTTACGCTTGTGTGCGATACCTTGAATGGGTGACCTCGCCCATTTATTCCCCGCGAGTGCAGACGAGGCGTATTTGATGGTACCCACAATCTCACCCACCCTGGATTTCGCGCTTCTCAACACCTGATTGCAGAGCGCTACCTGTGGCCTGGCATGAATCGAGATGTTCGTAAATGGGCTCGAGAGTGCACCTCTTGCCAACGAGCAAAAGTGCATCGCCATACCAAGGCACCCATCAGTACATTCGTAACGCCCTATGCCCACTTTAGCCATGTTCATATCGACCTCGTCGGCCCGTTGCCATCTTCGAAAGGAGTTTCATTCTTTTTCACTTGTGTTGACCGTTTCACTCGATGGCCTATCACCATACCTATCGTGAACATCACTACTGACACCGTAGCGAAAACTTTCATCGACCACTGGATTGCGTAGTTTGGAATGCCACCTACGATCACCACTGCAAAAACCCTCCATGGAAGGTTGTCAAGGCTTGAAGAGCAGAGTGGCAACCTACAGCATCAACGGTCTCCTGTCGAGGGACAAAGTGTGGAGTGCTACCACTGAAAGAAACATGGTCACTTCTCGAGAGAGTGTACTGACCCAATCCAGCTGGGAAACTTAACCCAGTGCTGAGAGCCAAACTCTGGGTGTTGTGTCAGAGAGAGTGGATAAAAGCTCAAAAACAAGATATACATTCGACGGTTTGTTGGGGACTGCCGCTCTGTTAAGATAATTCTTGCAAGGGAATATAGAACATATCAAATCATCAGCCATTGTGTGTGGACATCTCCCGTTAAAGCTCTCAAATGAGTCACTTAACATCAAATATTCATTGAGTTTTATATTTTAGCCAGGAAGCTATTCACTTTGTGATGGACCTACTGATAAAGGATAGCTTGGCTGGGTTGGAGCCCCTCCATTCTTTTTCTAGGAGCTTTAACATTTTGGGTAAAACTAACTATGTTTTCGAATGGTTTTGTTGTCATTTGTACCACTGAATCATGTCAAATTAGTCTAAATGCAGAGCATGATCATCACCGATTGATATATCGGAGAATACATTAGTGACAAAATGCGGAAAGCTCTGGACGTCAACGGTGAGTTAGTGGACATTTTTGTGTTGAAAATCACGGAAACACTAATTTGCGAGTTGGCAGGTGGTGATATTGGAGACAAGGCTGCAGAGTCTTTGAGAGTCAAGAACTTGATAGAGTGGTCAGAGATAGACAGATTTCTGAGCTCCGAAAGGGAACTGGCATGAAGTTACAACATGACGAGATGGAGAAGTACCAACTCAGGAAGAACCTGCTTGATTTTTCATGGTCTGCTTGAACAGGAGTGAGAGGACATGGATGATGTTGTTAAAAAGATCTGTGAGAAGCTAGATAACGACCTCAAAGTCAACAACCTAGATAGGACACACCAGCTTGGAGTTCACATACACAAAAGTCTGATAAAAGAAAGAACTGGCTTGTTTTGGGATATAAAGAAAAAAAAACCCTGAAGACTGACATTGAAAGAGTGTAGACTTACGATGGCTGTATAAGAATGCTCACGCAAGACCATACAGCAATTGGTGCAAATGATGTCAGCATTCAAATTATCAACGAAACATTCTCTAACTGGTGTACATTGCGGGCAAGGAAAGTGTTCTGATCCCTGCCCACAGTTCCGAAGTCATCACTACAACTGGCCAAACATGAACATCAGAACTAGTCAACTGGTTCTTACAATCTCTAACAGGAATCGGGTGTAACCTTTGGGTGACTTGTGCTCCTAAAGAAAGGATGTGAGTGTTATGTCAACACAAAAGGGGAAGACGTCTTTATGAAACGCTGCACACCTGGCGCCTGTGTTCAGCAGGCCATCATGATCGATGACCAGAGTGCTGTATGGGACAGAGGGCAGGAGGCAAAGACAAAAGGCTCACTGACCAAACCAGCAGTTCGTTTTAACATGACCTCTCTCAAAGTACAGTGACCTTTTTAAAGATGGACTGGGCAAGCTGAAAGGGCAAATGCAGATTGTCATTTATAAGGATGCTTAGCCCAAGTACCACAAAGCGTGACCTGTCCCCCTTTTGTTGAGAAAGCATGTCAAAGACGAGTTGGATCACTAATTACAAGAGGGAGAGATTCAACCTGTGTGTTGTTCCTCAAGATGCTCAGCCCCATTGTACCTGCATAGTGTCAGGTGCTTAACAAATATGTTGAGATTAAAAGACAACAGTGAACTGGCTATCTGAGACTGACAACTGCCCCTTATCAAGAGGGTGACAGCAACACCAAGAATAATGAAAGTAGTCTCAAAGATTTCACTTTATCACAGGAGAGCCATTGACAAATGGAGAAGCAGGTGACTAGCTTGCTGACCATTCAAAGACTTTTGAATGGGCATATAAAAAAGCAGAAGAGTGACTTGTTCAGGATGCAGCAATCTGGAGGGAATATCTCAATAAGACTACAGACAAGAGACCTTTAACTATTGGTGCCAGGTCTACCTTCATAGCCATCCTTCAGGTCGACACAAGATTGCCGACAAGTGTTTGCCGAAGGTCTGCAAGGCCATTGCTCATCCAAGGGATGCAGCTATGAAAGTCGTGGAGAGGGTAGATTGTACTGGGGAAGCACAGTAATCCATACTTGCATAGGCAGGAGTTTCACACAGGTGGAAGATATAGTCTATTGTCATGACAATGCGTCTTGAATCTTTGACTGTATAGAAAGGAGGTGGATATTCCATGCCTGTCAACTTTTTCTTGTGTGAACAGCAGGAAGGTTACATCTCCGATGCAACACGATGCTTAATCATACACAAGGTTCTCTACCACGGATACAGTGGACATCAGGGGACAGACGACAGGCCAAGGCCCCACCACAGCTGTGTCTTCCATGGCAGACTTCGAGCAGCTCAAAAATCAACTCGCAGTTTTGATGGAGAATCAACTGTCAGACCCTCAACCCAAACCACCCATCGGGCATCATGCAAAACATGTACCCCAATCTTTCGACAGGAATCCTTGGCATAGCCAGGATGTGGTCTATGTGTTCGTGGACCACGAAATCTGGAATTTCCTTCCGCCAAGGGCAAAGGCCACCGATGCAATGTCACAAAAGTAGCAACTGAATACTGTGAAAAGTTTCCTTCCAACTGTGGAGATGCCATCCCACATCAAAGAGGTCCGAACAAGGCAAGAAGACTGTCGGTATCGAGAAGTTATAACGTCTGGCCTCAGACGGCCTCACACTGGCTGGTTATGCCAGCTATCAAACTACTACAAGGCGTCGGGAAGACATTAAGCATTATCTTAACCACAATATCAGGGCCTGTGTGCGAAAACAGTGCCGATAACTGACTCCCTATTTGGAAAAAAAAAATCAGTTCAAGACTTTGAAAAGCATTTTGGAAGCTTCAAACGTGGGCCAGAAAGGTATCATTGGCAAGTCTATTACCTATGCCGTCGCAGAGACAATGGCGCTTATCACCGTGAACCTGCCACATCTCGAAGAAAGGCTTTTTGCCAATCGAAGCCCCAAGCAACCATTTCCCGAATGCCTCCAGCTGGTCACCAGGCTTAAGCCTACTTTTGGCCCCTAACTCATCCCTAGAGGGCTGCGTACACCACAGCCAAGTCTGAAGCCAATTTACTATAAATTCTGACACTCTGTACCCAGTATAACCAATTAACAGTTGTTCAAATGTAAAAGTGAAAAACAGCCAGAGTTTCCCCTTTGAGCTCTCTGTGATGTACCCAACAATACACATTCAAGTGAAATCGGACAGTAAAAACAAATAACACAGACTGTGTTGTTGTGTGTATCTTTAGTGGAACACATTATTTAAGAAAAATATAGTGAATTAAAAAAATTGTTAATATTTTGTGTTTTCTTTCTCTATATTTTCAGAACAAACCGTCTTTTCTACATCGTGAAGTTTCACATTCAGCTAACATGAAACATCACAATACGTAGTTACAGACCAAAAACACAGGACTATTTAACATATTCTTCAGAAGCAATGGCAAATGCAGTTAAAGCAGTCAAAGAACGCAGAATGGGACTAAAGAAATCATGTGCGATATTTGGAGTTAAATGCACAGCACTTCAAAAGTGTGTACAAGGTAAGAAATCTCCAGAGTCTCTTGGTCGTGGTCACGAAACAGCACTTCCAAAATCTGCAGAAGACAAAATGGCAAGATGCCTCTGTATCTTAGCCAGCTGGGGCCTTGGATTTACCAAAAAAAAACAAACAACTAACTCTTGGATGTTGTAGAAGACTATGTGAAGACCTGCAACCTAGAGACACCATTTGTGGATAGGCGTCCAGGAACTGACTGGTATCGGGACTTTCTGAAGAGACATCCAACACTGGCTCTACGCAAACCAGAACTGACAAGCAGTTATGCCAATGCAACAACAAAAGGGGTAGTTCATCAGTGGTTTGAGCTACTGGGCAAAACCCTCAAAGAACTTGGCCTGGAAAACAAAGCAGCCCAGATCTACAATATGGATGAGACAGATTTGCCACTTGACCCATCAAAAATCTGATCTGAAAAAGGATCCAAGAATGTGTTCCGCATTATAGTAGGGTCTGGGAGAGAAAGCATCACTGTCCAAGGATGCTGATCTGGGTCCGGACATATAATTCCTCCTTATGTCGTCTATCGTGGAAAGAACTTGCACAAAATATGGACTCTTTGCGGAGTACATGATGCCAGATATACAATGTCGACCAATGGATGGATGGAAAAGAACACCTTCTATGACTGGTTTCAAAACATGTTTATCCCAAACATTCTCAAGGCATGTCCCATACTTCTGAAGAGCATGGGCTTTGACGGGCAGACTCCACAAGCGGTCTTCAATGAGCTGAGAGCAGAATATGGAGACGCCTCCACTGATGGTCCATTCACTGCCTTCTATGAGCGCATCCAGAGGAAAGGAGAAAGTGCCCAGTCCTTCGTGATTGCTCTCCTGTCCCTTTTCACACACATTGCAGATGGCTATCCTCAGGCCATTCATGATGGGCAAGGGGACTGCATCCTCGTAAATCAGTTCATGCGTGGCCTGAGAGATGAGGAGCTCCGACTTCGTCTTGCCCCAATGAGACCCCGCACCATATCATTCAGGGGACTCCGCGAGGAAGTTAGGATCACACCACCAGCACAAAGGCCAGACTCCTCCATATCAGTAAAACGTCAGAGGACACTTTGACCTTACTGAAGGGTGTGAAAGCTACACAAAAGAGGACCACGGAGAGGGTGGCTTCGCTTGAGGAGAGACTTGAGGCACTGAAATTGACGTCGAGCAGCCCTAAGGAGTCCGTTGGCCAACACCAGGAGTGTTGGGAGTGCGGCCAACCTGGACACTGGCTGGAGGTATGCCCTTCATCAGGCCCAACAGTTAAACGGGCAAGGCCTGCACCAGCAGTAGACGGGGTGAGTGTTGGCAACAAAATTTCAGTCAAATTTCAGGGTCCAGCAATGTAGATTCCCTTTTCATAAATAACATCCAGTGTACAGCCCTTATTGATTCCAGATCCCAGGAGACGACTGTGTCATCTTCCTTTGTTAAATCCCATCCAATCCTCTCCAAAATACCCCTTTCCCACTCTACCATAGAAATCAAAGGTGCTGGCGGTCACACCCTTCTCCCCATTAATGTTGAACTACATGGACATCGATACCCAAATGTACCTGCATTAGTTGTCCCTTTGGACAACTACAGGCATGGTGTCTAAGCACTGATTGGGACGAATCTAATCCGGGCCTTTCGGAACGAGCAGCGGTGCATGCGAGGCGCAACCTACCTTTCTCATGTAAGGGAGGTTAGCACTGGGTGGTACCTTGCCTGTGCTGCTATAGATGACAATATGCCTGGTGATGACCAGGGAAGACTGGGAACCCTTGCCTACTTGGGGGCACCAAGAGTGATCCAACCGGGTGGAGAGGTTGACCTTCCCTGCCATCCACCGATGGGACCGTGGGAAGCGTGCACCGCTCTGACTGAACCATTCAAACCAGCTCGACATGGTCTCCATATGGTTGTAGGGCGATCTATGGTTGAAGTCTCACCAGGGGAGAGTGTTCCAGTTATAGTGCTCAGCTTTTCTGACCAGCCTGTAAGAATAAACCCAAGAACACAAGTAGCACAACTGTACGTCACCCATGCCTACGGAGATCCCCGTCACCTCCACGAAGTAAATCTGCTAGGCTGAACAGTCTAGCAGCGGACCGTCCTCCTACACGTGGCCCAATTAATACAACCCCTGTGATAGATCTGTCAAATGCCCTTTCTCCAACCCGAGAGAGGAAGCTGAGATGGTCTTCCTCCTTCAAGAATACGCTAATGTCCTCTCCCAACACAACCTCAACTCTGGATGTGCGACGGGAGTTTAACATTAAATCCCACTTGTTGATGAACCCTTCAGGCTATCTTACCATCGAATCCCTCCCGCACAATATCAGGAAGTCCGGAAACACATTCAAGAGATGGAGGAAGCTGGCGCTATCCAAAAGAGCACCAGCCCCTACACATCTCCCATTGGTGTCTCGCATATGAAGGATTTTACCATTCGACTATGCATCGATTATCGACGCCTCAACACCAAAACCCGCCGAGATGCCTTCCCAATGCCCCGGATCAACGAAGCCCTCAACTCCCTTGGCAAGGCAAGATATTTCTCTACCTTTGATCTGACAAGTGGATACTAGCAGGTCCGGGTAGCAGACCAAGATTGACTAAAGACTGCTTTCATCACCCCGATGGGCCTCTATGAGCGCACTCGTATGCTCTTTGGGCTACAAAATGCTCCAGCGACTTTTCAGAGGCTGATGACTAATGAGTCAGTCCTCATCTACCTGGATGACATCATTGTTTTTTTGGTGACATCTGATGAACACATAGCCCGACTGAGATTCGTTTTCGACCGACTGAGACAACATGGACTGAAACTGAAGCCACGAAAGTGCAACCTATTGCAAAGAGAGGTACACAACCTTGGCCATGTCATCAGCCAAGATGGAATTGCGACAGACCCAGAGAAAATCCAGGTGGTTGCAGACTGGCCATGCCCACAGACCAGTCAGGAGGTTCGCCGCTTTCTTGGGTTTACTGGGTATTACAGGCGATTTGTTCCAGGTTACACGAGAATAGCAAGCCGCTGTCTAAGATTGACCAAAGACTGCTTTCATCACCCCAATGGGCCTCTATGAGGGCACTCATATGCCCTTTGGGCTACAAAATGCTCCAGCGACTTTTCAGAGGCTGATGACTAACTGCCTGGGTGACCAAAACTTTTGAGTCAGTCCTCATCTACCTGGATGACATCATTGTTTTTTGGTGACATTTGATGAACACATAGCCCGACTGAGACTCGTTTTCGACCGACTGAGACAACATGGACTGAAACTGAAGCCACGAAAGTGCAACCTATTGCAAAGAGAGGTACACTACCTTGGCCATGTCATCAGCCAAGATGGAATTGCGACAGACCCAGAGAAAATCCAGGTGGTTGCAGACTGGCCACGCCCACAGACCAGTCAGGAGGTTCGCCGCTTTCTTGGGTTTACTGGGTATTACAGGCGATTTGTTCCAGGTTACACGAGAATAGCAAGCCGCTGTCTAAGATTGACCAAAGACTGCTTTCATCACCCCAATGGGCCTCTATGAGGGCACTTGTATGCCCTTTAGGCTACAAAATGCTCCAGCGACTTTTCAGAGGCTGATGACTTACTTGTTGGGTGACCAAAACTTTGAGTCAGTCCTCATCTACCTGGATGACATCATTGTTTTTTTGGCGACATTTGATGAACACATAGCCCGACTGAGACTCGTTTTCCACTGAGACAACATGGACTGAAACTGAAGCCACGAAAGTGCAACCTATTGCAAAGAGAGGTACACTACCTTGGCCATGTCATCAGCCAAGATGGAATTGCGACAGACCCAGAGAAAATCCAGGTGGTTGCAGACTGGCCACGCCCACAGACCAGTCAGGAGGTTTGCCGCTTTCTTGGGTTTACTGGGTATTACAGGCGATTTGTTCCAGGTTACTCGAGAATAGCAAGCCGCTGTCTAAGATTGACCAAAGACTGCTTTCATCACCCCAATGGGCCTCTATGAGGGCACTCTATGCCCTTTGGGCTACAAAATGCTCCAGCGACTTTTCAGAGGCTGATGACTTACTGCCTGGGTGACCAAAACTTTGAGTCAGTCCTCATCTACCTGGATGACATCATTGTTTTTTTGGCGACATTTGATGAACACATAGCCCGACTGAGACTCGTTTTCGACTGACTGAGACAACATGGACTGAAACTGAAGCCACGAAAGTGCAACCTATTGCAAAGAGAGGTACACTACCTTGGCCATGTCATCAGCCAAGACGGAATTGCGACAGACCCAGAGAAAATCCAGGTGGTTGCAGACTGGCCACACCCACAGACCAGTCAGGAGGTTCGCCGCTTTCTTGGGTTTACTGGGTATTACAGGCAATTTGTTCCAGGTAACTCGAGAATAGCGTTGTGATGGAACCAAGCATTGTGATGGAACCAACGGAGAGATACAAGACTGCCAAGAGGATGCTGAAGGAAAGGTACGGGAATCCTTACAGAATCGCAGATGCATGGATTCAGCGAGTCACTCAAGGCAGCAGGATTGATTCCAATAACAAGAAAGGAATTCAAGACTTAGTCGTGCAGACACTTCAGGCTATGGGTTTCAAGTCCGAGTTATCGATTCAATAACATCATTTGCACTTTACGACGCCATCATGAGCCAAGATGGCCCAGGAGATTCAGTCAGTCAGCAAGGAGGTTCTTCCTCGACTACAAGCAGCAAGGCAAGGAGAGGTGCAGCAGCTACGAAAGCTGCACTTGAGGCAGAAACTGAGGTGTTGAAAGAACAGCAAGAGTTCGAACTTCAGGTTCTTGAGCTCCAGCATCAGTTGGCCCAGGTCAAGCTAAAGGCTAAGATTGCCACTTACAATGATTATAGAAGATGAATTGCAGGTTTCAAAATTATGAATTTACAATTTTGCCTAAGGCAAGTATCACCTCCCAGTCGGCAGCTTACACTGTACACTCCATATGAGGAATGAGGAACTTTGCATTTCGTCTACTCTAAAAGAACACATAAAAAGAATTGTGGTGGTTTGTCAGTCTAATAAAGAAACAAAGCTTTTCTTTCTTCAAGGAAGCCAACCAGTAAAGGCATCCAACACCACTATAGCAATCAGTGGCTAAAGAATGTTCTATTTAAAGCTTAAACAGAGACGTCACCTTTCTCAGCCAACAGCTACTACAGTGCAACCAGTTCCTCTGCTGTTTGTCACACGATTGTAATCCAGGAAATATTGTCTAAGGCAAACTGGTCAAACTCCAGGACCTTTAGGGAGTTCTACTGTAAGCTTTCTGAGAAGCAAAATTTTGCATCTGCTATTCTAAATCTTGGGTCCTAGATGGACCTGGATTGTGTGAATGGCGTATTGTGTTGGGAAATTCCAGAAATCAAATGGAACATTGGGACACATGAAGCCATATTAATTTAAAGAGGGTTGGGTCATAATAAAGCCACTTCTGCCTTCTTTTGTCAGGGATAGATAAAAACCGGTCGATGTTCGTTCTCTAACACAATGTCATGATTTCCGTTTTTGCCGTCTGTGCCAAAAGAGCGAGCTGCTCTCAACAAACCATCCAAATTACTCATGACAAAGCTGAGCAATGTTATGTGATATGTATGAGAGAGGCCAACTAAGGAAATGCTTATTTTCTGAGCTCTTCTAAAGTGTCTTGGTCCCTGGAGAGGGAGTGATTTACAGCAAAGATTCATGTTCCTTTGCTCTCTCCTGTCCATAAAAGCTTTGTAAATGCTCCTTCAGATGCAAATGTTTCAATCCATTATGATACAGGCATTGGTTTATCTCTCATACTAGTCTATGCCACATTATACTGTCTATACCACATGCAACCCAAATGCATAGCCATAAGGAATTTCTCCTCTCAGTCAGAAATGTACCCCCCTCCCCCGTCACAAAAAAGGAATAAATATCTAAAACTCATTGCTCTTGAATGTCATTTGAAGGTAAATGTGCTTGTCACCTGTGCTGTGCATAACACAGCACTCAGCATAATGGAAAACTCTGTCACCAACATCACATTTACATTACAGGAATGAAATACATATAGTCCCACTTCTCCATAGTCTATCAAAGCACCACTTTATCATGTCATGTGTATCGCAACAGTGATTTGATATGGCTATCCTTGTTTTCTTCTGTACGTTCCCTATTTGCAAGATGCAAAGTCCCTTTACGCAGTATATATACGTCCACAGTCTGCATTACTCAATGTGAGAGTGATACTCTTGAAGAATAACAAGATGAAAAAGAACAAAAAGAAGATGAAGGAGAAGAGGAAGAAAAGATGACTGCAGAAACACCCTTTGGTATTCATACAGTTTACTAGCGTGGCATACTAGCATAATTATGACAGTCTGTAGGCCTACATACAGTATGTAACTCATACAAGACTGTACTTTGTAGCACAGTTTTATAATGGTCACATACCTTCTGTTCCAACATGCACAACACTTTCAGCATGTGCGTTAATTTCCCAAACATTTTATGTCACCTGGACAGTTTTATGAGTAAACACAAAAACTAGACATATAAGAAAGGAAATTAGTTAAATGAAACATCCCTTTTGGGTCAAAGTTCAAACACAAACTGAAACCAATCCACTTCATCACAGCTTTTGGGTTCCAAACAGAACAACATGATGTATGCACCGATTGTATCACACTTGTGAGAAGGAAATATGGAGCAATTCATTTGAAAGGACACAGCCTACATGTGAGCATCAAAAAGTCAGTATCTGCTTCTCTGTAGTAAACTCCGCTTGTGCCATCTTTAGTGCCATCTTGTAGTCATCAAGGGCAACCAGTTTGTGTTGTGGCGCCCTCAATTGGCCAGACTTGGCCCAGCTGCAAAGGTCATGGAACATTTGCCTTGATGCCTCTCCTAATAGAACAAACAAAACAAAACAAAATAGAATAAAAAAAGTTGACTGGTCTGGAACTTTGTCAATATATATAGCATGTTTGAAAACCTGTGACAATATTTAGATTTGCTTGAGTTTGCTTGTCACAGTTGTATTAAAATGTAACACTACAACATGATATTACAATTGGTTTATCTTTTCTCTAAAGGTGGTTACAAAACTACATTGCTGAAGAGAAAATTAAAATGGCTACGTAAACTTGATTTGATGTCTATGTCTTTTTCATGTATCTTTTACAAACATTGATTAACATAATTGTTGCTCTGCCGGGCTTAAGTCATTTTCAGACACAATGGTGAGAAACATAAGCAGAATAAAGTGTTCTCGACAATGAAATTTCACCTCTGTGAGCATAGTTTACTGCAACTTGATGACTTCTCTGTATGCTTTACGTGAATAAATAACTAATAAATAAGTTGATAAATAATTTAACACTGAAAGAGCTTATCATATGAGAAGGCTACTACCTTTAACCCTTTACAAGTCTGTGCACTTGACTGAAACTTGCCAAGGTTTTGATTGGCATGCAGTTACCAAGTTGTAATTTTAATCAAACCATAAACCAATATGTGCATTGAAAGAACAAACTCAAGTCAGCTGGGCTCCATCTCATTAATTGTTGCTATGACAGCAACTCTTGCTGCAATGGCAGTTGTCATGGCAATGAGAAGAATCCTGCTTCTTGATTGGCTGTTGCTACAAGAAGTTGCCATTCTTGCACAAATTGCGATTCTAACATATTTTATTACATAAAACTCACTGGTCTGATATTTCCATTTGGGGTCTAGGGCAATTACCCCCTAGGCAATTACCCCAGACCCTTCCCCTGACCCTAACCCTAATCCTAGTCCTGAATCTAATCCTAACCGTAACTCAAACTCTAATATTAAACCTAACCCTATTCTTTTCTCTAACTTTATCACTAACCAGTATTTAGCCAGGGGGTAATTGCCCTGATATGTTCCACATGAACTCTCTGGCAGTATGACACAGATTCCAGGACCACGTGATTCCTACTTATCATGCAAAGAAAGCAAGCCAGACAATGTGCAAAATTGATGAAGAAAGCATTTCAAGCATTTAAAGCACAAATCACGTCTTACCTCCAGAGTTTTCCTCATGCCACCTGCTCATCCAGAAACCATGGAACTTGATGTCGTTGAATATCAGGGACCCAGTGGGCACCATGACTGGTTGTTTGGACATCCCTCCGTATGTTACTATCGTTCCCCCTTGCCTGGATGTGCAGATCACAGGTACACACAGAAACAAGAATTAGAATATCAATATCAAATCGGCTTCATGCATGATGCATTTTTACTTAGAGGACAAGTTTACCCAAATATATGTGTGGGTTGAGTAAATGCAGCAATATTAGTAGAACACATCAGTGAAAGTTTGAGGAAAGCTGGACAATCCATCTAAAGTTATGAATTTTTAAAGTTTCTTGCCACCCTCACTGGATAAGAAAACGACTACAGCTTGTGATGTCACTGTAGGACAATGATACAAAGAAAATATAAATAGAATTCATATTTCAATATTTCTTTCAAAATGAAAGCAGGGGATTCATATTTCTAACATGTGTCAGTAACAAGTCAAGTTACTCTGTATTCAAAAAAAAATGTTGAGTTCTCTTTATATTTTCTTTATATCATTGCATAAATGTGCTGTCATTATTAATTAAAATAAGAAATTTATACACTTTTGCCATACTACTAGTATTTCACAACATATCACTGACAATTTGATTTTCCTTCTAATAAGTATCACTTTCCCATTCAAATTTTGTGACTTTTTACTTTCATTTTTATGCAAGTGAAATAGCAATGCAGATGTCAAAATTCATGCTGTGACAAGCATGATGAAAAGCAAAAATTTGGTCAATACAAGGAGGTATCACACATGATACACTACAATACAAGCTTCTCCTGTTTTACATTTAACTGAGTTCCTCTGTTACTTACTGTAAATTCTTGATGAGACTAATGACACTCTTCCCACCTACTGCATTGATGGCAAGTTCGGGTTTTGGCAGTCCCTGTTGGCAACAATGACAGAGAGACAAAACATTCTAGTTTTGTTGCGATTGTGCATACATTCCACTGATGGGGCTTATCAAGAGAAAAAGAAAAGAAAAATAATTCTTTACATTCCTCACTTCATCGGCATACACTGATTGGAAATATATCTTTTTTCTTCTTCGTAAAGGAGCTTTCCATTTAGGCAAGTGCCAAGTATTCAACATTATCAGCAGGATCAACTTGTAGTTGACTGCATAGGAATATGTAACAAGGTCTTTTTTACACATGAAGGGCAATTATCATATAATGATAAAAAACTACAATGTCCCCCCTTTTTTTTAAGGCTTTACAGACTCGTCCTGGATGAACATCTTCTGTAAGCACACAGTAAAGAGTCATTTTTAGAACCCATCTGCAGCCTTCAAAATTCATTTCCAGCATTGTATATTTCACTAATCCCTAGTGACTGTAACCCTATGTTGTTCCTGTATCATACACTATGTGTTATGTGTTCATCATAACAAGTCTTCTTTTTCATATTTTTTTTTAATGGGTGTGTGTTTAATAAACTTTGAAATTTAATTATTCAAAGGGTATAGAAAACTAAAAACAAAGTAACGTAATGGGGGAGTAATGATAGAACAGTGAACTATTTTTACAAACTCCTGCTCTTTCTTAACATTTTTGATTGATTAAATTAATTTTTTTTCTTAACATTTTTTAATTAGTCATCATTTTTAATTAGTCATCCAAATGACCTGTACTCTCACTTGGTATTTATATTCTGTCTTACTTTAAGAAGAGTCGAGGCTTCTTTCCTGAGGGCACTCTCCGTCGTTACCACGGTAGCACCAAGTCCACGCAGGAAATCTGAGAGTTCTGTCAAATTCGGGCGTTCTCTAACTATGTTGATAGTCTTCAACCCTCTAGCTGCAGCAATCTGAATCACAGCTTGTCCTGCCCCACTGTTGGCAGCATTCTGTAATACTGTGTCACCTTGGTAACAAACAAACAAACAAACAAACAAACAAACAAATAAACAAACACTTAAAAACAAGAAAGCATTGAAATGTATAAATCTTTGATAACATGCATTTCACACACTTCATTCATTTAAACAAACATGATCAATAGCCCTGCATTTCATATCAAGGGAAATGCTGCCTTCATGTCTAGTACACTGACCAATACCTGGTCCCATCAACCACCACAACAACAACAGCAACAACAAAAAATAGCAACACAGTCTACTCCAACAGCAGGTAACTTAAAGAAAAGAATAAATGCAAATCCTGTGTGTCTGTAATCTATCTAAATCAATTTTCTTTTTCAATAGTATGTACAATGTAGTAGGGGAAACATAACTTTATAAAGGGATTCATGCAGCCCATTGTTACTGTAAACAGATTTCATAGTACACATGAGATCGACAGCACAAATGGAATCAAACAGCTGTAACAAACTATAATCACTCAGTGGAATTTTGTTGAAGGTACTGTTTACCTTTGGGAATGGTGATTTCAAAAATGTTCGAATGATCACATTTGATGCATATGTGTAGGTCAGTTGTATCACAAAACATCCTGCCATACAAAAAATTTGCAATAAAGCCTAAAATATAGGGAGATATCACTATATTTCTCACTAAACCATAACTGTAGACGGTTTAGTCTAGACACAATCTTATTATATCTATTGTTCAAATTTTTAACATTTAACAGTATTTAACATTGATTATACTGATTAACTTTTTTACACTGGTTGTTTCTATCCTCACTCACATTTTAAAACTGCATCTTCTTGTCTGATATAGAATTTTTTTCCTTTTACAGTGCACATCATTGCTAACATCACTTTGAATCTCTGCAAAGAAAGAGGGTAAACACTTTTAAGCATGACTATCATAAGCATGTCATATTGATGACAGACATAAACTGACATAGATGCCACATACACTCAAATAGACTGATATCCCATGACTTTCCAGAGTTCTAACTTCTTTAACCCTAACTAGGCCGGGGGGGGGGGCCTCCGAGGCCCCCCCCCTCGACGTTTCGCGCGATGTATCGCTATCGCGAGAAGCTATCGCCGCGACGTTTCATGACTTTTTTCTTTCAAGTCTCCCGCATCTTTTGACACCAAATTTGCGATGCCCGGGTGCACGGTTTTGAATTTGCGCATAAATATGCACGTGCATGTCAGACCAAAAATTGCTCAAAAACGTGAATTTGTGTACAATTTCAATGCAAACTGTGTTTACAGGCAAATTTCATAAAAGCATGATTATTTTGGGGGTTTATTGATTAAAATCAATTAATAACACATTTTCTTGTTCGGAACAATGTCGCGGACAAATTTCATCGAAAAAACAATGAAAAACATAAAGTCGAAAAACAAAGAAATACATAAGAAATTCAAAAAACAATAAAATACTTAGAAAATTTTTTCTGATTGTGCAATTTTTTTCTCTTACATTTGCTAAGGACACTAAATAGAATATTTACACCAAAAATGTGCCTGTTTTTAGCTTTATTTAGTGATTTATACCAAATTGTCCGATTTCATGCATCATTATGCATAAATTAGCATAATTTGGTGTAAATGATAATTTTTGAAAAAATTAACTTCATGGTACTTTAGATTACATCATAGGCAATGAGTGGGCCAATTTTCGTCGTGATCGTGCGGTCGACGGCCGAGATCTGGAGGGGGGGCCTGGGAGCCCCCCCCCCCCCCCCCCCCCGGCTCTATCATCTACCTACCGGTAAATAGCCCGGCCTAGTTAGGGTTAAACATCCAATGTTATTAATTGTCATTATTTGGTGCCAAAAGAAAACCTGAACAGCATTGAAAATTTTTTTTAGCTAACCAACCTTCCCTCAGCTGCTCAAAGTCAGCAAGCATCCGGTAGGCTGTGCATGCATTCACTCTTAGCGTTGCAGCCACTAGAGGGGGTGTGTCCTCCGGCACGGTCATCACAGCATCGGCTGGACACACTACATGTGACCGCCATGTGCCTACAGTATGGTAAGTCAACAAAAGGAAGCTCAATAATCAGTAAAGATGGTACATATGAAAAGTTCAATTCTCCCTGCAGTTCTTGACAATGAATAACAACTCTAGGTCTAGGAGCATTGAATTATGTAAAAGTTACCCTACAAAAAAAATATCCCCTGGACTAGAATCTATGAAATCAACATAAAAGATAAGAAAATATATCCTATATTTTGCCAATTTGATGCATTAATTGTACAACAATTTGAAGGTCAATCAGTTGTATGACTTGGGGTCACAAGAAGGACTCTCCATAGCGAGGGCCATGGAATAATTTATAAAGTGGGAGGGGGAGGGGGGCCTGCGGGTCACTGGTACCCACAATTTTCTTCTCTTTTTTTTTTTAAATAGACTCACAAAGCTGGAGGGGAAGGGGTGTGGGGCTACAGCTTCTCCCCCCTCCCCACCCAGTGCCACAGCACCTGCACAGTACTCTTGGTCATGTGACCTTGAAGTGACTCAAATAGAAACACTTGATTGTCAACAAACCAAACCCTTGGTTTTTTTTTTAAACTATAAGAAAACAAAGAATTTTAACTTCTGCTATCATGGAGAGGGTGTGATAATACAATATCCTTTTGGGCAGTGTTATTACAGAAGGATGTCTTTCAAGCAAATGCAAAATACACTTTAAACACCATCATACATTATATCACAATGACAGGTAAGAGACAAGTGATGTAACAACTCATATAAAGTTATGTAGCTTTGAATGCTAAATGATAGAAGATCTCACTTCCTGTGATACTCTGCTAAATCTATCCATTCATTTTATTACTTCAAATTGTCCAATTTGGCCAAATATTTCACTGATCTGTAGCTTTTAACATGCTATGCTGCGTTCATGCAACCATATTGAAATGCACCTTTACAGACTTAGCCATGAGCCAGTAACTGACTACAAATGCCATCTTGAAAGGTACATCAAAATGCTAAAATGTCACAAAAGATGAAGTTCACAGAGTTTTTCTCACCTGTAAATCTTCCAGGAAATATGACTCTCTCTCCCTGATGCATGTCCGTGACATTGCTTCCCACTTGAAGAATTTCTCCAAGACCTTCAAATCCTGCAACAGCTGGAAGGGAGGGCTGGATGGGGTAGATACCTGCCAGCAAACAGTGATGAATTAAAATTATCTATTTTCTCATCTGTTCAACAAGTATTTTAACCTTGGCTCCATTCGTGGATATCAATGTTGAACTCTGTCATTAGAACAAAAAATATCTACACTCTGCATCAAATGAGCTACAAGTATGAACAATCTAAGTACGATATCCTGTCAAGATTTGATACAGGGCTTTCAGTCAGTGGTATTTAGTAGACAATACAACAACAGCTGGTAGTGGTACTCGGGATAAAAACTGCTGAATGACAACACAAAATCATATATACATATCACACAAAGTGAAATACATGTAACACTACATACAAAGTTATCTTTCAGGTAGAAATTAATATTCATGACATGGCCTAACAACTTGGTAAATAATCAGCTTTTTCACATTTCTTCAAAATTAAGCCTCCAACAAACATCTTTTTCATATCTTTTATCTATTCTGTTCTCTGTTTTGTTTTGTTTTTTGTTTCTAACATCTGCACTGCAGATGTAATGCAATGTATTTTTTCTTCTTAAATGATTAATCACTGTGACTAGCAATAGCAAAAAGACGTTCATGGTTCACCTTGGATGGCATTAATGTCTGATGGGTTGATAGGGGCTGCTACCATTTTGACCAGAACTGAGTCTGAACCGATTTCAGGTAAGGTTTGTTCTTGTAGACTGTAAAGAAAAAAAAAAATCAGAAAAAAAGCACTTTTAGCAGTTACCAACTTCAGCTTCAACCTCAACTTCAACTTTATTGAAAGTCAAACATACATGTATAACAAAATCGCATGAAACAAAAATATTACAAGAATTTACAGTTGAGTTACACATGATTTTTTTTTCCTTTTTGGTTTGTGAGTGCAAGGGGTGGGGTCAGCTCAGATAAACAAAGTACAAGTAAATTGGGACTCTACTCAGTGGCACAATAGACAACAGTCAATGAAGTCGAGTGACAAGAAAAGTAGGTACAATTGTAGTACCAGGTACTTGTAATACTTGTATATGCTGACAATTATGTGTTCCCTTAAATTTACATTGCTATCTTGCATCATTGATTCATAGATAACATCAAATAATCAATGACAATGCAATGTAGATGTACATCGGACATCTGTGACGATTTGTGTCAAAATGTGCCAGTACTGCAGTAAATATTCCATTAATAGTAATAGTACACATACCTAATTTTGAATTTAATGAATGACTCTGTCTGTTCTTTCAACACTGTATTACTATTAGAATTTAATAATACTCAGGTGCATGAAGCATTTTAATCCCTGTCTGCGTCTGTCATGTCCTGATAGTGATACTATAAAACCTACACCTTTTAGTCTTGACTTACACTCTACATAGAGTTTTTCTAGCTTAGTTTCTTCTTTTGCAAATTTATGTCAAAATTCTAACGTTAAAGAAAAAGCAATGAGAGAAAATGTGACTGATATCGACATTGCCATTGATTGCCTTCCATGAAGCTGAGCTGAGTCAAAAGTTATGAACAGTCGGATTACAACATGAAGCTAGCATACCAGTCATATCTGGCCCTAAACAAGATAAGTTCGATTTCAAGCCAAGACACACTGCTGCACACTGAGGTTGACACATACATAAAAGATACATAGTTTTGCACACATGGGACTGCTACATGTAGTGCTAGTACTAAATGACATGTACTTTTTACACGCACAACATTTCTAACATATCTATTTTAGGGTAAGTCAACTTACGTTATCACCTTCTCTGGGTCACCACGCTCATGATATATCAACGCTTTTCCTTTGCTTATTGAGGAACATAGTCGTCTGCATGACCTTAATCGATGTGTTGATGAAATTTTCAGCAGTTCTGAACCTAACAGCGAAATACCTTTGGTGACCATGGGCGCTGCCATCTTGAATCAGAACGGAAGTGCACCCTCTATCGCGCGGTTTGTGTGCAAACGCGGGAAATTTCGTACGACGACGTTGTACGTAGCTATTGTAGCCCAGTTTGTGGGAATGAATGAATGCATATCAACGCAGGAGAGTTCTGCGGACGACACCGGGTACCGGGTCGACGGATCCAACACCGTGTATAACCGGTTTAGTTAGGCTAGCGCCGTAAACTGCCACTGGAATACGTAACTTAATTTTGTTGTCAAGTCGTGTCTAGCTCTACTTTGATACCATGGAGTTCTCTGAAACTAGCACCAAGAAAAGGATTAAGAAGGAGTCTTTCCTGGATAGAACCAAAGAACCTCATATGCTGTTTTATCGCATCCCCCCGATTGAAAATATTTCCCTCAGTGAGTTCGAGGAGTTGGCGAAGAGAAGGCTTGAAGGTATGTAATGATTCAGTGAAATACTGCACAGTAGTCATGATCATGGTAATCAGCCTACCATTTAAGTACCAACATGTGTTTAACGAGGCTAGACAAGCAACATGATCCTGACGTGAAACCAGAGATCTAATTTCTGTTAAAATTCAAGACAAAAGATCACCAAAGAAAAGCGCATTCCTGTATCCATAATCTTAAGTCATCTAAAGTCAATAGACAGTGTCACTGATGACAAACTGATTGTGACCTAGAATACACTGCACGGTATGCATAATAAATTTAATACATTTTGTATGTGGATGGTGATCGATGCACAAAACTGTTTTCATATATCACCAGTTAAACTTTACACAGCCCAGTCGCTGTAAAAACGCGACAGGGCTGGTGACCAGTACCAGGATGGTGCACATACAACAACAAAGGGAACACAAGCGAACATACCAATCGCGTTTAGTTTTGTCTTTTGATGAAATATACTTGACATCGTTTTTGTCACCTCAAACTCATTAAAGACAATATTCATTACACAATTAACAACTTACCGGTACCAAAGATGAAGATTACATGCAGCGTGTGCGAACGGTACCGACTCGTATCATCGGACGTGTGAACGTCTGACACCGGTACTCAAAATGGCTGAGAGTGAAAGACGATGTACCGTTCACGCACGTTGCATATAATCTGCTTTTTGGGTTAAGTTGAACATAGACACAAAGTGTTATTAATGAAGATTGTCTTTAATGAGTTTGAGGTGACAAAAATTATGTCAAGTAACAAAACTCAATGCAATCAGCATGCTCGCTTTGTGTTGGCTTTGTTGTTGTGCACCATCCTGGTACAGCCCTGTCACGTTTTTAAAGCGACTGGATGGGCTGTGTCTAGTTTGTAAGACACCAACAGTTATATTTAATGATCATGTATGAAATGAAAAAAAAAATGAATTGTCTTCATAATGACAAAAAGGGAATCTAGGATAATCTATGGTATAATACCCCATCGAGACCGAGTGCAGACAGCTGGTGCTCAAAGTGTTTGTTTGTTTGTTTGTTTGTTTTTGTATATGGCCTAGTATTAGACCTGTCGTTGTCTTTCTGATCAAACAGTTCTGAAGCATGTGGAATCAGTCGGGATCCGTCATGTCAAAGGAAGCGATGAGTACAATGAGAGGATGGACAAGGAATTAAAGAAGCTGATGCCTGTAGCTCACAAGAGAGTAAGTAATGGAAATGATAATCCCAGGTTCAGAGAAATCCAAGGTCCCCAAGGCCTTGTCCTTTGATGCCCATCTGTTTGGTGGTCTTGATTCCTGTCTAAAACTCAACATTGGTGTTTTTGATTTGATATAAATTTTTGATACCCTTTGTGTGACTTTTTATTCATAATGACTAAAAAGACTAGTGGCTTCGATTGGCCAAAATTGATGAAGATTTCAATGAAATTATAATGTACACTGTCTGTATAGTATGCTTTCTCCTGAGTTTGAAATGGAGCTTGAACTTCTAATTGATACATATTTTCCAAAACAAGTGTTTACAATTAAAACATTACAATCTAAATTTGATAGTAACAGATGTGGTGTTATCTTTCCTGGATATCATAGCTGTTTTTTCTTATTTTTTGTTTGTTTTTGTTTTGCTATTGCTGACAATATGTTAAAATTACTTTTATATTGTTTCAGTCCCCAAACCTCAATGATAAAAATTCCAATATATAGACATAGGGTGCCTACTGTTAAAAATGGAATTTTCGCAAGACATGATCCTTGCTTGAAAATGAAAATACACAAATGTTTGCCAATGAGTATGTGTACAAAACAGGCCAAGCATGAAAAATTTTTCACATGAAAATTTTCACTTTTACAATATTCATCCAGCGCCATCCAATCCATTATTTCTTGTTTTGGGTTTACGTACAGATGAGCGGGGAGGACTTGGCCAAACATTTACGGGATGACAGGATCTCACATTTCATCCTGAGGTTGGCCTACTGCAGATCGTAAGTAAAGTCCGAGGAAAATACAGGATACCCTTACAAGTTTACTGGTGGGACTACAAAGCCATTGGCCCACTTGCTTGGGAGTTGATAAAACTTACTGAAAAGGAAGTAAAACGAAGTGACACTTACCATTTAAAACTGTGGAACTCTGTCTCAAATGCCCATTTGGGGGAACTTGATGATAATAGATGTGTGAAATGTCGTAATGGGATACTGTGATATGTCAACTTCGTTATAATCTTATTTTGTATAACTTTTTTAGGTACCTTAGAAATGAAACTTTGTCTAATATCAAAATGTTAGTCTCACATTCTTTTGTATTCTTGCCTGATCCCACTTGCTCAGTTACTATTACATGTACCTCCTTCATAATATAGTCTTAAACTCAAAATGTGATGGTCACACAGTACTGTACACTGGTTTTGAAAATATTTCACGCATAACTTCTCAGTACAACAAAACAAGATATTCTAATGATGTGTCTTTGTTTAATCCATCCCTGCAGAGAGGATTTGCGGAGGTGGTTCATTCAACAGGAGCTTGATTTGTTCCGCTACCGGTTCCTGCGAGAGTACAGTGAAGCCATTACCCAGTTCCTGGCGGAAAACAAGTTGCACTACTCTCCAGTTAGTATAGAGAAGATCAACCTTAGTAGGGCTTAGTTTTTGTTTTTGTTTTTGTTTTTTTGGGGGGAGGATGCAATATGTACTACTTGGTCAGAAGGTTGGGTGTTCAAATTACATTCGTATCTTCATTTTCATCCTTCAGCAAGAAAATTTCCATGTCATTGATCTAGGAATGTGAATACCTGCATGACTGGATTGAACAGATATATTCAAATACATTGTGATAGCTATCAAGTAAATACAATGTAGTTAATTGTCTAGAACGATGCATTAGTGCTGTGTTAAAGTTTTGGATCACTAAGGTTTTGAAATAAATGTACACACCCAAATTACCAGGCTGATGGCATGTTGTGCGTAGTTAAGACAGTAAAAGTAGTACTAAAGACACAGCATAACATGCTTTTCCTAGCTTTGTCTATCCAGCCAAATTACAATATGACAGGCATGCAAAACAGATTGGAAAAATCAGAGCACTCCCCTCCCCCCCCAAAAAAAAATGAAAAAAGAAACACATAACACAAACACAATAATGTGTATGTATAATAATCATAAAAATCACATTATTGTTATGATTAAACTTATGATCACCATTATTAACATCAATATCATCACAACATTACAACATGTATTTCTATCTATTGTGAGTTGAGCTTATTGATTCAAACTATAAAATGTGACCCGCTACAACAAAAAGGTCCTAAAGTCGCGCATGGTCGAAGCCGTGAAAATCGAGTTTGAAGTTAGAGCATCAAAATTGGTCAAAACTTATGATTTTCTGAATTTGACATATTATTAGAGTCTGACATGTCTTCTATCATCTGTCGAAATTTTGAAGCAAAATGATGAAAGGAAAGACCAAAAAATAGCGTTTTTCTGGGCCATGTTTTTTTGGCGTTTCAACAAAGCAGAAACTGGTTCGAACATTTGGATTGAGCGCCACACATAGGCTCCGCCCCTAACAACGACCAGAGTGATCTCATTGGTCAGTTTGCTGCTTGCCGCTAACCGAAGCGTGAAGCTCTCACACTGCCCAGTCGACTGGTGCGTGCGGGTGGGTTGCGCTATGCCTAGCCGCTTCTCCTGACATCCTGGTCACTGATTGGTCGGTGAGGAGACCGCCGACGCTGTGTTTGAATGAGCATTTCGGGGGTTGCTAGGGCTTCACTTCTATTGTCCGAAGGTGAATACTGACTTGCGTGTCTCTTGATTGTGATTGCGTCGCAAGGAGAACTTTTAGGGCGCTTTTCTCGAAACAGTGATTTCCCAGACGTGTTGACATGCTCTCTTTTAAACATCGATATCTCCGCAGCCAATTATTTTTATGAGACGTGTTATATATCAATTTAAAGCAGAAAGATTAGGGAATTGTGTCATGCAATTTTCAAATAATCGACCTCGCCCGACTTCAGGATCATTTTGTTGTAGCGGGTCACAAATAGTCATTTGTATTAAAAAAAAATGCTGCCTACTTCTGAATAGTTGAGCATATATCATGGGAATATTAGGAATGTTATAAATATATTTGCCACATCTAGCAGTAGTTCTTATAAATATTGCAATGCATTCACTGTCTCAAACGTCTTCCTCTCTCCCTTATAACCCAATTTTCCCCTTCTTAACGTTTTCCTGTTCACATTTCGCAGATCCCCCAACAGGAAAAGGATGCACTGGCTGACAAGCTTGTCAAGTCTTCCCATGGGATCAGCGCAGCCATGTTGGCCCACACTGACTTCTTCAAGGTGCCCTTCACAGAGGCCCTGGATCTGGTGCGAGGACGGAAGGTCTTTGTGCAGAAGGTGACCTTTGACCTTTGTCATAATCAAAATGCTCTATAGCCCTCTTTGCTGTGGTTTTTGTAAGAATAGTGAGCAGAGGCTGATGATGTGAAACTGAGTCAAGCTACCAAGGGGAGGCAAGCTCCATCAAGAGGTCTTTTGAAGACCTGTCCAAATTTCTTAACTTGTGCATTTGGACAGCTGAATTTTGCTACCAGCATTTGACAGTGAAAATCACAAACTATCAGCAGAGCAAAACAAAAACAAAAACAAACAAACTAACAAACAAACAAACAAACAAACAACCAAACATCCAAACCCAACAGATCTATCATTGTTATGGTGACAAGACTTGTATCTCAGATTTTGGTGAAAATCACTTTTCTGTCTGAATTTTAGCTGCATTACCACAAGATGCTGCCACCATGCCATGTCAAAGGAAAGGTGATCTCATTTGTTATCAAAGTGCTTTGGCTGCCAAATATTATTTCCTGTGATGCAACAGGAATGTAGATTAAATGCTTTGCAAAAATGTGAGAGGATGCAAAGATTGTAACTTAACCAGTGCATGATGGAGTGGTTTGAACCATACCCCCCCCCCCCAATCCTCCTATGCCATTTTCCAGCTTTATATACAGTGTAAGTTTTTATACAGATTTGATTATGATTGGACAGGGAATTATTTTCAGGGTATAGCATCAAACTTTTTGCATAATTTTCAGAGAAATGCCACACAGATTAATGTTTCATACAGGCATGACGCTGAATTGTGTTGTACACAGTCAGTCCATTATTTGATACTTTTGTAACTACTCATACTAAAGTGCTCTTCAGTTTTGGTTTCCTGGGAGGCAACAAGATAAAATTTGCAAGTGTTTCTAGGAAATGTGAGACAATTCCAGGATTATTACATTTACTTTTTTAATTTCGCGTGAGGATGAACTGTACATGTTAACTAGTATTTCTATTTGTTTTCCTATATTATATCCTGTAGGACAACAAGGCAAAATGTTAAGTGCTTCAAGGAAATAATGAAACTCACACTACTAGGTTTATTCTTTCTTTTTTTTTTTTGTAGCCAGGGAGAATGAACTCTGCTTCATTTTTTTTTCCATGTCAGTGTAATGGATATTTGGGATAGGGGAAGGGGGCAAGGCAGGGTGAAACGGGGCACTAAGAGAAACTTTCCTCAGTTTTTTTTTTTTTTTTTTTTTATTAGGAGTACGCAAAGTATTGGTACTTTGTATAAGATTCTGTCTGAATCTTAGCTAAAGACACATATTTATAATTTTTTTAAAAAAGTCAATACAGAGAGAAATACCATTCGCCATATCTAAATGACTTTAAAAATTCATATGCAGACTTGGAAAAAAAGGTTAACTCCAAAACATGTTCTTGTTCTCTTCTCTGCAGGGATACGCCTTTGTACCACACGGTGACCTGGTGTCCATAGTACTGACGGCCTTCCGCTCCCACCTCTCTCACGCTTTAGCAGTATGTGAGAAGTTTTTGTCTCTTCACTTTCTACATATGCATGGAAATTTAATTTCTGTTTAATAGTGTAGTGGAGAGAAAGAGAGAGAGAGACAGACAGACAGACAGACAGAGAGAGCAGCATATGTATAAATGAATTTAACCTGTTGAGGACGGGCTGATTTTGCTGTAACACACATTTCCCATAGGCACCTGCCCGCGTATACAGGACTTGTCTTCAACAGGTTAAGCAGACGGAATGGTAAATGACTGGAAGAAAAAGGAAGCTAACTAGATGTAGATATGAATAGAGACAGGGTGAAAGTGATGGAAAGAGAGATACAATGTAGGGGAGGAGAGTGATAAACATAGGGCAAGAAGATTTTAGAAAAATAGGCTTTGGTAATGACAATGTGTTTGGAGACACCCAGTTTCACCACAATCAATCCAAAACTCTTATTTCTTGATATAAACAATCTGATGGATAAAATCACTCATGCTGTGAAAAGGGAAGAGCATGGCAATACAGTGCACTCCCGTTATAACGAACACGGTTATAACGAAATTCCGGTTATAACGAAGTAAAAATTTGGGCTGCAATGTCATCCACTCTATGTATTTCTATTGTTTATTTGTTTGGTTATAACGAAATTCCGATATAACGAAAGAAAACTGCCGGTCCCGAGGACTTCGTTATAACGGGAGTCCACTGTACAAGTGAAATGAAAGATTAGTAAACAAGTTTGATTTGAATTGGAATATTGTATGTATTTTTTTATGTAAATCAAAACAAATACACAATTCTCCTTTGCTGCCAATTTTTATCTGCCTTTAAACTGTCAAGAACATGATTTGAGTCAGAAGAAGAGGGTTCCATGGAGAGGTACAATTTCAGGAATGAGATTTTGGACAATTGCGGAAAATTTGCTAGGATTGGCTACCCTTCTTTCATGATGCCCTTTCTTTTCTCTTTTCTGCAGTGAATAAAAACTTCAACCCCCCCTCTTGTTTGGTTGACTTGTAGCATCACGCATTCTTCCATTTTGTGTCTCTTCAGATCACAGCAAGGGGGGTTCCCCATTTGGAGGAAGATGGCCGCCTCCTGCCGATGCTAAACAACCTGAGCAAACAGTACCTGGGCCAGGACTACGGTAGCAACAAGAGGTCTGGGAACTGCAAGATCAACCTTGAGGACATCAACAATGTGAGTTCTGAATTTGATATGCCCAGGACCAAGACTTGCTGTAAAAATTGAAACTCCAGTTTCATCTTTTACCTTTTTGTTATTATCATAATTATTTTGTTGTTGTTGTTCCACTAGCTAAATTTCAACTTACTATGCTTGTACACCTACCCGAGGATGAGAGTATATTTATACATGACTCTATATCATCTCCCAAATAGTTATCATGTGTGAGTTTTTGTTTTATTTCAGTTGGTTGCAAATCTTGTGAAATTTCTCGTACTGTGAAAGATTTCTTGTTTGTTGGATGGATCCAAACTTGTTCAGTACTTATCTGTACTTATCAAAGTTCTGGCAAGTTCAAGAGATTTGCCTTTTAATAGGCCAGGTTGAATGTATATGAAGTTTTCCATTATTATTCCAGACCGTGTTCCAGAAAAATACCCAATAAAATTTAACATGTAAAAAGGAGTTTATTTGTTAATATGAATGAATGTCCATAATGCACATGTTGGCATTAAATTTGATCATTCTCCTTCTAAAATTGTTTTACTTTGTTCATAAATATTTGCTCCTTCCCGTGCCCTGCAGCTAGCCAAGCAGTCATTCCCGCTGTGCATGCGTCAGCTCCATATGTCCCTCCGCGAGCACCACCACCTCCGTCATGGAGGCAGGATGCAGTACGGCCTCTTTCTCAAGGGAATCGGCATGACCCTTGAGCAGGCCATGACCTTTTGGAGGTCAGAGTTCACTCGCATCATGGACATGGACAAGGTGAGAATGCCTGAGCTATGAGAGAAAAGGAAGTTGCAGTGCCCTAGCTAGGTTCATTGTGAGAAATTTGTCACACACACACACACACACACACTGCTATAGCTTCTGACCACACCAGCATTGAGAATTAAGGGTTTCTGGGACGAACACTGCACTAGGGCTTTCTAGAGCTCAGTCCGTCAGCTAGCTTCATAGGGGTCGGGTTCGAATCCAAATGAAATCCCATTTTCTTTGCTTATTTTTCCACTAATATGTTTGAAAATTGTTACAAGTATGGTTGAATCCAATCCTGGATATTTTAAAGACATATGTGCGAGTCATTTGACTTAGCTATGCCTCAAAGTATGTTGCCAAGAGCAGTATGTAAACTCTTTGTGTGCCACATTCGCACGTTCGACTCAGTCGACGGTGTGCCAACTTTGTATATTCTGCTCGAACGTGCAAACCTGCCCAAACCAACTGATAAATCGCCAAATGACACAAAACAATGAAAGCGTTTCTCGCGATTCGATTCCTGCTACATGTAGCTTGTATATTATGTGGTGACTGACCATCAAGCGGAGTTCCTTTCTGGATTTGCGAATAAATTCTAAGCTCCTGGCACTGTTTTCTGTGCAGAAGTCATGTCTCTACAATAATGTAGCTTCTGGTCATTTGAAAGAAAGACAATCATAGATTTGTCATACAATTTACATCAAAGCAAAGCGTGGCATCTCCCCCACAACTTTACGCATTGCATGTCAAGGGTAACAAAAATCTATCAAAGTGGCATAGATTTGAAATACAGACTGTTTTCCCGAAGCATGACTACGTTGCTGCCTCAGAATGAGGTGGCACACAGGGGGTTTGCACTAAGGCACATAAAGAGTTAATGGCAGATAGTCCTTAGTGTAACTGCCCTATTGAATTATCTGTGCAATACAAGTGTTATGAGCTATGTGTTTATTTTATCATCATCAGAGAAAGCATAGATATCCCTCCTACACTTAAAATGATAAAAGATGAATCGCTAAATGATACATACTCATAAAATCAAATCAATTTGAAATGCCTAAAAAAAGCTGGGTTGATTATGTAATCTTCTTGATGTCAGAGGAAGAGACACATTTACAAATATATTCAATTATATGCTTTCCTTTACAACTAAGAAAAGCAACAATGTCTGCAAACTGGAATCCAAGTATCATAAAATGAATGTGCAGATGGACTAGCATGTCACTATGTTCTCAAGAGAAAAAATGTCCATAATTGAATATACAGTTAACAACAAAATTATTCATACCCCTGGGAAATTTGTAGTTTTGAGCACATTTCTTACAAGTAAAGGATGGAGTGATGGTGACTGGGTGTTATATCTCAACATTTCTATTGTTTTGCAAATGAGGTGAAACTGGAATGAATGGCAATTTACAGAGGACAAATAAGAGTAAAAAGTTAATACCCAATCACCATCACTCCATCCCTCACTTGTAAGAAATTTGCTCAGAACTAATAATTTCTCAGGGGTATGAATAATTTTGTTGTTAACTGCATATACTTTTAATATTCAGCAACAGCTAATAAACAGATGCCTCTTTTATTCAATGATACATGTACATGTTTTCTTCCCCATTGGTTAGGCTTGGGTGCAAGTAAACCTCAAACTTGAATGGTATATCTTGTTACTCAATGAATAATTTTAGATAAAGGCAATGATTTAGTCAAATTGTAAGGGCTTTGACTTGAAACATGAGAAAATTCTATGGTTTCATCATTGGGAACCTTGAAAGCCCTATTGATGACACATCTTTGGTTTTTTCCCCCTTCCTGCCTGCAGTTTGAGAAGCAGTATTCGTATAACATCCGCCACAACTACGGGAAGGAAGGAAAGAGGGCAAACTACACTCCCTACAGCTGCATGAAGGTCATCATGAGCAACGCCCCCGGTCAGGGGGACTATCATGGTAAGACACAAATGTTAACCCGTTGAGGACGAGTCCCGAGTTTACTCGGACAGGTGTCTATGGGAAATTCGTATTGTAGCAAAATCAGTCCGTCCTCAAAAGCTTAAAAGATTAACCACACTTCTCAAGCGTGCTGCACACTACATGATCCGACCAGTTTTATGACTCTGGAACCAAGCCGGGTCATATGACTAGTGGCGTGACTCGACACCACACACTGAGCAATCAAACCACATAGCTATACCCTTACAAAAAATAACCATGAAATTTAAGGTATTACCATGGTAAAACCTCAATTACCATAGTAAAACCATGGTATCGATGGTATTACTACGAGTACCACAGAAAAACCATGGTGAGCATGGTGATACCACAGAAAAACCATGGTAAAACCTCAATTGCCATAGTACAACGATGGTATCGATGGTATTACTATGAGTACCACAGAAAAACCATGGTGATGCATGGTGATACCACAGAAAAACCATGGTAAACTATCATTACCATGACACAACCATGGTACTGATACGTATACCATAGAATAACCGTGAAGTCTATGGTATTTCCATGGTCTTACCATAGGCGCCACAAAATAACCACAGTAATAGTATGTTATAATTTTTATACCATAGCACTACCATGGTATTACTACCAGTACCATGGAAAAACCATGCCATCTACTGCATTTGCCTGGTATAACTATACAGGTACAATAAAATAACTATGGTGATGCCGGGTTATGGCCATCATACCATGGCGTCACCACGGTATTACCACTTGTACCATAAAATAACCATGGTATATAGGGCATTTCCTCAGTATTGCTGCACTAATTAACCATGGATATACCATGTAATAACCATCATACCATAGCACGGTTATGGCACTACTAGGCCTACTTGTACCATAGAATAACCATGGAGATACCATATAACCACCATCATACCATGTACTACAACCACAGGGTCTTTAATCGTACCGCAGCATATATAATCATAGTCTTTATGTTATCTTCTGTATTTCTAAAGGTACACAAAAATACCCATGGTGATACCGTGGTTCAACAACAAAATATCAATTATGATATTCTTATAGCTGAAAGGGATTGTACAGTAGGTACTGGTTGAGATGAGGATTCAGATTTATAACTTTTTTTTTTCATTCAGATGATAAACCTCTTATGAAATATGAAAGAGCATGTACAGCTGTAATTTCAAGAAGGATTCAACGTTTTGAAGAAAATTCGTCTTGAAATGGCTGAGATTACCAATCCCTTACCCCCCCCCCACCCCAAATTAAAAAAATCAAAATGAAATTGACAGGCCCCATCTTTCACTAGGAGCTCTTTGTTTTAATTTGTTTTTAGATATCTCAGTCATTTCTCAGCCTGTTTTCATTAAATAAACGTTTGAGTCCTCTTCTGCTCTTTACCATTTCAAAGAGTGGTTTCTAAATATCTCGCAAAACGTTACAAGCTGAATCCTCATCTCGTCCAGTATTGTATACTCCCTTTAAATGTCAAATAATGACAAAAAAGGTACATTCTCTACTGGTATCACAAGGAAAAAATGGTCCCATTATAGCTATCCGTTTGACCCAACTTGTTCAAATAGTTGCAAACTGGAAGTAGGCCGATACTCGTTCACATTACCATGGTGTGAATTACCATACAGTTAAAGATGAAAATTAATACCAACTCAAACCATTCCAGCTGACACTAAATTGAATGAGCTGGTACACTCTGAAAAACACCAATCAATTCCAGCTGAATATATGGCCTGGCTCTAAATCATTGATTATGAAGTTTTATTTGTACCAACTGGAAAACATGCCGCTCAACTGGCAGATTCACTAGTTGACTCCACTTAGACAAGTTGACTCCAAACTAACATTTCATTCCAACTGACAGACTGAAACAAATGAAATAAACTGCGCAATTGTCTACCAATTAGAATTTATTGACATAACCTACAGATTCACCACTGGATTCCAATTGCAAGAAACGGAATAAAGTGTCATACTGAAATATCAACTACCCGATTCCTGTATAGATACAGCTGGACATAAACGGGCCCTTAATAATTGTATTGAAATTGACTATAAGACACAACTGGCAGATTTACCAGTTGATTCCACTTGAAAGCGATGGAATGGACTGGTACACTGAGAAAACAGCTGACTCCAGTTTGAACAAATGGATCAAACTGTGATGAGTGAGTTAATAATAACACACATAATAGTAGTAGCATAGTAGTACTGGTGATAATAATAATGATGACGATAATAATAATAATAATAATATTAATAATAATAATAATAAGGTCTTATCCAGGAGAGCCTCTCCACTGTTGCCACTGCTCTATACCACAGGGCCCTGCCATACCACTAACAGTTGAACTGTTCTAATGAAAATGACAGATTAAAAAAATCAGATCTATTGTGTAAACTGGAACATTAAAGCCTATTGGTTGATTCCAGTAGGAAGAGATAGACCAAAGTATGCCCTTTGACAAAGTGGGATCAACTGGACACAACAAGCAGATTTTTCAGTAGATGATCCACTTGAAAGAAATTGTGTGAAATGGCATACAACAACCAGTTGATTCCAGTAGAAACAATGAGTGCACATTCGAGTTCAACACCCACAAATCATACAGCCAACAAATCAAACAACCCATAAATTTGACGCCTAGCGAACAAGGCCCATATGACTGCGACACTATAAGGCCCACGACACTTTTACAATAACGTAAGCCCCATGATGCAATGTCGAGCTTGTGGGCCTTATGACTAATCTTGTGGGATGACCCCGAAAAATTGGACCAATTTGGTGCAGGTCGAATCGACTGGACACAACTGGCAGATTTACCAGTAAAAACTGGCATACTAAAACATCAACTCCATGATTCCAGCAGATTCAGCTTTTTTGAACCAGGCTCTTGTATACCTGTTGCAAATGACTTGACACAACTGATAGATTTATTCAACTTGAAAGCAATGCAGATTTAACCTACATATGCACTTTGATAAAGTTTAGGCCGTAACAGTTAGTAGAACCAAGCCGGGATAAATGGACCAAACTGGCATGACTGGGGAAGTTCATACCAGTTCATCAAATCTGGCAGTTTTACCAGTTGATTCCACTTTTTAAACGATTATAAACGTACCAATACATTACAGTCAAAACTATTGGACCATTATGAGTATACTTGCAACAAATGGGAAAAATCAAAATATATATCAACTGATTCTTAAGGTAAACCCCTTAAACTCTAAGGGACGTGGCAGGAGAGGGAAGGGCGGAATCCACCCTCGACGTTTTGAGTCTGCGATGGAAGAGACCCTGTTATGAGACATTTTGACTTTTTTTTCAAGTTCAACTTCAAATTCATTGTTGTTTTTTCCACAGCAAAATAATATATTTGGTGAACATAAATCTCGCTTTCTTCAATGAAAGTATAATGCAGGTAATTTGTACAGAGAAAGCAATAATTGAAAACCTAAAGTAGGGGTACAATACAATGGTTGCTGAGGTAACAAAAGTGAAATAAATGAAATATGCATTGTATGAAAAAAGGAGGGACCCACTAAAAAGACAAAGCTAGTGAAGTGCGGTCCCTTCTCCGACTGAAAAAAAAAATCGATGCAAAGATTGATTGAAAACAGCAACAAAGAAACTCTTGAAAAATCTGACTATTCTTTAGCGGAGCGGATCCAGGAATTCCGTAAATGGGGGGGGGGGGAGGGATCTGTCATGGTGCCACTTCCGGAATTAAAGGGGGCACACACGCCCATTTTCATTTTGTTTTCTTGTTATTTATTTATTTTTATCTTATCAAAAATTAAAGAAGGGGCCCCCTGGAGCTATCACTGCTGTAACATTAATCACTGCGATTGATTGATCTTATGCTAATTATGGTATAAAAGTGGTCAATGAGAATCTCCAATAAGAACACAAAGGAAAAAATTAAAAAACAAAGAAATACATTTGAAACTCCAAAAGCAATCATATACATTAAAAAAATGGCTTTTGGAAGTCCTTTAATGTGTGATGCATACAGTCTTTAAACATGTAAAAACAGACTTACAAATAATTAAGAAATAGACTCTTAATGCTTTTAATTGGGCTAAAATAAGATGTTGGGCCTAATTTGCACAAATAATTAATTGATGAATTAAAATTAGAAATTGACAATCAAAAAAAATTCTTAAGACATATAAGACATAATTTTGTAGATTACACTGTAGTTGTAACACGTGCCAAATTTTGCTATAACGATCGTAATACTAATGGTCAAGATCTTGTGGGGGGGGGGGGGGTGAGGCAAAATTCCCTCCCAAAATGCAAATTTTAGCATTTATAGCCAAATAAGCCCGGCCCGTTAAAAATAAGCAAACTAATTAATTCTTTATATATAACAGTTCATTTGTTTTGGAACTAATTCACATTGTGTGTTATCTCATACAAATTCCAAGTACGACCCAAAATATTATACCGGTACGTTCATGTAATAAATATGTACAGCCTGTATTTAGTATATATGTGTGAATGTGTGTATGCGTGTATGTGTGTATGTGTGTGCTTGTGTGTGTGTGGGTGTGGGTGAGTGCAAACACCCGGTTAGTACTAATATATCCACGAACACAACTGACTTCTTCCCATGCAGTTTAAACCTCATCTACCCAACTGGAAAATGTAACACAAGTTGATTCAAGTTGCACGATCCTTGTTTTGACTTGGTTTCTGTATCGCTCATGAATATTCATGAGAGAGCATCTAACATGCAAAAGGAGAGAAAATTGAAAGAAGACATAAAAACCCAAAGTATATAGTCTGGGTTTAAACTTTGAAGTATGTTGGGAAATTTCTCTTTTGTTACCAACTATTTTAACTTGTGTTATAACAATGCATATTCATATTTTGATAGGACTAATATTATGTATGACATGTAGTTAGTAACCATGCCTTAAACCTTTTCAGATATCATCCCATATATAAAGAACTGATACACTAGCAATGTATCTAGGAATAGGAAGTATACTCTAGGTATACAGATAGGTAGTCCTGTGTAGAGTAGGATGTATGTCCTTGTACAATAGTGTAGAAACAGGTGTATGCGATTCGAGGCCATGTCAAGTAGGTAATATACTAGTACTGCATGTTGGAAATACACAATCATTAATATTATTTTTCTTTTCAAATTGTAATATCATGGTAATTTTACCATGGTAATACCATGGTAATACCATGGTAAAACCATGGTCAAATCACCACAGTACATGGTAAATTCACCTCAGAAATACCATGGTATTGTACCATGGTACCGGTACCATGGTATTTGGTAAGCACAGTAATACCATGGTAATATACCATGGTACATGGTAAGAGCAGTAATACCATGGTATTTTGCCATGGTAATACCATGGTAATGTACCATGGTTTTACTAGGGCAAAATTACCAGGTTTCCATGGTTCATTACCATACCATGGTATTACCATGGTAAAACCATGGTTCTTTTTTGTAAGGGTAGGTTTACAACTGTACTGGCATCAGTACATACAGTAGCGTGATTGGCTGAAAGTTCCACATCCGGTCGTGGAAATTCAACATGTCAAATCTTCACGACTGGCATTACGACATACAACGTTGTAGTTGCATGACTGGAAACTGGCAAGGACATTAGACTCACTAGATACTACTAGGAAATTAGCTGTACTGTTGTTTTTCCACATTTATATGAGACAAGAAATCGTTTGTATCCATCCCGGGTGCAGACAGATTGCTCAATACCAATATTATGATGTTCTACTGGCAGACAGTACTAGTTTTGCATGCACAGAATAATTACATTTGTCTAATATCTGTTTGTGCTGTATGTGGTTTGTTTGTTTGGGGGTTTTGGGGGGAGGGGGAGGAGGGTCGAGCACATCTGCCAATTTTTCATATGATATTCATCTAGAATAAGAATTTCTTCTCGAAATGACAAAGTTCCTTTTTTTTTCCTGAAATATGATTATGCTTGATACAGTGGTTTTCCTGTTTTCTAATGAAGTGGTATTTATTTTTGCATTCACCTTTGAACTTTCCTGTTTCTTTATTCTTTTAGTCTCGTAGTTTGCATACCTCCAAGTAACAGCAATGATTTCCGTCATGGATAGTAATGATTATGATCACACTGAACTGTTTACATTATGACTCATTGTTGCAAACTACAACTGATTTACTTTACATATATAAAACCATATTGTTTACAATGCAGCCAGGTATTTCATGCTACAATGCACTTGTAATGGGCATAAACCTTTTTTTAATACTATTGTATAGGAGGGTGTAGCTTGTATGAATTTCTAATTCTTAAATGCAAACTGGTAAATGCCTGAGAATAAGAAAAGACAGATAATGTAAAATAGTCACAGTCATATGCTATCTTTCAAAATGTGAATATTAAGAACATAATATTTTCTGTCATTGGGCACTGTTATTTCGATGGATGTATGAAAAACATAGTTGTAATGAACTGATTGAACTCATGGAAAAAGAAAACTATTGCACTCAATATCCTGTGTTTACACACACTGAGCGGCAGGGACTTGTTACACAGAGTTGTGATTTAAAGGGACTGTACAGTACTGGTTGAGGTGAGGATTCAGGTTTATAACATTCCTAAGTGGGATAATGAGAAACCTCTTATGAAATATGAAAGAGCATGTAATTTTAAGAAGGATTCAACGTTTATTTCATGA
The DNA here is from genome assembly GCF_040938485.1 of Diadema antillarum. Classification (NCBI taxonomy): domain Eukaryota; kingdom Metazoa; phylum Echinodermata; class Echinoidea; order Diadematoida; family Diadematidae; genus Diadema; species Diadema antillarum. The sequence goes on along the minus strand of NW_027272617.1, from coordinate 382,663 downwards.
AAATTGGTTTTCAAATGGCTGAGATATCCAAAAAAGCGATAATAATAAACCATTAAATCCCAGGGACTACAATAAAAAGAAGAGTAGCATTCAGCCAGTTGATTTAAAGTTCAAGGCTACTACACTCATATCTCGGGTACCAAAAACCTCTGTTTTTAGATGTTTAATTTCAGTGGTTTTAAGCCCATCAGTTTTGTACAAAGCTGTAAATATAAAACAAATACTACAATTGTAGCCATGAACTGACTATACATGTACGTATCATTTATTGCATTGCTAAGTGATACATACCAGCATTGTGTCTTTTTTCTCCCTCCATTCTTTGCTAAATTTGCTCCTTTAGTGCAGCTGATTTTGTTTTGGTTGTGTGTTAGAAAAACACACACACAGAAACCAAAACCATTTTGACTTCTGGTTATGCTGAAAAGACCACTCTCTCCTAATTCTTAAGTACTTCCTTTGTTGGTAGAAAGACCTTTGTTGAAATAAAAGCCTTAACCCCTTGTAGCTGAGATGAAATACTGCTGTCTACTAATTCTTCCTTCATGTCATGGGGGGGGGGGGGGGGATGGATAATTCATATAGGATTTCTAATTGACCAAAGTCATTCATTTTTGCGCCCAAGATGAACTCAGAAGAGCTCATTTCTGACTCCACAGATACAACTGTGTGCACTCAGTCTTGAAGTTCCCAGTTCAAGATCATTGGAAGCAGTTGCCATGGTAACCTTGACAAGGCACTTTATCTTTAATTGTCTTGTCCTTCAGAGGGAGACATACAGCTGTTGGTTCTTTGGTAGTGGTTGCTTTCGGCCAATCTGTTGTAGCCTTGTGAGATACTGCTATATCCAAAGTCAGTCAGAATGCTATGGGCATATTTCTAAAGAGATTTGTCTTCGTAACAAATCTTGTCTCTGTTTTGTCTTGCCCTAATTTGATTGACACAGCATTCAAACACAGACACACTTTGATCAGTAATACTTAATTTCCATAACCCCAGGTTGCCCATTCCGTCATACCGACGCCCCTTTGCTCAAGCAGCGTCTCTCATCATATGGTCTGACCCAAAATGGAGTTGATCAGGTGGGTTGAAACATTTTTGTTGTTCATGATGAAATGTAATATATTATCATATTCTTTGAGACTAGAGATATAAAGTTCTTGTAGGCTGGTTGGGATTTGGTAGAATTACCTTGAAAACATACTCACTTATCGAAGAACAAATTGGTAAGTAGGATTCACTGAATAATGAGAAGAAACCGTGACTTTTGAAATTATGTGGACATTAGCTGGTAAGACTAAATTCTCCTTCACTGTTGGGTTTATTGAATTTTGCATGACATCATGATTAAAACGATAATTTCGTAAAGGAACATCTGTTTTCTTTTTCATTTACTGTCTTTCTGAAACTTGTAGTGTGCTCATCACTGCATTATACAAGAATTCGACAGCTATGCCTCTCATATCTTTGCAAACTTCTGTGCAAGGAATTAAAAAAGCTGAAGAGAGTGCATCTGATTGATAAATATAAAAGATAACTTGATGCAAGAATCATTACTTTGAACTAAAGAGATTGTTTTGAAGTGTTCAAAACCACATGTGCTTCAGAGAGGTTTACAGATTGATTTCCTTCTTGGAAAATAAAATTTTTTAAACTGGCTTTAAATAGACTGTTGTGTGTACATAATAAATATCTGTTGTCTGTTGCGCATATTTTGTCAACATTTTTCCATTGCATGTAAAATCTGCACCACTCAAGCCAAGATTTTGTACTAATTTGGCAGAAATCTTCATTGAGGGGCAGGGGACACAAGGTTATTCAAACAGAACAGGATGTGACCCTAATGCAGGCCCAAGGCCTGGGCCCAAAGGCAAAATTTCAATTGTAATCTGCTTTAGATTTAGCAGAGTAATGTTGTGTGTAAATACTTTTACATGCTTAGAACAGTGTCAGCATGGCCCCGTTGGGCCTTTGAGGGAGTGATGTGTTTGTGCTAAAAGTCCCCTTGTTGCTTGCCATTCCATTCATTGAGGCCTTTTAAAGAGGAATACCCTTCCATTTATTACAGATCTTTTGTGCTAACCCTCCCATAAATTTCAATCATCATCCGTCTGTCGGTAGTGCATGTAATGTGTATTGTTTTAAGATACCTTTAACAGTACAGGATGAGGACTGTTAATAGAAAAGAAATAACCTTTAGAGGTACATAACTACAGCTCACTTAATGACATACTTTTAAGGGGCACCACATGGGATTTGCATCAACATAAAATCTATTTTTATGCTGAGGTGAGTACTGAGCTGCTAGAGGCTGTTTTTGGTTTCTTCCTAGATTTTCATTACTGTGCATTGTTGTCAAAATTGTATTTCATCAAACAGCTTATAAATGCTAGAGCAGATTGTGATGTGGTTAAAAAAAAAGGTCAAAATGTTGTGATGATCTGTGCTCCAAATGAAAATTATGAACAATAGATGACATCATAAAAAAAAGAGATGTATTTAAACAATTTGCTCGCCAGGTGATGGACTTGGTCAAAGGGAACCACTACCAGTTGGCCTGCACCAGGTACTTTGAGCTCTCACACAACGTCCCCGAGGCAGAGTTCCTCCTGAATCATCCCAACCAGTACTTTGAGGAGAGTGTGAGGGTCCGTGGCGGTGGAAGCAGTGCTAGGAAGGGTGAAGGTAAGGAATATAAGGAGCTTCTTCTTCTTTTTTTCTCTTACTTGTCTTCCTCTCCTTCTTTTCCTTCCTCATGTTCATCTTCCATCTCCTCTGTTTGTGTTGGACTTACATCCTTCTTCCAGTATCTGAAGATTTGTTTGTTTGTTTTTCAAACTCTATGTTCTTTGAGTGTGTGTACCACAGAAACAAAATGCACAGCATAAAACAAATAAAATTTATGCAATCAATTGCAAGTGAAAACAGTCCGGGAGCTTAGTTGTGGGTCTTCTGTCAGTCAGTGATGGAAAGCTTTCATCTGTGGAGCAGTTTGAACCGAGTTCCCTTGGAGGTCATTCTAGGCTCTTCCCCTGTCCTCGGGAAATGAGCACTGTAAGTGGCATACTGTGCTGGTGTGGTGTGTGTAATAACCTCATGAGCGAACATATCAGTACTATGCAGCGTACTGAGAAATGTGTGGTTGTTGTACATTTTGATCCCTCGACCTTAAAGCTTATTTCTCACAGGAAAATTTTGCCAGAAGAAATACAGATGAAGAGTATTACTGCACTCGGAATGATAATTAGCATTCACAGATTATCATTCGTTGGGAGTACTGATTTGCACAGATTGTTTCATAGACATTGTTACAATGCTGTTTACTTGGAAATGAAGGAAAGCAACAGATCAGCAAACATCAAGCAGTACTGGACAAATGTCAATGAAAAAAGAGATATTGAAAGTCAGCAAGTCATCCTACAATGGCATGCTGCCAGGATTGTGAAAGAACTGTTTTAGTCTCATGACTAAGTTTGCGCATGATTCCTCATATTTCAGTCATATGGACATGGCTTCCCTTTCCTCAATCACAATCTACCATAATCTGAGCCAATCTTTTGGTTTTGCATTTCCTTTCATCAAATCAACTTTCTCTTTCACTAGTGACAGCAACAAAATGTGAGTTTCATACAGCACCTTTACAAATGTCTTGACTGTGTAATTATTAATTGAAATATTAATATTGAGAGAGCTCTGAACAGTTACAACTGCTTAGGAAATATTAACTTCCCTTGTAGATCTGTGTACCATGGGACCAATTTGCTAGGTACGGCATATTTTGCATTGGTTTTCCATTCATTTTTTGATAAGTTTGCTGACACTTGCAAAACAAAAAACATGCCAAACAATTGCCTCCCGCAGCAACTGCATTATATACACGTTTGCCTCTGAGGCAGGTGTGCACTAACTTTGCTTTTTGAGAGGAGATCATTATTTATTTCTCATTCAGTCACTGGTTTTCAATCTCAAAAATAACCTCTGACAATAATTGTCTTACAAATCCCAATGTTCAAATTCATGAAATTCTTCCGTTGAGGTGTATTCACGTTGATGTAGGGCAATTTGTCAATCAGTTGCCCAAATCCCAATGTTTTATTATAAAAAAAGCTTTTCATACTAGAACTATAAAAGGGGAAATTTTTATGCGTTTCCCATGACAGGAAGTTAGAATATACAACAAAGTGAAAGCAAACCAAATGTTTTCACCTGTTGTATGTGACATTATTTAATGTTCTGATGCCAAGGAATTAAAAACAAGCGAAATTCATCTCACCCATCAGAGCGAGGAAAGTCTCCACAGGTCTTCTGTACTGGCATATTTTTTTGTTATACAGTGGACTCTCGTTATAACGAAGTCCTCGGGACCAGCAGATATCTTTCGTTTTATTGAAATTTCGTTGTACACGAACAAATAAACAATAAAAAAGAGAGGATAATGTTGTGGTCTGAATTTTTATTTCGTTGTAACCGTGTTCGTTGTAACGGGAGTGCACTGTATCAAAATTTTGGGATATCCGAACAAACTATGCATATATCTAGTAAAGGAAAATAGATTATAATTTGGGATCTGAATTTTTACTTCATTGTAACAAAACTTTGCTATACAGGTGTAATTGTGTTTCTTGTAGCAGGAGTGCATTGTACAGTGTATGCTGTAAATCTGAAGGATGAAGTGGTTTAAAGGAAAAGTTCACCTTTATACACATGTGAATTGAGAGAATGCAGCAATATTGATGGATCATGCCAGTGAAAGTTTGAAGAAAAGCAGACAATTGGTTCAAGAGTTATGATTTTTATACCCCCACCCACACATAGTGTGTAGGGGGGGTATATAGGAATCATCCTGAGGTCGGGTGGCCGGTCGGTCGGTCGGTCGGTCGGTCGGTCGGTCGGTCGGGCGGGCGGTCGGGCGGTCGGGCGGTCGGTCCGTTGCAAAATCTTGTGGGTCGAACTCCTCTCTCATTTTTTGAGCAATTGACCCCAAATTTGGCATGTGTGACCGCTATCAAAGGTAGATGTGCAAGACACCTTTTTCATTAGTATCGCATAATGCGTTGCCATGGAAACGGCATATTTTTGTAAAAACTTGTGGATCAAACTACTCTCTCATTTTTTGAGCAATTATCCCCAAATTTAGCATGTGTGACTGCTATCAAAGGGAGATGTGCAAGACACCTTTTTCGTTAGTATTGCATAATGAGTTGCCATGGCAATGGCAAATTTTTAAAAAATCTAGCAAAATGTTGTGGATCGAACTCCTCTCTCATTTTTTGAGCAATTGACCCCAAATTTGGCATGTGTGACTGCTATCAAAGGTAGATGTGCAAGACACCTTTTTTTATTAGTATCGCATCATGCGTTGCCATGGCAACGGCATATTTTCATAAAAACTTGTGGATCGAACAACTTTCTCATTTTTTGAGCAATCAACTTCAAATTTGGCATGTGTGACCGCTATCACAGGCAGATGTGCAAGAGACCTTTTTCGTGATTATTTCATAATGCGTTGCCATGGCAACGGAAGATTTTCATATAAATCTTACAAAATGTTGTGGATTGCTCTAAGCTCTTAGTTTTGTAGCAATTCAGTTTGAATTTGGGATATGCGATCAATGTAATGTATGTTTGTGCAAAACACATTTGATGTGTGTGGTGATGAATCTGTTGCCATGGCAACAGATTTTTTTTTTACCAATCATACAAAAATGTGTGGATTAGCCTAACTCCTTCAGTTTTCAAGCATTTGGCATAAAAATTGGCACATGTGACCACTATTGTATGCAGATGTGCATACTTACTACTTCGTCATTTTTTTTCAATGTGTTGCCATGGTAACAGCATAGTTTGAATGAAAGTCATACAAAAATATTGTGGATGAAGTTAACTCCCTCAGTCTGAGAGCATTTGACTTGAAATTTGGCACACATGATCACTATAGTATATAGATGTGCAAACTTAATCTTTCGTCAGTGATGAACAATGCGTTGCCATGGTAACAGCTTTTTTTAACCAAAAAACATACGAAAATATTGTGGATTCAGCTAACTTTCTTTAGTCTTCAAGCGTTTAGCTAGAAATTTGGCACACATTACCACTGTGGTATGTAGATGTGCAAAGGTAATCTTTCGTCAGTGGCGATCAATGCGTTGCCATGGTAACGGCATATTTTGAATGAAAATCATACAAAAATATCGTGGATTCAGTTAAATCCCTCACTCTTTGAGCATTTGGCTTGAAATTTGGCACATGCAACCACTATAGCATATAGATGTGCAAACTCAATCTTTCGTCAGTGGTGAACAATAGGTTGCCATGGTAACAGCAGCTTTTCACTAAAATGCATACAAAAATGTTGTGAATTCAGGTAACTACCTCAGTCTTTGAGCATTAAGCTTGAAATTTGGCACATGTGACCACTATAGTACGTAGATTAGCATACATAGTCTTTGGTCATTGTTGATCAATGTGTTGCCATGGTAACAGTATATTTTGAATGAAAATCATGAAAGAATATTTTGGATTCAGTTAACTCCCTCAGTCTTTGAGCATTTGGCTTGAAATTTGGCACAGGTGACCATTGTAGCATATAGATGTTCAAACTAAATCTGTCATTATTGTTGAACAATGCGTTGCCATGGTAACAACATTTTTCACCAAAAAGCATGTGGATTCTGCCAACTCCCTCAGTCTTTGAGCATTTAGCTTGAAATTTGGCACACCTGACCACTATGGTATACGATGTGCAAACTTACTCTTTCATCATTGTTGATCATTGTGTTGCCATGGTAACAGCATAGTTTGAATGAAAATCAATATAAAAATATTGTGGATTCAGGTAACTCCCTCAGTCTTTGAACATTTGGCTTGAAATTTGGTACAGGGTATGCAACCATTGTAGTACAAAGATATGCAAACTTTGTATTTCATCATTGTTGAACAATGTGTTGCCATGGTAACAGTGCATTTTGAATGAAAATCATACAAACATTTCGATTAGATCCTAACTCTCTATGTTTAGAGCGTTTTGGCTTCATATTTGGCACGTTTTAACTCTACATTACCTAGATGTGCAAAAACTCTTTTGTCAGTGTTGAAAATGTGTTGCCATGGTAACAGTATATTTTGAATGAAAATGATACACTAATATTGTGAATTCAACTAAGCCCCTCATCCTGTTAGCATTTGGCTTGAAATTTGGCACATGTGATGGCTATGATATATAGTTGTGCAAAACCTCATTTTTTTTCTTAATATCCAACATTGTGTTGCGCCATGGTTATACAATTTTTAATAAAAACCATAGAAATCGTCAGTTTATTTATCTTACTCACTCAGTTTTTGAGCACTTGACTTGAGATGTGGGACATTTGACTAACAGTGAGCAATACGTTTATTTACTGTTGGACAGTGTATTGCCTTGGTAATTTTTTTTTTCATTAAAAAGTTTTAAAAAAATCCTGGTTGAGCTAATTTCCTCAGTTGTGGGTGGGGGTATATTAATCACAATGAGTGATAGTTCTAGTTTTTGTTTTTTTTTTTTTGGTTTAATTCCAGTGCTGCCATGGCTGGATAAGAAGACTATTTCAGCTTGTGATGTCACATGTGTAGAACAATAAAGAAAATATAAAGAAATTCAACATATTTTCACTTTTCTTGAATAAAAAAAAAAGAGCACTTGATTTGCCTCTTTCAGAAGGCAGGTGGAAGGGTATACATTGTATATTACTGTGAACATACATCTGTGACAAGTCCAGGGAATGTGCACTTTTTCAAAAATGAAATTTTGTGAATTAAAAAAAAATACATATATCCTTAGATCGTTCACGCATGTGACATCATAAACTGTAATAATCTTCTCATCCAGCAGTGACTGCACAGAAACTTTAAAAATTCATAACTTTAGAACAGATTGTCTGATTCCCCTAAAAAATTTCACTGATGTGTTCTACCGATATTGCTGCATTTACTCAATCCACATGTGTATGAAAGTTCAACTTGTGGCTTAGTCCTGTATAGTACAGTCAACCCTGCCTCAGTCAAATCTATTTGGACTGAAGAAATGCCTTTGACTTACAGAAAATAGGTCTTAGTTATTTGGGATTAAAATCAATACAATATGTTGAAAGAGAAGAGGGCTTGAAAAGACTTTTGACTTAGACAATTACAGTGGACTCCCGTTATAACGAAGTCCTCGGGACCGGCAGTTTTCTTTCGTTATATCGAAATTTCGTTATAACCAAACAAATAAACAATAAACTATATAGAGTGGATAATGTTGCGGCCTGAATTTTTACTTCGTTATACCGTGTTCGTTATAACGAGAGTGCACTGTATTCAACTTATGAGAGGTTGACTTACACAAAGTTTACAATAGAGACCCTATCCCCCTTGAATGTGTCGACATTTTAATCAGTGCATCTTCATTAACATTTTTTTTAGCTCTCTTATTAGTACTTGAATTCTCCTTTCATCTGTTCATGAGACAATAATTGGGCCTTCCTGTCTCTCTCACACACTCACATACACACAAATGAGAATTATATCAAACACAGTGATATGCTTCTAGAACTTTATTGTATAAAAACCAGCACTAGGCTTCTTCTTTGTAACAAAAGATAATATTGACAGAATAATGATATTTATGCTTTGGGTCGTACAAAACTTGCATACAACAGGCCTGTTTCTACATTTTATCTCACAAAAGTACTCTTTACATTGTTGGTACATGTAGATTAACTGCACTACATAAATGTACAACGAGCTCTCCTAAATTGCGTCATTTTGTGCACGCGAAGGCTTCAAAGTCATTTATCATCCTGCAGATGATGATGAATCATTCTGCGCATTACCACGGCAACAGCAATATGAGATGATTTATTGCCAATACAATGTACCTGTAACACAAAACCACTGCAAATACGTACTGCCCAACATAATAGAGTTTCTGTTCACCAATAATCACACAAATATCTACAACAGTACCTGATGAAATATATTGATGCTCCTCCAAGCAGTAGAGAGATGAAAAGTATATTTATGACATTTACAATTCGTTTTATTGATAGATCCAATAGATATATATGTAGATAAAATGGGTTTCAAAGGAATCACATGAACTTGTTCAGATTGACAGATTACACCTTTGTATGTAGTATCCAACTACATGTATACTCGCTACTGGGTAGTGTAATAAATATTTCGCAAATGTTTCATTTGTCTTTTGCTCACAGAGGAATGGTATAATTATGTATCTTTGTATAGTATGATATAGTTTGGTACAATTTACAAAAAGTGAACAGGCACAAATGCGATGATACGAGATTTCCCACGGGGTGAAAGATGAGACACGATATTCAACTCCGCTTTGCCTTGCAGAACAATGCTTCTCATCTGTCACCGAAGGCGAAATCTTGTTTCACTGCACGAACAAAGGCCATTCACTGTTTGTTTTATACAACACTGGATGTTAAAGGGAAAAGTCCATGTTAAGGCCTAAATATGTTGTATGATGATAACAATGTGAAACTTCGAGTTTGATGAAGAACCTGTGGGGGTGAGTTACAATTGTAAGTGTTTGGCGATATCATCGAAAGCTATCCTTATTTGGTACACGCAGAGACTCCAACTCTCCTGTTTTCAATGGGAGATCTCCCGCCAAAAACCCATTTTTTGCAAAATCTCCCGTTCTCCCGCTTGAGATTTAATTTCTCCCGCCCTGGCTCTGTGTCTCCCGTTGGAAAGGATTTCTTAATCTTACTTATTGGTATTGTATGTTGAAAAAATAAGCCGTAGATAGCACCAGAGAGCAACTAGAACCCTAGGAACTTCGCGCTTTGCACACATCAACTTGGAGTCTCCCGTTTGCTAGGGGTTTCAGGCGGGAGAATCTCCAGATCAAAAGGTGCTTTGGGTTGGAGTCTCTGTACACGGGTAATTAGCAAACAATATTGAGAGGGATTGGTTGTGTGCTTTCTTACGTGATGTGATGAGCATTCAATAAATCAGATACTAAAAATATTTCAAAGGCAGTGCACACACTACACGGTATGGTATAGCAGGGTGTGGTATAGAACAGATGATATGTTGGCTTGCGCTTTTATGCCTTCTGAATTTAATTTTTGTGTAACAAAAGACCACAAACAAAATGTTAAACTTGATCACTATAGTGTATGTTTAGTCGCTATTTGGAAATTCTGGTCATCCCTCACCATGCCTCAGTACTTTACATGATGGTAGATAATTCTTTATTAAGGTCACAGAGAAATAAAAGGGAAACTTATTTTTTCAAGGATGTCTTTCACTTAATCTTAAAGGACTTTCAACAGTTGACATGCCTTTTTAGAGTGTACGAGATAAAAATAAAAACACCTTATGATAGATACAATGTATTAATTAATAGTTACTTGGAATCAAAAGAAATAATCTACACTTGTACTTCTTTAACAGTAAACTCAGATTCTCACTTTATAAGCCAAGTCCTATTGTGTTTTGTGAAGCAATGGGAAATGCAAATTTGATGACATGCTCAAATGTCAACATGTATGGGATTAAAACATTTGTACACACACAAAAAAAGACAATTAGTCACAGATGTTTACCCTATTTATGTGAATTTTGATAGAACATGCTTACGTGTATGTAACACACATAGAACATAGAACAATGCACATCCACAAAATCTATCACAGAGAATGCATTGCATCTTGCCTTCACCTTCGCCTTTCCACAGAAAAAAAAAAAGGAGCAAAAATACTTCCTTCCTGTCAGCGAATAAATTTGGGGACAGCTACTAAAAAATATTTACTTGTTCTGATTGAATGCAGTTATAGTGTAGAAGTAGTGACTTGGAGATTTTTTTTTTTTTTTGCCAAAGTTTATCGATGCCATGATTTAAGAGCAACTTCTACGGCAATTTGTGCCCACAATGTAATTGCTTGGCAGCAACAATTAAGTATTTTTTTTTTAAAAGGCTTCTCTTTGGCATAAAATACAACAGGATACAGACACAATCCACATAAAGATATTCAGCCATTGTAAATATTTAGATTTCAACAAAATCAAAAAAAAACACACACTGTGTGCCATAATGCTGGGCAACGTGGGAGCACATGACTCAGTTAGAATGAGTCTTTGTAAGCCAAAAAGAAAAAAAAAAGTGACGGCTGCAAGTATATCGTGGCAATGAAAACCAATGCATGAAGAATGCATGTCCTAAAGATTAAAGCATTTTGTGAACAATTTGTAAATTTGATATAACCAAACACAAATTAGTTTGTATTATGTGGTACTAACTACAGTAGCATGCACTGGTATGCCATAATGCAGGAGCAGTTCGGAAGCCAAATCTGTACAAGTGTAAGTGACAGCTTTTGTGCATAATATCCACAGGATTTGCGGAAGATTGTCCCGACAGCATCTATAGCAGTGCAGTTGGGTTTTTTTTAGCCATGCACAGCGGTCCAGTTCATGCATATTTTCTGAAATAAATGCATTATCATTTTGCTCACATACTATCCATTTCCCAATGATTTTTTTTTTTATTTTTTTATTAAGCAGGCATCAATGCTTCACCCCCCCCCAAAAAAAAAAAAAAAAAATCAAAAACCAAACAAACAAACAATGAAATAGAATTTTTGGGACAGTGGCACCAGGATTTATGTTACCAAGTGTGCTAATCTCTCCTTAAATGTAGTTGACATACATCACATGTACATGTATATGAAAAGTTGTACCAAATCCAGCACAAAGTCTGAACGTTCGACATGTGCTGTAGCTGTGTCCTGTTTCAGTGGACTCCCATTATAACGAAGTCCTTGGGACCGGCAATTTTCTTTCGTTATATCGAAATTTTGTTATAACCGAACAAATAAACAATGACAATACATAGACTGGATAATGTTCCAGAGCGAATTTTTTCTTCGTTGTAACCGGAATTTTGTTATAACTGTGTTCGTTATAACAGGAGTGCACTGTACATTCAATGCAATTTCCACTAGTTGAAACCACATGAAAAAAAAAAACAAAAAAAAAAAAACATTATCTCAGAAGTTGTAATGACCAAGAATGAATAACTTGTATATTAATATGAAATAAATTATCATCCACTATGACATGCAGGTTCCATGAAAAATTGCTGTTGCAGGATGATGCAATTTGCCAGTCTTAACCCTACCCCCTGTAACTAGAACTGGGCATTCATAAAGTGCAACAGTAGAAGGGATTACGTGTATGGTGTACATGGAATATTTATTAGTGGATAATTACTCAGTGAAGCTTGGTAACTTTTGATTTGACACACAGGGCATGCAATTATCCAAATTTTGCATATGAGGTGCGTACAGTATTAATAAACATTTCCAAATTTCCCGATGAGCAATACATGGTGCAAACAGATCTCAACACCATTTCCTGTCATTCTGTACATTCCTGTGAAATTCATTGTCAGGTGACACTTACGAGTACAACTGTAGTAATGAGAAGATTTCCTTGTAGACATATAAAAAAATACATTGTATAAAATGGATGTTTGCCTCACATCAAAAGTGTATTTACAGTTACTAAAATATTGTCTGGAATACACGGATACTAAAGTATTTAAGGATTTAAGCATTTCTCAGTAATATACATTTGTACACACTTTATTTACAATCTATGTATGATTGATATGCTACAGTTAGTAAGATGTACATGTAATGCCTCTTTGATCTGTACATTCAATGTTATTTTTTTAACACAACCAATTATATTTTCTAATAATCTTAACACTTGTGCTTGTTGAAATATTGTGGCCAAACTGTTATATTAGAGTAACTGCTGTGGTTGTAAGTACCACTGTCCTTTTGAACATGACACTTACTAGTACACTTACATTAAATCGTATTAAAAGTGCACGATACCTTTTTGTCACACTGGTATGGTCATTACTGTACATGCAAACAGACATTATTACACTCACCTGTAGTTCATGAATCTCTGCTGACATAAGCTACCAGTACTCCCTGTTGATTCTCAAAACACATTAATGCAAGTGTAGACTTACATTGTATTTTGTATGTACATTGTAGTGGATTTTTCCCACAGCTGATTATTTACAGAGAAATTACTAGACACAAACTTTGTATCTAGTACATTCAGCCATAAATATGGACATGATGGAATTTGTACTAAATCATATTATCAATAGTACCTACATAACTTTATTTACAGATCTGAATAAATTAAACAGTTACTGGTTTTTAACAAAAGATGTAACGTCTGCCACAAAAAAAAAAGGATTTCTCCAATTTTCCTAGCATCGAAAAAACTGAAAATGCACTGTCCGCACTTACAATTGTAGTCTATTGTAATACAAATGAATACATGCCTATATGACTGGATATGCCTGTGGGCAAGGTCAGACAGCAGCAAAGCCTCTAAATGCAATGTCTGTAACTGATGGAATGGCAAATGTACAGATGTTGAGGCAAGACAATATTGTGCAGCATAAATGTGCAACAAACGGAGAACCATTACAATTTTCCACTGAGAGCATCTCTTGACAAATGCATTTTCCCTGATCTTACCAGCACAGGATTACTTTTGTCAGTACTGGTATGCACATGAAACTCAGGAACTCAGGAAATACGTAGCTCCTCCTATTTTAGGAATCAAATGCTCTCGTGCCTCATGACCCTCATGCATGGACATGGACCATTTATGGTGTGCCGTGACAAAAGTGCAAAGAGCCAAAACAGCAAACATGAAATATACTGGTGCTTTCTATTCATAAGAATTCAGCCGTATTTTCCCTAACATTGACATTTGTGAAGTACAAAAAGCATACAAGTATGCAGACATGTAGGGAAAAGCAATTGAAAAGTTTCTGCCAAACACATTTACCAGAATATCAAGCTTTGAGGTACAGTGTAAATACACCTGAGCATGACACAATCTTAATGAAAAATTGCTTTCATGCCAAATATCAGCTTGAAAATGTCAGAGCACATCCAAACCTGAGATAGCTCCCCCCCCCCACCCAAAAAAAAAATGTTCTTTGTATTATCCAATTGCAACAAATAGCATACAAGTAGTACCCCCATCACATCATTCTCAATGAAAAAATAAATTTGAATACTTTTTGTACATGTGGATGACATATTGTACACATCTACATGTCATGAAAGTTGGAGAATCCTAAATACACAGTTTGCAATGGCCAGTACATATATGTGGTAGATTATACTTTGCATAATCTCAAATAGACTGCCAATAATGAGCTGTCTTAAGGTTGAACTCATGGCCATAACACTTGCACTCGCTTGTTTCCTGAGTCTGCGACCACCAATCGTCCATCTTTGGTTACTGAGATGCCAAGAGGTTCATCAAACAAACCACTGTCTGTCCCATGTCGTCCAAGGGAGAGTGCATAAGATCCAGACGGGTTGAAAACCTCGATGCGGTGGTTACCGCTATTCGCAACATAGATGTATCCTTGGGAATCAACAGCGATGCCACTGGGGCAATTCAGCTCTCCAGGACCAGTGCCCCACTTGCCGAAGCGATACAGGTAGGTGCCTTGAGCAGAGAAGACATGGACACAGTGCTTGAACGCATCGGTGATCAGGAGCTCCCCACCTTGGGTGAAAGTGATGTAGGACGGGTTGCGAAACTGTCCATCTCCTTCACCTTTCTTGCCAATCTGGCGAGTGTAGTTGCCCAGAGGATCAAATACTTTCACACAACCATTGTTGTAATCACAAACATAGATGTTGTCCTTTTTGTCACACACAACTCCAAGAGGGCCATTGAAGTTGATGTTGGCCTGCCCCCTTGATCCAAACTGCTTCAAAAACTTTCCATGGAGATCCCAAATTTGCACCTTATGGTTATACCAATCTGAGATGATTAGGTGACCAGCACTATTGGTACACACACACTTGGGGAATTGCAACTGACCTGCACCTCCACCCCTACTCCCAATCTTTGTAAGCATTCGCCCTTCCTCATTCACAACCATGATGCAGTGCTGCAATTCATCCACCACTGCAAAACAATTATTGAGCTTGTCAAGGACATGTACTCCCGCTGGTTTCTCAAATATTTGCCCTATTACCACACATCGCTTGCTCTGGTCTTGACTGGCTTTTTGTCTGCCCGGCATATCAAAAGTCACCCACTGGTGTGTGCTGTTTCCAGTAGCCATAGAACTTGCAGCAACTGGAGTTTGATGGGATTGTTCAGATGCCTCTGGGATGTGCACGTTCCTCCTTGGTGGAAGAGGAGGTGCTTGAGGAAGGACTGAAGATGGTGCTGTGTTCTGCCGCAACAGAATACTCCGTGGTCTTTCTGGTGCGCCGGTCGAGGACAGCCTTATGCTACCAGGTCGACGGGGGACAGGAGGCGGCTGATCTCCACCAGCAGGATTTGGTTGCTGACTCGACGAGGATGTGGTAGTTGGTAAGGATGACCCAACTGACTCCATAGATATGTGTCGCATCAAGGCGGATTGTCTTGTCGACTGTGACTGAGTGGGTAATCCAGCTGACAGTACTGGACTGGAAGTGGAAGATTCTGGTTGACTGGAAAGTGACTGCATGTGCTGAGCTGCAGGAGTGGGAGGAACCACAGCACCTGTAAGCATGCCAGCTGGTTCAGAAAGTCTCCTACTCGATGCAGTTTGCTGTCGAGTTAAAGCAAAAGCTCGACCGTCATAAGAGGGTAGGGGATCAGAAGTACTGGATGTAGTGACTGTTGACTGACCTAATGAAGTATTGCTATTAGCAGGAGATCCTTGCCCTGAGAAAGAAGACACTGAACTATTGACTGATGCTGACAAAGAAGGAGAGGAAGCATTCATGGAAGCAGTTGGTAGCGAAGATGGAGAACTGAAAGGATTTGAAGAGGAACTTTGGGTAATGGAAGTGCTAGGAAGGGACATCACCCCTGATCTTGCAGCTTGCATGGACTTAAGTTTGTCTGTGCTAATGTTCAAGCATCCATATGCCTGGATACTAATTGAGAGTTGCTGCTGATTGGGATCTGAAAATGCAACATTACAGATTCGTTGGTCAATGTTCAGAGCAAAGTGTTCAATCTGTGCAAGGTATCCTCGACACATGCTCAGCAGATTGATCAAGTCAGCTTCCCGTGGTTCAACAGATGACATGAGAGACTGCCGCATTTTGGAGAAGTCCACTTGGAGTTTTTGCAGGTACTGATATGCGCTAGCTCTTTGACCCTGAATGAAAGCCAGTTCTTCTTGCCGGGCACTGGCAAGTTGTTTGATCATCTGATCCCGACGCATCTGCAGTTCACGAGTCCTTGCTTCAAAGGCTTTGTCTACCTGACTTTTCACAGATAGAAACAGCTCTTCAGTTTGCTTTTCCTTGCCATCAATCTTACTTAGTTCCACAGACTTTTCCTGGAGCTTTTTTGCCAACAGAGCGATAGAGTTCCGCACTCCCTCATTTATAGCTGGAGGCTTTGATACCGACTTAGGAGCAGATGGCAAATGTTCCTTGAAACTCTGAGTGGCAGGGGATGGGCCAGACTTCTGCTGAACCTCAAGTAATGCCAACATAGTGAAGTTGTTGGGAAGCTGCTGAGGGCCCTCTGCTGGGCATGCATGTTCCTGCCGGCACTGAGGGCACTGCAGCTTGCTACCCTGGTTGAGCATGTCCATGCACTCCAAGCACAGAGTATGCTGGCATGGCAAAAGTTTTGGCCATCGTGTTGAAGAGTTGAAGAGCTCCAGGCACATAGGGCATTCCAGCAGTCTCTGTATTTCCTCAGCCATTGTGACAGATTCAAACTCCTGATGTTGAGGCTCAAAAGAATTTTGAGGAAATCGAAGATCAGCACTTATGGATCACCATGAGAATCAACAGGATTATTTTATTCACTGTCTACAGATCTAATCATTTCCCTCCAATGACGGCAGTCACTCGATCTCTCAGTTTCACTGAACTGAACTGACGAACTGATGACATGGGTTATGATGCACGCACGTCAGTGGTTGGCCTTGTGCAGCTTGTGATGTCAACCAGGAAGTGTCATCCTTCCAAATGTCTGTGCAACACCCAAGCTGGAAAGGGCCGTGCTGATCACGTTTCTTCTGCAAACACCTGGCAAGAAAACAAACAAACAATACAACAAGAGTGAAATGTGGGCCAGAGCCAGGATCAAAGGATATAGGGAAAGGGCAAATGGATGGTTGATTAATTAAAGTACTATTTAATGGAAATATGGCAGCAATCACTCAGCAATATAAACATATGTGCAGTTAAATTAAAGGTTGGGAATCACGTACAGGATACTGAGTTAATGAACGTACCAGTTCATACTAAACTGTACATTTATACCCATTTCATGTCACTGAGCAGTGTGTGCACTGTACTTTCCTACCACACATTTTTAATTTGAAAGCTTTCTAACTTGAGTTTGCCAAGCACATACAGTTGTGGTTCATTTTTAAGGAGTATTACATTGTCTTGGGAAAGTATTTCAGTAGCTAAAAATGTGTTAAAGTGCATTTTCCTAGTTTTCATGTCCTTTCAGAGTAAAGATTTCTAGTATCACATATGTACATTATCACATTCATGTTTTTTCAGATCATACATTATAATCATCTTAATGTATTTTTATTTGGATTTCATATATGAAAAGACCACTAGCTGCTAAAACTTTGAACAAAGGGCAGACATTTGAACACACAGTATTGCGTTCGTGCAATCAAAAGCTCCAGAAACATGTTTCAATCACTTATCAGGTTACTTGTGAATTCTTTGTAGAGTGAAACCAACTATCTCAAGAGTGTGTACATAAAGTTCTTCCTTTTTAATTGCTCCTTGCTTTCTGAGTGTTCATAGTTGATCTATTGGAAACCAGTAGAAGACAATGGTGTGGGGGTTTGAAGAAATTGCTTCTTTTGCCCGTTGCTTCAAAATAAATGGGTAAGTGGTTTGTTGTGACACACAACACTTAGCTGACTTGAAGCATACAATCACCTGGAAATTTCT
Organism: Diadema antillarum; assembly: GCF_040938485.1. Classification (NCBI taxonomy): domain Eukaryota; kingdom Metazoa; phylum Echinodermata; class Echinoidea; order Diadematoida; family Diadematidae; genus Diadema; species Diadema antillarum. Next base: position 364,667 of record NW_027272617.1, on the reverse strand, counting down.
GAGTTGATGTATATGTAAACTGCACAACTTAGGAAGCTACACTTACATTGTAGTAAACTTTATAGGAAGGTAGGAAGACCTGAAAATATACAAAATAAGGACAGAAAATCCCTGTGATAACCTGATAATGAAAATAAAAAACAAAACAGCTTTGCATCCAGTAAAGACGTTCACACAATTGTTCTCCAGGACAAGTCACTGATATTTGTCATTTTTACTTCTACTCAATACTAATCCATTTTGTTGCATATAATTCAGGACAAATCACAGGTAATTTCGCGTGGTTTTTCGCCCAACACTTACAATGATTTTGTCTCTTTTTGAGCATGGGATGTCATACATGTAAATCCATGCAATTACACCTTTTCTACAATTCTATGTCTCACAAATGATGACGCATATTGAGGTAGTAAGAATCTGGCAAGCCAAATGTCAGGCAGGACAGGATGATTAAACCAGTAGACAAATCGCATAAATTAACAGTGTAACAGGATCCTTTGTGCGCACGTAGCCAAACAAATTAGTCACATGATGGACGTCACAGATCGTTAAAATACTGACTTGCTGTCCACCTGACCAGACATTTCAGTGTGCTAAGAATAGACAATATCACACTCGATGCAAATCTAACACAGGACAGCCGAAAGGGATCTGTAAAATTCACTTCTTTCCCTGTAAAAATGATGGGCTGATCAGTATTAAAGAAAACTTATTATTGCTGGAGATGAATATTATCATATGAGTACAAGTACAATATGTGCAATCATAGCCAAAGACTATAGCCAAAGACTACCCGACTTCTCATACAACTGTAAGTTTAAGAGTTTTGGTCAGTACATGCATGAAGACGGGATTGTGTGTCTTCAAATACAATACGAAGGCACTGATACATTAACATTTATACTGTAAATACATGTTCAATCTTATCTTATTTACAGCTGTATCTCCTTGGACATTCACAGTCTTCTTGTATGAACAGTTTACACTATTCTAAAATGTCATAATATTGGTATTACAGCGTTTAGGGTTATGAAGTTTTGTGTTAAGAACCTGAATTAAAAGTAAAGGCAAGGTCATGATTAAAACACAGGTAAGAACACATACTATGTCCACCAGTTTACGTCATCTCTTCCTGTACACAATGGAAAGGTAATGCAACATAAATTAATTGATTTTCAGACAGATCCTAATGATGGCTGGGTGGATGGACCAATCAGGTTGTTCCCTGATGTACGTGAGCATTACAATCACTGCTGACGTAATCCGAAATTGCCCCCCCCCCCCTTACTAATGGATATGACAGATAGCCCAACTGCCCTGTGTATTGATTGATACATACAGCACTACATACTGATGTATAGGACTAGGAGTCTGTATGTGTGTGTGTTTGCATGTACATTGTGTGGATGAATAAGGGCAGGGAAATCAATTTCACCTGTAACAAGAGGTTAATTCCTATACTGTAGTTCCACGCGTGCTAGACTTTGCATGCTGATCCACATGATACTGTACTTACAGTGTACATGTAATATTGACAGTACACGCTTGATCTTCACCATCCCATTTGCGTGGTGTCATTTATGGGTAATCACATCCTTGATATATGAAAAAATGTTAGACATACTCACAGCTATCATATGGCAAACAAGTTTGATAGTCATCAATACGTAAGACTCCATGTTTTTGTTTTGATCATTAAAACTCTTTTCTTTCAAATTAACTCCAATCAAGCAAGCAAAGTTTTGGTTCACCTTCCTTCAAGGATATCACAAACCAGCTTTTTCCAAGAAGTCATCACAAAACTTGCTCAGTAATACTGAATATCACTGTCAGATTGACGAAACATGCACAGTCAGCAAAGAGCATCCACTGTAATGTATCATGGATCAGCCTTTGTCTTCACAAAGCAAACAAATGTCTGCTATGTTTTCAGCACTATATAAAGTCAGTATTAACACCAGGAGCAGTGCACCAAGACTGGTATTCTTTGAAAACATCCTTTAAGGTACACCTAAATACAGAAAGGCGCACCAAAACTTGTTCAACTTTTTCTTGTTGAGCCTCCACATGTGCTGGTATTTAAGTTCAACTTTAGAACTCCCCAATGCAAAGACACGTAGCACACATACAGTATGTAAATGCCACTAGACCAACCATACCCACTTGCTCTATAATAACTGAAAGATTTCAATGTGTTCGTAGTTATACGTATTACCGTTATCTACTGTGTAGCATTTTAAAAACTTTACATTCCCTGATTATACCCCAAGGACTGGTGTGAATACATTGTACACAATTTTTTTAGTGAGGGGCAGTACATGTATTCATTTTCAGGTACAATTGGAACATTCTACACCTAAATCTTTAGAAGTATAGGTTTCATCACATCTTATTCTATACGTTTGTACATCAGACAGAAAGAGATGTATGTTTCCTCATTGGCTAGATTTTCATATTGTAAGTTCCTGAATTGAATGGTGAAATGCAAATTATCCCATCGTCTGCATGTGTTTTTGCCAAGTCAGAGTCGTGCTGGTATATCAGGAAATGAAAATGAGCGCTTTACTGTTTGTTGTAAGACTGATGGATAATCAGTAGAAAAAGACTCCAATTATACCTTTAATTTTTGAATATATATTTCCATTTTAGGTTTTCTGTGTACTGGTACATGTACAACTTGTACATGGTGTAAATATTGTATGATATGAAGGAATGAAAAGACCGTGCTACAGGACACATCCTAACTATATTTTATTTCCAATGGTGGGTATAAACGATATACAGTATGTGGATTCATCTTGTGTACGTTAAGTCTCTCCTGAACCAATCGCCAACCTCTGTGATTTGACACTAAATGAGGCATGGAACACAATGGAAGATATGAAAGATACTCTAGATTGTAAACTTGTGCCACCACACGGCTACTTAATGGCGCTGGGCTGGTTTCCGCAAATTCAAGACTAGTCTCAGGTTGTGTGGATATCTGGTCATGACCTGGAAAATTAAAGAGATCTATCGGTGCGGTATTTGCGGTGGACAGAAATCCCACGATCCCATTCCCCGTATCCTGGTCACTGAGTGAAAAACGTCCTTCCTTCCTGCAATAGTGCCTTCCTCTGTACTTGCTGCTCACGCCTACACTAACTAATCAAGTGTCCTCGTTCTGACTAAGCTCCTCTTTGTTGAGGGAGGGCAATTTGCAATGAACAGGTGGAAGCCATACCACAAGTGAATAATCAATCAAGACAAAGTTAGTGTGCAAGGAGAATTACAGGTAAAATTTCAGGCAAAACAGACATTGTTAAAAGAGCTCAACCATTTGAAATACAAAAATTGATTATAATTTTGAGAAAGAAAGGTTTGCAGTAACACTTTGTATACAACAGTTCTGTTTCTCATCTCTATGCAAAAAATTAACTTTATGAGGTTTTGACAAAGTATTCAGACCCATTTTTATTTTTTGATTAAAAAGTAAAGGTGTAAATCTGTAGATTGCTGTATCTCTGCACTCAAAAATAGATGTCCTGTTGTTTGAATTTTCTTCCATTAAATATAAAATTCGTGTAAATTACTTCAAACTGCCCTTTAAAGGGTGTGTACAGTTCTGGTCGAGGTGAGGATTTAGCTTTTAACATTTTGTGAGATATTCAGAAACCACTCTATGAGATGTCAAAGAGCATGCAGTTCTAAGGGGTTTCAAAAGTTTATTTGATGAAAATCGGTTTTGAAGTGGCTGAGATATCCAAAAACAAGGTGAAACAAAGAGATCCTAATAAAGTTGTGGCATGTCGCCTTTTATTATTACACTCTTTTTTGGATATCTCAGCCATTTGAAAACCAATTTTCATCAAATAAATGTTGAATCCTTCTTAAAATCACATGCTCTTTCATATTTCGTAAGAGGTTTCTCATTATCTCACTTTAATAGGAATGTAAAAAACATGAATCCCCACCTCAACCAGTACTGTACACCCCCTTTAACCTTCAAATTCATTTTATGTAATCCCTGAAAACAATTGACCGTGAGTTAACTTATAATATCTGTATATGTATCGAAAAGTTGCCAAATGTACATTGTAACATCTCACAAGATAAACTATGGGTAGACATGTGACAAAGATAATGTGAAAGATAGCCTATGCTTCCTTTCCTTTATGGTTCATAATCGCTTCCTTTTGCCTGTGTTCCTGAATTTCAGTCAGTCGGCCAGAGGTTGTGGTCCACCAGCATTTATCACCGCAAAACTAGAAGTAATGGCGGTATGGATTTTTTTTTTTTTTTTTTTGCGAATTGGAGCCGACAGCCTTCTTTGCATTCAGTGCTCATGAAATTTTCGTGAATACAAGCCCACATAATACAGCCTCCTTCACTGTATGAAATTTTGTGAATTGTCGCTGGCATTTAAGTGATGCATCTACGTGTAGAGTAGACAAGAACTTGCGTGAATTTTAATTCTGTAAATCTTGGTTCCTCACGAAATTCATGAAAATTTCATGCACGCAAAAATTTGTGTGCATGTAATGCATTTCCTTCAGTTACAAGGTACTATGAAACCAGCTCTATATGTGCGTGTGATGCGGCGTCTTCAGTTTACAAGTTATCATAAAACCAGATAGAGCAGTAAGTGTGTAAATGCAGTTTGCAAATGACAGTACAGGCAACTCCCATTATAGTGAAGTCCTTGGGTCTGGTAATTTAAGCCACAGTTTCTTTTCTTTGAATATCAAAAGTTTGTTACAGCCAAACAAATAAAGTACATATTATTTTATGTAGATATTTAATGATAATTTGGGGGCATGATACTTTACTACATTGTAACCTTAAAAAAAAAATCATATAACTGTTTGGAACATACTGTAACAGGACACGCAGCTGAGACATCCAATTCCCCTTGTCACAACCGACAAATTTAGACAATGGGACATTTCTGAGAATAAAATGTCCTATTTCATCTGACTATTCTTTAGGACACAAATGTTTAGTTGAATATGCTTGTGTCACGATCCTTCTAAAACCTGGATCTAGACATCTGCTCAGGGAAAATTATCTGGAGCAAAATTCAAACCATACATTTGGGTTTTCCTGGCGCTATTACTTCCAGTTAAATGAATGGTATACATTATGCTGTCCAATGTACAGATAGAATAACATTTTGAGATACATTGCAAGCCTTGAACATGTTTGACTATTAAACAGAGATGCCCAATTTTCCTTTTTTTTTTAACTAGTCCGAATCTATAATTTACTGGTCCTGTTCTTTCTCTCTCTCTCTCTCTCTCTTTTTTGACTGGCCCCAATGATTTTTTTTTTCTTTAACAGTCATGTCAGACTAATAAATTTGGCAGTTCCTGAAAAGTTGCTGGCCCGACAGTGATTTTGACCGGTCTGGGACCGTCAGACAGGTGCCAGTTAGACCGGTGCCAGTTGGAAAGCATCGTACATAAAACTTACAACAAAATATGTATTCTAAATACATGTACAGTGTACATTAGTAATGGTTACATTTTGGCGACTACTGTCCATGGAAAGTATGCACTTCCAAAAAAGTTCTTATAAACTCCCTCTGCCAATAGCCTTCCTACATTTCATATTATAGGTCAAGCGCCAGATCCCAGATGAAATCAGTACATTGAATGCTTATCATTAGTTAGCACCATGCAAACTTGGAGCAAACTCAAAACATGCTCAGTTGTACACACTTTTTGTTTGTGTGAGATACAAAATGCACTGGCCAGCCACAACTTTTACAACTTGTCACATTCTGACAAATGTGGTGAAACAGGAAACGAAACTGAATGCTTCTGATGCGATTTCCACATGGCTGCAAGTTATCGCGCCTGCTGATTGCCCTGCTGTGAACGTTTACCGACATTTTTGCACCATTACAAGGATTGCATGTAACAGCATTAACACATGCGCTCAAGGTAAAGCAATTGATGTGGTGTAACTCGGAAGGATGTTCATATTAAATATACATTCACTTGTCACTCTTTTCATTTTAACTCTCGTAAACTAGCCCAAGGTAAAAGAAACCGATATGTTTAGTAGCATCTGCCATATGATGCATGCATACAATCGTCATGTCAACTCAAACAAATCTCTGGCATTCACCATTATGCACAGTGCACAGACACAGATGCATAATTTTAATCATTTGTTGTTGGTCCTTATCCAGGTCAAATTACAGAAGAGTCCTCCATTGAAGAACAGAAAATATGACAAATAAAAAATAGTGAATAGTACATGTACGTACACTTCTAGATTCATACAACATTCATACATCTTTATGGGATGCTCCTTTTAGGTCCTATACTGGTATTGCAAGACACCATAATAAACATTATCTACCTGTTCTTCATGTATTTCTTTTTTACCTTACAGAAAGGACCCCCCCCCCCCCCAAAAAAAAAAAAAAAAAAAAAAAATGTATATTTTAATATACATGTATAAGTAGGCCTATATATATAATATATATACTATATATAAAACATGTACAATGTAGCTTTATATTATGCCTTTGATTATTCTGCATTTTTTCTGACCCATTTCCCCCCAAAGTTGAATGAGCTTCTTCGGGGGTGGGGGGGGGGGGGGAATCTATCAAAGTCTGTCCATGTGTTCCACTCCCATGATATTCAAAGTTTGTAAAGCAGTTTGAGATTTCTCAAACTTACCATGATCCACAGATATCTATAAGGTCATACTCTCTCTTTAAAATCAAAGCAAGATTTTTTTTTTTTCAGACTGATTGATTTGACTATGATTAAAGATCAATTAGCTCATAGCTTTATGGGCATACATTATATCAAATGTCTCTCTTTGGCAAGACCTCTTATGGCAAGAAATCAAAGGTGATAAAGTTGGCACTTGAATGCAAAAATCAGACTTGAATTGGCATTCCTGAACTTTCCTCTGTCTTGTCTGAGGGTTCCCATGTCTTGCGAAATTGTAAACTGTATCATGTAACCAAAGAGTTACCTGATAACTCCTTGATGAAACTGTGAACAGCATTTTGATGTATTTTTGTGTGGGGTGTTGTCTTAGACCCATTACTTTGTTTACTGTAATAAGCCAAGCTCATCGCCAATCATGTGCGGCATTCAAATAAAAAGTAAGCATACCTTGGAAGTGGGCTTGAAGTTATACCAATACAAGTAACACATTTCTCTCCTTTACTTAATGATTTTGCTGTGGGATACTTTGACAGAAAGTGACAGTGAAAGATATCTATTGTGTTGTATGGTTGTAAATCTTGTATGGCACCATTGCTCATTTTCTACTGCGAAGATCACATTGAAATGCAACCTAAACTTCTAAAGTGTACATTTTGCCTGCGGTTTGGCAGGGTTTTTCTCTCATTGGAATGCAAACTCAAATTTTTAATTTGCGCACCTACAGATTGTACTATGGACAATTTTCAGCTTCAGGGAATCCCCATTATTTAAAGAGGTCTCCAGGTCCACCAATGTTACCTCCTTATACAGTGGAAACTCGATATAACGAGATGGTCGGGACCAAGTCATCTTCCTCGTTATAGCCGATATCTCGTTATATCAGTAAGCATAAAAGAAGGCATAAAATAAAGACATTAATTTGCACATGTGGGACTACTCACCATATTTCAATCAATACTAATAACTTGATATTGTGTGTGAGAAAATCACTCACCTTTATGGGTAAGAAGATGTTTTTCGCCAAGGAAATCCAATATCAAGAATGTGTTTCTTATTAATTGCAGATGTTTGAATTTGTAAATTTATATAGCTTGCGATTGTATCAAGATCGTCTATGGATTGGTAATGTGGTTATCGTATGGGTGTGTGTTGTGTGGAAAGCTTGAATATGGTCTGCACAATGCTGTGTGTGTATGTGACACATTCTGCATGTACATTTGTACATTATGACTGCGTGTGTGTGAAGACGGGGAATTCCCTAAGTAGAAGGCCAATCACAGCATCAGATTGCCTCACACCTGCTAAACGTCATGATGATGTCATGTATTATGGCCGTCCCACCACATTTTCTGCATGTACACTGTATCAGTGTGCGTGCACACACACACTTCACATGTACAACATGCAGTGCTAGCTGGAGTGCACTGAAGAAAATGGTTATGTATGTACAAGACAGTTTTTGGCGTGTGAAGCTTTACAATCTCGGAAGATGATAGCACAGGCGAAGTAAAGCTTTACCGAAGGTATTTTGCTTTACCTCGCTATAGCAGGTTTGATTTACTATGTTTTTCTTTGTTTGGAAGTCACAAAATTTATCTCGTTATAGCAGTTATTTCGTTATAGCCGATCTCGCTATAAGAGTAGCATTTTACATAGACTTGTGTGGAAGGAAATTTGGGACCGAGAAAATTTCCTCGTTATAACCGATATCTCGTTATAGCAGTGTTCGTTATACCGAGTTTCCCCTGTATAAAATTGATATCTCGTAAACCTACAATAAATACAATGCAGACAAATGGAAAATCAAGACTGCCAGATTTGCCTCATTAGAAGCGGTACCCCGCATATGAGCCTGATGTACAATGCTAATTTGGTTTCCCTTTACTATAAAAACCATTCATTACTGCCTGATTACAAACTGTGCTATGTTTAAACAATGGATGTCACCATACAGACAATGCTTTTAATACTGTATGTTTACTCTAATATTCCCTCTTGAAAAAAAAAATTTATAACAGTGAATCAGGAAATCTCCTTACACAGCATAAATCCCTAGATCACCTGGGATCAGTCCTGGAAAAAAAAAAATCCTTTTTTTTTTTCTTCTTTTGAACACAGACAGGGTTTGGAAAATCAATTATGATCCCTGGGTATCTGAAGGAAACTGCCAAAGCCAGCAAAGTGAAGAAATATTCCATGTCAATATTGAATTCCCATTCTATGGGTGGGGTTTACAAAGGAAGTTCACATAGACAACCTTGTACATGTGTGCAATAAAACTGAAGTACTGGTATCTGGCTACCAGTTATCAACTTTAAGTCACGAGAAAGTTTTCATTTAAAATGATTTCAGTACTACAGTACAGTAGATGCTTGAAAATAAACAGAATGACACATCTTGGGCCTGACCAGACTTCAGAAAACTAGTGACTTTTGCCACTATTATGTTGTGACAATTATGTATGATTTATGATTTTTTTTTCTTCTTTTCTGCAAGACACATTATACATGTAACTATAGACATTACAGCATTGGTGTTCAACCCATTCAGAGAAAGACAAACTAACTTTGACATCAATACACTATTCAAAAGGCTGTCTCTTTTCCTTGAAAATCCTTAAAGGACAAGTTCACCTTCATAAACATAAGGATTGAGAAAATGCAGCAATATTTAACAGAACACATCAGTGAAAGTTTGAGGAAAATTGGATGATCGATGCAAAAGTTATGAATTTTTAAAATTTTTGTGTTTGAACTGCTGGAGGAGGAGACTACTACAGCTTGTGATGTCATATGAGTACAACAGTATAAAGAAAATGTAAAGAAAATTCAACATATTTTCATTTTTTTTGCATAATAAAAGAGCATTTTACATGTACTTGCCTCTTTCTAAAGGTAGGGGGAATAATATTACCCATGACATATGTCGGTAACGAGTCAAGGGAATGTGTATTTTTTTCAAAAGATGAAGTTTTGTGAAATTCTCTTTATATTTTCCTTACATTGTTGTATGTACGCATGTGACATCGTACACTGCAGTAGTCTTCTCATCCAGCGGTTACTGCACAAAAACTTCAAAAATTCATAACTTTTGAACGGATTGTCCGATTTTCCTCAAACTTTCAAAGATGTGTTCTACTAATATTGCTACAGTTTCTCAATCCTTATGTTTATGAAGGTGAACTTGTCCTTTAAGTTTTGTTAAATTGAGGGAACCACTCACCCCCTGATTGAACATCAACACACTGATCAACTGAACATCTACACCTGGCAGGCACATGTAGCAACACTGGACACTATTTAGACAATAAAATGTTCATGGGCAAACACATAACACTACCTTTGATTAGACCTCATCACTGCTTCATTTCCTACACTTGATTTGGCAAATAGGTTTGTACATTGTAGGCTGAATGCGCTTCACTCTTTATTGTCTGTATGTCTGGCACATCTCCAAAATATGACTCATTTTGTGTTCAAAAGTTATGTTTCCTTGTCGCACCCAAAAAAAAAATATAATTACAATTAATAAGAATTGGCATGTTTTCTCTATGTGTATAATACACTGTACTGGGTGTGTTGTAGTGACTGAAAATGTAAGTGGCCTAGAGGGGCAAGTACATGTATACACGTATCTTTGTTGATATTAAGCACCTTTTTTCCCTTCCATACCGAAATGACTTGTGCAGATCATGCAACTGGGCAAGTCATTTTAGCGCTGAATACAGTGCACTCCCAATATTCGGGACCTGCTGGAGTGGGAATTCTGTTCAAATGTGACAAAATTATGTGCTACACACGTCTATATGTGCTTTGTTTACACCTCATACTGGTAAACAGAATACAGAAAAACAAAAGATGAAGAATGAAATGAATTTGGAACATGTGCAGGTACTGTACATCATCAATCAAAGTTTGTGTGAACTCGGGTTATAAAATGCACACTTATGTATTTACTCAAGTTATCAGTACAGGGTTCAAGTGCATAATGTACAATGTACATAATGTATGTCATGACATTCAGTCATACAGTACGCACATAATGTAGGTACCATGATATGATATTCCCCGAGTACAGGAGATCTAAACTGCGAAAGTTGTTTTGCAAAATGAAAATTACAATTTTCTATATTTGCAAAGAATAAAAGTGGTAAAAACAGCAACATTCATCACTTGCCATTTCCTCTCTGGGCAATGAAGCATACAGTGTACAATGTATGTCTCACTATTGGTAGTAGGCTCTCTATGGAACATAGTATACAGATTGGTTTTTGTTGTTGTTTTTGTGAGTGCTGACTTGCATACCAGTACAATGTAGGTCAACATACATAGGGCACTCCTGAAGTAGGAGCCCCACTTGAATGTGATACATGCATACCAGGTAATTTTGTCTCACGATACCCGCCAAATAATGCTTGTCTAGATGCACTGTATTTTTTAAAGACTCCCTTTTATGGTCCTGATGCCAAATACAGGTACACCACTGTACCTTGACTGGAATGACCAATACTTTGGGGGCCTGTGTACTTTCTGTACATCCATTCACACACACCTTGAGGAAAGAACATACAATCTACATCAAAGGGCACAATTATCAGTTTCTTTGTTTTGCATAATTTCTGTGATTTTTCCACACAACAATGTACTCCACTTTCACCTGACTCTATCTGTGTTTGAAACACTGTGCATTTGAATTGATGTTGCTTCCAATAACAAAGAATATTGGCCCAAGGAATCATCGCACTTCGCACTTACAAAGTGCATTCTTCTCCCTCAACTTACCCCTGCCATTACTCTGAGCATAAATGTTACAAAGCCGCAGCTCATTAGACTTTCAGCAGCACCAGGATTCTGCCTGCATTGTTCTCAATTCAGTCTATGCCATTGCACATATTTTTTGTGGAAGTTATTTCTATTTATACTCATTCCTTTTGTCCGTCACTAAAAGCTAAAAGCATCTGTCAGAGGATATGGATATGGAAATCAAATGCGGGGAGGAAATGGCCTCTGGGCTTCCACAGTTTGGGTGCAGGTGTACTTCGGCGGGCGATGACATGTATTCCTGTGGCTGTGGCACACGTTTCTTAGCATCCATGTATACACGTACTACACCTGACCTGACCCACGGTGCAACAGTTGCATTTTGATGAGGACTGCATAATTGATTAATGTGAGCATTGTACTTTCTCAGGTCTTGCCATGTCACACACATTATAGCCGACACCAAACATTGCCAAAAGTGCATACAAACCTTTCACGGCACTTGCATGGGTGATGTTAAACACATCGGGTAGCAACATGTACTTTAACAAACTACATGATGCACTGTGATTCCAGGAAAATGCAGACTTGATTATTTTCTAGCCTTTTACATACATACTGAAGGAATTTGGCATGGTTTTGCCAGAGAACCCACAGCTAAAACAAACTTCAATATTAGCAACAGCCAGTGCCAAATTTCACAGGTGTTCAGATCAGTCACAGTACAGTGCCATTAATGTGAAGTACATTGTACATGTACATGTACTGTAAATCTTGAGCACATCCACATACACTAGTTGGCTATTTCCAATTCTTAGGACAAAACATGACACGTCTGCTTCAGTAGCTTTTCTAGGATTATTTTGAAAGAAATCCTGTTATTTCTTTTTTAATATACAGTTCGAAAACAAACTGTGAAATGCTACTAAATCTCTTCTTACAGTAATACTGCTCAGGATACTCTACAACTTTTTTGATACAGGGTTATAACAAAATTTTGTGATGGTGAAGTAAAAATTCAGGTTCCAAAATTATTAAGTCTATGATGGGGCAAAATGCCTTTCAGATGTAGCAAAAGAAAACTGCCATTCCCAAGGACTTCAGTAAAGGGATGGTATAGTTTTGGTTGACATGGGGCTTCAGGTTTCCAATGTTTTTTGACTACAATTTTTTTTAGATAATGAAAAATCTCTAATGAAATATGAAAGAGCATAACATTCTACGAGGAATTCAGAGTTTATTTGATGAAAATTGATTTTGAAATGGCTGAGATATCCAAACCAAAGCGATCCTAATGTAAGGTGGGACCCATCTTCTATTCAATAGGATCGCTTTGTTTTACTTTGTTTTTTGATACGCTTGTATCTCAGCCATTTCAAAACCGATTTTCATCAAGGGCTGGATAATTCCTCCTAGAATTGTATGCTCTTTAATATTTCACATACAGGTTTCTTAGTATCTCTCAAAAAGTAAAATGCTGAATCCTCATGAATCTCAACCAATACTATACCATCTCTTTAACCCGTTGAGGATGAGCGTCGAGTATACCCGGGCAGGTGTCTATAGGAATCATGGGATCATGACAGGATCAAAAGCTAAATTTGCACCAAAAAGGGACACCCAAAGCATGTATACTTGAATACAGCATTCGTACAAAGTCACAGCAGAGCTTTTGGCAAGTGAGTCTAATGGTAATGTCCTGTAAAACAGGGGAAAAGTAATCTACACTGTAGAGATTAAGTGATCAAAATGTTTAATCCTTGGAAAAGTTTCTGTACATGCGTATACATCAAAACATTATGTGCATATGTATAGTATATTGATATTCAGTATCTGGGATACATGATGTAAACTGGATGCAAGACTTGCAAATGACTTGAGGTTTACAATGTCACATATAATGCATTGTATCAAACACATCTTTCAAGTACTTTGAATGTCATACCACAACTTGATTCATGTACTCCCCTAAAGTACATGAGTGGCCAAATACCACAGTAATACACCAGAGAAATGAGCAACGAACAGTGCTGCTCTTATCATTCTGCAACACAGCTACTTCCTGAATGGAGGCAAAGCTTGCGTATTGGTACAACAGCCCATTCTGTAAACTTTCCTGATTCCTTCTTTGGGTTGTCCACAAATCAAACTGAAGAAATCTACAGAACAGTATTGGTATGTTGAAGAGGTGAAAACAAACCTTATGAAGCAACTGACGGTACACTGTGTAGTTCCACGAATTTCATCACTCATGCCAGCTCTCTTAAAGTATTATTTCATCATGAATTTTTCTTCCAAATTTCAAGACATACAACATGAATGTTGATTAAGTTCAGTGCTTTCCTCAACACGTATGATAACAGCAAATATTTACATTGATAGTGCGCACTAATTAGAAAGACATCATCTCACACTTGGTTCACAGCATGTATCAAAATGTTGGAAGTGATTACAGACAATGAAATCAAACTCATGACTTGCCATTAGATTTTAAGAGTCTGTGAGATGTAGACCTGTTTCATATTGAGCAAGCATTTGAACTACCAGCAATATGAAAAATGCTGGCTCTCCTCTGTAGCATGCATGCCCACAGGTGCTGTGACGATTTAAATTGTCGCTACTTAGCGTTGGCAGTGCTCCATAACTGTGAATAGTTGTCATCTAAACAGTATCTTTCGTTTTTCCTTGTCTGGACTAATGCAGCAAACTGTCAGTAACTATTATACACATTTCAGTGTTATGAAGGGTAATATCAATGGCTCTAATCTATACGTACATCTTGCAAATTCCCTGCAAGATCACAGAGTGACTCACGTGCCAACTCTTCAATGGACAATCAGTGTTTACAGCCAGACAAGCAAAATGGCATGCAGTTGGCTGCTAAATGTGCTGGTTGCTTGCTTTATCGCTAAAGCTAATCATGTGGGACAATTAACTTTTCTTGTTTTTTTTTTTTTTTTTAATTTCATCTTCTCTTTATTGCCCTAAAGAGCTATTTACAGTGTAGGTATTTAAGACTAATTTCCCATTTAAGTCAATTCATGTGAACGAAGTTACGAAGGCATTATTTTCACAAATTGGTTTCACAAATAGCAAGTATTAGTACACTCGCAAAATATGCAAATATAGGAATACTGCCAAATAAACAGTGTACAGTACACATACAGTTGTACAGTGTACATTTGTACATACACATGCAATTTGTATACAGTACTTGCAGACAATCTAGACTAGCTGGAGTGCTTGAGAAGTCAGGAACAAGAATCCCCACCCCCCACCACCCCCCCCCCCAAAAAAAACACAACAACAGATAAATAAAATAATTTAAAAGTTAAATTTTCAATGCAGCACACATACACATTTTCGGGTTACACTGTTGTTGTGTTTTTCCATGAAATAATGCAATACACACCTCAAAGTTAATAGCTTATCAACTTGTTCCATGAAAAGGATGTACAAAAATTCTGTTACTCATCGGGATTCATCTGTATCATAAAACCCCTCCCCCCCCCCCCCAAAAAAAAAGACCAAAATGTCAAATGTCAGCCTGTAAGGGCACAATGCACTCATGGTTGATATCCTTGAAAACTGGCCACCAACCACAATCCCCCCCCCCCCTCCCCACCCCCCCCCGAAACAAAAAAAAAAAATGCCATAACTTGACTGCTGTAATTTGCACTCACACATTTACACTTGTACACATTTTCAGTGATTTTATTATACATCAGGGTTCGAGCTACAGCTGAAATGAATGTTACACTGTACAGTGTATGTTCAGCACATACATTTGTACATTGTAATACTACGTGTAAACCTTAACCCTTTGAGCTCATTGAGGACAGACTGATTTTGCTTCAACACGCATTTCCCATAGACACCTGCCCAAGTATACTCAGGACTAGTCCTCAATGGGTTAAGAGTCATCAAAATATTACACTGTATGTGTACAATTTTGTCTGCACCATGCATGGTGGAAGTTGTTACAAATACCATTACCAGGTCAAAAGCTCAGCTCCACCTTTTCCAAACACACATTAAAAGTAGGCCTACATGTGGTAAATCCATTCAGACTGCAAACACACACCAAGAATCAGGCAAAGCTCGACTGTCGATTGAGAAACGCCTTTGGTCGATGATGACCGGCCGAATAATGCCCTGTACAATTCAAGGAATGTGGTTGCAGTTCGCTTTGTAGCCCAGCTAGAGCATGATATTGACAAAAACCTTTTGCAGTTCAGAGCACATGTTGTTGGCACTCGGTAGCCTGTGATCGTTTAATATAGTGTGATGTTTTACTTAAATTGCCAATTATTTGGTCATTAGTTTCACACAGACAGTAGTCACAAACTGCAAACTTCCTGCAAGTGTTAATCCAAATAGAAGCAAGGCACTTAAAAGATCACATTTCAGCTCCATTTTCAGCCACTCCTCGAGTCCTACATCTGTAGTTACAATTGAAAATATTTTATGTTATGTGGCCTTTTGCACTTGCTGATAACTGACTATGACAAAGAATCACTCCAACCGATACTGGTGGTATTATGAAGTGTTGTGGACAATTTAATACAGTGTAGGCCCTACTTTACTCTACTGTATTATTGGTCTCTTTATAGAGATAGTGGAGTTAGAGTGAAGCAAATCTTAATTATAGGCCAAGAGTCAGTAGAGAGGGGAATTAGGGATAGCACATGTGCCCTGAGTTGAAATAAATGTACACTGTAAGCATCTCATTTTATCAGAAACAGGCTTCGAAATTAGTCGACCGAAAGATCGGTCTGTATCTGGTCGTCGGGGAAATGTTCCGTGGAGACTGCGTCTGGCTTCACGGATCCGTCTATGGAGGAGAGCGATAACGTCAAAAAATTTAAAAAAGACTCCTCCGGACAGACGGATCTTTCTGTCTAAGAAGTTAATTTAGATGTCAGCCCACATGCATGAGTTAGCCCCATGCCCACAACTAGGCAGTGTTTACATTACAAAATGCCTTTTTGGCAATATCACCAGCTACGTGTAAACTAACTAGGCCTACATGTAAAGAATGTGTAGGTCCCTGCTATGCTACAATAGTAGGGCTGACATGGCACTTGTCAATGCCCGTGAGAATTCGTGGAGGCGGTCATTGCATTGTGTCAAAGGCACTGTCATCTGTCTAGGCCAGAAACTTAGAAAGCATATGACCCGAACCGATTCTTGCTTTAGTTGGATCTACGAGTTGGACTAGAACCTAGTGTGATATGAACTCACCGCGTAAAAAGCGAAAAATGAGATAGCCGGCATCAGTGATGATTCCTATACTATCGAGAGACCTTTTCTCCGTGCTGTGAAGAGTTATTCGACCTTCGAACGCGAACGACGACAATACCGTTGGTTTAGTATGGAATCTCGGATCTTCTCAGGACCGGTAGTGTGGTTACCATGCGATGGAAAACGTTTATGTACCGTACTACCACACTGTGGAAGTCACGCATCCTTTGAACGTTTACCTGCTCGTAATTCGGCACGCTACCGTAAGATTTTGTGGCGATGACATACTAAACGTATTATAGCCGCGGCTCGACGCGGCATATGCGACTGATTCGGCTCAAATCAAAACACGACTTTAAAGTTAAGTGTCGACCGTGGGGTCTTTACAACCGTTTTGTAGGGTAATTTTGATCTCCTCCTTCCTCTCACCTTTGTCACTTTTCCCTTCCTGATTTCGTGCGTGTTATCAGTCACCCAACACCGGAAGCTGTGTGCGGGTTATCGTCATATTGCATTGCATTGCTGTTGATAGATATATTGTTCGTTGCGGGTTTTTTTTTTTTTTTTTTTTTTTTTTTTTTTTCAGGTGGAAGTCGCGTAGATTGGTCTGTTCCATTTTCAATATCTGATTCTGCGATGACGATCTTGGAAAAGGGGTGTGGAGCTGGATAAAATGTGGAAGGAAAGAATTCACCACATTCATCCACAAACGAAACCGAAATTCCGTGACTG
The DNA here is from genome assembly GCF_040938485.1 of Diadema antillarum. NCBI lineage: Eukaryota > Metazoa > Echinodermata > Echinoidea > Diadematoida > Diadematidae > Diadema > Diadema antillarum. The sequence goes on along the minus strand of NW_027272617.1, from coordinate 347,257 downwards.
ACAAAGGTTGCAAGTGACAAGTAAAGCAGTCATGATGCCCCAAAAGTGAATACACAGACCGGGTGCCGTATACAAGTGATTGAAATTTCTTTCACTTGTCAAAGGCACGAATAGTGTTCTGAATGGACGAATCCGATTTGATTAACCAATTTTCTTTCCTGGAAGTCACAAGTTGACCGTTCCGTCGTCACGTACGTCAGGTTCACGGACGACGCGAGATCGAATGCTTTCTTGGTTGACCATGGGAGTGGATTGTGTGACGCTATTAAACATTACTAAATACATACATGTAGGCCTACGTTTCTTTTTCATAATGCCAGCTGGGAGGAGTACTAGTAGTCTGCTGCTTGCACAATTGTAAAATTTAGCAAAAAGGGGGAAAAATAACATGAATTTAAGATATTCACATGTCACAACATAATTATTGTCGATTCCGCCATGTAGTCCGGTTTTCTGTTAAAATTCACCAACTTTACTTACCCGGTACTCAGTTCGTATACGTGTACTAGTATTGTGTGTGTGTTGGGGGGGGGGGGGGGGGGGGGTGTTGAGTCTAGTTTAGACAATGTCAAAAGGTGATTCCTCGTATGCTGTTCCTCGACATCAAGACACGAAATCCCTTGTTGCTTGATTAATTGCTATGCTTTCGAGTGAACAATATCGTATGATACGCTGATTATAGGCCTAACTGCAAACTAATGTATTTTACAAAGCTACATGTATAGTGCTTGAGAATCAGCAATTGAAAGATTTATTGGTTCATCTTAAAGGGATGACATCATAGTTTTGGTTGAGGCCTAACTTCAGGTTTCAATATTTTTTGATGAGAGTAATGAGAAACCTCTTATGAAATATGCAATGAAAGAGCATGTAATTCCAAGAGGGATTCAACGTTTATTTGATGAAAATTGGTTTAGAAATGGCTGAGATAACCAAAACAGAGCAATCCTAATAAAAGGTTCGACCCACCTTTTATTAGGATTGCTATGTTTTGCTTCTTCGTCTTCTTCTTCTTCTTCTTCTTCTTCTTCTTTTTGGATGTCTCAGCCATTCCAAAACCGATTTTCATCTAATAAACTTTGAATTCCTCTTAGAATGGTATGCTCTGAATTATTTCATACGTGGTTTCTTGGTATCTCGCAAAAAGTTAAAAGCCTAATCTTCATCTCCGTTCACCAGCCCTATAAAATCTCCATGGATATTCCTGTCGTTTGACAACATATTAAAGTCGAGTAACTTTACCCTTCACGAGATACTATGCTGTGTGCAGAGTTTTCATCATCTTAAGTTTTCAGCCTGGTTAGAGTGTACTAATATACCGATTCTTCTTCTGCCGAGGTATCAAAAACGTAATTCTTGATAGGGGAAGTATTAAAGGTCGTTTACCTTTGGGAGTAGTGATTTCAAAAATTTTCAAGATATCACGCTTGATGCATATGTGTAGGTCTGTCGTATCACAAAACATCCTATCATATGAAATTTTTGCAATAAATGCTAAAATATGAGGAGATATAAGTGTTTTTCTCAATAAACCGTAACTGTAGACGGTTTAATCTGGAAACATCTTTATTATAACTATTGTTCACATTTTGTGCATTTAACAACACTTAACATCGATTATACGGCTTAAAATTTTTACAGTGGTTGTTTCTAGCCCTAACTCACATTTTAGAACTATTTTGAAGCACTAATGCTGGGTTTTTGTTTTATCTGCAAATGGTAAATTATGCCTTTAACGGTTTAGCAGGTCTGTATCATGTATCATATTTTCTGCCGTCCGGATACTTGATGTGTGCTAATGTTTCATATATCACAATTTATAGCAACCGTCATAGTTTAACAACTCAGATGAATATATTCGTTATTTAATTCTCTCCAGTGTTGTCAGAGTAATGAAGGCAAGCAAGAGTGGTTTCCCGTCTCCCTCTCTCTCTCTCTCTCTCTCTCTCTCTTTAGAGTGAGGAAGAAAGCGACGATATTATCATTAATGTTTTTGACTACAAAACAGCTAACGCTACGAGGTGTAAATTTTCTTCAATTTGTCTTCCTCTTATACAAATGAATTCACACCTCAACCTTCACCCCTCTGAGTAATATTCTCTTGCTTTCATTAACTAATGCTATAGTTTGAATTATAATGCTTTTCGGAGTAAAAAAAAAATATACGACTTCGGTGATCACTTTGGGAAAAAAAAAAACACGATTGCTGTGAAAAAGTGCAGTGGGACGATTTTTTTTTCTTTCTGCCGGAGAAATAAGTTCAATGCACGATCGTTCTATCGAATTGTTGATTGACTTTCAGAATACGTCTATTGCCATGTTTGAATGGTCCATAACCAACTACTTTATAGACCTGTAACACGAGAAAACAAACTTGTTTCCTAATGACGAATTACTTATTTCAACGAAACGGGAATTTCTGGGTTCCATTCTTCTTCCTATTAGTATATATTTATGAGATAAGTATAACATGTTCGTGGACCAGTGAGAGTGTGTGATTAATGGAGGAGGGGTCGAAAATAAGGAGGATAGTTCCCTGAAACGCCAAGCAGAGCATCATTTCATATTAATTTTGGATTATCATTGAAAGGTTAAAATGGCTCATAGCCTTCACAGATAGGGCTTATGATATATAGCAGTGCGAGGTGTGTGGGCCGGCTTCCAAATTTTTTCATATAGACCTTCTTCATGCGTACATATGATAGACAATTTTTAAAGAGGATTTAACCCGAAATATTATGTGGATTCTGTAAATGCAGAAATACACATCCGTGAAATTTTAGGAAATGTTAATAGACAAGCTGGATCGACCAACTTTCCTCAAACATCACTTCGTTTGTTCAGCTCTATCTGTAGCAATGAAATTTCTGTACTCGCATAAATTATCTAGTACAATATATCTAATTTCTGCTTTTATACTTTATAACTCGATTTAAATTAAAATTTTGACCGATTTGTTTTATTGTTTGTTCATTTGTTTTTCATTTGTTTATGTAAAGAGTAAGGTAAAATAGACAAAGTTTGATTAGCCCTTTGATAGAACCTAGTTTTAAAAAAAAAAGAAAAAAAGAATATTATATCACGAGGAGACCTGTTCCGATTATTTCTCATATCATTTTAGGGTAAGGTTTTTATATCTTTTAAGAATGTTCTTTAGCTAAACCGCCAGTCATATAGAGCCATCTTGTATGCATTACAATCTTAAATTTTGTAATGTTGAGTTTTCAAGCTCAATGTAGTTTCATTTGAATTTGATACAGTCCCCCTTTGTTTGTGTGTGTTGTAGCAACATGGCAGTGTGTGTACGCCTACGTGCGTGTGTGAATGGTTTTTTGCTGCATGTGTGTCACCTGGATAAATGGAGCTAATTGATGCACGTGTCACGCTTTCTTTGTTCGAGGCTTTAATTGAGGTTGTAATCTTGTAATGGACAGATAACCGGAGATGACTTCCCACAAATTCAAGTCCGTGAAGTTGCGGGTTGGTAATGGCGAATGGCGCGAAGCGTTACTCTCAAAAGCCTCGTGCATCCTTCAGAGTCAATCTACCCGTCAGTCTTTACAGTGAAATGAATGCGCGTTTACTGTATAAGCTGTTATTTTAGCGAGGGTTTAATTTTCGCGAATTTCACGAATCATGATATAGTTGGATCGCGAATTTAATATGGTTCTCGTAAAACTTGTGCGTGTTCAAAACGTGAAACGTTTTAGATCACGATTGTACCATGGAGGTACGAGGCTCGCCTAGCCAGCGAGTAGTAGGTGCCTACGTAGGCGCCTACGTAGGCAGCCTACCTCCTTGCACTAGCGGCGGATACTGTTCGAACTTTAAAACCGTATACCCCTTCTCACTTCAGCTGTATGGATTTAATTTTTACATGTATCTAAATTTCTCTTCTCTGCAAATCTCCATGCATTTCTCTATTAGAGATGTTGTTTTGATGCCATTTTTATTGAGATTGAATTGTGTGTAAATGTAAATAAATTTTGAATGTGTTTCAGTGTGTTATCTGCGTGCGTTTTTTTTTAAATATTATTATTAACAGATTTTACTGAGTAATCATATTAGTTCTTTGTACATCTATCAACATACATATATAACTGCATACATCTGTATCTGTGTGGGACCAAGCAGAAATCCCCTTGTATCATTCTGTAACTTTATGTGAATGCAATTTCTGTTTATCTCTATTTTTCTGTACGAAATACCAGGGTTCTCATCGACCCCGGCCGGTCGAAGACCTACGATGCGCTACTCGTCGTCGCAGCGCTCGCAACCCCCGTCGCAGTCATCGCAGGCGACGGTGAAGACGGACCCCGAGGCGGAGTTCGACGAGATGGATATCTCGTTCGAGGAGGCCGAGGCACTGGAGAAGGCACTGACGGAGGCTTCTGCCTAATAAGAACTGAAGACGGCAATTCACAGCGCCACCAGCTCTTCCCGTGTGGCCAGGATCGGAGTACACTTCCACAAAAAGTGCATCAACTTCCACACCCAAAAGGCGTGGTCAGACTGGCAAAAGATCGCGAAGTTTAAGATCGCTATCTATAAGATCTCGAAGTTTTGCCAGTGTGACCGCAAACTTCCCGCGAAACTTTCCGCGAAACTTCTCGATCTGTTTGCGGGCGGTGTCTCCGAAGCGCGAAGCCATTGTCATGTACAGATGTGCATTGTTACGTCACAATCACCAACCATCGGACGGCGCAATCCTTTCTTCCGCGCGTACGAATGGCCCAAACTTTGCGATCTTAAACTTCTCGATCTTTTGCCAGTCTGACCGCGCCTAGTAAAGGCTTTTAAGATGTGATATCTCTTCCTCCTTTGTGTGTGGTTAAACAGAAAAAAGTGTGGATATCATATCTTATACATGTATGCATGTGTTGCTCCTGCAGTTGGCACGTGCGTGCAAAAAATCAGATAATTATTGTCAGATAAGCTTTTTCCAAATTTGTTGACTCTGTAAGGGACCACTCTATAATATCTCTGATGCTCTGTGCAGGATTTCTTGTGTCAGGTGAGAGTGAATAAAGTGAGGATAACTTATCTTTATGTGTTCCTCCTGCAGATAGTACACGACATGTGTGGTAAATAAGAGAATTCTTGTCAAACAAGTGACTTCTAAATTTGATGGACCTTTAAGGGACCACTACTCTAAAATACCTCAGAAACTTTGTGCAGGATTTTTTTTTTTTTCTCTCTCTCTTCTTTGTGTCTGATGAGAGTAAATAAAGTGAGGATAGCTTATCTTTATGTGTTTCTCCTGCAAATGGTGCATGCAATAAATCTGAGAATTGCACAAACTTACTCCAAAATTTGATGGACCTAAGGGACCACTACTCTAAAATGCCTCATATACTTTGTGCAGGATAATTCCTAATGGAAGTATAAGAGTATGTATGGGATATGTCATGAGATCTTTGGAGGTATTGGATGACAAATGCCATAGCAACCTTAGGAATATTTAATCATATATAATCCATCCAGAACCCTCTTGAACATGCCTGCAGTGATGTGCTCTGTTTTCACGCAAAGATCTCCGTAATAAGAGTCAGTCTTATAGTACAGTACAATTTTATATCATATGTAGTGATAACGATGCTAATAATTCTAGGGATAATCACAGTGATTATAAAAATGTTGATGATATTGATAATGGTAACATACTCATTATGTTATAGATTTAAAGATGAAAATATTATTATATGGATACGGTAGTTGTGGAGAGAGGAAAATCTATGTGAGATTTCATCATAATTTGTCGGACGCTCATGAATAAAATGGCAGTGATAATTTGTGAATACCGCAAGTGAAAATGAGTCATAGACAAGGAATCTGGTGCAAGTCGATACGGACGTATCAACAAATCAGAAAATGTAGCAAATTAAGTCTAAACCTACGAAGACCGGGATTTTTTTTTTTTTTTTTGGGGGGGGGGGGGGGGGGCGGAAGGGCTAAGGAGTGGTTAAACAATCAATAAACCCTATACCTTGTCAGAACAGCCCACAACCAAACCATGGTACTGTGTGATAATTCAAGCACACATGGTCTGAAATGTTTCATATTTTCTTAATACTCATATTTCCTAAAATACACAAATTGTTTGGATGACTGCATAAGATCAATTACCTGTTGTGTTTGTTATGCTAAATATGCATGTCTCAATTTCATTATGAAACATTGCCAAAGTGACTGTATATATCTCAGGTATACATCTGCCCGATTTCCTCACTATTAAATGACACCTCCTTATCAATGCCTATAAATATAGATGTTACGTCAGCACTCATTCTGACCAACCATGTAGGGTGCTGAGCTTACCAAGACCAGCTTTCATGTGGAAATTCAGATTGCATATATGCAAGCTGTAAATACAAACTTAAGCCGTTATTCAATAAATATACAGTGTATGTATGTAGACAAGCCAGTTATGCTGGACTGACGTTATAGCCATACTGTTACCTATTCTCAATCCGATGTTAAGTTCTGATTTCTGTGTAGCCTATTAAATATGTCTGAGAAAAACAAACAAATGTTTGCACATTGTACTGCTTCTTCATCAATGCACATATTATATGAGAAGCAAAAAGCATAAAAGAACCCCAGATTTCTGGCAAAAATGTCAACTTTTGGAAGCAACAAGTGTGTGGTGAGTATCAGTGAGCATAATCTGTTTCATCAGATACGTGTGTGGGAATAATGAAGTTCTATGGATAATACATTATGTGAGCAAGAAATGTACAAAATATTAAAAAGGATCAGATATGTGTGTGGGAATAATGAAGTTCTATGGGTAATGCATTATGTGAGCGATAAATGTAAAAAAACAAGGAAATATATAAATATATATATTTACAAGAGCTTCCTGAGGATGCTAACAGAGTTTTCCTTGCAAACTCTTTCAAGATACTTTTATAGATTTCAGTAACTTCAACAGCTACTATGAGTGTAACAAGAAATTGGACTGTTATGTTTTAAATGTACATCATTGCCCAGTCATACCATGTGACTGCAAGCCTACTGTACAAGAAAGCTTTGAGCAGATGGTTATCAAAGTTTTCAATACCACCACTTGGAAGATCTTCTTGTACACTGTAGATATCGGTACTTTACAATATGTGATATGAGTGGAACATACGTCATAGGTAGGATAGGCCACACGAGTAGGAAGTATCAAGAGCTTTGTGGGGATGATAACGAGCTTTCATTAACCCTTGGAAGATGAGCAGATTCTCCTATAACACGCACTCCCCACAGACATCTCCCCAAGTATGCTCAGTACTAGTCTTGAACGGGTTAAAACCTCTTTCCAGATACACAGTACTAGCATAGTTTTCAGTAAGCACCCGACAATAATTTATGCATAATGTGTGTAACCGGGAAAAAAAGTTGTTCCACTTTATGTTAGCAGACTGTCAAAACCACATGATTAAGAAGTGCATTATATATGAGAGTTTCAGCTGATGTTCATCGCAAATTCTTTTGAGGCACTCTTATAGATTGCAATGATGCACATGTACACAGCATGCTGTATGTGCCTAACATGACGTGAATATGTGGTTGTGTTTGAATTACACCTACATTGTAATTTCCATTAGGCAGACTTATTGAAGTGTTTTCACCGCTAAAATCAAACTCACTGACATTGATAAAAGAGTACATGTATGACGCTCTGGGGATAATCTTGTATATCTTTCCAATGGTTTACAGATTTTATTTTCATATTCTTACATTATAATATACTTTGCTGATTAACATAAGCAGTTCATTGTTAAGCAGCTCTTATGTCACCACTCAGATAACACTCAAAAGTGTGTCATTCTAGATGCCATTTAAAGCGGACCCATCCTTGAAATTCCTGGCAACATTTCTTTAGCAAGTGTAGTCATGATATCAAAGGTCCCATGACAGGATCAACCGTGCCTTTCCAGGAATTTGATTCCTTTGACATATCAACACTTGATACTGCCAAAATAAATGCCATCTGTTGACTGTAGAAATAAAACAACAAAAATATCTTTTGGCTAAGAGTGAAAAACTGAAGCAAGAGTCATAAAACTACTAGTATCAGGATTGTTTTATCATTAGTGTGTCATTGTACTGATAAAACTCCTGACGGACATTCGACTAACTCGGCACCTATCGACTGGACACAATTGTAATCAATCCCACAAATGGACCAGAGGGGAAATAGCATGTGAGCTGTCATCTGCTCATTATTTTCAGGCGGTTGATGTCACAAGGTGGACACTTTTTCTTTCTTTCTTTTTTTTGTTGTTGTTAAAACTGAAAATTACACACTTTAGATTGGGATTGAGTAACACCACAGATTACGACACTGACACATAGGTGTGAAGACATCTCATTAACCACATGACACTAGAATCTTCCAAATAACAAAAAATAGGAATGTGGAATCTCCATGGACATTGGGGAAAATGAAAGTTCATCCCTTCAATTTTCAATACAGTTTCCCGTCTTTGTCAGCTACACCAGCGCTACAGTAACAATTTTGTTTGGTGAATATGTGTACCAACACGGACAAATGAATGGTATGTTTGGATCTAATGGACTCACTTAAAGGGAAGACAAGAGAGGGGGCATTGGCAGTGAACTATTTGGTTTTTTTTTCTGACTGCACACACAATGATGTACAGTGATAACATGAACGTGGATTAAACCATGGCAGTCTGCCATCTCATTACACTTGAGCTACGGGAGCTGGGGCCTGTTGCATAAAAGTTACTTATTATGGTAACTTTGCCATCCAATGGTAACTACCATGGTAACAATAATCAACAGCCAATCAAAATCAAGAATTCCATGGAAGTTACCATTGGATGGCAAAGTTACCATAATTGTAACTTATATGCAACGGGCCACAGAAGAGGGAGCTTTTCTGTATACAACTTATTTGGACAAATGCCATCCAGTGAACAGTGATCAAAACAAAAAGGAGGGGGGAAATAGCCTCAATAGATCATAACTACCATCACATTTCACGTTCATGGTTTTGAATTCTGCATCATTCTGTACAGATATTATTTCTGAGGCGGCGATTTCAGTCACAGCTCTTGATGAAAGATTCTTTCATATATCACTGCAATATTTGGAGGAATGAAACCCATGACCACAACGTTTGACACATCATAAACTTTCTTTACCTCACAACTTAGAGGTACCAAACAAACAAAAAAAAGGAAAGAAAAAAAAATGAGACCGATCTGTGGTTTTCTGAGAGGCATCTGTAAATTTGTACTTTGAAATAAATCCCTGCAACACCTTTAGATAGATCTTTGTCATAAGCCCCAAAAGAACCCATATCTTGCTGGAATTTTTTCGTAACATCCACTGATGTTCTTTTTTTTTTTCCTCTCGCAAAATGGTTATTCTATAATTTGACAACAAAATTGATTCTTCAGCCATCAATAATACTTCATTCAATTTCATGGATGTTACAAGCAATACATGTATTGTTAAAAGATTTAAACATGGCATATGCAAAGCAAGTCTCACATGGACTTTGTCAATATAACTTCAATTTAACACTACAGACATTACCTCACAAAAGAATAAAACTTTACTGTCAATCATGTTTAAATAATCCATTCTCTGTACTTCTATATTCCACAACTGGAGCACACATCAATTGGAAAGGGGTGAAAAAAAAAGAGGATAAAAGAAGAATTTGTAATTTTGGAGGGGGCAGCTCTGATAGTCACTTTTCCTTTACTTCACTTATTCATACATGAATTAGACCCTTTCCTTTGAAGTTTATATGTTTTGGTCACACCTGTAAAAGTAAGTGATATTGATAATTGCTCAATCTGTGTCATCTTCTTGATGCACATCCCTCAACTAATACAGTGCACTCCCGTTATAATGAACACATTTCTAATTTCCGTTTACAACAAAGTACAAATTCAGGTCGCAACAACATCCACTCTATGTTTTATATGTTTATTTTTTTCAGTTATAATGAAATTTCCATATAATGAAAGAAAACTGCCAGTCCCGAGCAGTCCCGAGAACTTCGTTATAACGAGAGTCCACTGTATTAGATTTTTAACAAAGTAAACTTTGCACTTCTACGAAATGTATTTGCAAAATGCCATTTTCCACATACACATACATCCATGTTTATACTCTTTAAGCCTATCTCAGCATCATCTCAAATGCCATTCACATTGAACGTAAAAAGGATACCACTCATTGAAAAACGAAGAAGTTAGCACAGTTTGAAAGCAATGTTAAAGGTCAGGAGAATTTCTGTTACATGAAGGCTCTGTCGATTTTTCTTTTCCTCCTAGCTTTTTCCTTTGAAACCTCACCATCATACAACACAGCTTTACTACAATGGCAAATGTAAAGTATGTACTCAATGCCCTTAAAGTTTTTGATAAGACAGTTGAAGTAGGTACACATATTTAAAGTAGTAACAGTAGAGGAAAGAAGGTCCATTAGTCTGATACATCATACAATACATACACATTTTGAATTTCCTGTACAAAACAAAATCTTAAAAATAGCATTCAATACCGATTAAAAAAAAATAATGAAAAAAATTAATAGATGAATTAAATATCCGACAATATTCTTTTTAATGTACACAATGAAAAAAAAAATAGTTACATTGACACAATAATATTGATAGATACACCTCTTAAATGTCTTGATAAGTAAATCTAATCATCTTGGTAAATTTGCAGTCACATGTTGCTCTCTCTCATACTGACATTGCAGTGTCTGAACAAGGAGGAACCATACAAAGCAATGTGAACAGGCATAATGATAAGAATGTGTGCAAGCACATATCCTAAGGTTTCAAGAAAGCCCAGCAACTACTTCCCCTTAAAAGGCAATATTAAACAGTGTCGAAACACCAACTCTACTAACACAGCTTGCAATCCAGTGTAACCACTCAAACAAAATTTAGTCAGATGTTGTCAAATGAATTTGATAATGAAGTTGCAATGGGTCCTTGGAGCCTTCCTCGAGTTCATGTAGAAGATTAATTTGAAGTAGCATGATTTATACATTTCCATTTTACCAAGACAAATGGACTTGGTACACAGGAAAAGCATGATGAATGGTGGTACTGGTTTTGACATAAATGGCCTTGAAACCTATGTTTTTCCACAAGCTTACCCAACATTTTACCTTCCCTAAACCAACACTCCAGTTGGAAGTTATCGTTTGACACAACTGAAACTTGATATAGATCCCGAGGACTTGGCAATCTGGTTCATTTCATTAAAGATTTTGCTATACATGTATCTGTTACAAGAAGACAATACATCCCTAAAAAGCATACATTTTGTACATTTTAATAGGATGACAGAAATTACTCTTTTCATGCCCAAAATTGTTGTACCTAGGAAATACATACAGTAAAAACCAGAAATATTCGTGTGCATTTCAATTTTGCAAATTTAGCAACAGCTAAGATTTGCAAAATTAACATGCACACGAAAGTTGTTGTCTACATTACATGCACTGAATGCCAATGGCAATTAATGAACATTTCACGCCGAGAAAAAAAGACGTCGGCTCCAATTTGCTAAACTTTCATGCCCTGAAAATATCCTGCTTTACAGAGTACCGAGTTATACCAAGCTTCCACTACACGGTGTATGGTGCCTTGATACACACTGAATATGATTCTACATGTATTTGCCATTATAAATTATGCTGTGAGCCTTCCAGCACCCATCATCTAGAGATCCACATTTGCAGGATTACAAATCACATTTCATTTTTCAACTCTTGTCCACAGGCTAGTAGGATTTTCATGTACAATGTATGTTGGACCAAGATGTGCACTGCTAGGTGAACATTTCATAATTTTAGTCAACCTTCAAGATCAGTCTACAGAGAACCCATTTCCCAATAAAAGCTTGATAGGATGAATGCTCGGGCCAAACATACAGACCCAGGAGTGCAAGTATGTCTGCTGCCCTCTACAGGCAGCATTGCATGTACTGTAGTACAGTATCAATCTTAGTTTGCATGATGAATGCAGGAGAACAATAGAGGATCAATCAACCTCGCTTCCAGTAAATCAGAAAGGTGTGTAGCTCAACTCAATGGAAATATTAACAAACAAATAACTTAGATACCAACAGTACTAGTCTTTGCTCATTATTTGATATAAATAACATGTTTTCATTTAATATTGAATATCTCTGACCCTCAGAATTTCTAAAAAAACAGATAAACCATAAGTTTTCTCATACATACATTAAATGGTATTTTTTAATTTTATTTAATTTTGTTTATATTTCTTGGTATTTTGTTTAGTACTTGCTGGCTTTAACATATTGCAATCATGCTTTCGTCCAAAAGGAAAAACCAGTTTCTATTTGTTTGTTTTTTTTTAATTAAAGAATCAGAGTCATTGATCAACTCCTCCATAGAACAATGTAAAAACATTGATCTCAAACCTCACCATCAATATGTGTGACAGCTGAAATGTCAAAACTCTAGGTTTTCTAAACTTCTTTCGTCACACGAAATGTCAGCATTTTTCCAACTTGTTCAAGTGTATAGCTCAAAAAAGTTTTCCCTTCAAAAAAATAATCAATAAGAATACAGACACAAAGTCCCAGATGGAATTTTGAGTTGAAATTGCACTGTTCAAGATTTTTGCTTCCATAAAAGATCATTCAAGGCCAGAGTGAGTAGTAAGCCAGTAGGAGTGCATTAGCATACAAAAAGAGCAAAAAAGAAGAAAAAGGAATGATGAATGGAATTGTTCAGAGTATGGTGTATTCTATCAAAGCGTTTCTTTCTAAGCACCTTGAAGCGTAATACCCTAACATGTCAGATACATTGTGACGCACAGAGTCAGACATACAGTATTTCCATATGATGAAAGCAGCTGAGAGAAACTGGCATACCTAAGGTAGGATAATTTCTGACTCTATTTACACAACCTTGAGGCAATGCTTGCCTCACACGTGCTCTTTTCAGAGAAATATAGATCTACTCCATCGTGAGAATACAACACCTATCTGATTTGCTTGAGTGGTCATGCATGAACCCATACAACTGACATGATGTCTCAATTCCATTCTTTTTTTTAATCATTTTGTTAAAATAAACTTAACCTAAAGTTAGGTAAGTAGTGACATAGAGAGAGAAAGAGACAAAAGACTTGTTTTTTCAAGAAAATTATGGATCTACTCCCAACTCTCCCAGTCATCGTCAAGGTCATCATCGACAGTTGACATCAGCTTCGTCGAGGCGTTCTTCATGTCCTCCTCTGTGACCTCGATGTCATCAAAGTCCTTCTCCCAGTCGTCGCTCAAGCTGGATTCTATTCAAGGACAACATTGTATGGAATCCGAAATGTTCACAATAGCAAATTGAATGTCACAGCATACGTAAAGATATGCTCGAGTACAGAGCACCTAAATATGTACAGCTTTATAGCACCTCTGAAAATGTAAATTTTTTTTCTCTTTTTTTTTTTTTTTTGCTTATACACAAGGTGTTGAAACCCCAGACAGTTAGACTTATCACATCAAACATATGTTTAGTGCACAATAGCAAAATAATAGCAACTGTAATTGTTAGTTTTTCGTCTTTCATCCACTATTAAAACAGTAATGTTCTCTGGACACTTGTTTTGCTTAATTCTCTGCTTTTTCATTTCATAAACATTTAGCAATATGAAATATTTCTTTTGTTTACACTGGAAATTCAACTTTCAAACAAAGTCAAACATACAACATGCAAGTCTGACATTTTGTTGCATAAGTCTATCACTTTAGAGCTTTGAACTCTGCTGGGCATATTTTGATGGAAAAATAGTTATGCTTATATTTACAGACATCACAAAAAAGAAAGTGACATTTAAGTACCACAACTTGCTAATTAAGGTTTAGTAACTGAAATAATGCAAGACTCCCATCCAGTTTAGGATAATTAACTATGCCTAAACTTCACAAAATTTACGCTAATCAAATACCAGGATGTTGGACTTGGCATTCACGCATCTAACCAAAGGTGTGACACCATCGGAAAGACTTCTATTTGTTTCACATTTGCATCTTTACCCTCAAGCACACCGGAAGAGTGAACAATTCTGCCTTAGAGGACAAGTTTACCCAAATATATGTGTAGATTGAGTAAATCAGCAATATTAGTGGAACACACTGATGAAAGTTTGAGGAAAATTGGACAATCCATTCCAAAGTTTTTTAGTTTTTGTGCAGCCACTGCTGGATGAGCAGGCTACTACAGTTCATGATGTCACATATGCACGATATAAAGAAAATATGAAGAGAATTCCACAAAATTTCATTCTTTGTGAAATGTACACATTCCCTGGACTTGTTACTGACACATGTTTAGGATAACATTGTTCCCCCAGCTTTCTGGAAGAGGTAAGGCAAGCATTCTTTGGTTTTGCTACAAATATGAAAATATGCTGAATTCTGTTTATATTTTCATATTGTTGTACATACGTGACATCATAAACTGTAGTAGTCTTCTCATCCAGCGATAGCTGCTCAGAAACTTTAAATATTCATAACTTTTGAGCAGATTGTCCAATTTTCATCAAACTTTTACTGATGCATTCTGATATTGCTGCATTCACTCAATCCGAATGCTTGGTGGGTATGGTGTGTAAAAGAAAAAAGAAATGCATCATATTTCAGTACCATGGCAATTCCACAGCCCTACCTCTATTGCTGGCCTCAGAAGCTACTGGTGAGGTCTGCTCCGTCTCAACAGTCTTGCCATCCTCTGCACCTGGTGTTTCCACTGTGAGTTCCTCAAGTTTCAGGGTGTCCTTGGACTTGTGGGTCACCATGTCCGTGTCACTTTTCCTCTCCGTCTCCGCGGCAACAACAGCCTCCTTTGGTGGTAGGGACTCCGCACCATCTTCGGCTGTGGAAGACACTTGTGTGGGATCGGAACTGTTCGATTCTGCCTCTTCTTTTCTCTCCATCGATTTGCTTTCTCTGCTTGGTTCCTGTTTCTGCCCTTGTATCGTTTCCAGGTTTTCATCAGTCCTTGTTGAAGATACCGTCGATTCAACTTTCTGGTCCGTTGTCTTAGAGTCTGTTGCCGAAGTCGTGGGCATTTGCGAAGGTATAGTCTGCTCCTTGGCTATTTGTGAACTTGTTTCTGAGTCCTGCATCATAGAATTTGATTCTACTGGTCTGTCACTTCGCAACTGTTCGGGTTGGTCAGCAGAGGATCGGTTTGGTTGGTCCACTTGTGACTTTGTCTCCCCCTCAGCACCGCATTCGCTGAGCCGCTGCTCCGCATCTTGCGGTAGGACGACAAATCGTTCGACTCCGGACTGGTTCTTGGTAGCTTCTGGCATGGTGTCCCAAGTTTCGTCTGACAGAAAAGGGATAATCAAAATTTGCCATTATAATGCATTTCATTTGGTAAACTGATAGAGATGTTCTTAGAAGAATTAAAAAAACAAAAAAACAACTCCTATCAGCAACTGCCTATCAGCATTTAAGAAAACTTTCACAAGAGCAGAGATGCCATATAAACAAAACAGCCACTAAAATTGGATAAAAACTGAGAAAGTTCTTGAATTGTACAAATTTTGTTTGATTTTGCATAACAGCGTTACCATAACACAATAACAGATGCAAATAGATCTGGCAATGATGTCACTACCTTGTAAGAAACAACATAGAAGTGCAATGGCAGTTGTGAAGGTTGACCCAGAATTTTCTTTTCCAGAGAGAATGAGAGAAAATTTTGAATGCTTGAATGCAAAACAAAAAATAAAAATAAAGAATAAATGGCACTAATATTACCACAATGAGATGCTGAACATTGTCACCTTAAAAAAGACAGGATGTAAACATGAACTCCTTAGAAAGAGAGAAAACACAAGACTATGAGATACTGATGGACTGATTTCATGTGTTTTCTACAAAGAACAGTTTTATTCTGCAGTCAAAGTAACAAGATCTTCCAGAGACCTTCATCCCCCCAGCCGAGGTCCTCCTCTTCAAACTTCTGAGATGACGTCATCTCGGCCCGCTCTTTCAGCGCTCGCCTCCGTGCCTCGTCCTGCTTCAGCTGCTGGACGCGGTATAAATAGCGCCCCCAGAACTCCACATGGGACACAGCAGCCGGTACCTGTTCACAAGGCGAGAGAACATCCACATCAACACTTCCAGACACTTTGTGGTTATGGAGGTAGAAAAACGTTAAATGACATTCTGAAGCTAGGAAGAGTTTGTAAGTGGCTAGCTGATTGTCATAATGTGGTGAGAGTCTCAGGAACAGAATAACTGCATACATGAACAGTTACTTTTCAAAAGGTGCTAAATCCATTTGAAAGGGGAAAACTTGGATTTTTATTTCAAATGCTTCAAAGTGTTTTCACTCTATGAGACTTTATGTCCCATAAATAGTGTCATTTAATTATTAAAGAATTTATATTTTGGAGGATTTTGTAGATTTAGCACTTTTTGGAACAAAAATTTAAGCACAGTAATGTACAACATGTAAAAGTTGTTTTAGTGACTAGTTTCTGTGGCTGTGAATTTTCTGGGATGATTTGTAATTTCTACCCAATCCCATCAAAGAACTTATATGCACAGGAATGAAACATTTCACAGTTTTTTTCTTAATCAAGTACTGTAAGCTGTTACTTTCACATACAGATATTTTCGTGAATTAGGAAGTCACAGACATTTTCGCGGGAGGTTGTTTTCACTGATCGACACCGAAGCTATCATGAATGCATTGCTACCATAGCGTATAGCAACATTTTTGCGTGTTGCTTAATTCGCGATCCAATAGTGATTCGTGATATTCGTGAAAATAACAGCTTATACAGTAATAAGGGTCATCTGAAATGCTACACAGGTAGGGAAGCTATCCAGCTTGGCCTTACTCTGGGGTCAAAGTGCGTTCAAGCATGCATACGGCTCTCTGATTGGATCCTGTTGGACTCGGCACCTGAAACCAAACTTATTTTTCATTGCCTGAATTCTCCATTTTTTCACAAGAATTTCAAAACATTTGAAGAGATTATTGTACGCAACTCCTAAAAATGAGTACATTTCTGTCAAAAAGTCCAATTTGATTTTTTTAAAAATGGATTTGGCACCTTTTGGAAAGGAACTTGTCATATGTAGGGAATCCTTCACAGTGATCAAGTGTAATAAACACAATGTAAAGAAGTACCTCACTGGCATTGACAGAACAACAGTAAGTAAAACATGTGTTTGCCATGACACTTGACATGAGCCTGTACAACACAATGTTTGCTCTTTAACCTTTTTTTTTGTGCCGGGGCTTTTGACAGTGTGTACTTCGCTATGTTTTGTTTTTTTGTTTTTGTTTTTCCGCCACTCAAAGCACCCAGAGGGTTAAGTATATATTCAATGGATTAACCATGATACAGGATATCTCTTGGGAGATTTCTGCAGGAAGCAAGGCTTACTAGCTTGGTGTAGAGTGCTCGAACTTCGGTGTTGGCCACAAGCAGCTCGGAGATGTCGCCCTTGTACGACTCCACGTTGAAAGACTCCAGCCACTCACGGAAATCTGGGTGTCCATCGGGATCGCTGCAGTAGGTGGTTGGATCGGTCTGCATGGCATGCAGGCGAGCCTGAGTGACGGAATATTGAAGGAGCAGAAAGTTTGGTACACTGGCTATTCTTCAGCAAAGAGTTCACATATTTACAGATTTTTGAAAGCGTTTCCCCTTGAGAACGATTTAGAAAAAGACCAAATAAAATGCCAAAATATAATCACTACAAATATATTTCACTGGAATACCAGAAAATTTCAGTTTCAAGAAAGAAACCAATAAAGCAATACTATATGAGGAATGGTTCAACATCTTCAGTAAAATACAAAAAAGAAAGCCCCCATTAGCTAGCCAAGCCTCAAAAATAATCAAACTGTTCACAAAATAAGAAATGTAAAACAAAAACAAAAATCTTCCATCCAGCAGCCTCAGTTGCCATCAACTCTTAATGATGGGGAAATATCATTGCAGCAGCTTTGGAACACTTTCTGAATTATCACAGCAACACTCAAAAGAAAATGATAACAAGTATTCAAAAGGAAATCATAACATGTATTCAAAATATTTACACAATATTGACTGGCCTCTAGGGAGTTACCAGAAAATATTCTTTCAGTGCGGGCAATATCTATCTGGTATCTCCCTCAAGGCCAGTCAATATCATAATTATTACCTATCCCCTAGGTAAATTAGGAAAATATGTGAATACGGCTATGCACTATGATATAGATCAAGCCACATTTGACTACCTGTAGATCATCGCCAACATGTCGAATAATTGAAAAATTGTTCATCAATGTATATCATTGAACTCCAACTTCAAAGATACATACAGTGTATGTAGTTGTAACAGGCGAACTTCAAACATCTGAACGCTTTTGCACTTTATTTTTGCTTCTAATTCAGTTTGGAGAGTTGTAATAACTGATGGTCACTGTGCAGTTATTGAGCACAAATGGACTAATCATCGTTTGACGAGTAGTGCTGTTGGAAGTTGTCGACCTTGTATGAGTTGATTTATCGGCGTTCTTCTGCGGTGCGTGTAATCGACACGCAGCGACCTCCTTGAATGTTTTCTCTTCGTGGTCGATCGGAATGTTTACATGTAAAGCAGAAAGATGGGAAGAGAGATTCCACTCCTTCTCTTCCCACCTCCCTGTTTCACAGTGCACTCCTATAATTATAACGAACACGGTTATAACGAAATTCCGGTTACAACGAAGTAAAAATTCGGGCCGCAACGTTTTCCACTCTGTGCTCTTTTATTGTTTATTTGTTCAGTTATAACAAAATTCCGATATAACGAAAAAAACTGCCAGTCTCGAGGATTTCGTTATAACAGGAGTCCACTGTATATGTAAAACCCCGGATGCTCGTGATATGCTCTAATGTTGCCTGCTGAACTCACGACCCTGCAAAATATCAACTTTAATTGCCTCGCAAAACTACCTCGTATAGGTAATAATAACAAATATTCTGAGGGCTAGCAGATTATAATACTAGTATCTTCTATGATGTGATGGCATGACCAGACAATACATTGTCTTTGAGAAACAGCCATCCAAGATAGACTCTGTACATGATATTCCAAGTTAATCATAAGCACAGGGTTAAAACAGCTGATTCACTAAGCTCTAAAATAATCCTAAGTTCAATTGTTGATCTTCAGAACAATTTTGGGATCAATCAGTCCACAGAAGTTAGGAACTGTTTCACTAAGCCATTTGGGAACAACAATATCTTGGGCCCATCTTGCTGTGTTCCAGAAAACATCTTGAATTTCTGTTTATCGTTCCCAATTAGATCTGATCTGGATCTGTCCCAACTGTGGGTTCATCGTTTGATATAGTTTCCCAGATCCCACGAAGCAGGGCCCTGGACCTTAAAACAGCATGACTGGGTATGGAAGGCAAAGTCGGTCACTCTCACCCTGGCCTTGTCAAAGATGTGGGGATCTTTCTGGGCAATGGGGACAACATCTTCCCCTCTCTCTGTCTTCTCGCTCGGAGTGAGACTCTGGGAGAGGCCAGTCAGGAGGTTGGAGA
Organism: Diadema antillarum; assembly: GCF_040938485.1. Classification (NCBI taxonomy): domain Eukaryota; kingdom Metazoa; phylum Echinodermata; class Echinoidea; order Diadematoida; family Diadematidae; genus Diadema; species Diadema antillarum. The sequence continues at coordinate 327,688 of NW_027272617.1, read as the reverse complement.
AGCCAATTTTCATCCGGGCAGTAGTCGTCACGTCATCCTCATCCTCAGGTACCTTTGAGAGATGGATTATATATATTTTAGGCATTCTTCTATCATTTTAAAGTCATATAAATCATATTATATTGTAATATGCACAAAGAGAGGCTTACTTATCATAGATATCACAATCAGAAACACAAAGACACATCTATGGAACTGGTAGATCGACAAGCAGACAACGTTCATAGCTTCCCTTTTCGGTATCAGTGATACTGTATGGTTCTTTCCACAGGGAATAATTTTCCTTGCATCAGATCACATTTTGCTAAGCATTTTTACATCACTGCTACACAAATTAACTCTTTGTGTAGCAGTTTTTTTCCATTGAAGTGTACAAGATACCATTTGAAATATTGTTCATCAGCTGAAATTGCTATCAAATTTGAGTTGGAAAATTATTCCTGTACAATAAAACATTTCTCTTCATTTTCAAATTATGAACCACATAATGCATTGCACAAGAAGACACAAATGTGACTGAAAGATACTATAATTCCTTGTATCTTTTAAAAAAGAATGGTTAAATTACCTTAAGTTTCTCTTTGATTAGTGTTGCTGTACTGGCGGCTGCTTGAGCTGTATCTTTTTGGATGGTGGACCCAAACTCACCAAGATCCTTCTTCATTTGCTCCAAGGCCTGGCCAGACTAGGAAAGAAAATGGGTCACAACAATATAAGTGTAAAGACAGACAAAATATTAGGAAAAGACACCCCCCCCCCCAACACACACACACACACATACACACTCTGAAACAAACTAAAATAAAAAAACAAACAGCAACCTTTCCAACTCTCAATGAGAAAAACCGCTTTCAATGCATAACCACTTATTCAAAAATTACCCTTTTCATGTTTTATTTTTTTCTTGAGTTGAGGCAGGATTTGGAAGTCTGTCATGCACAGGTTTAGCAATTTAGTCTAAATCTCAACTTTCAGGAGGCATACTTGTTTGTATTTTTCTTCCTTTTCTTCTTTTATTTATTTGTTTATTTTTATTTATTTTTTTTTATTTATTTATTTTTTTTTTTTTTGGGGGGGATGGCTATTTCATGATAGAGTCCTTTGCATCCTCCCTCCATAGTAAACTCACAAAAGCAATTGTCATTCACACGATCATGAGTGCTTATTGTCTCTTTTTTTTCTCCCAGTTATCAATATGGTTGTGTTTATCAAAATGCATCATTGGCAGTTCTTTTCTTTTGCTTTACAAATCTACATACTAGGTAAAAGAGGTACCATAATCCAATATATGCTAACATTGAAGTATTTGAGCACTGACAAATTACGATTTAGATATCAGAGTTGCATCAATTATCCGTATGCATCAAAATACAGAACCTATTATGTGTTATAGGTTCTACATGACTTTTACATTTAGATCTTCAACACTTTGTTGTATTGTTTCAAAGTGTATAAAGGCAGAAAATGAATGCTGTAATGGGATCATGCAGAACACCCTCAACTGAGTGATGTACAGGTGTACCTTTGTACAGTAGTGTACGCACAAAATATGAACAAAACCTGCATTATGGAAATGTGCAGGACACTCCAGTTCAGCTACATTCTATACACTATAGACAGGAAAAGAGAACACTGTCGTAGGGTTGTCATGGTATTATCATTACTACTACAACTTTAGAAAAAGTCAAAAGTTTTATAAATCATCTCATTTTTACTATCTAATTTTTTAAAACTTCTTTTCCTTTCATTGAAGTTCATTTTGCACATACATATCTCCCTTCTGATCACCCTGGCTTGAGCATGTTGGGACTCAAAAACATGGCAATACAATGACAAGAATGAATTGAATTGAATTGAATTGCAGGTTTTGTTCATATGAGAACACTCAGAACAGCTGATGATTTGACAGATGGACTACAATGTATGCTTAAGAATTTCAACTTCAACATCAGAACTTCCTGTATGGTGTGCAATATGTCACCATCATTTATTTCATGTTATGGTATGTACATCCTACCATGCATCTGACTGGCTTTGCACTTTTGCTTTTTATACTGTTGATGTTGAGGTTTGGACTATATGACTTTGTGTACATGCATATATCAGCACCCGCACCAAGGTTCGACCTCCCATGCCAAGGTTCAACTGTGCGCAAAAGCATAGGTTTCTACATGTAGCAGACGGTCAAATTTTGGATAGCGTTGTGTTGTTGTTTGACCGAAAGATCGGTCTATATCTGGTCGTCGGGGATATGTTCCGCGGAGACTGCGTCTGGCTTCATGGATCCCCTCCAGAGAGTGATAACGTTCAAAAAATAAAAGAATCCTCCGGACAGAGACGGATCTTTCTGTCTATGTTGTTGTTATGGTCAAATTATGGGCAGTTTGCATTAGAATTCTACCAGTTACGGGTACACTGACTGTTTATCAATATCAGCATCCATTGCACTGAGGCAATCCTGGGTTTTAACTGTATAAGGGGGTAAAAGTATTTAAGCCTCTCTAGACTCTAACGTTAAAGAAAACCCATCATTGCAGGATTGCTTCAATTGAAATAACATGAATTGATCTGTTGTCAAAAGCTGAGAGTGAGAGAAGATCATCTGGTTGGATCAGTTTAACTCAAAGGAACCATTTAAAGGTACAAATCAAATGTTGCATTCTGAAGCTTTCTTACCTTTTCCTGGACAGTTTTCAGCCAGCCTCCCCAATCGTGCCCCCACCATCCACCCGCTTCCTCGTTACTGCAAGGCAAAATCCGAAGAAAGGCACTGGTTAGCCAATGGCAGCTGCAGTTACATTACAATTTGTAAGATTGACTAGAATATCTTCGTTCCAAAAGTACTGGTACTTATACTGATTAAATCATCAGGAACATATAAATAAGCACAATATGAAAAGTTACGGGCAAGGACTCACCTCTCGGCCATTTTGACGGCCACAGTACAGCACCTAGCTCAGCTCACAGCCACAGATATAGCTTTGTTTTGATGATGCGATGATGTATGACCTTATGACGATCTCTTTTACAGGCATACTCTAGCTCTCATAGCATTGTGTACAGTTTGTGATACATGTTACTCGCTGGCTGGCAATCCTATCTTAACTTTATTCGACCGTAGAGGGAGCTCGATGAAACGAGCAGAGCGGGTTGATTAGAAACGAGCCATCGATCATAATTATACTAGTAGTGTATTTTTTGCATTGAGCTACAATATACCAGGTAGGTTGGTGGTCATCATTATAATGTACACGTGTATATCATATTAAAAAAATGACTATCTAATAACAGAATACTTTCCTTCAATTTCAATTTTTAAAGAAATTACAGTGGGGTGAATTTATGAATTAATGAATTTATGAGTTGATATCAGAAATTATACAAAAATCTATTCAAGAAGCCTGTATTTTATTTCATTGAAATTCCTGAAATGCATTACTATATGTTTGGACTTCTTTACATGGATATTACAAAGTTCCACTTCAAGCATTAGGAATCGAGGTATTAGTGTGATTTTGTTCAATACCTGTTGTAAATTAGGAATGAACGTTTCTGGGCGGCAACATAATTCCTTCTCTAAAATGATATCATTGTGACATACATTACCGTTCACATTCTTTTGGAGAAGAAATCATGTAACCATGCCGAAACGTCCATTCCTCATTTAAAATACGTTTACCCTGACTATGTGTACGAACTAGTAATATATATATATATATATATATATATATATATATATAATATGAAGGGTTTGTTTGCAAAAACCGATAAGTCCATTTTTGAAGATTTTGAAGTACGATCTCTGTCATAAAGTACAAAATAATACATTTTAAATGATATATTGTCACTTCATATAAAGGTATATATTTTAAGTTATGGTCAAAAGAAGTAAAAATTTTCTTATCATTCTCTTTATTTTTCTTGACCTATAATCGCAAATATCTCCATTTGGCAAATATGGACTTATTGGTTTTTGCGAACAAACTCTTCATATATATTTTATAATAACACATCTTAGATTATGTTACAAGATCGTTGCTAGCAAAGTCTGAGGTTCATATGGCCCGCTGCCATGTCTCTGTACAAATTGCATTACTTTATCATATACAGATACACTAAGAATACCTCTGAAACATCACGGTCATTATCAAATAAGGCATTGGGGCCTTTTTGTTGTCTCTGAAATCTCTCCGAAAGTCATTTTGCTCGGATTATTTGATGATCAGAAAAGTAATAATCTAACGGTGTTTTTCTTCCCACTTCTCGCCATAGATTGCTGCTGATCAATTAACTGGCACTGAGTAAATTATCTTCCACCATCAAGATAATAATGCTGATAAGAATCATTGCGTTCATGATTATGTTGTTGATATCAATAACGACTATCATTTATTCTATCGTCATCACCTATATCTTTACTGTCTTATCACTATACTGTACATAGTTTTTTTCATCACTGCGAAATAAGTTCATAAGGATGGTTGACCAATATAGATAATGAGTTCTCTAAACGCATCAGATATAGTTGTACAACAGACTATTGGATGTATTTAGAGAACTCTTTATCTATATTTTTCATCATTGTTTTTTTTTTTTTTTAAGTGCTGCCCTTAACAGAAAATACATCTTCAAAAATAAAACTGAAACAAAGTTCACGTTGTAATCACCAACAGTTTATTTCGGCACACAAATTTTCAAGCGATTCTTGGAGAAAGAGCGAATCGCTCGAAACATTGTGTGCCGAAATAAACTGTTGGTGATTATTAGGCCTACAGCATGAACTTGGTTTCAGTTTTATTTTTGATGATATCATCACACCAACACGTGGGAATTTACTGAAGGCCCAGGGGCGGATCCAGGAATTCCGTAAGGGGAGGGGGGATGCAAACAATATTTCTGGTGTTACTTCTGGATTTTCATCTCATTTTTTCCTTTTATTTCTTTTTTTTTAAACGACAAATAAAGAGAGGCGTGCGCCCGGTGCGCCCCCCTCTGGATCCGCAACTGAGGCCTATATAATAACATATTATACACAATTATCATGTAACACTGATCAGCGTAAACGCCTTTTAAGTATCGTGTGTTTAATTGTGTCATTAACTTTTCCTGCAAGTTTCATCCAAATCCGTTCACAACTTTTTGAGTTATTTTGCACAGAGACAGACAAACAAACGCCGATGAGAACATAACCTCCTTCCTTTTGTAATTAAAATGAGTATCATTTTGAAAGAAAGATATTATTCAGAGGGGTGAAGGCTCAGGTTTGAGTTTCTTCAGTTTGTCTCCCTCTACAAATGAAAATTTGTTAAAAAGATTGCAACTGCTGATCTGCAGTTGCGATCTTAACAAATTTTCATTTGTATTGAGGGAGACAAACTGAAGAAACTCAAACCTGACTCTCACTGTTTAGGAGTGTAGGAGAGCATTTTCTTTTATAGATTTTATACTGTGTAAATATAGTCATCGTATATCCTCGTGCTTCCAGTCATTTCTTAGCAACACATACACTCCAGAGATAACATGTAGAAAACCAACACCATGTCTAAATAAAACTAAAAGAACAATAGGGTAATATCAAGCGCACAGATCGTGGATTGTCCAGGAAACAGGGAACGTTATGGAATCTTATACCAGTTTGACAAAAAAACCGTTCTCATTTCCACTCAAAATAAAGTTGTTGTTGGTTTTTTTCGGGTCGTGGGGTGGTCCTGATCGCGAACCAAATTTTGAAATTTTAGCAGTTAAAATAGAAATAACATTTGTGTGTGTGTGTGTGTGTGTGTGTGATCTAGGTTGCGGTCCCAATCGAACAGATTCGTGCAGTTAGTTGCCAAAAAACGAAAAATTATACAGCGATCAAACGAATGGTGACAGTAAAAATTTCAAGAGTTTTATATGCCTATATAATGCACTGCGCATGTGGAGCGATGCAGTATACAGGCCCAAAGAATATTGAATGGCCTCGAGATACAAACTATACACCATTCAAAACATGCGCGGTTCAATTCTTCACAACAATCGCCACCCAAAAATATTCAAATGCTTTAAAGGGTGCCATGTGTACAGTTCTGGTTGAGGTGAGGATTTAGCTTTTAACGTTTTGCAAGATATTCAGAAACCATTCTATGAGATGTCAAAGGGCATGCAATTCTAAGGGGTATCAAACGTTTATTTGATGAAAATCGGTTTTGAAATGGCCGAGATATCCAAAAACAAGGTGAAACAAAGAGATCCTAATAAAAGGCGTAGCCTGTCGCTTTTTATTATTATCACTTTTTTGGATATCTCGGCCATTTGAAAACCAATTTTCATCACATAAACGTTGAATCCCTCTTAAAATTACAAGCTCTTTCATATTTCATAAGAGATTTCTCATTTTCTCTCTTAAGAATGTTATAAACCTGAATCCTTACCTCAACCAGTACTGTAGGCCCTACAGTCCCTTTAACAATGAGAATGCTGAATCAAAAAGACACGACCCTGATCATGACGCACATTTAGAAATTTTTGCTCATTTTGCTCAATTTATTCATGACGTCATGTGTGGAGAACAATAAAGAGAAAATATAAAAAGAACTCCACAAAAAAAAATCATTTTTCATGAAAATTTCACATTCCATCAACTTGATAGTTAGATTACGTTAAGGGTATAGAAATAGTTCCCCCTGCTTTCTTACAGTCTGCAAGAATCTTCAGCCTCTTGAAGGAGACAGACTTAATCAGAAGAAGAAGAAGAAGCGGTTAGTCAAGTGTTCTTTCATTACGCTAGAAAAGTGAAAGCATGTTGGATTTTTTTTTACATTTTCTTTAAATTGTTGTCTACACATGAAGTCATGAACTACTAGTAAACGTCTAGTAGTCTCCTGATCCAGTGGTTTCAACACCACAACTTTCAAAATGCATAACTTTCACATCGATTTTCCTCAAACTTTCACTGTTGTGTTCTACCAATGTTGCTGCTTTCACTCAATCCACATTGCTCTTTGGGTTTTGGTTTCCTTTAAAAATCCCCTGATCACCACCACAATTTAATCATTTTTTTGTTCCTTGTGCCATTATCAACTTTTCCTGCAAGTTTCATTCAAATCCGCAACTTTGATTTACTTTGCACACAGACAAACAAACAAATAAATTATTTAAGCACACAAGCAAACAAACAAACAAACAAATCATTTTGCACACAAACAAACAAGTTCTATTTTACGCCGATGAAAACACAACATTCTTCCTTGGCGGTGGTATCACTTGTCAGCATGTTCAAAATCCCTCGTTATTAAAATACTTCGCACATTTTTGGCTTGTCATAGATTTACAAGCCTTCCTTCGTTCACGCGAAAATGCAGACTGCTTTGTGTGCATGTTGCGTTGACCGTGCAAAAGGCACAGGTGCACGGTGTGGGGAAGTTTGCGGCGCGGCGCGGCCCCGGGCGATCCGCGAGTGTACTATGTATGTGATGTAGTACTAGTATACTCGACTCGAGTGTACAAAAGTCAGGGAACCGCAGCATGCAGTGTATGTAAACATGACTGTACCGAAGCAAGGGTGTGAGCGCTGTCATCTGGTGGAGTCTCATTTACTAAAATGGTTTGAGCATTGCCGATAACTTTGCTTCTATTTGGGTTCGACCTAAAATTGAGCTGTATTTGGTTAGAAATCAGAAGTAGATCTACGCAGAAATTTATTTGAACTGAAGTGATAACCAGTGCAGTGCAGTGTGTTCGTCGCAGTCAGTTTATTTGCTCGGCTGTATCTCGATCTCGATCTCGTCTGTTCATCATAGATCATGCTCATGTTTTGTGTAGGTCCTAACGTTAGTGATCAGTAGTGATCGAATCGCCACCACCGCACGGGAACGGAGTGAAGCCAGGTCAGACTCGCTCAATACGCAAGATGAGCAACCCAAAATATGGGAGCCGGACCGAAATAAACTCAAAAGGACGGCTTGGTGTTGGTCTCTCAAATGGTTCCCTTGATAGCAGAGTTCTACGAGAACGGGGTCAGCAAGGACAACCTTATTCCCATGCCCATCATCATGGGTCGAGACAACAATTGCAGGTAACGAAAAAGCTAAGATAACATCATGAATTCATACTCACATAGTGTTACTTGTTCTCCTCCTCCTCCAGAGTCCAGATCCTAGTACCTACTCCGCCTCCTCCTCCTCCTCCTTCATCTTCTCCGTCTTTATCTTCCTTGTCATCTTCTTCCTCTTCTTCTTCTTTTCCTCCCTCAATTTATGTCGGAGATTGACGAGTGTCGGTTGCAGACAGATCTTCAGTGAGGAGTGGACACCTTCCCAAGATTAGATTTAGTCATAATCAAGGTCAAAGGAGCAGAGTTGGAGAGATTGTGATTCAATCTGTTAATGTGGAGTTTAAAGATAAAATTGATTGACCACATCAAGATGTCATTACAGACTGACACAGAGTGACAGACTTTGAGGCCCGGGTTTTCGGAGGGTCATAACAAAAAAAAAAAACAAAAAAACTGTGGCATATAAAATAAAAAGGTATAATTTCTAAACTGAAAATTGGTCTGGGTGCAATGAATAGTCATAGGAACAAGAGGGGTGGTCCAGTACGAGTCAGTAGTAGGCACTTTCTGTTCTGTTTGATAATTAAAACAAATTGTCCAAGGTTCGACTGTGAGACCTCCCGTGCCAAAATTCAACCACACGCAATCTGCCAAAAGCATAATTTATGTTTACTTTTAATGTACATTTAGCGGCCGGTCAAATTTTGGATGGCGTTGTGGTCGAATTATGGGTGCCTTGCTTTAACCCGTTGAGGACGAGTGCCGAGTATACTCGGGCAGGTGTCTATGGGAAATGCGTGTTGCAGTAAAATCTAACCATCCTCAATGGGTTTAGGAATGTGGAGTTAGATCATTAAAATGGATGAAGCACATCAGGATGTCATCATTACTCAGACTGAGGCCAAGGTTAGGGTCATTGTGGCATATAAAACTACAGTAGAAAAGCACTCTGAGAGCGCAGACCTCCGCCAAGCATGCAGCTCATTTCCACCACTGATCTTGTTCTTCCACAGAGATATCAGTGATTTCCACCCATACGTATTTATAGCATTGTGTGCTGAAAGTCACCCAATTTCCCAATATAGAAGCCTTTGTTACGTCATAAACCTTCAGCTGCACGGCGTGCCTCGCCCTAACAGAAACTAGAACATGCACTTTAAGTGCGCGCAGGCAAACCTCAAATACGCGCAGCCTGAACTCCCAAGTTCATTGACCCTACCTGCCAAAATATCAAAAATCCTTCATCAATTCCCCCAAAATTATCGGATCACTACCAAAAGTTAATCGTTTGTTACTTGTGTCATTTCCAATCTTTCCTGCAAGTTTCATCCCAATCCGTTAACTCCTTTTTGAGTTATTTTGCACACGGACAAACGAACTAACGAACAAACCAACGGTAACGAAAACATAACCTCCCCCCTTGGCGGAGGTAATAAAGTGAACTGAAAATTAGAAATGTGGTCTGGGTGCAAGAGAGTCATTGGAACAAAATAGGGGTGGTCCAGTACATGTAGGCACTAAAGTTTTGTTTGATGAACTCTTGGCGGATTCCAGTGGTGTGGCAACAAAATGTACAGTCTCCTCTTCCTCTTTGCATAGTAGGCATGTGGGGTCCACTTCCTTCTTTATCTTGTGGAGTCTTGTTCGGCAACAGGTATGTGGATGACAGGAGTTGGGCTCTTTATATCAAGGCCTGCCAGATGATATGGGATGGAGGGTTCGAGGGGTAGAGTATCTTAGGGTTGTTGTAGGTCCAGTGTATCCAGAATGCAAGTGAGGGCTTGATATTGATCCTTTCTTTGAGGTCCTCTTGGCCCGAATTCACGAAGGTGGTACAATGTTTGTACATTAAACCAGGGAGGTGACACCTCCCTGGTTAAACCATGGACAAAGACCATACATGTACTATGTATTTTTGTATGTAGCTCGAAGTATTGCATGGCCTATTTCGTTACAAAATTAGTCATTTCGTTACGAAATGTTAACATTTCGTTAATGAAATAGTCATTTTGTCGGCAAAATTACTGATTTCGCTTGTGTTGCTGAACAGTGATAGTGTTTCTATTAATGAGGGGGGTGTGACATGAATTGGTTAATGAGGTCATCAAGCTTGGCCAGGTTGTACATTTATTTAGTTAGAGTGAGCTTCAGAGCAGCGATGAATAGGGTGTTGCAGCTTACTGCATGCAGAAAGGTACAACGCTCAAACCCTCAGTGATCTCGACTGAGGGTTTGGCTGAGCAGTAGTCCTGAGGTGTTCACCAGGTTGTGTTGTATTTTATAAAACATTGTTGCTTGCACTAGGTAACTGAGTGCGTAACAGGATTCAGTTCAACTTGGATAATAATGGTGTGACAGGAGTTGAGTGTCTAAAGTCTCAGATAACAAAGCGGGCTGCAGCTTATTGTACCTGTTTCAGAGGCATGGATTGGTAGAAGTACTTGTAACTTCATAAAGCATTGTAGGGTTCCAGGCCTGTACTCCATACTCAAGTTGTGGGTGGACAAGGAACTTGCAGGCTTGGGCTTTCACCTCTTGGGAACATGGAGACAGAGTCATCCGCAACAGACCTACATTGTAGGGTTTGGTTGGCTTTGGCAAGCACAGACTGTTTTCACAGTCAGTCTTCATATTTTATGATTCTAGAATTCCAATGTCCAACTGTATCTGATGGAAAAAGAAAATCAAGTCTACATTCATTGTTTTGTTTTTGTTTTCGTTTTTGTTTGGTTTCTTTACACTTGACATTAAAAGGTGTGTACAGTTCTGGTCGAGGTGTAGATTTAGCTTTTAACATTTTGCGAGATATTCAGAAACCACTCCATGAGATGTCAAAGAGCATGCAGTTCTAAGGGGTATCAAAAGTTTATTCGATGAAAATCGGTTTTGAAATGGCTCAGATATCCAAAAACAAGGTGAAACAAAGAGAGTCTAATAAAGTTGTGGCATGTCGCCTTTTATTATTAGCACTTTTTTGGATATATCTCAGCCATTTGAAAACCAATTTTCATCAAATAAACGTTGAATCCTTCTTAGAATTACATGCTCTTTCATATTTCATAAGAGGCTTTTCATTATCTCACTTAGGAATGTTCAAAACATGAATCCCTACCTCAACCAGTACTGTACAGTCCCTTTTAAAACCAAACTTGTAAGAATGAGGATCAAGGAGAATTACCACAAACAGTTGTAGTAATGGCAGCTAAGATACAATACATTGTAGATCTGTTGTTCAATGTCCATGACATTGAAAGTTTGTTAAAGATAATGTGATCTGTGTAGTGAGAAAATGATGTAAATTGTTTGTGCACTTTTCAAGCCTGTTTAGTGTACAAGCAAGAAGTAAGAACTGAATGGGCACTGGCACACTTTCATGTCCAGTGTATCCACCAAGTCATGTTCCATCTTTACACAGAAATTTTTTTTTGTGTGTAGCTTTCTCCTTTCTTAGAAGTGTTGCTATGAAGGATACCATTTGAACCCCAGCTGTAGTTGCTAATCAAATTTGAGTTGGAAAAGTATTTCTTGAATCAAGTACAAATGTACAGTACAGTAACTGCTGTAAGTGCCAAATGTTGGTCCCATCAGTAAATACAATGTTTATTAAAAATGGTTAGAATCTGGTATGTACAGGATGTGTAGTTCTTCATAAACCTATAGGTTTTGTCCTGATTTATTAAGTTTTCCTGTTCAAAGATCATTTTGTGCAATAATCTTTAGTCGTTTAGGCTTGTAGCTTGCTATGATTTATTTCCTGAGCTGTCTGTGAGCTTATGACACTATACAGTACCTAACCACTGGCAAACATGTGATACAATAAAATGTATGTACGCTGTACATTGTTCAACTTCGAAGGAGTAGGTTATTGTACACAGTATAAAAAATGAAAGAAGACATTTTACCTAGCACAAGATTTATTGTATCCACACTGGAACGTAATTATCACCTCTCGTTCACTTCCTGATAATGGGGCCTGAACATTGATCCAAGGATATGCCCAAGGAAGTAACTTTATCTCTAGTGCAGAGATGTTTTTGTCCAGCATAGGGGGTGTACATACAGCAATTGTACAATGGACCTTCTAGAGTCTTTTTTGAAGTGCATGTTATGTTCCCATGTTGTAGCCACAAGCTAGTGAGACATACAAGTTGTAGTACAATGTCATTGAATGTCTGATTTGTTTACCGTCAAACTAGATAGTTGCCACCAAAGGGAAATGGCAGAAGTGGCCACTATAGACAGGTGACCATTATAGACAGGTCGGTAGCCATTTTGAATTTCAACATTGCATGTAATGATAGCATGAAATACCGCATATTATTCTTAAAAAACAGAGCAGCTATACTGGGGATTTGTGTGTGTGTGTGTGTGTGTGTGTGTGTGTACAATTATCTTGGATTTTATTAGCCTGCTTGTGTTTTTTTCATAAGACTTGGATGAATTCACACCACGAACATAAAATTTAATGTATTCATTGCTGATGTAATGGTTTAGCTACATGTAAATTTTTGTGGCTGCTATCAATGCAGTTCTAGATATTCACCACGGGATACAAAATGAGTGGCCGCTGGCTGCTTTGGGCAGGTGCATAGAGGGTCTAATCATATACAACAATTTCATGCAGGGGATTTTTCAGTGAATGCTATAAAGCAGGTGGTTGCTTTTGACAGGTGGCCGCTAAGACAGGTTTAACTTTAGTCATTATTTTCTTACAATGTAGTATCGTCATCAAGTGGGGGAGAAAAAGGGTTTAGAGAATCAAAATACATTGTAGCAAGACTGGCATGTGATTTTGAAAGCAAAGTCTCGTGTATCAAAGGAAATTGTATGCATTACATAACATTTGTACCCTGTAAAGGCCCAGTCACACTGCCCAAAAGTAGCGTAAATGCATGAATCATGCAAGAAATTTGGTTGGGCGTGCTTGTCCGTCGAGAATTTTCGCTGATTTATGTGATGAAAATCACTGATGAATTGTGCAAGAACTATGGAAAGATCACGCAAAAATCACTTACAAACCATGCACTTTCAGCGCATACATTGAAGGCACGCAAAGGCCCCAAACAGGGCAAATACATGGTTGTGCGAGACGACTGAGGTCCACGGAATACCACGCATAATCTGCGCATTATCACTAATGAATTGAGTAGGAATCGTGCATGATTCGTGCTTAAATGCGATAGAGGCAATATTTTCGCGAACGATCACTGATATTCCACGCATACAAGATGTATTTCGTGCAGTGTTCGCATGAGAACTACGCAAACTATGCAAAAATTACGTAAAATAGCGCAGTACTGAGTAAACTTTTACTGGAAGCCAAGTTTGAGCTGCTCAAAACCTGGAATCGCGTAAAGCGCCGATCTTGCACACATCGGCGGACAACTACGAAGGTTCCATGTCAGACAAACTCGTGAAATGCGCAAATGGCGCATGTATCACGTTTACGCGACTTTTGGGCAGAGTGTATGTACAGTGTAGTGTATAACAGAACAGTAATTTAATTGCTGTACAGTGATTTAAAAGGGAATTTCCCCACGGTGCAGTTCCACAACCCCATCTGAATTAAGCAAACATTGTGCTCTTTATAAATCTCAGTGCACCGAGTTTGCTTTGAATCTACTGGGGTTTTTAAGTTAAAGCATGAAGGTGCTATATGGCAATCTTGCTGTTTGTGATTGGGATGCCCCATTGCGTTCTTTATTTGCAAAGGGAACTAAGTAAATGGTGGTAGCACTTCCTCTTGACCTGTTGGTACAATGAACACAGTATGTAAGAAGAGATGGGCATGTTTCTTAACCCGTTCTACATGTATTTGGGAACCTGGTGGCCTGCGTTTTAAGTCTGGGCATTTCAGAACTCAGTATGGGACGGGTTAATGCGCATACACACATGCACATAATTCTTGAATGAATTCTCATTGATACAATATGAATGTCTCCAGAAAGTTGACAGCAAGAATCCCTAATAACTTGGTATGATTTGTGGCATTTAAAACTACATTTGGATAATATGGATTTCACAATTCATTCTGTAGATGCATTTATTTGAGTGTGTGTTGTGTGTGTGTATCATACAATTGTATGTGTATATGCATATATTGTGTACGTTGTGTAATTTTATATGTCACATTGTCAGTGTACTGTCATTGAAAGGGTGTACTTTACAAGGATACCAGGGTACACACACTTACATTTTGATGTACACTGTACATGTTTGTGCTCATTGAAATCAAATGTGGCGTATTAGATTCTATAAAGTGCAGTTGAACCATATATACCTTGTTTCAAGTCTTTGATTAAAGAAACAAACATCAGGGAGAATGCATTTTCTAATACAAAGTTTATCAATGTACATAATCATTATTGTAATTTGTCATTGATTAAAGATAATATAAAGTTTTGGTACCTCAAAAGTTTCCCTGAGTTTCCTTGTCTTAGTTTGTGTTTCAGGTTAAAGTACCTTTCATAAAACACAGTGAGACTTACTCGCCCCAAAGTGCTCTCATGTACAATAGTAATCATGCAATAATGGTTTTGTACAATACGTGTACTGTACATTGATTATCGCGGTGTCGCGTCGAGTCAAACTAACAGCTCGTTCGAATTATTCAGAGCCCGCTCTGCTCCGATACGAAACCATTATTGCATGATTACTAAGACATGAGAGCACTTTGGGGCGAGTAAGTCTCACAGTGTTAGTTATATGAAAGGTACTTTAACCTGAAACACAAACTAAGACTAGGAAACTCAGGGAAACTTTTGAGGTACCAAAACTTTATATTATCTTTAAGTATGATCTTTCCTTCTCAAGTGGTAGGGCAGATTGTTTGCCAATGATTAAGTGAATCAAACTTAACATATTTATTTGACACACTCAGTTCTGCAATAGCATGTACAGTAGCTTAATTTGCCAAGCCCTTTTTATCAGCATTCAGTGAGCCATCCAAACTCGACCTACAACTGTACATAGTACAGTATGTCCCAAAAAAAATTACAACGGGCCCTCCGCAATGATATCTTTAAAAATAGTGAATCAATCTACAGTAAATACAAATTCAGGGTATGAAACTATAACTCATTGCCCACATCTTACAGAAAACCCCATTCGATTTGCTTCAGTGGTCAAAGAGAAATACAGAATTTTGTAGAGGATGTCGGGAATCTCTTCTGTCCGAATTCTGTCTATTATTCACACACAAGAGCAATGAATTGCTAAAATTGGAAGAATCAGACTCATGACATGCTTTACAACAATCCATATGTGATGCGCTCCGTCGGAATGAGTCAAAAGTCGCAAAAAACGAAATCGTAGTTATGCCTATATGTGAATTCTACAGACTCTAAGCTTTACACTGATATGTAATACAACTCATTTCGATATCCCTATAGATCATAAAAACGAATATAAACTACGTTTATGATGTCAGTCCATTTTCTAAATAACAGAGAAAATCGCTCTCAAAGTTCAGGCTACGTTCAAGCTCACAACCTGTTTCTTTCACGGGACGAAACAATACAGCAGTCCTGCTTAGCGACGGCGTTTACGCTCCATCGCACGCACTACCGTATAAGGCGATAGCTTGGGTATGTAAGATAATTAACCAATCGCAGGACAGGTCTGTCATTAACGATTCTGACCAATACGGCAGCCCGAATGTAAACTTCGGCGCGTTTGTGTCCGTGCCGCTGCCGCCGCATGAATGAGTCGGTACGCGTTGTGTGTCGGCTGCGTTGTGGTTTGCCGCAAGTTTTTAACTCACAAACAATAGGAAACAGTAAAAAGAAAAAAGGCACGCAATGCGTCTTACGAGAAGCGAGGGCGTTGATCGCTTCCATTCTCCTCCCATGTTGTTGTCAATGGAAACTAAAGAGGATGCGTTTAGCAAGTACCAATACCTAAATAGAACCTGAGAACCTATTGTAGGCGGGCACGCAATGCGTCTTACGAGAAGCGTCTTGTAGCGAGGGCGTTCATCGCTTCCATTCTCCTCCGATGTTGTTGTCAATGGAAACTAAAGAGGATGCGTTTAGTATGCAAGTACCAATACCTAAATAGAACCTGAGAACCTAATGTAGGCGGGGGTTAAAAAGACAGCATCGGTAGAAAAAGTCAATGAAGTTAATTAACGATAGTCGTCTTTTGAGATCGTGTTCTTTGCGTGTACTAAAAACTCTCAAATTACGCACATGGTCGTAATGTTGCAGAGCATCAAAGACTTCTTTCGCGTCTGTTCTGCCGCAGCTGTATACAGCCGTAACATTCTGAATTCCCGCCATATTAGACACATTTCCTTTATAGGCGTTGCGTGCACAGTAATTATCGCTTATCACGCTTGCCAATGCTGCACATATTATACGTATCAGAAGCAATGGTTGATGTAGGCTTGACAGCTTCACGTTGGGTTTACAATGATTGTATCATAAATATACTTCTTATTCTCAGTCACTTCTGTAATACCATAGCATATAAAAAACTATTAACTTGTAGCTTAAGCTGAATGTTTTGTTTTTTTAACATCACATTTGCAGTTACAATCTTTCTGCATTTGAGAAGTGGAGTATAGATAATAATACTGACAAATATTCGGAATTAACACTTAGGCCTTCTTCATTTCGTTTTGTATTCACAAACCTTATTAGAAAAAAATACTGCTTGATTACTTCGGGTAAAGGAACCATTGGCAATGACCGGAAAGGAACCGCATTTAATTTTCTTGTTAACGAACCTAAGCTAATAGTGAACCATATTTCATTGTGTGATTAACGAACCTTCAGAATAATCAATTGTATTCCCCCCCCCCCACCTCCCCCAAGAAAAAAAAAACAGTTCAATGTCATGCGTTGTCAATAGTGATAAAAGGCCCGTTTTTATTTCGTAGTGTGCCTCAGTACTCCTGTGCTTATTTTTAAGGATGTGCCTCTCTCAATGATTGCGATTGATGTTCAACTATTTCTTTCACGCAAGCTTGAACAGGAAAAAGCTAAAATTCAGGCAAGGAGACGAGTTTTCTTCCATGAGATACAATCATTAAGACACACATCTATTCCCGAAAGTTGTGTGATTGCTTATGTGCTAAAGAATTGTGTCCATCACATGAATCAGGCACTATACAAAACGGTTGAAATCTACTGAAGGTCGAACTTCGTTGTTGTTGTTTTTTATTTCATTTCCATTTCAAGCGGGGATAGACTAGAAATTAGTTTGTCTATACTGGCAGGAGACATTACAGTTTTCCAGTACATGCTCCGCATTTAAACAGTCGCCATATTTTCGTGGTCAGAATCAGATAATGGACACATGCAATATTATAAAAGTAAAAATACAAAACAACGATTACGCCATACAGTGTATGTACAAACATTATGAACTTCAATGAATTAAACTTACCTGTGACATTCTGCATAAAAAAACAAGCACGCCGATTAAATAATATTTTAAGAGAATTAATAGAACACACAGCGATCATGCGTGGCAGATCAAATCAAGTTCAATTGGTGAGAAAGCTAAATGAAGTTAAAAAGTTGACTTCTTTTCATTTCTCTTTCAATTCATGAAAACAGAATTACATTGTATATCTATTGAAGAGGATTGTCTCTGTTGCGAACGATCGCCATATTATAGCACTGTTAGTCTTCTGCGCTAATCCGAATCCCTAAATACTTTGATATTTGCTTGATAATGTAATAACCCTGCTTATAACTTCATATAGGACTCGCAAATTAAAAGTTTCAAACCGTATACTATAACATGAGTACACGGTGTATTAAAAAAAAAAAACATTTTGAATGCGTCGTGTGTAAGCATGTTAATAGCATCAATCTACCTTTTATTTTCCGTACGTAAAGCGCACAGAAACGTAACCAAACGGTACCAAAATACAGTGAAATGCATTGTACGGCGTGGTACTATCATTAGAAGTATATCCCATTCCTTTTTTTTTTTCTTTTTTTTTTGGATTTGCTTGAAGCAGTCGTCAAACCATGTGTCATTTTCGTAGCGACATCACTTAGGAATTAGAATGTATGAAGATAATCGTTACTCATTTATTTTGCGCTACTATTATAGCATTTACATTTTTCAACTTTTATTGACATGCAGTATTATGTTACTGTATGGTTACGATTACGAATGTTGGTTATGAATTCAAAAGACTGGTTTATTAATCGAACTATAAAGGTAATAGCTGTTTTGAAAGTAGTTCGATACAAGTTCAAAACGCAATCGAAGTCATCGTCATAGGGGGAACTGATGGCTCTAGAAAACTTGTTTAGGCCAGTAAAGATTGCCGTATGCATCTTTGTAGAAAGTATTTTGAGAAATTATATAAAGAATTATTTGTTTTGATTATGTCAAGAATTAGTTTGAACTATGAGAATAAAAAGGCGCGGTTACCCAAACAATTTTGTAGGTCGATTAGACATGATGGGTAAAGTGAATTCATGACTTGACTAATTTTTACTGAATTGATGATCTCTTCTGTAAACCATCAGTTATGTCTTGTAGATGATACCTCTGTAATCGTAGTCAAAATTATTTTGAGCGACGAGACGAAAACCAACAAACAAAATGCCGTGTATCATCGCTCCAGATTCCACCATTTGGCGTCACCCGACCAACAATAAGTGGCAAATCAAATGGAATGTTATGTTGTGGGACAGCAGACTGTGTTACGATATTTAAATGTTTCGAGCAATTGTTTAAAAAAAAAAAGAGAAAATGAGGCAAATTTCAAGAAATTAGAAAAAAACACGTAAATGCAGGCGATCATGTTTGATAATCAAAGTAAGAGATTACACTCGGCCGTGCGGATGTATATGATTGCCTTATTTACATGTCTGATTTCTGTAAACTATGTTATATTCAAATTTAAGTTCCCTTCCCTCCTTGATAAAAGTTGTGTTGGGTTTTCGCTATAGGCATTTATTAGGAAACGCTGTAAAAACGACAACAAATGCCTGCTATACATCAAGAGATGACCTATACATACATGAAACAAAAATTCTGTACGTTCTGAAATGGGCAATTCCATAAATTTGTCAACCAGAGGGTCAATTTTTCAAAATGAAATTATCAGCACAAATCATATATCATTTTGATGGGAATTGTTTAAACTTTTCAAAAATGTAAATTAGAAATGCACTTAACCAAGGTCAAGGTCACAGGAGTGATTTCAATGAAGCCATTTAACAACTGCTCTGGAACCACTTTTATCATCCACTATTTCATTTGATATTTTTTGTGAAGGAAAAGGAAACTTTTCAACTCACTACATCATTCAATATGAAGGTAATGAATCACTTTTTCCATATCCGTAGGGTAGAGAATGTGAAAGTGACAATTTATGTTGTCTTCTTCACTTTTATTCTATGCATTATTTCAATGTACGTCCGAAACAAAAAAACACCTTTTTTTAATCTTGCATAAAAACTTGAATGCCAGCAAACTGCAAAATCTCAATGCAAAGCAAGTTTTGGTTGCTTTTCAAATGTGTAACTTTAGAATTTTGTAATTATCTCTAATTAATGAAAAAATATGTGTTCGGACGTACACTTTTTTATGTACGTCCGAAACAACTTTTATGTACGTCCGAAACACTTCTCATGTTGACTTCTTACTGTGCTCTGGAACCCATTGAAAACAATCCTATTGAGCTTACATGTTTAAGGAATACATTTCTGTGTTTAATCCTCTTGTATACATAGGTATATAATATTCAATAAAATTTTATTTATTTATTAAATAAACAAATTCTGTCCATGTACATTGTATGTGTGTACACAAACAAGTTAGGCTGAACAGAAAGCGTGGTCTGAAGTTGATACTGTGGAATGTATGAAAACCACCAACAGTAGGGAATGGTCATATATCAACATTCTGAGACATGCTTGAGACAATGTGTCTTTACAAGGACAGATATTGATTACTTGCTTACTTACATAGAGCAGAGAAGGTGGCTTGTTGTATGAAATACCCTCCTATTTTGGCCAAGACTGTAATATTTCAGCTTCTTATCACCTTGCATTCACATTGCAATACTACAATGTACTGTTTCCTACCATTTTTGTCAGCTGGTGTTTACAATCCTAATCCTGTGACTTGAAGTTATCATCTGCATCTTCGTGCATTTTGATTACAGGTATATGGACAAACAGCCTGCAATTTAGACAAGAATAGACATGATATACATGTACATCATTGTTACGACCTAAGACCTCATAGACATACAATGTTCAATTCACTTTGGTTAGTTCCTAAACCTTAATTGTCAATTTTTTTGACAAAGCTATGATGTATTTATCTTCTTTCAAAATCGGTTGATTGGTCTACTGTAGTATCCATGTCCTATCATATATTTTTTTAATCTAGTGATTTAATTCAATGCTGCACACTGGCACTGGTCCGATGGTCCTGGACAAGTAAAAATTACTGTCGGACCAGTAATTTTTTTAAGGAATGGACCAGTAAAAGATGGAAAAACTGGGTACCTACTGGTCTGACAGACCAGTCCCACCAGTAGAAAAAATGGGTAAGTGTGCAGCCCTGTCTAATTTGTGATTTATCTTCATGCACTTTAGTCATTCATTGGAAAATTACAGACTGATGTTGCTGCCGAAGGAGTACTGGAGCAGGTCTCGCCATAAAGATGGTTATGATAGTGTTAGTGATTTATAATAATAATGATAAATATTTCAGAGTGAATAAGATTTTTCCATAAAATAAATCATGCAACAAAAATACACTGCATAGAGCCAATTGTTTAGCAGGTACTCGATAACATTTCACTAAATCTAATATCTAAAAAACAACAACATCAAAAGGCCTTTGATTACCAGAATATTCCAAGCATAATGCAAAACTGTCCCATATGTTACTTTCTTCATTACCATGCATGTTTCTGTGAGCTTGACCTCACATAAAAAGGAACCCATAATGTTTGAATTACACTGAATGTTGTGTTTAATACATAAATCACTCATAAATTGAATTTGACCATGCAATTTTTGCTTTGCTCTTTTCATTGTAAGTTCAGAGAGTTTTGAGAACAGAGTAAAAATTCATGTAAAATTTTCTGGTTCAATTCATGTACTTACTGTTGAATCAACATAAAGTAATCAGCAAATGGTTTCTTTTGATTATTTTTTTCCCATAATTGTTAAGGTCCGTGTTTACTACTGCAATATGCTTTAATATAGACTAGGGTGTAATTCTAATATTGGCAAAACAGGCCTATTTTTTACTCTTATTTCCCATAAGATGGCAAAATCAAATAGCTTTGACTTGCCCATGAACAATATCCATTGTGTCAGGATTACTCTACTGTTGTCTGTAAAAAAAAAAGTATTGTTTTGCCACCATGGTATACATGTAACAAATATCTAGTCAGTATGTTACAAGCAGTTATTGGCTACTAAAGTATGTAAATCTTTCGATTTTCCACGGATTCTATTTTTTCTTTCTGTTTGTAAATAAATACATCTGGTACAGTACTTCATTGATGGTACATTATTTTGTGCCTTGATCACATTCATTGTGAAAAAAAAATTAACAGAAATACAACATTTCTATAATTGATATAGTAATTGGTTACCTACAGTTTGCAACACATGTGATTCTGTTGTTCTGGCCAATTAGTTTTTAGGCTGTATTTTGTGTTATAATCACAAAGTTTGTTATTAGAATTCTGGTTCTGTAATACAAGTACATAATACTTATCACGCCTGAATATTGTTACAGTATGTATTAAGGCAGCTGATAATGCACAGACCCTATGTACACAGTAGTTTTCATGTTCTGAAGCTATTTTGTTCATTTACACTGGTAATGCTGACATGATAGACAAGTGCTATCATCTAAGAAGGGCCTAGGATGAATAATAGTCATGTAACAAATTTCTTTTTGCATTTATTATAAGTCTTGTTGAGGGCGTACATAGTGTACGTCCGAAACGGCGGTCGTGTACGTCCGAAACTGTACGTCCGAAACAAAAAACAAACATAATAATTTCCATGTTAATTGTTTAAATTGCTAATTCTTTTTACATTTCTACATCATTTCACATCTACTTTAACTGATGTAATGTGAATTTTTAGAAAACTATTGCATACTTCACAGAACTTTGTGACTGAACTTATGAAGTCAGAAAATTCACTTTTTCTGTGTACGTCCGAACACATGCTATCTTTTAATCATTCCAAGGTCACTGAGGTCTTGACATAATTTTTTCATAGTTAATTGTTTTCTACTAACCACTTGTCATATCATGGCCAGAAAAAAGTGTCACATTCTCAATCTTTGCATCTTTGGCAGCTTAATAATGTGTTCAAAATGTACGTCCGAATTTATGGAATTGCCCAAATGCAACTGCTTGTTTGTTTGTTTGTTTGTTTGTTTGTTTGTTTGTTTGTTTGTTTTGAACTACCATGGTCTTTGTCGGGGGAAAAATGAAGAAAAGTAGTAGAGTGTATCACTCTCAAATCCGGATGATTGCGATACGCGTGTATCCCCGCCCTTTCTATAAAGGTAAGCTTGGTATCCTATTATAAAAGCCTGCATGTGTCACGCAGAAGAACTGATTCCGCGATCACTTTTAACCTTTCATAAAATTCACGTTTTAAGATAGTAACGATAGCTTGTAGGAGATAGGGAAGTTAGCGTCCCTGACTGTGATTCTGAACGCAAAAGGGGACTGAAAAATTCTTTTACAAATTAGCAGACATAATGCCGATCCTCCAACACTGTTGCTCCATTCCGTCATTGATTCTGCTATCAATGGCGAAGAAAGAATACTGGTTGCGTGATTATCCACCCCTTGATAGCAGGAAGTTTACCTTTCATTGTTTAAGGCTTCGTTGATGCGGGGTTTACTAGGATACAAAGCGTGAACAGTGTCGTCCGAGTTCTTTCATTCGAAATTCCTCAGAATACGAAATTCAATGGGCAATTAGCGCTGCTACTTCGCAAAGCTGTTAGCCAAATTCTTTGCAGACTTGACCTCTCACATGTCAGCTACACGCAATACACGACAAACAGCTATCATTACAAACATTCTGATTAAAAAACAAAACAAAATGAAGAAGCACATAAAATTTTGAGTAGCAACACAGCTTTCTGTCCCTTTCTCAAATAGGTCCTACTTCTAATAAATACACAGATGACAAGGGTGAGAATATCCTCCAAAGGGAACACGAGCTATTTGGGCATTAATAATGTTTGTCTTCCGATTTCTCTCCATGCCGTCACGGCCCAAACCATCATAAGAAATAGGGCAATAAGTTTTATTAACCAGGGAAATAATAGTACGTATTACATACATTTGGCGAATTATCACACGCATTGTCGACTTTATAAAAACGAGAATAATTGACAACTTAGGCCTTACTATATCTCCAGAGATGAACTTAAAACAGCAAGTCACATGCCAGGGAACGAAAATTATGATTATTTGAATGAATTCATTAATGAGGCCAATTAATAATCGTTGTAAGAGTACACACACGCATAAAGAGGTTTCAAGTTCGATATGTGATAATTGTATTAGCTCATAGATAAAGTATCATAAATTTTGCGTGATCGTTCGTTTAAATTAAGTTTTCAGCGCGATTTGTGCGTCACATCAATCACCACTTCATGAAATGGAGTGCATGTATCAAACGAAACTCGCTGGTCATGCAATCGATAGCCTTGGTCAGCTCGCTATTATTGCGTAATTCTAAAGCCCTCGCCGCTTGGCCGCCGACGCCGCCGCGCGCACCATGCTTGTTTTGTCTTTAATGGGGTCAAGAGCAATGCCTCATTAGCATACACCCTGGCAACGGAGGCGGAGTCTCGATCGGGCAAGAACAATAGGTGCGAAACGCAACGCAAAGGCGAGCGTTCGAAAAAAATTTAACCGAAAAAAATTGTCTCAGAAAAACTGTGATTTGGGACACTTGTACTCATTTTTACACGCTGAAATCTTCTGTACAAACAGATAAAACATCAAGGAATCAAAATCCGTCATAAAAAAATTTCGACCCGAGCAGTGCTTCCCCTTCATTTTCGGCTCATTACGGGAAAACTCCCCGTGCGACTTATGACTCATTTTGTCGGAGCGCCACACATATTTCTCTGTGACCGCTTAACCAAATTAAATGGAGTTTTCTGCAAAATAGAGCTACATGTACATGTAAGATGTTACATTGTATATTTTAAGACCCTGAAGTAGCACTTCAAATACAGGTTGATCATATGAGGTGTTATCAATTCAAAAATCTGATTGTAATTTTTGGGGTGACTTACTGCAGAAGGTCCCCCCCCCCAAAAAAAAAAAATACAATCAGATATTCGCATTGATATTCCATGATAATGCCCAATATGATTAATTCTTGAAAATGCTACTTCAGGGTCTTAAAATATAACATTTTAGCTCTATTTTGCAGAAATCCCCATTCGATTTGGTTCAGCGGTCACAGAGAAATGTGGATTGTTGTAAAGCATGTCATGAATCGGATTCTTTAGAGTTAAGCATTTCGATGATCTTGTGTGTGAATAATAGACAGAACTTGGACAGAAGAGATTCCCGATATCCTCTACAAAATTCCATATTTCTCTTTGACCACTGAAGCAAATCGAGTGGGGTTTTCTGTAAGATGTGGGCAATGAGTTATAGTTTCATACCCTGAATTTGTATTTAGATTGATGGACTATCATTGCGGAGGGCCCCGTTGTAATTTTTTTTGGGACATACTGTATGTAGATTGGCAGGCCCACTAAAGTGGACCTCTCAGTTCTTTTTTTTTTCCTCAACTGAAGCATAACTTTGTACTTTTTTGCCAGTATGCATTCTTTTGTTTATTTGTATCATTTATTTTTTACAAAGTCGAATGTTTATGTTTATGATGTAATTCCAAATATATTATGCGTTATGTTTTGTTGAAAAAAAAAAGAAGAATGAAAAATAAATGAATTGAATTGAATTGGATGTACAAATTGTAGCAATGTGCCTCAGCCTGACAGGAAGATCATGGTGACACAATGGGGATTATGAGGATTAGGTAAAATTAATCTACATCATATGTGTTGTCAGTGAAGGTCTGTCCACTTCAAAGCAGCCATTTTGAGTAAAGCCCTGAAACAATGGCGTGATCTGCTTATATCACTATCTGTAAGTCCATGAAGCTGGAAACAAATAAGGTTTTACACCTTCTTCAAATATCTGAAAGTACAACATAGTATTGTATTTAGCCTGTACTCATCTTTACAATTGTAATTTGCTGAGGTGATAACATGTACACAATATCATGTTCATGTTCTTTTGAATTATACACTTCACATATATTTCACATATTTTTTGACCTCTGACCCCACAGAAGCCCTCTAGGAGCAAGAAGTCAGTCTACCTCTGGACCACGGGAGATGTTCTGTCATGGCTTCAGAAGAAGCACCGGGAGTACCTAGACCTCTATGGTGGTCTCTTTGAGGAACATGATATATCAGGTATACAATTTAATACATTTTACGTAATTCTCTCTCCCTGTAGATATCTCTAGGAAAATACAGTACATGTGTGTACACTGTAAATATGAAGGGAAGATAAATACTGTACAGTTGTAAGGTACTCTAGATGCACTATATGTGTAGGTTACCATTGGGAGCAGTGATTCAAAAAATGTATGAGTTATCACATTTGATGTGCATGTAGCTCATTTGTATCACAAGACAGCCTTTCATATAAAAGGTTCACAATAAAACCACAAATTTTAATAAGGAGATAGTTTGCTCAAGAAGTCATAAACCACAAACTGTGGATCTATGGTTTATTCTAGAAACCACTTCAGCTGCTTATTGCTGCTATTGATTGTAAAGTGTCTGGGAACTTGTCAAAATGCTAACACTTGGGATGTACAGTGTAACTTGAACCTCACGATCATACATTGGTTTCCTAGACAACTTTGTTATCCCCTTAGTCCATCAGAGATAGGAAGTGTCTGGTGTAGCATCATTTCTTGTCGCTATAAATGTGGTTTCTCCTTAGAACACAAGAGGTCCATGTATGGAGTTTTGCAGCCAGAGATTAGCTCTTTAGTTGTATGCCTTGGCAAGAAATTGTACTCCTGCATACTCCAGACAGGAGACAGTGAATGCATGATTAGTTTTTCATTGTCCATTCTTATTGTCTGCTGTCTGTAGTGTTTCTTATTGCTTTTTGACACTACAGTTGAGAACAGTTTTGCTGGCATGTGAAATGAGGTGTAGATGTAAAATTATCATTTGCTTTTGTGGGCCAGTGTGGAGAATATGCCTGCTTCAAACTTTTAGCCACATTATATTTAAACTTTGATGTAAACTTAGAACTTGTAGTACCTAGGTGTACTTTAACATGCTCCATGAAATGGATCACATAAACATGTATTTGAATGATATGCAGAATGCAAACGTGAT
The DNA here is from genome assembly GCF_040938485.1 of Diadema antillarum. Lineage (NCBI taxonomy): Eukaryota > Metazoa > Echinodermata > Echinoidea > Diadematoida > Diadematidae > Diadema > Diadema antillarum. Next base: position 301,230 of record NW_027272617.1, on the reverse strand, counting down.
TATAAAATGATTACAGACCTCAGCCTTCCTCAATAGCTACTGGTTTTGAGTAAAAAGTACCGGTAGTGAAACAAAATCAGTGGAACTGCTATGAACAAATTGAGAATATTATGCCAACTTACAGCTTCTATTTTCACATTGAGTTTTGTCTCAGTATTGTGCTGTATGGCTTGCCCTGTTGATTTAGAATGTGTGAAGTACAGCTGTCCCGTGCCTCCTCCCGAACTTGTTTGAGGCACACAAATATATTCATTTGGCTTTATTTCTATTTTGTCATTTGTAGGCAAGGCCCTGGTAAGACTGAATGAGATGAAGCTGGAAAGAATGGGTATACAGAACAAAGAACACAGGTAAGATCTAGAGAACCCACCCCACCTGCCCCCCCCCCCCCCCCCAATGTACATGAGTGTACGTGCACACACAAACCTTTTCATGCTTTTTATTTCGCCCCATTCCAAGCGTTTGCCAGGCAGTAGCCATCATCTTGACTCTGGTTTTATCTCTTGATGGCTTTTATACAATGCAAGAAGACTGGAGATTAAGACCAAAGTTTGAGCACATGTACTCAGCATTTGGGTTCAGTGGCTCTACTGTTAATACCAGCTTTGCTGTCACCATTTGCAGCAGTGTGACCCCAAAATATTTTGAAGTTGCTTTAATATCAATTGTTTGTTGGCTGTAAACACTGGTATTCAGAGGGTTTACAGTATTCTTTTAATACTATTAAGACTACAATGCGCTTGCACACTTCCCCTCTCAGAATGGAATATATACCTAGTTTTGTACAATTTATACTAAAACACTTCCTTGCATGTTCTTCTTCTTGTTGGTCTCCCTGCTTCAAGTACTGCACCACTTCAAAGAATTCAAAATACAGCTGCTAGGCTTGTGACCCTTACAAAAAGATCTGACCACATTACTCCAGTTTTCCAATCCCTCCACTGGCTCCCCATCCATCAACGTATCACTTTTAAAATCCTCCTTATTGTTTACAAGATATGTAATAATCTTGCCCCATCTTATCTTAAAGATTTAAGTTCCTTCCGCTCCTCCACTTCAACCCGTTCTCTTCGTTCTTCCTCCGCTCTCCAATTATCACGTGGTCCCCGCACCTGTACACGTTATGGTGATAGGGCCTTTTCAGTTATTTCCCCACTTCTTTGGAATGAACTCCCTTTTTATATTCGTAACGCTGAAAATGTTGATAGGTTTAAGTCATTGTTGAAAACTCATCTGTTTACACAACCTTAATTTTGCTGTTGTTGTTGTTGCTGTCGTTATCATAATATGTACATAATGCTGTATTTTGTTTTTACGTTATATATACATGTATTATTTTTCCCCGATTTGATGCGCTTAGAAACATCAGTATTAAGCGCTATATAAATGTTATTCATTATCATTATCATTATCATTATCATGTTATCAACTTTGATGCCCAAAATTAATTGTTAAGCATGTAATTCACGCACACAGATACACACAAAAAGCGTAATTTGTATTTAAAACTAAAAATTTGTGTATGAATGTTTGGAGGATACAAGCCATCTCCTGCAAAGGTCTTCATTTACTGTACCCTCAGGCTGGGCTACAACATATGTATATACAATTGTACTGGTAGGCAGTCGAGATCAGTGAGATTTGAATCTACTGGTCACTGGTGTTATATCTCACTAGCTCAACAAGAAAGCCTACATACATTTTGTGCTTTGATACACAAGTATGCTTTCCTCGAAGAATAAATGTGATAGAAAATGAAGGAACAGTAAAAGTAATAACATTTTCATCAATATAGTGTTGGTTGCAATAGGTTTTATGCAAGAAAGACTTTTTACACTTTCAACTTAGTCTTTGTGTGACGGTCAATAACCTCTGCTCGGTCTGTAGGCCTAGTAATGTACACTGTATGTTATCAAGAATACTGAATGTTCTTGTACTGTATTGTAACTGTAACATTTGTTGCACTGTATATTTAGTACATTATTTATGTAATGCAAAATGTTATATTTGTTGTTTCACCGTGTTCACAGGACCGACATTCACGTTCACATAGTGCGGCTACGCATCAAGCACGAACAGACGGAGCTGAAACTCCTCAAAAAAGGAGACAGAGGAATTGTTGTGCAGAGACCGTGACCTTTGACCCCCTGAAGAGCCTCGCAGGGAATACCAAAGTTGTCATCTTTCCAGTGCAGATGACCATCTGTGACATGGATTGGAACAGTTTGTGACTTCTTGATATTCTGAGCGTCATGTGTCAGACACTTTACTATCAATGTACCACGGCTTGACTGTCTGATGGCATACAATGTACTGAAAAGATGCATATACACGTGTACATTGTTGGGATCACTTGTGTGCTGCCCACCAAAACTTGTAAGAGCTGTGCCAGTTCCTGAGAGTCTTCTTGAAAACAAACAAGATCATAAAGGGTAGTGCATGTATTTGTACTGTGGATGAACTCTCTAATTGTTAAGTGTATTTTAAAGTGGCCTCGTCACTTTTTTTTTTTGTGAAGTTCTGTGTGTCCATGACCTCAGCACTTGTGCACTGCAACACTTTTATGTTAGAAGGCACAAGAGCTGTATGAATGGTGGAGGGCTAAATGTTGGACACCCAAATCATTTAATTGAGTGTCATCCCTAAATGCTGTCAAACTACTGAAGATGATGTCGTGACGGGTGAACATATTCGGTCCACTTAGTTTAGTGGATGGGTGTCTTATTTAGGGCATGAGTTAGCACTGATATTGCAAATTCTTTTTGTAGACTTTAGTTTTCATGTGAAGACAGATTTTGTTGTCAGAGGTTTTGAAGGAACGTATTTCACACTGGAAGAATTTTAGACAGTATTGTCTTAATGCATGTTTCAGATATTCCCAGTGTATTGTGACCAAATACTGGAATGAAATTTCCCAATTACAGGCAAACCCTGTTACAACCAGAGTGGGTACAAGACTTTCTTAGAAAAAGAAATTTTCCCATATAACTCATTATTTTGCTTACCAACATTTTGTCCATTTTGATGAGATTTTGTTACACAGAGAAATTCTTGTGGTCCCGATTATTTTGCTTCTACAAATACCTGTACACCTTTTTGACTTGCATGCACATTCATGTTTTTTATCTTTAATGTAGCATATTTGTCATGCTCAAGCACATTAATATATTTCATACATGGAGGTTTAGGAATTGCTTGTGTTTGATATTTGTGGTATCAGAAGGTCGCCATGACAAAACGCATGACAAAAGAGAGGAAACAAAACAAACTGTATTCCTATTAACAGAAGAGCAAGGGTTCTGTAGCAAGAGAATGTGCTAAACCGAAACTGAAAGAGTTGTTCAGTGAGCTTTGTGGATTTATAGAAGTTTCATGTTACAACTAATCATATGTGAAAACCCATAAAGTGTCATATGAAATCTTTATGACACTGAAGAAGCCAACCGACAACTTTCATTTTTGTGCCATTGATGCATATATGATTGGCTTCTCTAATACACTGTAGGTGCCCTGTTGTATTAAAGTTTAGATCAAACATACTGTAAGTCTCTGAGTGCTAAATACTGATTGGCTAATACCTGACTTATGTTTGATTTTCGGAAGTATGTGTGATTGTCTCTTGTATGCAACAGGGCCCAGAAGGCAGATTTGTGAACAGATTTGTAGTAAAGATGGAGAAAAGGACATTTGAATGAGAGTTTTTGGGTGACACATTTTCCATAGTATGAGCATGACATTGTTCCTGTCCAATAATTTGTGCACATTCAATTATACATCTATACAGCGTGTCCCAGAAAAAACGAAACCGGGTTTCAATGCACTTTTTTACTATCGAAATCATACATTTTCTTTATGAGATATACATCAATGGAAAGATAAACTTTTCTTCTTTCATTTGATGCACAACTAATTGTTCAAAATTCGTGCATGACTGAGTTAGAACAATAGACAATAATGCTACTAAATTTTCATTTGCACGAGCAAATAGCGACTTTGGATGAAGTTTTCAGACTTGTCCAGCAATCTTTTGAAAAAAATGAAATCATAGCCTTAATATCCATTCTTTTTTCTTTCATATGATATCCCAGGCATAAAAAATGATCAACGCCTTCTCGAGAAAACTTAATTTGAAAATATGCTTCCATTTCATCCAGATAAATAGATAGTAAATAAGGAGCCAGTTAGCTTTCCCAACACCTGCCCAACTTGGCAGATAACAATGGCCTTCATGCTTCAATGAATGTACACAAACATGAAGGGAGGGGTAAAAAGGATTGTTACAGACAGCTCGGTTGTGAATAGGGACATTAATTAGCACATGATCATGAGTTTGCCTGACCATGCAGCTAACTACAGAGCAAAGGGTGTTCATCAGCGGAATGTTTGGGAAAGTAACGGACCGAAAAAGCCCTTCCAAGCCCCTCCCCCCCCCCCCCCAAAAAAAAAGACGACTTTCTGCCCTGCACTAGTACCTTTCAAATGTTAGAAGCGCAAGTTCAGTGATAAATAAAGTGCTGTGCTCTCTCTTTCTGCTTCGACTCCCCCTTCAAAAACTTCAAAACCCTGTCAGTGATGAAGGACTAACCACGCGTGAGGGAAATGTGGAGAGGAATGAAAACAGTGAAATAAGTTTGAGGTACAAAATCATCAAAATGTGTATCATTGTTGCAATGTTGATTTCCCATAGCCACTGGACTGCGTGCAGCCTGATAATACTCACGACATTAGTCTTCAATTATTGGTTACAGTACGCGCAATAGAAAACGCCCGACGAAAGTGCGTCCAAATTTCGTCCCAACGCTTTTTTCGTTGTTGATTTCGTCGGGGACGTTTTCAACGCTTTTTGCGTCCAGACTTCATGGACGGATTTTGGACGAATTCAACGAATTCAACGAAATCCCCGAACGCTTTTCCGAAGCTGTGGACGCATTCAACGCTTTCAGCGCTTTCAACGCTTTCAACCCTTTACACGCGATCACACACACACAGGAAAGTTAGCTCTAATCGCGAATTGCTAGCTCTTCTTTCGTCGAAGTTCTCTAGGTTTCCCGTCCATTTCTCTCATTTTCTCTCTTTTGCTTTCGTATCATTGTATCCCTTTCTTTTCAGAGTACAATCATACTTTAGAGAGTATTTTTTCTCATTTTTATTAAGTGATTACCGTGTTTGCCACAATTTGGGGTGAGTTTTTGTTCGAGTGTTTGTTGAGTTTTTCGATTGAACGATGTGTCGATTATCTTCGTGTGTGCGAGAATATCGTACCCACTCGTTTGTTTCCGTGTAAGTATTTTTACCGTAAAGTGTCTTCATCGTTCGTCTTCACGCATCGGGTTTTCACCCTAGTTTTCCTCATCGTAGTTTTCCACATCCATTTTTTTTTCCGGTGCAAGATACTCTGTGTATTTTCTGCTACGGTAAAATGCCATCGTCGATATTTTTAGTGTATTCATCGTAGTTTTCCACCTCCATTTCATTTTTGTGTGCAAGATGTGTAGCTAGGTCTGCGATGTCTGAATCGTTTACAGATGTGTTTTGTGGAGAGTATTAACCACGATGATTTTGAGGATTTTGAGGGTTTCGCGGTGGATGAGATCGACTGGAATGATAGTGATAATGATAATGAATCTACACTATCTAGTGGTGTTGATATAAGAGCTCTTATGATGATGCAATTTATTTCGTGTGACCGACCATCATGACGTTGGCGATGACGAGTACGAAACGAGTAGCCTATACATGTACAATGTAGGCCTGTAATGATCTAAGACGAGAGTGACACTGACGACATGGCCTGGCCCTGGGGGCTGTTTTAGTGTTGCCTGCTGAGTAGGTGTTCCATTCTATCCTTTCAGTTATCTTTCTATCACTTTCTTCTTTTGACCCTGGATGAAAAAAAAAAACCCTATCTTGCCATGTAAAGACAGAACACATACCATCATGAAATATCATGACATTACTAAAGTACATGTAATAAAAGAAATAAGTAAGCAATGAAAATTCTTGTTTGTAAAATCATAAATCAAAGGTGATTTCATATGAACCAGCTCTTTGAAACGTATTTAATTTGCCTATTGATACTTGCTTTGCAAGTATACATTTTCTCTCCCATGGACTTTGTGTCCCCCCCTTTTTTTATGTGCTTTAATGATTATTCTAATTTGTTTTGTCAATATCATCATTATTGCTGTATTAATATTACCATACTTTGATATGGTTAATTGCATTTGTTGATTGACTCTAACTTTCATTTTGTTGCCTCCTCTTGGTACTTGTACAGATCCTTTCTAGGGCTTGCTGTTTGCTCACCCCCCCCCCCCCCCTTTGCTGTTGCTATTTCACTCTTTACCTTTCTTTGTCTCTCTGTTGTTCCTTATCTTGTTTGATGTTGCCTCCATATTCATCCTTTTCCTTCAATGGTTGCCCCCTGGCCCTCACGACCATTACTAACCTTCCCCTGCCTTTTGTCTGTCCATCCTCCTGCTCTAATCCCCCTCCCTTTACCTGTTGGGCTCCTTGCCCATGACATCCTACCCTCTCCTTTTGTTTTCTTTGTTCCTTGTCCCTTGCCTGTTCCTGACTGTTCTTGTTGTGTGAAGTCGCTTTACATGTGTGTGGTTGCTTTTTCTGCCTATTTGCCATTTTGCTTCTGACGAAGATTCTGCTATGATCGAAAACTTAGGTCCCTTTTGACTCTATCCTAAAAACATTCATGTACACTCCCAAAACTTGCTGGGCTAGTAATGAAAACTTCCATTATCTAGCAGGGGAGAGGGAATGCTTTCATTTTCTCAAGAGAGCTTTTGTGTGAGAGAATGCAAAACTTGATTGAGTGTTGCCAAGTTGTTTTCAAACTTCTTCTTCTTCTTCTTCTTCTTCCTGTTCAGTACAGTCCACCTTTGGTGTATTGTCGTACTGTTGGCAGGCATGGTGTGGAGGTGTTTATGTACAGTGCAGGTTAAAATGACTACATTTTCTAGAGTGCAGCTAAAAACATCCCATTCCCTTCTAGCGGAGTTGAATATCCTGCACCACTTGCTTAAACTGAGCTAAAGTGGTGCAGTTGAAGGTATCCTGGGGCAGAGCGTTCCATAGTCTGGTTGTGTCTGGGAAGAATGTCCTTTGGTAGCTAACAGTTCGTGCATATGGAATAAAGAGCTTGTGAGAGTGTCCGCGGAGTGATGTTGATGAAGAAGGGTGTATGATATCTGGGGGTATGTCAATGAGTGAGTACTTGATGCGGTACAGCATTACTACCTTGAATTGAGCCCTGCGCTCTTGAAGTGTAGGCCAATGTAACTGGTGGAGCATGGCTGCAACACTGCTTGTTCGTCTGTAGTCATTGCAGATGAAGCGAGCATAGCGACGTTGCACCATCTCGAGCTTGTGTATATTGTCTTGAGTGAACGGGTCCCAAACGGTGCATGCATATTCCATTATGGGGCGTACCAGTGCTTTGTAGCACAACTCCTTTGTGTTTCTTGGGCATGACCTGATATTGCGTTGTAAGAAGGCGCTGGTTGAGTTTGCTTTCTTTGTTATGACATTGATGTGATGGTTCCAGTTCAAGTTTTGAGTGAGATGGACACCAAGATACTTTGCAGTATCAGCTTGATCGAGGGTCTGACCATGGATGTTATAGGACTTGGTTATCGGACGTCTCTTTTTGGTTACATGAAGAGTTTGGCATTTCTTGGGGTTGAATTGCATGAGCCAGTCTTCCTCCCATTGCTGTAATGAGTCAAGATCCTGTTGTAACTTGACTGTGTCTGCCTCAGACTTGATGTTACGGTACAACATGCAGTCATCTGCAAATAAGCGTACAGTGGTTTCTGGAGATATGCATTCTGGTAGGTCATTGACATATAGAAGGAATAGCAAGGGACCAAGGACACTACCTTGTGGAACGCCTGAAGTTACATGCATACCCCCGCCTGTGGTTGATGAAACTCCTTCCAGGGTGACTTGTTGGGTGCGATTGCGGAGGAAGGCAGAGATCCAGTCATGGGTTTTATCCTGAATGCCATAGAAGTGCAGTTTGTACAGAAGTCTTGAGTGTGGGACCACATCAAACGCCTTGGAGAAATCCAGCAGTAATACATCTTCTTCTTCTTCTTCATTTTATTTGATCTTAAGCATAATCACTTTCGTAAGTACATGTACAGTATTACGATTTCTTCTCCCCTGACTGTAAAATCGGAAAGTTTGCCATAAGGACGATCGCTAATGTGTTTGGATGTGCCGATATGCGAAACACGTGGTTCAAAAGAATGCACCATGTGCTACTTACAGTTGTACTGCCTTAAAGGTTACTGCAAGTTGAATGGATCGAATGCGCCATAGGCTTAGTTACGGTAAACAGTTTACGTTCGATGCGAATAATTATTACGTCTTTCAGGATCGAGGAATAATACACACAAAACATGCAAACAAACAAATCCACGAACGAGTGTTGATAACCAAAATTCATATGAAAAGTAATAGGCAGTTTTGATGAGCGTGAAATTTTATTGTCATGATTTTGCCGTTTAATCGGGTGGTGGCTGCATCACATAGGACATCTCAGTGAATTTGTCTAGGCATATGAGACTTTTCATATAAATCTGTGATTGCATTTTTGAGTGATTAATCAATTCCTTTTTACAGTTCGGGAACCAGAACATCAGAACATCTTTGCAATGATTCCTTTAACTCAACTCACCCGCGAGTTCTTCGATCGATATACTACACCAAATGCGCGCATTCTTTCGTCTGGCACCTGGGGTCTGGCACGCACCTGGTTTTGTGGAAATTTCCACAAAGGGAGAGGGTGGGGTTTTTCCAATCCCAAGAGACCGCATTATACACAAGAAGACAATCTCGTCGCTTCTATCATTTTCCGTCACTCGTGTTTTCCCCTTATTCTTTGCTAATAATGAACATTTCGATTGAACTTAACGATGGTTGTTCACACGTGGTTCCTTTTGTTGTGAGGTGTAGGTATTTTCTTTTTTTATCATTCTTGGGAGGGGAAAGAAGAGTAAAAGAGGGAAAACTTATTTAAATAAACGAAGGGCACGTACGCTCAGCATCCACAGCAAGCCGTCTTTTACATCAGCATCGTTGATTATCATCACTTGCACTATCATCAGGCATCACTCGGATAATTTTGTCCTTTTTTTTTTATAAACATTTAGAAACACGATCACCATCACTCGAGATAAACACGTAGCAGTGGCAGATCCAGAGGGGGCGCATGAGGCGCACGCCCCCTTTATTTATCGTGGAAAAAAAATAGAAGTGAAACCCGGAAGTGGCACCAGAAATATTAGTTGCGCCCCTCCCCCCTCCTGTACAGAATTCCTGGATCCGCCCATGCCTGTACGAAAATAAATGTCAACAGACAAAGTATCAACAACCTCCCTGACAACCACATAAACATTACCACAGAGCACACCGAAGCGGCTGGCATCAAACACCCTTCGAAATACTGCAGCAAAGCGCGAAATCGCCGTTACGAAAATGCATGTATATATACACAGTGCGAGGCAATTGAAAGATTACCTTTAAATATTTCAGAATATGAAAGGAACAAATAAAGTGATATGAAACGAAAGAAATCGTACACCAAACGAAAGGTATAACGACCTCCAATAGGCCCTTAGCCGCAGCATATCAATAAACATGACGTATAAGCACACGGAATATGCGTGTTTCGGATTCCTCCCTTCTATATTTCTTTCCTGAACTATTCCCAATGCCCGAATAAAATAATGACTAGTTTGTTACACTGATTTCTTCTTCTGAGGTAAGGAAGTTCGTTCGTCCGAAAACAAAAGGATTGACACTCCGAAGGTTTGCTAATCGGGCAATGCCCCCCCCCCCAAAAAAAAAAAAAAAAACAGCCCACAAAATGCTCGTTAATCAAAACATTGGTTAATAATGTTAAAGACGATAATAATAATAATAATAAAAATAATGATAATAATAATAATAATAATAATAATAATAATAATAATAATAATAATAATAATGATAATAATGATAATAATAATATAACAATAGACAGAAATAAAACAATATATGGCCCCCTGTAGCAATTACCCGCAGCATGATTACATTTTCGAATCAACAAACATGGATAGGCACAAGGAATATGCGTGTTTCGGATTCGAAATAAGCCGTAACCATCGGAATAGCGCACCCGTTTTCTTTTTTTCGGAATAATGAACACCACGGAAATGAATAAATGATTTCAAACTAAGAATCCATCGTAATTCTTGCCTTAAAGATTTTCCTCCCTTCTATATTTTATTCCTGAACTATTCCCAATGCCCGAATAAAATAATGACTAGTTTGTTACTCTGAAACATGGTGTTGTGAGTTAAGGAAGTTCGTTTATCCGAAAACGAAAGGATTGACACTCCGAAGGTTTGCTATACCCATCGAACAATGGGGGAAACAAAATAATAGTAATACATTTTATTTTCACACTAGGTACGAACATCTACAAGGTGTAAGGAATTTGCGTGTTACGGAACATTTTATCACTTTCGCATCAGCGAACTTTACGTGCATTGGGTACTACAAAAATGCCTCCCCCCCCAAAAAAAAAAAAAAAAAAAAAATGTATATATAATTACACCAACGCTTGAGCATAACAACAAACAAGCAATCAAACAAACGAATAAACAACTTAAGATTTAATCTCATAGCTGCTTTGAATATTTCACGTTCCGTCTGCATGACTGTATATATACTTCTTTTCAGAATTATCTCTCGCTTCCCGCTTCACAACTAGGAAATAAACGATGTCAAACTACAGGTATATAAGAATTAAACTTATTGTCTTACTCTGAATGTAAAATTCATTATTTCAAAAGTTCGTTTATCCTTGAATACAACAGGCTCGATACTACAGTACTCCGAAGGTTTGCTAATCCGACAATAACGCACCTATCCAATCACAAACATTCGTGCATTTTCGAATTATGAATCATAATTTGACTATCACATTTACGAACATCTATTTTTCGTGTAGGGAAGTCACGTGTATCTGAATGTTTCATTTTCGTCCTAATGAACCTTATGGGTGCATGGGTACAACGAACATGAACCTCAAACCCCCCCCCCAAAAAAAAAAATAAAATAAAAAAAGAAAGAAAGAAAGAGCCAAGTCAAACTAAGAATCAGTCTGAATTAGTCGCTTTGAAAATTCCACGTACCGTCTGAATTATCTCTCTGTCCAATAAAGAAATAAACGATATCAAACTAAGAATTAAACTTATTGTCTTGTTTTGAATATTACTTTTTTTTTTTGCTTTTCTGGGGCCCGTTGCATAAAACTTACCATTGAATTTCAATAGTAACTACCGTCAGCATCAATGATTATAAAATTTACCGCTGATTTAAGACTTACCGCATAGAAAGGAGCGGTAAGTCCAGCGGTAAGGGTTTTATGCAACAGGGCCCTGATTCAATAAAAAAACGGGCAATGTAACGCGCAATTGCTGAAGAAAGAAAATATATTTAATGACCAAATAACGGCGAACAAATCCTTCTAATTTCTTTTTTCCTCTTTTTGGGGGTTAATTTTCTTTCTATACTCAAATGGATTTTACGTACACGCAATTTTAGTGAAACCATTTGATTTTCTTTTTGGTCGGCATTCTACGATAAGGTTCCTGTGGGTTCCTGTGGGTTCACCCTCGCCAAAATTGCGTGATTTCTCTTAAATACTATGAACCCGAATGATCTCTGATTGGTAATTTAGTCTATTTCATGATCAACAGTTGTTTATTTTCTGCTTGTAAAAAAACAAAAAACAACACGTGAACAATTAGTAGGCCTTATACTGGGTCTTGTCATGTATCGTACATCTCTGTTTCGTTCAGCCGAGCGAGCCATGCCATGGCAATTGCGACGCACATACGGCGCACTCGCCTTTCCCACACGTGCACATTCCCTGGTTACATGCAGCCCGCATACCAACATGTGATGTATCAGGTGACTTACAAATGCAGTGAATAATCTGCTAACGGTGCCGTACTTACAGCTAGGGTAAGGGAAACTAAAACTTTTACAAATTGCTTCAATGAAAACGGCATCGATGTATGTATACATGTTACCATTCTTAATAGTATTATGTGAATCAGGTGAATTCCACGCCTGTCTACTGTTCTCATTCCCGACCGCTGTGCTACTACTAGTACTTGTTGAGTCTAATCTTGCAGTGATTCTTGCGGCTGTGGATGTGGCCACTACACACACACGTGTGTACTGTATTCCATGTGCGCCTTGGATCACGGACGCTTTTAACGAAATTTGGACGAAACTGCCGAGCTCCGAACACGCATTTTCCGAACGAGCAACGCATTTGCCGAACGAAATTGAGCGGGCGGTCGTGCGTGAAATGCGTCCACAAAGCGTCAGAATCGTTGCTACTGGATCGATAACGAAATTTCGTCCAAATTTCGTCCAAATTTCGTTGCTACTCGATCGATAACGAACTTTCGTTGGAAAACGAAATTGACGGAGGCGTTTCTTATTGCGCGTACTGTATATCTCATAGCTTATTCTAAATAAATGACAACAAAGGGCTTTCCGTCTCAAACAGCATTTTCTGTAAATACCCCCCCCCCCCCCAACAACAACATTCACTGTAGCACTGCGGTTATTTTGTGTGAATTCAGTGGTGCTCATGAGCCTATTGTCTAATGCTAAGTCGGGAGAGCTGAATGCTCGTTTTTCGACTATCCGTAAAATCGGTAGAAATGAAGCATGTTTTCATGCAAATTTTTCTCAAGTATGCGTAATTCATATTTGACGCGTATGGTCTCATATGAAAGAAGAAAATAGTAATATTTGGGTTATGAACTTTGTTTTTCGAAAACGTAACGTTAAAAGTCTGAAAATGTCACTTCAATTCACCATTTGCGCGTGCAAATGAAAATTTGGTAGCACCACTGTTCATTGTTCTAACTCAGTCATGCATGAACGATGAACGTTAAGTTGTATATCAAATGAAAGAAGAAAAGTTTATCTTTCCGGTGATGTATATCCCATAAATAACATGTATGATTTCGATAGTAAAAAAGTGCATGGAAACCCGGTTTCGTTTTTTCTGGGACACGCTGTATATGCATAACATGGTAAAGATTAGTACTAGTGTGTACCAGTGGGCACCAAAGGAATAGAGCGAGTGCAGTTTGAGAAATCGCCATGGAGAAGGATTTCCTCTAATTCCATTAATTTTTGGGATTTGATTAGTATTCCTAGCCTGTCCAGTATTCAATATTCCAGAGCTCTCACTCCCTTTGTGTGGTCAACTGTTCAGGATAATGTTCTCAGATGTACTGTATTTCACACTCAACAATGCTGTATGAATAAATGTCAACTAGCAAAGGAGGAAATATTGTATGTCGGTAACTTCATCAGCCCACTTTACTGATCGATATTCAATACAGTGCACTCCTGTTACAACGAACACGGTTAAAACGAAATTTCGTTATAACGAAGTAAATCTTCTGGTCCCAAAATTATCACCATTAAAATCTATGGTGCAAAATTCGCTTATAACAAACACGCTTATAGCGAAGTTTCCGTTATAACGAAGTCTTTTCCGAGCACCACAGACAAAGAAAAACAAAAGAAATGTGCTCCGTTATAAAAAAATGCGAATTGCTTTCGAAAATACGTAGCGGAACGAGCATTTACAGCGTCTCTGCATGGGTGAACGCTTCACACCACTGTGTGTTCGCTCCTTGTGTCACGCACAGTTTCTGAGGGGAACTTGCGTTTATTGAATGTAATACAGTTACTAGTATATCCCATCACATTTCACATAGCTTTCCAGTGTATGATGAGTATTCAGCAATCAGAATATGATATATATATACATGGTTTCCTTGTTTTCGGTATACATTGTATTTGTTCGGTTATAACGAAATTTCGTTATAACGAAAGAAAACTGCCGGTCTTGAGAATTTCGTTATAACGGGAGTGCACTGTATTTTTACAGACAGTCAACCCTCTTGGCCTTATTGCTGTCCTTTTATAAGGAGTGTACAACAGTTACATTGTGCAGTGTCTCATGGTTACCAGTTGAGATAGCATTGTATCAGTGATCATAGTACAACTGTATATTGCAGACTTTTGTTGTGGATGACTGTTGCTTGTACAATACTGCCTTCATCTCTGACCCTTTGCAGAATGTAATATTCTTGAAAGACAAAATTTGAAGCTTCTTCAGATTTTTCAGGATTTTTGTTCTGTAGACTCTGGCTGATTATTATGAGAGGGATATTCACAATTCCTTTAAAAGTATGATTCTCTTTGACACAATAGCTGAAGGCAACTACATACTGTATGACTTTATATTATAACAAGTGATTGTTCAGTCAACAATATTTGCAGATTGTAACCTAGTTTTGATGAGATGATTAGTCAATTATAAGTGGATGTCATGGGATGTATTGTGTCATCGCAGTGCAGAAAAAAGAAACACAACAGGACTCTTGAGTACTTGTCAACTGATGATAACAAAACTTGGATAAAGCCTTTCAGTCTGTGATACTGTTCTGCACTACTGAAAATGATACCACCCACTATAATTACAATAAAACAAAGAGACCATGACGGAAAGAAATTATAAATGTTTGCCTCTTCTCAGGGTTTACTGATGTATAAACTGGAAAACCCCATGTTACTTCCTACTTGTTCCATTCTCATAATGTAGACTGTATGTAACATTTCCCTATTTGATATAAGTTTTGTTTCCACAGCGATCCCTAACTTCAAGGATAAGCTAACGTCAAGGTTAAACTCATAGGGAAGTATGGGGCGCTAAGTGTTTCATGATCTCTTTTGTCACGAAATGACAATTTTGTCAACGAGATTGTCATTTTGTTGACAGAATTGTCATTTTGTGAGGAAATGACCAATTTTGTGATGAAAGAGACCAGGCGACACTTGGCGCTCCATACTTGCCTGCAAGTTTATCCCTGAAGTTAAGGATCACCATCTGACTGTAACTAATGTTGTAATGTACATTTATGTTTAAGCCCTCATCCCACTTCCAATACATGACTTGCATTGATGCTATCCTGGGTTAGTTGACCTGGGTCACTTGACCTTGACCTGGGTCAGTTGACCTTGGGTTAGTACTGTCGGCAAGCATTGGAAATGGTTGGAGGGCTGATCTACCAGTCCTTGGTCAGTGTAGCAGGCACCTTTAAATGATGGGATGCCGGTGGGGGGCGGAGGGGGGAGGGAACTACAACAACCAAAATGAAGAATGAAAACTTGTGCCTTAATATAATGAGAACTCTATGAGCTTGAAAGAAGTATTCATCTGAGCTCAAGAATTGGCCATTATCTTTGGATGGGAAGGGGGGGGGGGGAGTGGACTGTCATGTTCACTCGTTGAGAAAGTAAATATCTTGCATCAGTTCATATGAAATGATCTGATTAAAAATAAAGTATAGCAGATTTTGTGTGTTTATGTCTATATTATTGATGAGCTGAACTGATCATGAGATAAAAGTAATTTGTCTGCTTAGAAAGTTATCATTGTCAAATGTTGTTTTTAACTCGCCTGTGTGTTTTTTCCTCAATATATGATTATACATATATGTATGTATGTATGTATGTATGTATGTGTATTATATATATACATATATATATATATATATATATATTTAAGGTCATTGTGAAATTATGGATTGAAATTAACCTTGCAAAATTTGACCATTTTACATGTTATCGGTATGACAGTACATTTTTTTTTTTTTTTTTTTGCAAAATGCCAGTTGACAATGACTTCATTGAGCAAAAGTTCGCTTTTCCGTGGACGAATTTCTTCCAGATTTCATTATGTTGTAGCTGATACTCTGGGTTAAGGGATCATGTCCCGTTTCTTTGATTTAATGTCAAATTCATAATAATGATAACACATTGCATTTGTATTACACTTGATACGTGTACAATGTTTCGAAGCGCAGAGGGAAAAGACGAAAGGAAAAATGAAAAATGAGAGGTGACAAGTCAAAATACACTTGTACAAGTAAGAATGATATGACATACATCAGTGTGTACCCGTGAAAAAACACATACACATGTACAATAATTGGGTTACACTCAGCACATTAACTTAGGGAAATAATCAATATGGGAATGAGCGATCTCCGTAGCGTGTCTTGGTGCGAGGTCCGGGTAACGAAGATGGGCAGTATATTAGCATTGGCGCGCAGTCGTTGAGATGCAGGAGAAGTTGATGAGGATCGGAGGGAGATTAGGTTCTGTAGGTATGAAGGGGCGTAGTTATGGATAGCTTTGATAATTCAAAGAATTCAAAGTTTATTTGATGAAAATCAGTTTTGAAATGGTTGAGCTATCCAAAAACAAAGTAAAACAAAGCGATTCCAATAAAAGGTGGGTAACACCTTTTATTAGGATTGCTCTGTTTTGGATATCTCGGCCATTTTAAAACTAATTTTCATCAAATAAACTTTGAATTCCTCTTATTCTAGAATTAGATGCTCTTTCATTTTCATATGATGTTTCTCATTATCTCTAAAAATCACCATAAAAAAGTTGGAAACTTGAAGCCCCATCTAAACCAAAACTGTACCATCCTTTTAACGTTAACCCTGTAAATTATGACCGTTTTACATGTTGATGTCTTTAACAGTCCAAGCAAATACCCTGTGAAGGATAACGCCGAAATACCCTATAGAGGATAAAAGGGGAGGACCGAGCGAGCTCGCCGAACTTGGCTCAGTGCCAAGCGAATCGCCTTCACGTGTAAAGTCTATGGGAACCGGCAAAACCGCTTCGACATGCGTGTGTTTAAACACACACGGTGTATTTTGCTCACCGCGGCTTGCGCTCGTTTTCCCTCAGAGTGAAGATTATTAGTCTTTCCTTTCATAGACCCTTTTGCAGGATAATCCGCGGTGAGCAAAATTCACACGCTCTCTTTCATAGCACAACATGTTCGAAAATTTTGTCCACTTAGCCTCATTCAATCCGGCCTGAATTTGTCAGGCTATCGCTACTGAAACAGAGAAAAACGCGCACACACCGCGTGCCTCCGTGCAGTTAGCCCACGTGGAATGGCGATCGTATTGCTCTCTGGCTCGCCTTGCTTGCTTGGTTGCCGCTTTCGTGGGCTATCGTTCGCTGAAGCACCTAGAACGTATTTTCCCACGCCTCGAAAAGGGATCTGCAGTCACTATGTACATAGCCTACATTCGACTTTGAGAAGTGGCACCTACATTACCAGGCCGTGATTCTAACAAAAGTCACATCGGCCTTGACAAAGGGCTGCAATACAATCGTGGAGTCATTCTCTGCTCTTCGAGAACAATGAACGCGCTGAACCAGAAAGTTAAAAAAAAAACAACGTTGGGAGCCTGTCTCACTGTTGTGTTATGGGGTAGAAATAAAAGAGTTGTATTTGTTTCAACTTGGTCAATTCATGTTTAATTATAACTGCATCCATTTACCCAAAATATTGTATTCTTTATTGCACCGTAACAGCCACGTACATAATTATCCCACGAGACAATCTAAAGAATTTCATCTTCCCTTAGTGAGAACTGTACACACTCAAAATACATTTGTTTACGCCGGACCCAGATTTTGGAATAGCTTGGATAATGATTTAAAAGAATCTGTGAAGTTAATTACATTTAAGTATAAACTTAAAAAAAGTATTTGCTTTCTAAACATACCAGTTAATTTTGTCTAATGAAAAAACCCGTCATGTTTCACTTGTCCTTGAGATTTTGTATAGTGTGTCCATAGACCTTTTCCATCCCTCTCCTTTTCCTTCTCTATTCTTCCCTGCTCCTCTTTCCTCGTTCTTCGTTGTCTAGTATCTGTCTGAGTGCATTTCCTCAAGTTCTGTTATTTCTGTGTTTTGTGTTGTTATTGTTGTCGTTATGTTTTTTGTGGCGCCGATTGCATATCTTCCTTTCCGTTCAATTTTCTTGGCATACCTGGCCCCATAGTGTCTGTGCCACAAATGTGATTATTGTTATATAGTTATATAATTATCTCAATCATAGACTGTAGTCACCAATCTTAAAGCATTTGAAATAGAATGACATTGGTAACGTATGTTACATGATGAAATTTACGCCTCATGAAAGAAATTATCACACCACAAAAATAAAGCAAAATTATGTGTTCATATTTTTAAACTACAAAATTGAATATTTGTCTCGTGGATTGGTATAAAAATGAAACCTGTTCTAACAACTTTAATTTTCCCGTTTTGTGATTGTCCAATTGTGCCGAAAAAGTGGTTTTGGGCCTGCTGTACGAAGGAACCTCACTCATCTCACATTTGATATAATGTACATGTAATCACAACTGTAAATTTTGGAAATACATTATGTAGGATGAAATCGATGCTTACATCTTTATAGTATGATCTTCAGGAGACATTAAAAGATGGTATCAACGCAGTTTATCAGAAAAATCAAATGTGCATTGATCACGTCCCTGCGTTGATCTTGGGAAAGTGCTGTGACATTGAAAAGGCAGTCTCGCTCGGCAGAGTGTCTGCTGTGGAAAATCACTGTGAAACACATACACATACCATCCAGGGTTCTTCGGTGGGGGTGGGGGAGTGATGTTGTTTTTGTGTTTTTATCTTAATTCCGTAGTCGGGTTTCCTGGATTCCAGTCAGCTGCCACTGAGACCATTAGCACGGTACAGTTTATCCCTGTGCACTAACTAGGCATAATTATTCAATTCTCTTTCCACCTCCCTGATGGTATGGAATATACGTTGCCATGACTGCATCGATAACATTTTTTGGAGACTAAGATGGCGTTTTGTGTTATATCTACTTGGGACTGTGATAGAATC
The DNA here is from genome assembly GCF_040938485.1 of Diadema antillarum. NCBI lineage: Eukaryota > Metazoa > Echinodermata > Echinoidea > Diadematoida > Diadematidae > Diadema > Diadema antillarum. The sequence continues at coordinate 282,374 of NW_027272617.1, read as the reverse complement.
ATAACTGAAAATACAGCTGTAGTTCCAGTTGAGGAGATGTGTGATACCATCGTCTTTACAGTTCGGCAAGTGTACCGGCCACGGGAAGGTAGGAGAACGAAATCCATTCAGTTGCCAAAACTGGGTTTTGAAATTGCGTTTGATCGTCTATAGAAGATGTTCTTACTCTTATATCATAGATACTGCAGATGGCTGTTTTCTCAGTCACAGAGTGATACGGTTTGATACTGGATGTGACTATTAAATACAGATTTAATAATTGATACATCATGAACATGATTTGAAAAGAAAAAATGGTTATACGTTCTTCTCAAGATATAAGTCACAACTGTATCTTGATACTCCGAATTCAACACGTTCTGAATGATGCCAGTTTTTGTTTTGTTTTTGCTTTTGATGTTGTTGACACCCTTGTTGCTTTTGCTGTGGGTGCTTGTGCTTGTGTGCGTACGTGAGTGTGGGGGACGATGTATTTTGTTTATTTTTATCTTTATTTTATTATTTGTTATCATCCTGCAGCGACTATGTGCACTTAGTGTAGTTTTCGATTTGTGCAAATTGTTAAACCCATCTTAGCGCGGGTTACTATACTTGGTGGATGTGAAGACTGTGTGTGGTATCTCCAAGGAGGTACTAGGCGAGCCTAGTACCTCCTTGGTATCTCCCCGGCTGGTACGTGACGCTGGTACGTGACGCTGCGACTTGTCCGGCCTGCATGTGGGTGTACAAGGCCACCCAGCTCACGGCGAGCGTGCAGCGCTCGCACGAGCCAGCAAAATCCGCAGAATTTCCAGTCATAAATCGGAACGACCGGCAATGAGAACAGAGATAACGATCGCAACGCTTCGTTGAGCCGCTGAATAGCCCTGAGAGGGTATTTCAGGTTTATCCCTCACAGGGTACTTGCTTGGACTGTTTAATGTCAAACTTATCTGTGTTTATTCCACTCATTCTTGACTTATTTTCAACCAGACTTCAGTATGTTTAGATTTGATTGATTATCATTCTGTCGAAGTTATTTATTATGGGCTTTTTTTATATGATGGCGTCATCAATGAAATCATTAATTGAAGTTAACCTAAAATTTGACAATCTTACGGAATGGCGTCATCAAATGTCAATCTTTTAAAGCATATCTCACATTCTTCACTGATTTTCGACTAACTTTCAGTATGTTGTAGCTGAATCCATCCCCCATCGAAGTCACTCTGACAGCTTTTCAACAAAATGGCGTCATCATTGTAAAAAAAAAAAAAAAAAAATCGATTAAAGGGGATGGCTAGTAACTGATCAGTGAGAATCAGTGGGAATGCTGGAGGTTGATGGTTCCAATCCTTGTGGGATTCATTTAAGAGTACAATATCTATTGTTGTGTGAAAATTATTTGCTTCAGAATGGTCTCATATTCAAGTAATGTGCAGTTTAATGTTTCCAGGTTAGCATGCCTGGTCAGTGACGGGACATTAATCTGCTCATTACTTGAATATCAGACCGCTCTGATGCAAATAATTTTCACACAACAGTAGATACATAATGTACTCTTAAATGAATCCCATGAAAGATTGGAACAATCATCCCTCAGCATTCCCACTGATTCCCACTGATCGGTTACTAGCCATCCCCTTTAAAGTTCACCATGTAAAATTTGACCATATACGTGCTGTCTCCATGGTAGTCTTTTTTTTTGTCCCCGCCGAACGAGTTCGAGCAGGGGACTATGAAACGGGCTCCGTACGTGTGTGTGTCCGTGTGTGTGTGTGTGTGTGTGTGTGTGTGTGTGCGTCCGTGTTTATGTGTGTGTGTATGTGTGTGCGTCCGTATGTGATCAAAATGTTCAATTTGCTACTTCTCTGTCATTTACGAGCCAATTTTGATTCTGTTTGCTTCTATGATAGCACTATATGGGAGCTTTGAAACTTCTACACAGAATTTCAGTTTTGAACTTTGACCTTACCTTTGACCTATATTGTACATTTTGCTACAAAATGCTACTCCTTTGCCATTTCTAACCCGATTTCGATTCCGTTTGCTTTAAGTGATGGCACTAGGTGAGGGCTTCAAAACTTCTACGCAGAATTTTGACCTTTGACTTCTTTGACCTTTGACCTTGATTTTTGACCTGCATTGTACATTTTGCTACAAAATGCTACTTCCGGCGGGGACATATTTTACGCACCGCGTAACTTCTAAATTTCCTTGTCTTTTTTTTAAATGCCAATGCACATGACTGTATTCATTGAGCAGTAGCTCACTTATCCTTAGACGATATTCTATACTTCTCCCATCAGATTTCGATAAGTTGTAGGCTCATACTTATAGCTTTTGTAACACGCCCTTCAGTTGTGTCCTTTGTTTATTATAACGACATGTCATGATTAAGTATATCATGATTAAGGATATTATGACTAAGTATAGAATTTAGACTGAAATCAAAGCTTAGGCCTAGAATTAGTGAGATTTTGTGCATAATACTCATCGTGTATGAGCTGAACACGTATTAGCTTATTGTTCGCAAGATGCCAGGTGCGAATACATGTATCTGTTCTCTGGTGAACATCTCAGATACTGCATGGCTAATTGCCCCGATCACGATTTGAACGGATCACCAGTTTTCAGTCTTGACAAATTTACATGATAAATGATGAAAGACCAGCATAATTCTCCCTATTTTCCGGACGTGCAGAAAACAACTTAAAAGAATCTACTATCATGACTAACAAAGTACTAGAAGAGCTAGCGCATAAAAGAACGGATTAGGATGTGCGTGTGTAGTTACTACAGGCCCTGCTTTTTTGTTTTGTTTTGTTCTTGCATGATACATAATTGCATAATAGGAATATAGGGTCTTACATCTTGGGCCCCCATTTTTTTTTTCACCCCGAAAGTGGCACCAGAAAAATGCGGTTAAGCCTTTTTTTTTTTCTTGTCAGCTGATTAAACCCGGAAGTGGCACCAGAAATCTAAACTGGGCCCTTCACTCTTTAAAAACGTATCGCCCGCCCTGAACTAGTCAGCGCATGACTGAGTTAATGAAAGAATGATAATTATCGGATGAGAATGCATGATGACATATTGAATTTATTATTCTACTTCGCCAGTTTGCCACATAATATTGTTCACTACTGCCAGTGTATTTTACGACCCTCCCCCTCATAGTCGTTATTTTATGACACTCGGTACTTTGCTTTCAATTGACTATAAAACTTTCGATGAAATCATGTGAGTTAAACTCCGATGTGTCTCTGTGTGTGTGTGTGTGTGGGAGGGGGGGGGGGAGGGGTTAAGTATACACTTACTTTCATACGAGTAATACATGTACATCATTGTGTTATGCACTTCCAAACGCTCATTTCACATCATTGTATTGCCTGCTATGGGTCCAAGTTGCGTTTTTAAGAAGTATCGTCTTTTATTATCGCATTTGGATCTATAATAAATGTCCATTTAGTAGAAAAAGGGATAACAGTGAGGAAATTTGGTTAAATAATTGAATCGCAAAATAGGGCCTATACATATCTTTATCTTTTCTCGTACGATGCGATAGAAACTATACACAACTCCAAGCTCAGGTCATCTATTTTCGTGCGGATACCGCTGATTGATCATTGAGTTGTTCAAGACTGCAAATCCAAATAATACAATGGTACAGTATAATGCATAAAAAGATAAAGATGATATATGTATATTAAATCATTCTGGTTGTACACGTATACGTGAGAGATATATGTCACAGGTTAATTCATAACCTGGCCCAGTTCGGGTTTTAGATTACTCACAGGAGATTTGATAACAGAAACTACATAAATAAAACAATCTTCACACAATCATCTTTGGTGCCAGATTCTTCTGCAAAGATATTAATTTATTTTATCTCACTCTCGACCGCAGTGTCGAGTTGAGTAAAATATAATGACACCTTGGTATGTGAATGAAAGTATGGCTCAATGTACACAACTGAGTTTACACAATATTATCCACTGTTACTTCAATTTAACACAGTTATTAACAATTGACGTTCACAACTGAGGGTGGTTGACAATATAAACTTCTCTTCGGACAAGTCAGCTCAGTCGACCAGGGTGGAGAGCGTTGCCTTGGCGACGGGACAGAATAGTGGAGACCCACACTCGAAACCAGTCAGAAATCAGGGGGGTGGCTGTTTCGGGAAGATAATACACCAGCTATGAGAGCTATTCACTGTTCAAAAATTAGGGATCTTTGACAGTATGTGAAAAGGCGTCTGCACTCGCTGGTGTCAGAATGTGCTCTCCTATTGTATAATGTCTTGGTTAACAACATTTAATGCTTTACAAACTTGCAGGATAAAAGTAACTCTGAAAAAATAAGTTATACAGCTAAACGCAACTAACATGACCAAACTCCTCTTTTTCCACAATCTCCTCTTTTTCTCAGTTTTCTCCACTTTCTCCGGCCGAGAAGAGAGAGAGACCCAAGGCCGAACATTCCACATTATTTACGGTGGACAGCTTGACCACCACCAGGGTAAAGAGAGGAAGAGAGAGGGAGAGAGAGAGGGAGAGAATGGAAAAGCTAGGCAAGGGGGATTTTGGTTAACATCACCAGCCAGAGTCATGGCAGAGGTGCACATTAAAGGCTCGATGTCATTAAAGGGCAGCCTGAGCATTCACACTTCAAACTGTCACAATCTACAGCGCTTGGCTTTTACAACATTCTCCGATAGGCATAACTTTATGATATCATCGTACTTGACATACATCAACTGATATATGGTATATTAACATGCACTACCGCATCATTTAACAGTCCATGTTTAATTTCTCTTCTGTTGTCCTACAAATAGTACAATGTAACAATTTACACTATAGAGTAAGTGATCATTCCTTGTGTCACTGTTCACCATAAACTACCTCAACAATTAAATAGCCATCACCGGGGTTACATATGTATCTGGCTATTTAAAACAACTGCAATTGTATAACTGCTGTAGATCATTAATTATGAAATACAATGTTATAAACTTGCGAATCTGCAAATGCTATATACATTAAAATTGGTTTGTCAGAATGACAAATTACACGTCTTGAAATGACTTGTCACAGTCCTACTTTCAGATTAACTTGTAATTATTATTCTTCTGAAAGGTGGTAAGACACATATCCCACATGAAATCATTACTTAATCACTGGAAAGATCAGTAGTGATCTGGAAATGTATACAACCTATACAAGGTGGTAATCCAATACAAAGTGGGCAACATTACCAATGAAACAAGGATAATTCAAGCTTACCTGTTTCGGGAAGATAATACACCAGCTATGAGAGCTATTCACTGTTCAAAAATTAGGGATCTTTGACAGTATGTGAAAAGGCGTCTGCACTCGCTGGTGTCAGAATGTGCTCTCAGTGAGTGAGAGCAATCTCTTCAAAACCACTGGTTTATGGAAACAGCTGCTAGGCTGAGCCTCACCCTTACATTCCAACGTTTAGGGTTGGAGGTCATTCTTGGTAATGATGTAACATACTTGACGAGAGTTGAAAGCTTTATACTCATAAGGATGGAGAGGGGGAGGGGGTTCTCCTTCCATCTACAATAATAATGTGCGGGGAAACTGCACATAAACATGCGATCAAAAAGTATGTACACACAATTAATGCATTTTGTATAACATTTTAAAAAAAAGGTTGGGGTAGAATGTTTAATGCTATTCCTACAATATACTCAATATCAACAAGAGGAATTAAGTCAATCCATATTCCTGAGCCATATTTGTCAACAGCGAGGGAACAGGACCTGACATTTTCCCCTCCTAGAATCATGTCGTCCCGACATGACGCTATGGAAGTAAGTAAGCATGAAGCAAGGCAAGACTCTGCTTTTGCAAAGCCAACTGCTCTTCAATGAGCTTGACCTTCCTACTCCCCAGAGTGCCATACCAAAGTCGGTCAGGTGGAACCCGACGCCTTGAAGACCGTCTAGGAGGTATGGGTTGTTCTTCCGCTACATCGGACTGGGTTGACGGTAATGACTCATCTTCCGATGTGTCATCCGTAGCTTCATGTTCAATGGTTTCCTCTGCCTCGCCTATATCAGTCACTTCGGGTAATTCTTCTTCAGGCTCCCTCTGTTCAGGTATGAATTCCTCGGCATGAGGATTCAAGATGGGAGTGGGCTGGTCTGGTTTACTAATGGATAGACGTCGGCGGGGAGCCGGGGTTGGACGAGTTTTAATGACAACAGGGTCCAAAGTATCATGTACTACAATGTCCGATACAATGTCCGAGTCGGTAGATGAATTATCAGGGACACGAGATGGCTGAGGGTTCTTAGCAGCTAGTCGCTTGGATGTCCTGGGCCGTGGTGTCGGTGCTGGTCTTGGGGGTGTGACAGGGATGTCTGGTTCAGATGGAAGGAAACCACATGGGAGGAGAAGGTTTCGATGGAGTGTACGTTCAGGGCCATCATCGTCCATCGGCTTAACGACGTAAACAGGCATGTCAGCACTGATTCGCCGAATGACGCGATATTGTTTACTTCTCCACCGGTCTGCCAGTTTGTGTTTGCCCTTGAGGCCAACGTTCTTCACCAATACTCTATCTCCAACAGCCAGGGCATGGTCCCGAACAGACACGTCATGACGCTTCTTTTGGTAGGCCGCATTCTTCTGGGCTTGGGTAGCAGCAAGCTTATGGGCTTGGTTTAAGCGGCGGCGCAGGTCTTGGATGTACTTGTGATGGGACTTGGCGGAGGCTTGCGGCGTGGTGATGCCAAACTGCACATCAATGGGTAGACGGGGCTCTCTCCCAAACATGAGCATGTAGGGTGATGCTCCCGTAGAGGTGTGTCTCGTGCAATTGTACGCGTGCACCAGGGGTCTAACGTAGAGCCGCCACTGCTGCTTCTTGTCGTCCTCAAGGGTGCCAAGCATGTTGATAAGGGTCTGGTTGAACCTTTCTACTTGGCCATTCCCCTGAGGATGGTAGGGAGTCGTCCTGGATTTACGGATGCCAGCCAGTTGGCACAGCTCCGAAATAAGGCTGGCTTCAAAATCTCTCCCCTGGTCGGAGTGCAGCCTCTCAGGAAACCCGTAATGGATGAAAAATTGTTCCCACAGCACTCTTGCAACAGTCTTGGCCGTCTGATCTTTGGTTGGATATGCTTGCGCATAACGGGTGAAATGATCAGTTATGACTAGTATGTTGGAAGTATTCTTGTTGTCTGGCTCCAAGGACAGGAAATCCATGCATACTAGTTCCATGGGGGCAGTCGTTGTAATATTAACTAGGGGTGCTGCTCTCTGGGCTCTCTGCTTCCGTTGCACACACCTCTCGCAAATACGACATCTGTGCTCTACTTCTGCATCCATACGCGGCCAGTAGAACCTGGATCTAAGGAGGTCGAAGGTCCTCTCTTGTCCCAGGTGGCCAACGTCATCATGGAGAAGGCGAAACGCTTCTGCTCGATGGCTACTTGGTAGAACGAGTTGTCTTGCCCGGTTGCCTCGAGGAGCGGCGCTCACCTTGTATAATACACCGTCGTCCATTTGGAGGTTTTCACGATGCCGCAGGATCACTCTGGCTTCCTCTGCCATCTCTGATCTCATCTTCGTTGTTAGAGGAGTGCCACTCTCTATGAACTCGATAACTTGGCGGATGGGGTCATCTTCTAGCTGCAGCCTTCTCCAGTCTGCAGGACTTAAGCTTGGCAATGCAGTTTCTCCTAAACCGCCTGAGGCAAAGTCATCAGGAATGGCCCCTTCTGAATCAGTAATGACATCCACTAGGGCACACCCTCCACCATCATTCTCTGCATCTTCACCCTCAGTGTCCTGGCCAGAAATGCTGAATTCATGACTCTGACAGACTGCTCGGAATGCCTTTTGTGAACAGATACCATCACTAGGGTCTCTGAGGCGTTCTTGGAGTCTGAAGATCTTCTCTTGTGTGCTCATGAATTCCTCGTCATCCCCGAGAGAAGCTTGGGGTATTCTGGATAAGGCATCTGCATCTGCGTTCGTCTTGCCAGGCCTATACTTGAGTGTGAAGTCAAAGTTAGCCAGAGCTGCCAACCAACGATGGCTTGTCGCATCAAGCTTTGCCGATGAAAGAACGTAGGTGAGAGGGTTGTTATCTGTCACTACGGTGAATGTGGCACCATGGAGATAGTCTATGAACTTCTCAGTGACAGCCCACTTCACAGCCAGAAATTCTAGCTTGTGAGCCGGGTAGTTGGCCTCACTCTTGGAGAGTCCCCTGCTGGCGTAGGCTATAGGCCGCTCCTTCCCATCCACTTGCTGATAGAGCGCAGCACCTAGCCCACTCGTGCTTGCATCCGTATGAAGGATAAAGGGTGCAGCATAATCTGCAAAAGCAAGGATGGGGGCTGAGGTGAGCATTTCCTTCAGTTTGCTGAAAGCACTCTGGCATTGTGAGTTCCAGTTCTCACCAAAGGGCGTTGTTGGTTTGGGCCTCATGGCTAGTGGTGCCTTTGTTGGCTTCCTCCCCCTCCTTCTGATAGGGTCGTAGTCTTTCATCAAGTCGTGGAGTGGTTTTGCAATTCGGCTATATTCGGGAACGAAACGCCGATAGTATCCAGTGAAGCCCAAAAAGGACTTCAACTCTCTAGCTGTTGCAGGAGTTGGCCACTGCTGGACGGCAGACACCTTGTCAGGGCTGGTGCTCACTCCCTCCTTGGAGATCACGTGTCCTAGACATTTAACTGAGGTTTGAGCGAAACAGCACTTCTCCGAGTTGAGTTTGAGGCCGAATTCTCTAAGCCTGGTGAAGACCTTTTCGAGGCGGGTGAGGTGCTCGTCAAATGTGGCGGAGAAGACCAACAAGTCGTCAAGATACACCAGCACATCTGTCATAGCCATGTCTCCCATGCATTTTTCCATCAAACGCTGGAATGTGGCTGGGGCATTCGTTATTCCTTGGGGCATCCTGTTAAACTCGTAAAAGCCAAGAGGGCACCAGAAGGCTGTCTTTGCTTTGTCCTCTTCCGCCATTTCCACTTGGTAATATCCAGATTTAAGGTCCAGTGTTGAGAACCAGACTGCTCCAGATAGGGTGTGGAGGGTATCTTCTATCTTTGGTATGTTGTATTGATCCCGTACTGTCCTGCTGTTCAACTTCCTGTAATCTATACAGAGCCTCAAGTCGCCATTCTTTTTTCTAACGAGGACAATTGGTGATGCAAATGAGCTTTGCGAATCACGGATGATCCCTTTGTCCTTGAGCTCTTGTAAATGGCGACGAGTATCTGCATAATCCGCAGGAGGAATACGCCTGGAACTCTCACGAAATGGAGCATCATCTGTCAGGCGGATTTGATGTTTGACTGCTGATGTGCGGCCAATATCCAGGTCGTCTCTGGAGAACACATCTTGATAGGACTGGAGCAGCTTGGCTAAGCGTTGTTGGTCAGCTTCGCCAATCTCAGTAGCATCACATCCTACTGGAGGAGAAAAAGGCTGGGGTTCTTGGGGAGCACTAGTTTCTAATTGGTCTATTAGAACTTCAGCAGTATGAACCGTAGCGATAATCGATCCTCCTGGAATTTCAATGTCATGCTGAGATGTATTGGTGACGATTACATCCACGTCACTGTTGGGATCTTGAGGCAAAGTAATCACGCTCCTTCTGATCAGCAATCCAGCTGGTGGAAAACATCCTTCTCCTTCTTCAATCATGACGGTTGCGGAGGATTGGAGAGGGGTTTCGACAACACCTGTAACCACTTTGGTCTCGCCAGCCTTCATGTGAACACTCACCTTGTTGGGGAGTCGTACTGCAGGTGGCTGAATATCCGGAACATCATTGGATGTTGCATCCAGCTGGTGAAATGCTGAAGTGAGGGCGTTATTCACCTTCATGGTCTGTAGGAAATTTTCTCCCATCTTCTGCTTGCAGCCTTCAAGCATCCTTCGCACTACATTGGTATTGGTGCCCATGAGGAGGGGTGCTTTCTCACTGCCGTCTCTTGTAGGGGTTACCAGTGCTAAGGTGGTTGTCTCCACCTCAACACCGGCTTTGTCTGCTGGGAAGTACAAGTGGATTTCAATGTATCCTATGTAGGGTATTTTGGTACCACCTGCACCAACCACAAGCAAGTTGTCGAGAGGCTCCAGGGGGCGATGTTTTAGATGTTTATGGTAAAACACCTCAGACACACAGGTTACCTGAGAGCCGGTATCCATCAGACACTCACAAGAAATCCCATCAACCTCCACCGTGACTATGGGTTGATCACCCACAAGTGAGGAAGGCAGAATTTGGGATCCCACTTTAGTGGGAGATTGATGAGATTGATCTTGGACTGTCTTGACTCGCCCTGTGGGACGTCTTCTTCTCCTTCTGGCCACCTGTTGTCCCACTACTGGTGGCCGCCGTCGTTTCCCGTGGACTGGGTTCGCGACACCATCTTGGATTGCACAAGGGCGGCATTCGTCTCTCCCTCGCACTGTTCCATTCGGTGCCCATCCTCGCCACAGTTGTAACAAAACATTGTCCGCCTTCTTCTTTGATTGCGTGGGGGGCCCCTTGGAAATGAGTTGGTAGTTGCTGCCAGCTGTTGTTGGAGTGACATGACTTGCTTCTGAAGCTCAGCAATGCGTTCATCAGAAGGGGAGGCTGCAATTTGTTCAGCCGAAAAAGCCTTTTTCTTGCCCATGTGTCCTCCCTTCCGGCGCTCCGCCTTGTCAAGCTGCTTCTGCTCCTCCTGTCTAACCTCCTGGAGAAGGGCAACGAAAGTGGGGGGTGTAGATCGCCGTTTGAGGTCGAGTGCCACCAGAAGAGGATCATTGTAAAGGCAACCTCTCAAAAACTGTTGCACTCTAACATTATCTCCTCGTTCTTTGGCAACTCCGCCGGCATCAAGGGCTCGTGAGAGGTGACTTTGCAGACGAAGGAGGTATTCAGCTGCCGCTTCATGCTCCTGCTGGTAGCACTCGCTAAATTTCAAATAGAGTTCATCCCCATCAGTCGTCGACCCGTATGCCTTCTCAAGACCTTCAAGACACTCGGCTGCTGTAACATCCTTCCCCAGTGCCCAAATGATGTCACTGGCAGGTGGGAGTAGCGATTCAGCAATCCTGTTGTACTTTTCGGAGTCTGACAGATCTCTATCCTCCACGAGCTGTTGGGCAGGACGCCGCCAGCTTTCGAAATCAAACTCCCCACTTGGCACAGGGGAACGTCCAGAGAAGAGTCTGAGTCTCCTTCGCTGGATGGAAGATGACGTCACGACGTGTTTGACTATGGTTTCTTGGACAGCTTTTGGTATGGTCACCTCTGGGTTTGACTGGGAGGATACAGGGGGATCTAAAGACAAATCGGCAAGGGTTTTTCCATGTTCTCCAAGTAGCTTAGCCAGGGCAGCTTGGAAATCAGATTTCTCTTCTTGCTGGGACATGATTGCAATATCTTTGTTAGCTTATCGACAGGAACGAAAATATTGCAGAGCAAAAACAAATAGAATTGAACAAGAAAGCACCAAAATTTCAAAATTCAAATATTATGGAAAAATTGTGTCAAAACTATAAAGTGTTCACAACAACTAAAATAAAGTTAACAATGTATAGAAATTGACACCTGTCAGTAGTAGGCCACTACTGCACAAATGACTTTAAATTAAGGGTGATTATTGAAATGATCACACTTAAACATAAAGATATGCTATGTCAACTTGGGGTTACATGAATTGCAGTTACCTCATAGTATCACAACAAGGAACAAATATATCAAAGTTAACCCTTCAAATCAATTCTGTGTGTGCAATTAGCATAAGGTGCAAAAAAAAAGTTAATTAACTGCTTTAAAAAGGTTATCAACAAATCTGAAAGAGTTTGAAGGTAATACAAAAATTTCTCTTCAAAATTACAATCCGGGCAGTGCCTCCATTTTTGTCACAGGTTAATTCATAACCTGGCCCAGTTCGGGTTTTAGATTACTCACAGGAGATTTGATAACAGAAACTACATAAATAAAACAATCTTCACACAATCATCTTTGGTGCCAGATTCTTCTGCAAAGATATTAATTTATTTTATCTCACTCTCGACCGCAGTGTCGAGTTGAGTAAAATATAATGACACCTTGGTATGTGAATGAAAGTATGGCTCAATGTACACAACTGAGTTTACACAATATTATCCACTGTTACTTCAATTTAACACAGTTATTAACAATTGACGTTCACAACTGAGGGTGGTTGACAATATAAACTTCTCTTCGGACAAGTCAGCTCAGTCGACCAGGGTGGAGAGCGTTGCCTTGGCGACGGGACAGAATAGTGGAGACCCACAGTGCTACACTCGAAACCAGTCAGAAATCAGGGGGGTGGCTGTTTCGGGAAGATAATACACCAGCTATGAGAGCTATTCACTGTTCAAAAATTAGGGATCTTTGACAGTATGTGAAAAGGCGTCTGCACTCGCTGGTGTCAGAATGTGCTCTCCTATTGTATAATGTCTTGGTTAACAACATTTAATGCTTTACAAACTTGCAGGATAAAAGTAACTCTGAAAAAATAAGTTATACAGCTAAACGCAACTAACATGACCAAACTCCTCTTTTTCCACAATCTCCTCTTTTTCTCAGTTTTCTCCACTTTCTCCGGCCGAGAAGAGAGAGAGACCCAAGGCCGAACATTCCACATTATTTACGGTGGACAGCTTGACCACCACCAGGGTAAAGAGAGGAAGAGAGAGGGAGAGAGAGAGGGAGAGAATGGAAAAGCTAGGCAAGGGGGATTTTGGTTAACATCACCAGCCAGAGTCATGGCAGAGGTGCACATTAAAGGCTCGATGTCATTAAAGGGCAGCCTGAGCATTCACACTTCAAACTGTCACAATCTACAGCGCTTGGCTTTTACAACATTCTCCGATAGGCATAACTTTATGATATCATCGTACTTGACATACATCAACTGATATATGGTATATTAACATGCACTACCGCATCATTTAACAGTCCATGTTTAATTTCTCTTCTGTTGTCCTACAAATAGTACAATGTAACAATTTACACTATAGAGTAAGTGATCATTCCTTGTGTCACTGTTCACCATAAACTACCTCAACAATTAAATAGCCATCACCGGGGTTACATATGTATCTGGCTATTTAAAACAACTGCAATTGTATAACTGCTGTAGATCATTAATTATGAAATACAATGTTATAAACTTGCGAATCTGCAAATGCTATATACATTAAAATTGGTTTGTCAGAATGACAAATTACACGTCTTGAAATGACTTGTCACAGTCCTACTTTCAGATTAACTTGTAATTATTATTCTTCTGAAAGGTGGTAAGACACATATCCCACATGAAATCATTACTTAATCACTGGAAAGATCAGTAGTGATCTGGAAATGTATACAACCTATACAAGGTGGTAATCCAATACAAAGTGGGCAACATTACCAATGAAACAAGGATAATTCAAGCTTACCTGTTTCGGGAAGATAATACACCAGCTATGAGAGCTATTCACTGTTCAAAAATTAGGGATCTTTGACAGTATGTGAAAAGGCGTCTGCACTCGCTGGTGTCAGAATGTGCTCTCAGTGAGTGAGAGCAATCTCTTCAAAACCACTGGTTTATGGAAACAGCTGCTAGGCTGAGCCTCACCCTTACATTCCAACGTTTAGGGTTGGAGGTCATTCTTGGTAATGATGTAACATACTTGACGAGAGTTGAAAGCTTTATACTCATAAGGATGGAGAGGGGGAGGGGGTTCTCCTTCCATCTACAATAATAATGTGCGGGGAAACTGCACATAAACATGCGATCAAAAAGTATGTACACACAATTAATGCATTTTGTATAACATTTTAAAAAAAGGTTGGGGTAGAATGTTTAATGCTATTCCTACAATATACTCAATATCAACAAGAGGAATTAAGTCAATCCATATTCCTGAGCCATATTTGTCAACAGCGAGGGAACAGGACCTGACATATACCAATTATGAAAACATCCCAGAGTATATTGTGACGGAAGCCTTGTATTATACACAACATGCATTTCACTTTAGGCGTGTGGCTTAATTGTCAACACGATTAAATGCGGCGCACTGCAATTGCGCATGGCCACTTAAAATGCTCTTTTTTCCTTTTATTTTTATACATTATGCTTGCATATTACGATACTGCACAGTCAATACGTGCGATATGATATGAATGCATTTTATCTTTTGATGATATATAGTCGAATCTGTGTATATATAGCGGCCATTTTGACGGAAACACAAAACGTTGGCCTTTACAGAGAGGTGGACACTTTTTACATATTGATTCCATATCATTATTATTTTTATCATCTTATTCTGCAAGTCACGTTACGCGCGTGGGTGTATGTCTCCCGTATGCACATTACGGCTGCTAAGTGCCATAATAATTTGGACTATTCATTTAGACTGACTAAATATGAGTAGAAAACAATAATATTATAGTGTCCCTTTCCACTCTCGGTTAACAATTTGGCTGGTCCCTGCATAAAGAATAATGATTAAACAGTATAGCATTCACTTAGAGATCAAGACTGAAATAGTATACAAATGACTGCTATGAGGGGCACAGTTAAAATTATGAGCCCAATGTGATGTCAAAATCATAACTATGCCCGAAGCGAAGCTGAGGGCATAGTTATGGTTTTCACTTTACCGAGAGCCTTCATAATTTTAACTGTGTCCCGAATATCAAGCTGTCATTATTTGTTTTATATACCGAAAATATAGATTCTTCTTATCTGATTGGTTAAAAGGTTACCTGAATTAAACAAGGACTCGTAATCAACGCTGATCGACAGCGCGGCGGTCTATCATTGGTGCGTACATATCGTACATAATTATGAGCGATCTATGTGTACGGGGTTGCGACTGTCTCCAAGCCTATTTACAGGGCATGCACAGTTGATTCTATGCCCCGGGCACAGTAAATCATGACGTCATTTTGATAAAAAATGGGGCACAGCTATTTTCATGACTCCACTTTTAAGCAATCAGAGGAGAGGAATCTATATATGAGGTATATAATAAACAATAATTTGTACTTTGACAGACATAACACAACCCGGAGTCTATATGCCACTATACAAGACAGTGAACTATTAAGCGGCCACTAGCTGGTACCAGCCTTGAGACAGGTGGCCGTTTAATTGGTCAGATATGCAGCAGGCACCTATATTTTCTTCATCTATTCCTTCATTTAGTATGTTTTGGAGCCCACATAGAATGCTCACGATAAGAGCTCGCAAATGATAATCATGTAAGAAGTGTCAATGTAATACGATACTGTTTCATGTCACTATGATTAAACTTTGTACCTATAGAGTCAGATGGCACAACGAAAATATCACTAAGAGTGATTCTAGTCGATCATAATCAACGTCCCGTCTTCTTAGTCCATGGGCCAGGCCAGATATTGGTACCATCTGAGGTGGCAAAACCTTTTTGGTGTCATTTTGTTTGTCGGGCATAGGATATGCTTATCAAGCTATGATAGCATTTCCAAATGAGTAGCTTAGTCATAATAAATGAATTTTTAACCCATTTGGTCTCGTTGTTATATCCCTATACTTCTGAATCGAAACTAACCGCTATTCTAGACTCGTAGTCGTGTTTCGTCGGCTTTGTTTCCTCCTTGAGGTTTTTCTCGTGCATTTCTTGTGGGCGTCTCAATTCGATTTTCCCTCCACCCGGGAACGAAGTCTCAATTGCATGGGTGTCAACATGCCCACTATTTCTGGGTGGTAGTTGATCGTACTGCGCCGCTGGGTTCCCAGTCGTTGTCCCTTCAGGTGCAGAGTAAGGCGCGGCTGATGTTGGGCTTAGCTGATCATAGCCGGTATCGCCATCGACTGCGTCTACGTTCTCATTGACATCTGACCTCGGTTTGCTAGTCTTTTTACCAGACGGCTTGATATTCTCGTATAGATGCCCGGTTTTCGCGTCGATGTAGTGAGATTGATTGGATGACACGGTCGAAAGTGGTCGATGGGGGCGCTGATCACCTGTCTTGTCTGTCTCGTCACCGCCGTCTCCAGCTTCGCCGTCAGTCCTTTTTATTGTGGATTCGTACACGGCGCGATTGACGAACGATGCCTGACCCGTACTGTCATCCATCACAATCGTTTGGTTATCGTCGATCACGATGGAATCGTGCATGGACGTTGCCATCCGCCCCTCAAGAAACGCTGGATCATGTTGTCGCCTTTTCACCTTTGGCTCCTTTGGTGCCCACGAAGCTCTACCCCTGACAAAACAAACAAACAAACAAACAACACCAGAAATCATAACGTGAAGATCAGAGGGGGGATTAAGTAGCAAACAAACACACACATACAAACAAACAACAAAAAAGAGGGAAGCACATAATCAAAACGAATAACGAAAGCAACTAATATGAGAATAAGAAACCAATATTCAATGTCCATAAATAATAATTATATTGTAATGTCCTCGTTTGACTTTTCATTCACACTATATCAGAATTACCGGGTAAGGAACAGGCATACAAACAATACAGTACAACATTGTTACCATGACGCTTTCGATTAAGATGTGTGTGTGTCAGTGAGCATTTAGATCGAGTCGTTATGCCGTTTTTTGGGGTGACTGAAATGTGTAAACTCCAGGCAGCCTTTGCTTAAAAATCTACCCAAGCATATCCTATATACATTTTTGTATGATTAGTTATTCATTTGTATAGTAAACGATTACACTATTTTATAAGGAAGAACGTAAGACCACTGTACATTTTCTGATACATGTACAAGTTACAATCGGCAGTCAAAGTTACAGCGGTAAGGCATGATCTATAGTTAGTCATGCTGGCTTCATGCATAATTATTGTCATAAATATGCATAATAGTTGACAGTATTTTGCACGCAGAGGTCGCAATTAAAGAATAATTAAGCTGAATAGTAATTGGTATTGGTATATTTACGTCGATGAAGGGCACTTTGTCAATCACTTGAAAAAACAAACAAACAAACAAACAAACAAAAAACAAATAAACAACTCTTATCCAAAGAATCATTATTTGAATACCAACTTTTCGCTTTTGTACACAAAATGTAGATGCGAGTAATCGAGAACGCGATGACAGCGTTTTAAATATATTCTTGTACTACAGTAGAATATAACACTTGTCACACTACAGTTAACATTTAGAGTGTGTGTATGTGTGTGTTTGTAAGGGTGTGTGCATGTGTGTGTGTGTGTGTGTGCGCGTGTGCGTGATGATTTTTCCTATGACTGTCAAGAATATGGAGTGCAGTTCTTGTGTGTAACCACAGGGATGCATGACAAGACGATGCATAAATATAGTGTTCGAACACCCACTACAATACGTTACTCTGCCATCGTTTTATGAGAGTGTGTGTGTGTGTGTGTGTGTGTGTGTGTATTTGCGCGCGCGCGTGTGTGTGTACTGTATGTTTGCATATGGGTGTGTATTATTGCGTGGATCCACTGATCGGAATTTTCGCTCCTTGTTCAAATTGACGTTTATATATAGATAAAAAGAAAAATCAGATGATAAAAAAGTAACTATTTCAATAGACAAAAATCCCAAAGTTTCGGAATTTCACAAAAATTTACTAAATATTTTTTTGTGTTGTAAATTTGAAATCTGCTTCCAAATTAAGTATCAGAAAAGAATTTATTATTTAAGAGCTTTTCCAAATTTATGCCGAAGAAACAATACAGTTAATAGTTTTAGTAACATAGACCTCGAATGAAAAAAAAAACTGTATAGGCCTATATACATTATATATTTCCTCATTCAAGTGTACCTTATAAGAAACCTTAACAATGAATAACATGAATCACATTAGAAATATACAGTACCAAACACTTGGGAATCAAACCATTAATTTAGTTTCTGGGAACCAAATTAAGGGTTACGATAAATTAAACATGCAGCCGATTTTCACTCTAGTAGGACCCTATACCTTTTTTGTGCGAGACACACTACAGCAATGACCATCAACACCACGGCGACAACACCGACAAAGCACGCGACGGCAAGAGAGAGAACGTCTGTTGGAGAAAATGTACATATTAAAATCGTGAAACGATCCAGCCTATTCAGTCCATTACGGCTATATGGGGTCATCCAACGAGACCGACTACCACGAGTCATACAGCTCTCGAGTTCAGTAGGCAAATACGGCCCATGAGTCTGACACTATAGGAAACAAGGCCCATGAGTTTAAAATTATAAGCAAACAAGGCCCACGAGTTCGACACTAAGCAAAAAAAAGACCCACGAGTTCGACACTATGGCCCGAATTCACGAAGGTGGTACAAATGAAACCTTGGTTTAAACCATGGACAAAAACCATGGAGCGCCAAATGTCGCACGGAATATTCCATTACGAAATTGGTCATTTCGTCAACAAAATGACCTTTTCGCTAACGAAATTATCATTTCGCGGACGAAATGTTCATTTAGTTACAGAATTTTGTCATTTCGTTACAAAATAATCATTTCATCGACGAAATGACTGATTTCGTAACGAAATATTCCATGCGACACTTGGCGCTCCATGGTTTTTGTCCATGGTTTAAACCATGGTTTCATTTGTACCACCTTCGTAAATTCGGGCCTGTGGGTAAAACTGCCCACGAGTTCGACTTTGTACCACGGAGCTTAATGTGTCGGTCTCGCGGGCCGTATTTGCTCAGTGTCAAACTTGGGGGTCTTGTTTGCCTAACAGTGTCGAACTCGTGGGTCTTGTTTGCCTAGTGTCGCACTCTTGGGCCTTATCTGCTTATTGTCGAACTCATGGACTGTATGACTCGTTGGCTGTATGACTAATGGGCTGTATGATTCGTGGGTGTCGAACTCGTGACAGTTCTGTTTTGTAAGGTACGATTTTCCCTCCGAAACTCGTTACTATAATATCCAGCACTGCATTTCTGCAAAAAGCTTGGTATCTATGCATCAAAATTAATTCTGCCATGAAGTCAAACAGAGAGGAACAGGCAAGGGAACACTAAAAACAGAGCATTAAAAACAACAATGGGTTAAGTTTGAAGAATAACTGGAAAAATGGTCTTTTCATTTCTTTTCAGTTCAGAACGAAACGCAATGTCAAAGCTAGCAAACTTTTATCAACACACACACACACGAAAAAAAGAATACATGAAGAGATTATTCCGCCAAGTTTTGACAATTTGCTCATACACAATCTTTTGTCATTTTTGAATAGTTGTTCAAGGGGAGTTAAAAGATTCAAGCTGGAAATGTTTTGACTGAGGTAATGCAAGATGTGAAACACATTAATTTCGAAGAAAGATGTAGATAGTGTTATTGTATGTGTTTACTTGCTGGATTATAGTGCAAGTGATGCAGTGGGGGGGGGGGGGGGGAGCTTGCACAAAAAGTCATACTACAGTACTCTGTATGACCATGACTGTGATAAACAGATCGTATGGGTTTCTGTATATACCGAAATTGCATTTGATGTCATTGGGCTGCCAAGAGGCGGTGGTAGGATCAGACGTTGTCTGGATACATGTACTGATTGGATTCGCATAGTTGAGCCGATAGTCGACGTCACAGCTGTAAGACAGTACATCGCCGGGCCGATAATATCTATCGATTGTACCGTTGAATCGGGTTCCAGTGGCCGGAGCAGTCGCCTGACAGAACTGGGTGTCACCTCGTTTTACAACAAGGAATAGAATAAATAAAAGATACAAGACAAAACATGCAATGTGAGATACACACACATGCATAAGCACAGTGTTCCTTGTGGCTCAGTGGATCAGCAGATAAGACGAGACCTACAGCCACGGAATTGGAAAAAAATGGTCCATGAGAAATACAGCCCACGAGTTATATAGCCCGTGCGTGATTTCGACACTACGTAAATAAGGCCCATGAGTTCGACACGATATAGGTAAAAAAACAACCCACAAGTTCAACATGACAAAACGGGGCTTCATCATGTGCCGGTCTTGTGGACCTTGTTTGCGTTAATGTCGAACCCATGAGATTTACATGACTCGTGGGCTGTGGGATTCGTGGGTGTCGAACTCGTGACGTGCACCCCATTAGACCACGACTTCCAAAACATGAGGTCTCCGGAACGAGTTTCCTGCAGAAGGGCTTACACGGGTTAAGTGGAGGTGTCGTGGCTGAGTGGATAAGAGCGCTCGTCTGTGAACGACATGAGCCTGGTATGGTGGGTTCGAGCCCATGCCAAGCCCGACACGTTTGCCCTTCAGCAAGGCACTTTATCCACATTGCTGCTCTCCACCCAGGAGTATAAATGGGTACCCGGTAGGATGAGAAAGCTTATGTTGGTTGATCAGCATGTGCGCGCCTGTAAAATGGCTGCGACTGGCTGGAATGCTCCCCAGGGAGTGGAGAATGAGCACTGTTTAGTGCTGGTTGGAAATCATGTATCCAGTGACCGGGGTAATGATAGTCTGTAAAGCGCATTGAGACACTTAAGTGTGAAATGCGCTATACAAAAACCAGCTATTATTATTATCATTATTAATAATTCCCCATAGAGACGTGTGTTAAAATTCAAAATTCAAAAAATTATGTAAAATAGCTGGAAGAAATACGGTGTTTCATCTTCACTAACCTGGATAAGGTGGGTTCATCGGCTCAAACTCTGTCCAAGGGTCCGAAAAAAGCCAGACTACGAGTTCTTGTCACTCAAAAAAAGATCACCTATTTTCCGCACATGCACCCAATGAAATATAGTCCCTTCAAATTCCATGAGAAAAGCTTTCATATTCAAACCGAAATGCAGTTTGTAGAGGAAATCCTACTCAATATCTGCAGCTCCCTTGTGGAGACTTGGTATATCTAATATTTTTGTTTATATCTCTAAGATTTATATTGTTTTGGTATATGTTATAGTGTTGTCTGGGGCAAATTATTTGTATAGGGCCCCATTTTTTTTCTCTCTCTTCTTTCTTCCTTTAAAACAACAACAAACAACATCTGCAGCTAGTTATTTTTATGCCAAGCTGCATTAATGATTTCAATTAATTTTTGTCTTCATTTATTTTGGTATCTTTGGTACGAATTTGTGAAGGGGTCTGGGACATTTCATTTTATTTACAGGTGTGAGCCCAGTACGGTTGTGTCCTTCAAGCAATGCACTCCATCCTATCCCAGTGCTTAGTCCCCTGCACGAGGGGACTAAAAAAAATGAAGGTTCAGGGGGTGTTTCACAAAGAATTTGAGTCAAACTCAAAATTGAAGATTGATTAAAAATTATGGTATGCCATTGGTTTGCCTATTCAATTTTATTGATAATCACCATCCACTTCAAATCATCCTTAATGTTTACAGAATAATTCCTCTTAATCTATATTATCTTGTTATATTACAAATATAGCTTCATAAACAGTCTCCAAAATCTTCATTTTCATTAGAAAGATGAACAACGTTGAAAATACACACAGCATATCACAATTTTTAGTCAATCTTAGTTATTTCAAGATAGACTTGGCTTATTTTGTGACACAGGCCCCAGTGGTTACCCGCTCGCAAGCATCCACTGCTTCCTAAACGACAACATCATACAAATAATAATTATATTCACATATTCTATAGACAAAAACAAATACACTAATCAAACCATAACACACAAACATACACACACCCACACACACACATTGATGCTGCATGGTGTCGATGATTAGAATTGATAATAGTTATCCACTGTCTTGAAATAACTATCAGTGTGAATTACCATGTCTAACTATAACACGAAAGATGATGTTCACACTGCATAGTCCACATCTTGCAGGATCAAACCAGACGTTTTCCCCCAAAAATAATAATACACTTGGCCTATATAAGTGAGACATAAACCATCATGGCTGGCCATCTGTAGGAGATATCGTAGCACACAGCGGTGTCAATCCTCTCTGGTTTTATATTAATAGCAGAAAACGATGATGAAACAAATACTAGTAGGCATGCATATTATTACTTTGGTTTATAAAAAAGAAAATATCACGATAATAACATAATTATATCATTGTAGTCACAATGAAAAAAAAAATGGTAATGATAATGCTGTTGCTGCTGATAATGATTATAGTTATGGCTGCCATAGTTATTACCATCATGAGTATAAGTAGTAGTAGTATAGCAGTAGTATAAGTAGTAGTAGTAATAGTTATACATACGGTATAGTAGTAGTAGCAGCAGCAACAGCACCAGTAGTCACTGGTCATGCTGGTAGTAGTACGTGTAGTAGTATAGTAGTAGTAGTAGCACATAATAGAATAGTAGGAATAGTCAGGCAGTATAATAGAAGTAACAGATGTAGTCTCGTGTCGAAGTCTCCCCCTGCATCGCTAGTGATCACATCATTATACAGAAGATATATATCGCAGCTGATTTAGTACAGTTATGAGGATTGCTGTATTCTCTGTAAACTACTGTTTTTATCCACATTCCTGTAACTTTGGCATCGAATACATAATAGAGCGATGTTTCAACTGTTTTTCTTCCACCTTGTGGAGATTCCAACACGTAAAAAGAAAATTAGAAGGAGGAGGAGGAGGAGAAAGAAGAAAAAATGGTTATCGTTGGTGTCTTACCTTGCAATACATTCCATCCCATGAGTAGGAGAACAGCAGCCCAAAATCCCATCATCGTCCGGTTCTTCATTTTAATCAAATTTTCTCGATACTGGCAGAACACTGAAAGCTTACTTATCCGATTGTCTTCACAACAAACCGCAAGTGTAATCCTGTTACACCGCGTCTCGTGCGCGTCCCACTATGTATCTCAACTGCATAGACGGAAGAAGATGATAAAAGTCCATTCATTTTAAAGACACTCAGTCGTGGCGAGTGGTTTGTGCGGCACGGAGACGAACGCAACACGCTGCCTCCCCCATTCTGTATCAAATGTAGTGACCCCCGAATGAGAATAGCGCTGGCTCAATGGGTCAGCGAAAATACGGTAGGCTACAAGAGAGCTCCCTGTGCTCATCTCCTAACCCAAAATGGCTGTCCCAGCGAGCCCCGAGAGCTTCCGAATGGACGCACACTCTCAGTGCGCATGCGCATGAAGAGAGGCCAAAAGAGCCACGCGTCTTCTGGCCTAGCGCCTCTCTCCTCCAATCACCGCAACTCGCGGTGACAATATTTGTGTATGATGCGTACACACACACGTACACACACACACACACACACACACACACACACGCCGCAGCGTCTTCTGGCCTCTCTCCTCCAGTCACCGCAGCTCGTGGTGACAATGTTTGTGTATGATGCGTACACACACACGCACACACATACACTAAAATTTGTCTCAGTGGTAGCATTACACAAACTTCGGTCGTTCGGAGTTTACGTACCATTAGGGATGGCGATCGGCTGCCTTTAACACCATGCCTTATCAAACATGTCAAAGGGTACTTGTGCAGAACCCATAGTCAACACCCTAGTACCAAGAACGAACCAACTGCGCCTATAGCCTCAGAGTGCAATCAAACTGAGGGAATTTTCGTCCTTGGGGATTTTTTTTTTCGAAACACAGCTACCCTACAATCAGATACAGTGGCGGATCCAGGGAGGACCGCAACAGGCGCACGCCCCCCTTTATTTTTTGTTGAAACAAAATAAATAAAAAGAAAAAAAATTGGGGGAGGGGTGCGTGCGCCCCCCCCCCCTTTAATTTTGTAAACGCGCCCCCTCTTTACGGAATTCCTGGATCCGCCCCTGAGATATATTTGCTTTGTGTCACATGTCATATTGTACTATTGATGTAACATGAAAAGCGCAAATATACGCTTCTCCTCGAGCAACAAACGTACAGACTGAACGCCGGATACAGCACAGCGTGGGACTTTCCCCGCGTCTGCGGGGACCAATATGAACGCGGGGAGTGTGGACGGTCAGTCGTAAAAAAGATAGGATCTCTTGTGGCTGTCCCCGCGTCGCAACTTTAATCAACTTTAATCAAATTACATGTTAAGATCACCGATGCCTGATTAGTCTCCCTATAAATATATCATGTTAACGGGATGTGTATGTATGTGTGTGTGTGGGGGGGGGGGAGGGAGGGGGGGGGGGGCATCGGAAAAGGTAAACAATGGAAGAATTATGTGGCATCATCAGTCAAAGGGATGAAGTTGTAAAGCGACATTTCCGCTTTAGTGAAGGCTTACAAACCGAATAATTCGCAAAATCAGTCTGATCATAATTATAGCGCCCATCCCACATTACTTCGGGATGATTATGCCCTTAGTTTCATCAGAACCGGGTCACAACAACAACAACATCATTATCAACAAAAGAAAAAACCACCACAACAACAACAACAAAGCACAGTTGTTCACAATCAATTTGATAGTCACGTGATGTGTGTTAGGTTTATCAGACAAGAGAAAAAGAAAGTGAGTAGCACTGGTACATTTACACCAAATCCAGCATGGGTCAAGGAATTGGGATTTTGCTGCGTGTTGCGCCAAAAAGAATTATGTCTGACTTTCTTACAATATCACTTCCCGCTAATATTTGTTACAAAATTGATCCTCTACTGTTGATTTTGTTGCTCTTGATTTTGACTTAAGAATATATTTTGGGTGATTTTTTTTACCGAAGTACTGATTCGTTTTAACAGATCCAGACATGGTTCCTTTTGGGGTACCATAGCAAAAACCCGGCCCGTTGCCCGTACCATGCTCGGTGTAAACGCGCCATTAGCACTGATATTGCAAGTTCTTTTTGTAGATTTTAGTTGTCATGTGAAGACAGATTTTGTTGTGAGAGGTTTTGAAGTATTTCACACTGGAAGAATTTTAGACAGTATTGTCTTGATGCATGTTTCAGATATTCCCAGTGTATTGTGACCAAATACTGGAATGAAATTTCCCAATTACAGGCAAACCCTGTTACAACCAGAACGGATACAAGACTTTCTTAGAAAAAGAAATTTTCCCATAAAACTCATTATTTTGCTTACCAACATTTTGTCCATTTTGATGAGATTTTGTTACAGAGAGAAATTCTTGCGGTCCCGACTATATTTTGCTTCTACAATTACACCTTCTTGGCTTGCGTGCACATTGGTGTTTTTATCTTTAATGTATCGCATTTGTCATGTTCAAGCACATTAATATAATGGTAAATGGAGGTTTAGGAATTGCTTGTCTTTGATATTTGTGGTATCAGAAGGTCACAATGACAAAACGCATGACAAAAGAGAGGAAATAAAACAAACTGTATTCCTATTAACAAAAGAGCAAGGGTTCTGTAACAAGAGAATGTGCTAACTCGAAATTGAAAGAGTTGTTCAGTGAGCTTCATGGAAAACCCATAAAGTGTCATTACATGAAATCTTTATGACACTGTGAAGAAGCCAACTGGCAGCTTTCATTTTTGTGCCATTGATACATAATTATGATTGGCTACTATAACAGGGGGTCCTGTTGCATTAAAGTTTAGATCAAACATGCTGTTAATATAAGTCTTTGAGTACTGAATACTGATTGGCTGATACCTGACTTATGTCTGATTTTCTGAAGTATGTGTAATTGTATCTTTTTATGCAACAGGACCCAGAAGGCAGATTTGTGAGTAGATTTGTAGTAAAGCTGGCGAAAAGGACATTTAAATGAGAGTTTGGGGATACACATTTTCCATAATATGAGCATGACATTGTTTCTGTCCAATAATTTGTGCACATTCAATTCTACGTCTATATATGCATATCATGGTATATATTAGTACTATAGTATGTACCCGTGGGCACCAAAGGAATAGAGCAAGTGCAGTTTGAGAAATCACCATGAAGAATGATTTCCTCTAGTTCCATTAATTTCTGGAATGTGATTTAGTATTCCTAGCCTGTTCAGTATTCAATATTCCAGAGCTCTTACTCCCTTTGTGTGGTCAGCTTCAGGATAATGTTCTCAAATGTACTGTATTTCACACTCAACAATGCTGTATGAATACATGTCAACTTGCAGAGGAGGAAATATTGTATGTCGGTAACTTTATCAGCCCACTCTACTGATCGATATTCAATATTTTGACAAACAATCAACCCTCTTGGCCTTATTGCTGTCCTTTTAGAGGAGTGTACAACAGTTACATTGTACAGTGTCTCATGGTTACCAGTTGAGATAACATGGTATCAGTGATCATAGTACAACCGTGTATTGCAGACTTTTGTTGTGGAGGGCCTTTGCTTGTACAATACTGCCTTCATCTTTGACCCTTGCAGAATGTTAACATTCTTGAAAGATAAAATTTGAAGCTTCTTCCGATTTTTCAGGATTTTTTCTCATGTAGACTCTGGCTGATTATTATGAAAGGAATATTCACAATTCCTTCAAGAGTATGAATTGTCTGTGATACAATAGCTGAAGGCAACTACATACTGTATGACTTTATATCTAACAAGTGATTGCTCAGTTTCTAACAATATTTGCAGATTGTAACCTAGTTTTGACGAGATGATTAGTCAATTATAAGTGGATGTCATGGGATGTATTGTGTCATCGCAGTGCAGAAAAAAGAAACACAACAGGACTCTTGAATACTTGTCAACTAATGATAACAAAACTTGGA
Source organism: Diadema antillarum (assembly GCF_040938485.1). Lineage (NCBI taxonomy): Eukaryota > Metazoa > Echinodermata > Echinoidea > Diadematoida > Diadematidae > Diadema > Diadema antillarum. Next base: position 255,815 of record NW_027272617.1, on the reverse strand, counting down.
TAAAGCCTTACAGTCTGTGATACTGTTCTGCACTACTGAAAATGATACCACCCGCTATAATTATAATAAAACAAAGAGACCATGACGGAATGAAATTATAAATGTTTGCCTCTTCTCAAGGTTTACTGATGTATAAACTGGAAAACCCCATGTTACTTCCTACTTGTTCCATTCTCATGATAATGTAGACTGTATGTAACATTTCCCTATTTGATGTTAGTTTTGTTTCCACAGCGATCCCTAACTTCAAGGATAAGCTAACGTCAAGGTTAAACTCGTAGGGAAGTATGGGGCGCTAAGTGTTGCATGATCTCTTTTGTCACGAAATGACAGTTTTGTCAACGAGATTGTCATTCCGTTGACAGAATTGTCATTTCGTGAGGAAATGACCAATTTTGTGATGAAAGAGACCAGGCTACACTTGGCGCTCCATACTTGCCTGCAAGTTTATTCCTGAAGTTATTAAGGATCACCGTCTGAATGTAACTAATGTTGTAATGTACATTTATGTTTAAGCCCCCATCCCACTTCCAATACATGACGTGCATTGATGCTATCCTGGGTTAGTTGACCTGGGTCACTTGACCTTGACCTGGGTCAGTTGACTTTGGGTTAGTACTGTCGGCAAGCATTGGAAATGGTTGGAGGGCTGATCTACCAGTCCTTGGTCAGTGTAGCAGGCACCTTTAAATGGTGGGATGCCGGTGGGGGGCGGAGGGGGAAGGGAACTACAACAACCAAAATGAAGAATGAAAACTTGTGCCTTAATATAATGAGAACTCTATGAGTTTGAAAGAAGTACATGTATTCATCTGAGCTCAAGAATTGGCCATTATCTTTGGATGGGAAAGGGGGGGGGGGGAGTGGACTGTCATGTTCACTAGTTGAGAAGGTAAATATCTTGCACCAGTTCATATGAAATGATCTGATTGAAAATAAAGTATAGCAGATTTTGTGTGTTTATGTTTTATATTATTGATGAGCTGAACTGATCATGAAATAAAAGTAATTTGTCTGCTTAGAAAGTTATCATTGTCAAATGTTGTTTTTAACTCGCCTGTGTGTTTTTTCTCAATATATGATTATACATATATGTATGTATGTATATTATATGTATATATATACATATATATATTTAAGGTCATTGTGAAGATATTGATTGAAATTAACCTTGCAAAATTTGACCATTTTACATGTTATTGGTATGACAGTACACTGTACATTTTTTTTTTTTTTTTGCGAAATGCCAATTGACAATGACTTAATTGAGCAAAAGTTCGCTTTTCCGTGGACGAATTTCTTCCAGATTTCATTATGTTGTAGCTGATACTCTGGGTTAAGGGATCATGTCCCGTTTCTTTGATTTAATTTGAAATTCATAATAATGATAATACATTGCATTTGTAGTACACTTGATACGTGTACAATGTTTCGAAGCGCAGAGGGAAAAGACGAAAGGAAAAATGAAAAACGAGAGGTGACAAGTCAAAATACACTTGTATAAGTAAGAATGATATGACATACATCAGTGTGTACCCGTGAAAAAACACATACACATGTACAATAATTGGGTTACGCTCAGCACATTAACTTAGGGAAATAATCAATATGGGAATGAGCGATCTCCGTAGCGTGTCTTGGTGCGAGGTCCGGGTAACGAAGATGGGCAGTATATTAGCATTGGCGAGCAGACGTTGAGATGCAGGAGAAGTTGATGAGGATCGGAGGGAGATTAGGTTCTGTAGGTATGAAGGGGCGTAGTCATGGATAGCTTAGATAATTCAAAGAATTCAAAGTTTATTTGATGAAAATCAGTTTTGAAATGGTTGAGCTATCCGAAAACAAAGTAAAACAAAGCGATCCCAATAAAAGGTGGGTAACACCTTTTATTAGGATTGCTCTGTTTTGGATATCTCGGCCATTTTAAAACTAATTTTCATCAAATAAACTTTGAATTCCTCTTATTCTAGAATTAGATGCTCTTTCATTATCATAAGATGTTTCTCATTATCTCTAAGAATCACCATAAAAAAGTTGGAAACTTGAAGCCCCATCTAAACCAAAACTGTACCATTCTTTTAACGTTAACCCTGTAAATTATGACCGTTTTCATCAATGAAATCATTAATTGAAGTTAACCTAAAATTTGACAATCTTACGGAATGGCGTCATCAAATGTCAATCTTTTAAAGCATATCTCACATTCTTGACTGATTTTCGACTAACTTTCAGTATGTTGTAGCTGAATCCACCCCCCATCGAAGTCACTCTGACAGTTTTTCAACAAAATGGCGTCATCATCGTAAAAAAAAAAAAATCGATTAAAGTTCACCATGTAAAATTTGACCATATACGTGCTGTCTCCATGGTAGTCTTTTTTTTTTTTTGTCCCCACCGAACGAGTTCGAGCAGGGGACTATGAAACGGGCTCCGTACGTGTGTGTGTCCGTGTGTGTGTGTGTGTGTGTGTGTGTCCGTGTTTATGTGTGTGTGTGTATGTGTGTGCGTCCGTGTGTGATCAAAATGTTCAATTTGCTACTTCTCTGTCATTTACGAGCCAATTTTGATTCTGTTTGCTTTATATGATAGCACTACATGGGAGCCTTGAAACTTCTAGACACAGAATTTCAGTTGTGACCTTTTACCTTGACCTTTGACCTATATTGGACATTTTGCTACAAAATGCTACTCCTTCGCCATTTCTAACCCGATTTCGATTCCGTTTGCTATATGTGATGGCACTAGGTGAGGGCTTCAGAACTTCTACACAGAATTTTGACCTTTGACTTCTTTGACCTTTGACCTTGATTTTTTACCTATATTGTACATTTTGCTACTAAATGCTACTTCCGGCGGGGACATATATTACGCACCGTGTAATTTCTAAATTTCCTTGTTTTTTTTTTAATGCCAATGCACATGACTGTATTCATTGAGCAGTAGCTCACTTATCCTTAGACATCTATACTTCTCCCATCAGATTTCGATAAGTTGTAGGCTCATACTTAAAGCTTTTGTAACACGCCCTTCAGTTGTGTCCTTTGTTTATTATAATGACATGTCATGATTAAGTATATCATGATTAAGGATATTAAGACTAAGTATAGAATTTGGACTGAAATCAAAGCTTAGGCCTGGAATTAGTGAGATTTTGTGCATAATACTCATCGTGAATGAGCTGAACACGTAGCTTATTGTCCGCAAGATGCCAGGTGCGAATACATGTATCTGTTCTCTGCTGAACATCTCAGAAACTGCATGGCTAATTGCCCCGATCACGATTTGAACGGATCACCAGTTTTCAGTCTTGACAAATTTACATGATTATGATGAAAGACCAGCATAATTCTCCCTATTTTCCGGACGTGCAGAAAACAAATTAAAAAAATCTACTATCATGACTGACAAAGTACTAGAAGAGCTAGCGCATAAAAGAACGGATTAGGATGTGCGTGTGTAGTTACTATACAGGCCCTGCTTTTTTGTTTTGTTTTGTTTTGTTCTTGCATAATACATAATTGCATAATAGGAATATAGGGTCTTACAACTTGGGCCCCCATTTTTTTTTTCACCTCGAAAGTGGCACCAGAAAAATGCGGTTAAGCCTTTTTTTTTCTTGTCAGCTGATTAAACTCGGAAGTGGCACCAGAAATCTAAACTGGGCCCCTTCACTTTTTAAAAACGTATCGCCCGCCCTGAACTAGTCAGCGCATGACTGAGTTAATGAAAGTATGATATTATCGACGGATGAGAATGCATGATGACATATTGAATTTATTATTCTACTTCGCCAGTTTGCCACATAATATTGTTCACTACTTCCAGTGTATTTTACGACCCTCCCCCTCATAGTCGTTATTTTATGACACTCGATACTTCACTTTCAATTGACTATAAACCTTTCGATGAAATCATGTGAGTTAAACTCCGATGTGTGTCTGTGTGTGAGGGGGGTGGGGAGGGGTTAAGTATACACTTACTTTCATACGAATAATACATGTACATGTGTTATGCACTTCCAAACGCTCATTTCACATCATTGTATTGTCTGCTATATAGGTCCAAGTTTCGTTTTTAAGAAGTATCGTCTTTTATTATCGCATTTGGATCTATGATAAATGTCCATTGAGTAGAAAAAGGGATAACAGTGAGGAAATTGGGTTAAATAATTGAATCGCAAAATAGGGCCTATACATATCTTTATCTTTTCTCGTGCGATGCGATAGAAACTATACACAACTCCAAGCTCAGGTCATCTATTTTCGTCCGGATACCGCTGATTGATCATCGAGTTGTTCAAGACTGCAAATCCAAATAATACAATGGTACAGTATAATGCATAAAAAAATAAAGATAATACATGTATTAAATCATTCTGGTTGTACACGTATACGTGAGAGATATACCAATCATGAAAACATCCCAGAGTTTATTGTGACGGAAGCCTTGTATCATACACAACATGAATTTCACTTTAGGCGTGTGGCTTAATTGTCAATACGATTAAATGCGACGTAGTGTAACTGCGCATGGCCACTTGAAATGCTCTTTTTTCCTTTTATTTTTATATATTATGCTTGCATATTATGATACTGCACAGTCAATACGTGCGATATGATATGAATGCATTTTATCTTTTGATGATATATAGTCGAATCTGTGTATATATAGCGGCCATTTTGATGGAAGCGCAAAACGTTGGCCTTTGCAGAGAGGTGGACACTTTTTACATATTGATTCCATCATTATTATTTTTATCATCTTATTCTGCAAGTCACGTTACGCGCATGGGTGTATGTCTCCCGTATACACATTACGGCTGCTAAGTGCCATAATAATTTGGACTATTCATTTAGACTGACTAAATATGAGTAGAAAACAATAATAATATAGTGTCCCTTTCCACTCTCGGTTAACAATTTGGCTGGTCCCTGCATAAAGAATAATGATTAAACAGTATAGCATTCACTTAGAGATCGAGACTGAAATAGTATACAAATGACTGCTATGAGGGGCACAGTTAAAATTATGGGCCCAATGTGATATCAAAATCATAACTATGCCCGAAGCGAAGCTGATGGCATAGTTATGGTTTTTACATCACCGAGGGCTTCATAATCTTAACTGTGCCCCGAATATCAAGCTGTCATTATTTGTTTTATATACCGAAAATATAGATTCTTCTTATCTGATTGGTTAAAAGGTTACCTGAATTAAAGAAGGACTCGCAATCAACGCTGATCGACAGCGCGGCGGTCGTATCATTGGTGCGTACATATCGTACATAATTATTATGAGCGATCTATGTGTACGGGGTTGTGACTGTCTCGACCCAAACCTATTTACAGGGCATAGTAATTCATGACGTCATTTTGATCAAAAATGGGGCACAGCTATTTTCATGACTCCACTTTTAAGCAATCAGATGAGAGGAATCTACATATGAGGTATATAATAAACAATAATTTGTACTTTGACAGACATAACACAACCCGGAGTCTATATGCCACTATACAAGACAGTGAACTATTAAGCGGCCACTAGCTGGTACCAGCCTTGAGACAGGTGGCCGTTTAATTGGTCAGATATGCAGCAGGCACCTATATTTTCTTCATGTATTCCTTCATATAGTATTTTTGGGAGCCCACATAAAATGCTCACGATAAGAGCTCGCAAATGATAATCATGTAAGAAGTGTCAATGTAATACGATACTGTTTCATGTCACTATGATTAAACTTTGTACCTATAGAGTCAGATGGCACAACGAAAATAGCACTCAGAGTGATTCTAGTCGATCATAATTAACGTCCCGTCTTCTCTTTCTTAGGGGTATTTACGTAGTCGTGCTTCGGGCGCGTCGACTTCGTTTCCTCCTTCCAGGTATTCGGCGTACGGTGTATTCTAGAATCGTAGTCGTGTTTCGGCTTTGTTCCTTCCTTGAGGCTTTTCTCGTGCATTTCTTGTGGGCGTCTCAATTCGATTTTCCCTCCACCCGGGAACGAAGTCTCAATTGCATGGGTGTCAACATGCCCACTATTTCTGGGTAGTAGTTGATCGTACTGCGCCGCTGGGTTCCCAGTCGTTGTCCCTTCAGGTGCAGAGTAAGGCGCGGCTGATGTTGGGCTAAGCTGATCATAGCCGGTATCGCCATCGACTGCATCTACGTTTTCATTGACATCTGACCTCGGTTTGCTAGTCTTTTTACCAGAAGGCTTGATAATCGTATTCTCGTATCGATGCCCAGTTTTCTCGTCGACGTGGTGAGATTTAACCGGTGCCACTGTCGAAAGTGGTCGTTGGGGGCGCTGATCACCTGTCTCGCCCGTTTCGTCACCGCGGCCGTCTACAGCTTCGCCGTCAGTCACCATCGTGGATTCGTACACGGCGGCGCGATTGACGAACGATGCCTGACCCGTACTGTCATCCATCACAATCGTTTGGTTATCGTCGATCACGATGGAGTCGTACATGGACGTTGTCGTCCGCCCCTCAAGAAACGCGGGATCATGTCGTCGCCTTTTCACCTTTGGCTCCTTTGGTGCCGACGAAGCTCTGCCGCTGAAAAAAAAAAAAAAAAAAAAAAACGAAATCAGAACTTGATGATCAAAAGAGGGGAATTAAGTAACAACAATATCAACAAAACCACACACACACACACACACACACACACACACACAGACACACACCAAACAACTAAAAAGAGGGAAGCAAATAAAGCGAATAACAACAGCAACTAATATGAGAATAAGAAATGAATATCCAATGTCCATTAGTGTCCTCATTCAATTTTTGATTCACACTTTGTCAGAATTACCGGGTAACCAACAAAATGAAACAAGCAAATGCCTCTATGCTAACTTGCAGTCCTTTTAGAATCAGTGTTGGCCACATAGATTTGCTTTAATAGGCATACAAAAAATACAGTACAACATTGTTACCAAAATAATTTTCGCCCCTTGTTCAAATTGACGTTTATATAGATAAAACGGAAGATAAAATATTACGAAACAGCAACTATTTCAGTAAACAAAAATCCCAAAGCTTCGGAATTTCACAAAAATTTACAAAAGAAAAATGATCATGAATTTGAAATCTGTTTCCAAATTAAGTATCAGGAAAGAAATTATTATTAAAGAGGTTTCTCAAATTTCTACCGAAGAAACAATACATTTGATGGTACATTTACCTGTATACACATATATTTACTAATACACGTGTACCTTACGAAACCTTAACAAAGAATAACATAAATCACATTAGAAATACACTGTACCAAACACTTGGGAACCAAATTATTAGTTTAGTTTCTGGGACCCAAATTAAGGGTTAAGATAAATTAAACATGCAGCCGATTTTCACTCTAGTAGGACCCTATACCTTTTTCGTGCGAGACACACTACAGCAATGACCATCAACACCACGGCGACAAAACCGACAACGCACGCGACGGCAAGAGAGACTACGTCTGTTGGAGAAAATGTACATATTAAAATCGTGAAACGTTCCAGCCTAGTCAATCCATTACGGCTGTATGGGGTCCTAGCATCCACGAGACCGACCACCACGAATCATACAGCTCACGAGTTCGACAATAGGCAAATAAGGCCCATGAGTCCGACACCAGGGAAACAAGGCCCACGAGTTCAAATTATTACTGTAAGCAAACAAGGTCCACGAGTTCGACATTATAGCTAAAAAAGACCCACTAATTCGACACTGGGTAAAATGACCCATGAGTTCGACATTATACCACGGAGCTTAATGTGTCGGTCTCGCGGGCCTTGTTTGCTTAGTGTCAAACTTGTGGGCCTTGTTTGCCTAGTGTCGAACTCGTGGGTCTTGTTTGCCTAGTGTCGCACTCTTGGGCCTTATTTGCTTAGTGTCGAACTCATGGGCTGTATGTCTTGTTGGATGTTTAACTAATTGGCTGTATGATTCGTGGGTGTCGAACTCGTGAAAGTTTTGTTTAGAAAGGTACGATTTTCCCTCCGAAACTGGTTTACTATGATATCCAGCACTGCATTTCTGCACAAAGCTTGGTATCTATGCATCAAAATCAATCCTTCTATGAAGTCAAACAGAGGGGAACAGGCAAAAAAAAAACATTAAAAACAGAGCATTCACAACAACAATTATAATAGGTTAAGCTTTCAGATAAGCGAAAATAATGATCATTGTATTTCTATTGAGTTCAGAGCGAAACGCAATGACAAAGCTAGCAAACTCTGGTTAACACGCACAAAAGAGAATACATGAAGAGATTATTCCGCCAAGTTTTGACAATTTGTTTATACACACTCTTTTGTCATTTTTGAATAGTCGTTTTAGGGGAGTTAAAAGATTCAAGCTGGAAATATTTGTGATTGAGGTAATTCAAGATGTGAGAATTTGAAAATGTAGATAGTGTTGGTGTAAGTGTTTACTTTTTGGATTATCGTGCAAGTGATGCAGTTGGGGGGGGGGGGGAACTTGCACAAAACACCATCCTCTGCAGACCATGACGGTGACGGTTACAGTTCGTTATTCCGAAGGTTCTTTAATCCGAAGGTTCCTTATTCCGAAGGTTCGTTATTCCGAAGATTCGTTATTCCGAAGGTTCGTTTATCAGAAAATGTGTTAAGGTTTGTTATTCCGAAGGTTCGTTAACAGTGGCGGATCCAGAGGGGGGCGCAAACGGTGCACGCGCCCCCTTTATTTTTCATGAAAAACAAAAGAAATAAAAAGAAAACGATGAAATGACACCCGGAAGTGCCACCAGAAATATTAGTCACGCCCCCCCCCCCCCCCCCCTTTACAGAATTCCTGGATCCGCCCCTGGTTAATCCAAAAAAAAAAAATGAAATAAGGCTTGTAAATCCGAAAATACAACAAAGCTCGTTATTCCGAAGGTTCTTTACGGACCCTATTTCATTGTCGGATCAACGAACCTTCGGAATAACGAACCATCGGAATAACGCCACAAATGTTTGAACCCTTTTTCATTTTCGGATTACCAAACCTCTAGGTAGGGTACCTATAGGGAATTTGTGTGTTTCGGAATAACGAACTAAACCCGACTGTGACAAACAGATCGTATGAGTTTCTGTACATACCTATGTCGCATCTGATGTCACTGGGCTCCCATGAGGCCGTGTTAGGATCAGAAGGAGTCTGGATACATGAACTGATTGGATTCGCGTAGTTCAGCCGATAGCCGACGTCACAGCTGTAGGTCAGTACATCGCCGGGCAGATAGAAGCTACCGATTGTCCCATTAAATCGGGTTCTGGCGGCTGGAGCAGTGGCCACACAGAACTGGGTGTCACCTCGTTGTACAAAACACGAATAGATGTTTGATGTAGAATGATAAATATCCCAAGTGGGGAAAAATAACAGAATGAAAAAAAAAGATACAAGATAATACATGCAATGTGAGATACACACACACACACACACACACACACACACACACACACACACACACACACAAACACACACACACACACACACACACACACATAAGCACTGTGTGCCTTGTGGCTCAGTGGATCAGTGGTTAGATAAGACGGGACCATCTCACAAGACCGACAGCCACGAGTCATACAGCCCATGAGTTCCGCATTGGAAAAAAGGTTCATGAGATATACACCCCACGAGTTACATAGCCCGTGATTTCGACACTAGGCATGCTAGGTAAAAACAGTGCCCACAAGTTCGGCATTACAACACGGGGCTTCATGTGCCGGTCGTGGGCCTTTTGTTTGTGTAGTGTCGAACTCATGGGATGTATATGACTCGTGGACTGCATGATTCGTGGGTGTCGAACTCATGGGATGTACATGACTCGTGGGCTGCATGATTCGTGGGTGTCGAACTCATGGGATGTACATGACTCGTGGGCTGCATGATTCGTGGGTGTCGAACTCATGGGATGTACATGACTCGTGGGCTGCATGATTCGTGGGTGTCGAACTCCTGACGTGTACCCCATAAGACCACGACTACCAAAACATAAAGGTCTCCGGATCGAGTTCCCTGACAGTACGGTTGTGCCCTTCAAGCAATGCACTCCATCCTATCCCAGTGCATTATATAGTCTTCTGCACGAGGGGACTAAGGTTCAGGGGGTGTTTCCAAAAGAATTTAAGTCATACTTGAAATTATAGGATTTACATAAAATCATGGTACGCCACTGCTTTCCCTATTCAATTTTCTTAGCCTATTCACCACCCACTTCAAATTATCATTAATGTTTATACAGAATAATTCCTTTGTTACCTATTTTATCTTGTATTATCAATGGCTACATAAACATGTCTCCAAAATCTTCATTTTCATTAGAAAGTTGAGCATCGTTGAAGACACACACAGCATACCATGATTTTTAGTCAATCTTAAATGTTAAGATCGACTCAGTTGGCGTTACTAAGTGTGAAACAAGCCCCAGTGGTTACCCGCTCGCAAGCACCCACTGCTTCCTAAGCGAAGACGTCATACAAATCATATATTCACATATAGACAAAACACATACACTAATCAAAACATAACACACACACATACACACACGCACCCACACACATTCGCACACACCCACACACGCACATTGATGGTGCATGGTGTCGATGATTAAAAATGATAATAGATATCCACTGTCTTTAAACAACTATCAGTGTGAATTATCATGTCTAACTGTAACAAGAATGACGATGTTCACATTACATAGTCCACATCTTGCGGGATCAATCCAGACATTTTCCCCCAAAAATGATAATACGCTTGTATGTCTGTTAGAGGAGGGCATGAGACATAAACCATCATGGCTAGTCATCTGCAGGCGATACCGTAGCACTCAGAGGCGTCACCCCTCTCTGGTCTTATAATAGCAAGGTAGAAAACGATGGTGAAACAAATAGGCATGCATATTATTACTTTTGTTAGTAAAAAAAAAACACGACGACAACACTTATAGCATTATGGTCATAATGAAAATGTTGTTGCTGCTGCTGATACTGATAATAATATAATTATTGCCATCATGAGTAATAGTAGTAGTAGTAGTAGTAGTAGTAGTAGTAGTAGTAGTAGTAGTAGTAGTATACTAGTGGTAGTAGTAGTAGTTGTAGTAGCTATGAGTTGTATATGGTAGTAGTAGCAGCAGCAGCAGTAGTAGTAGTGTTGGTAGTAGTAGTAGTAGTAGTAGTAGTAGTAGTAGTAGTGGTGGTAGTGGTAATTGTAGTAGTAGCAGCAGTAGCAATAGAATAGTAGCAGTCATGAATTGTAGTATGGTAGAAGCAGCAGATGTAGTCTCGTTCCAGTCTCCTCCTGCATCGCCTAGTGATCACATCACTACAGAAGGTAATGTCGCATCTGATTCTGCTGTTATGAGGATGATTGTAGAGTCTCGAACTACTAATACTCTCTTTTCCTAAATATACATTATCTTCCACATTGAATAAATAAGAGAGCGATGTTTCAATTGTTTTTCCTCCACCTTGTGACGATTCCAACACGTCAAAAGTAAAAAAGAAAAAGAAAAAGGAGGATGAGGAGGAGGAGAAGAAGAAGCAGTAGAAAAAGAGGAAGAAGGGGGAGAAGGAGAGGAGGAGGAGGAGGAGGAGGAGGAAGAAGAGGAGGAAGAAGAAATGGTTATCGTTGGTGTCTTACCTTGCGATACATTCCATCCCATGAGTAGGAAAACAACCGCCCAAAATCCTATCATCGTCCGGTGCTTCATTTTAATCAAATTTTCTTGATACTGGTAGAACACTAAACGCTTACTTATTCATTGTCTTCACTACAAACAGCAAAAGTAGTCCAGTTACACCACGTCGCGTGCGTGCACCACTTAGGTATCACAACTGGATATACGGAATAAGACGATAAAACTTCATTCATTTTGACACCATGGCTTAATAGAAGGTGCCTGTGCAGACCCCATAGCCAACACCCTAATACCATCAACGAACGAACTGCGCCTATATAAGCTCACATTGCAGTCAAACTGAGGGAATTTTCGTCCTCGAGGATTTTTTTTTCCGGAACACAGCTACACCACAATCAAATATCTTTCCTTTGTGTCACATGTCAATAAAGCCTGTACTATTGATGTACCATGAAAAGCACAAATATGCGTTTCTCCTCAAGCAACAAACGCACAGACTGAACGCCCGATAGAATAGGTCATGGTAATCTAACCAAGCAGCCGACAATCCAGCACAAATGCTAGAAGACATGAAAAAAAAAATGTTAATTGATCTATCATGCATTTGACATCCCCTGAAACACGAAGACAATGACACTGACGTCTACTCTTCTGCGTCATTGGACAGTTATGTTTTTAAGTATAGAGAAATAATCCAACAATTAACAGTTATTCTACAAGTTTGGCTGTACCTTCGTTTAAGAGTGTTTAATGCAGCCGATGTTCTGTTCTACACAATTTTAATCAAATTATATGTTAATGTCACCATATCGAGCAAATTCCACGATTTTTTCTTTTTGTCTGATGCCTGTTTAGTGTCCCTACATATAGTATATAATGTTTACGGTATGTGTGTGTGTGTGGGGGGGGGGGGAGGGGTGTCTGAAAATGTAAACAGTGGAAGAATGTGGCATCAGCAGTCATCGGGATGAAATTGTAAAGCGACATTTCCGCTCTAGTGACGACTTACAAACCGAATAATTCGCAAAAATCAGTCTGATCATAACTATAGCGCCCATCCCACATTGCTTCGGTATGATCTATTATGCCCTCAGCTTCATCAGAACCGGGTTACAACAACATCAACAACATAGCACCAAGGGCGTACCGAGGGGGGGGTGTTTTGGGTGTTCAAACACCCCCCTTTGCCAAAAGGGGGGTGTTTAAGGTGTTCAAACACCCCCCTTGGGCAAAAGGGAGGTGTTTGAGCTATTCAACACCCCTCTTCAGCAATGCTTAGATGTTGACAAATGAAACAAAAGCTGTCTTTACTGCTTTTATTTCCGTTTTGAATTCCGCCTTTCCTTTCTTTTGCGTTCATTTTCTCTCTCTCTCTCTCTCTCTCTCTTCCTTGTTTTAATGTTTGTGTGGATGATGATACATTATGGAGTTACATAATATCATACGCACTAAAGAACTCGTGTACAGTACGTGTTAACACTACGTTACTGCACCGCGCGCGAAGCTGAGCGCAAACAGAAAACCAAATCAAACAAGATAAAAACAAAACATGAATTCCATGAATTCCATGTTTTGTAACGCTGAAATATAAAAATTTTCGTCTCGCTCGCTGCGCCCGCTCGCCAAAATTTATCAAAAAAAAAATAAGAAGAACAAAACGTAATGATGACGTGGAAATATAAAAATTTCGGCTCACTCACTTGTAGTAATTCAGAGTCCTTAGTTTGTTGGCATAAATCGTTATCTATGAAGCCGTCACTATATCTTGATTAGAATTGTAAGATTTAATAACCAAAAATTGACAAGAATTCCATGTTTTGTAAGGTGAAATACAAAAATTGTCGGCTCGCTCGCTGCGCTCGCGCGCCAAAATTTATCAAAATTTATCAGATTTTATATCACCCTCAAAAAACCCTTTTAAGTGCTCGAAAAAGCATATCAAGTGGACTTTTTTTAAGTCCATATACCGGGATGGGATTGGGGTTGAACACTGTTGGTATAAATCGTTATCTATAAGACCGTCACTATATCTTGATTAGAATTGTCATTCGAAGATTTGATAACCCAAAATGACAAGAATTCCATGTTTTGTAAGCTGAAATACAAAAATTTTCGGCTCGCTCGCTGCACTCGCTCGCCAAAATTCTTCAATATCTATTACATTTAAAACACCCTCAAAAGACCCCTTCTATAAGTGCTTGAAAAAGCACATCATGTGGACTTTTTTTAAGTCCCTACCGGGATGGGGTTGGACACTGTTGGTACAAATCGTTATCTATAAGGCCGTCACTATGATTAGAATTGTAATTCGAAGATTTAATAACCAAAAATGACAAGAATTCCATGTTATGTATAAAGCTGAAATATAAAGATTTTCGGCTCGCTTGCTGCGCTCGCTCGCCAAAATATATCAAAATTTAGGGTTGCCTATTTATACATTTAAATCACCCTCAAAAGACCCCTCTTAAGTGCTTCAAAAAGCATATCATGAGGACTTTTTTAAAGTCCTTACTGGGATGGGGTTGGGGTTGAACACTTTTTCAGAAATTATGGGCGCAATTTTCGCGCTTGCCACGGGCGCCGTTTTCCCTAGATACGCCACTGACTACCAAGTACAGTCAGTATAGTAGCCTACTGGAAGCAGCAAGCTCTGGAAGCTCTGGGAGTAGCAAGTTACTTGCTACTCAATGTAATTAGTATTAGCACATGGACTTGGTAATCTTTAGTAATAGTAGATATGAATTTTTTCAATGACTGAAAGTTAAAACTGAAAGATAACTGAATATGAGTCTACAAATTGTGGTTGGATGACTAAATATTGCGCCTAAAATTCATTAGATATCTAGGTCTAGGAACAGTGGCGTAACTACGGGGGCATGGGGGGGGGGGCAAGTGCCCCCCCCCCCATCCGCTGATTTAAAAAAAAGGGAAAAAAGAAAGAAAAAAACCTACGAAAATGGCAATTCAAGGGTTAGTAAACTGCTTTTGAAATCGACATGAAACGATGATCAAGAAAAAAAGATATTTTTTTTAGATTTCTTTTAACCATATAATCAAAGAGGTATAAGATTGTTCAAAAAGCCCGGAGACGACAAAAGATTGTGATTCAGCGTGATTCCTGAAGTTGGCATTTTGAATACAAGCAGGATGTGCGCAGTGTACTCAGAATATCGGAATGGCAAAAAGAGTCGCTGCAATGTTGCGCAATGTTTGATAGGTTCTACACATTTGCTATCAAAGCTTGATCATTGATTTTGCAGTGTTGCTTTACATACTAGTCTATATTAAAATGCCTTGCATTGCCAATAATAAGACTTGACCTTGGCTATTTCCTAACTTTTCCATCTATATGAAACACACACACTCACAAACACAAACAAATAGGGGATGCCCTATGTAAAGTGCAGAATTTGGACATCCTTCTCCCGCTTGGTTACTTCGACGCCCCCTCGCTGGTCATACCTCCCCCAATCATGAACATAAACCGACACCCTTGACTACCAGTGGCGGATCCAGGGGGCGCACCGGGCACCCCCTCCCTCCAATGCGAAAAAAATATACATGTAGCTACAAACGACAGTTTTTGGATGGTAAAATGTCGAAATTTTCAAGCTCGCTCGCTTCGCTCGCTCGCATTTTACCGTTATATGCCATTCTCTTGATGTTACTGCCAGTAATTGCCAGCAGTTGCGCCCGGTACGCCCCCCCCCCCCCGAATTTCCAAAGCGAAAAAATATAGCTACAAACGGCAGTTTTGGGACTGTAAAATGCTAAAATTTTCAAGCTCGCTCGCTTCGCTCGCTTGCATTTAATCGTTATGCAATTCTCCTGATGTTGCTGTCAGTAATTACCAGCAGTTGCGCCCGGTGCGCCCCCTCCCCTTAATTTCTAAAGCGAAAGAATATAGCTGCCAACGGTAGTTTGGGGACTTAAAATGTCAAAATTTTCAAGCTCGCTCGCTTCGCTCGCTTGCATTTAATCGTTATGCAATTGTCCTGATGTTGCTGCCAGTAATTGCCAGCAGTTGCGCCCGGTGCGCCCCCTCCCCTTAATTTCCAAAGCGAAAAATATAGCTACAAACGGCAGTTTTGGGACTGTAAAATGTCAAAATTTTCAAGCTCGCTCGCTTCGCTCGCTTGCATTTAATCGTTATGCAATTCTCCTGATGTTGCTGTCAGTAATTACCAGCAGTTGCGCCCGGTGCGCCCTGTGCGCCCCCTCCCCTTAATTTCTACAGCGAAAGAATATAGCTGCCAACGGTAGTTTGGGGACTTAAAATGTCAAAATTTTCAGGCTCGCTCGCTTCGCTCGCTCGCATTTAATCGTTATGCCATTCTCCTGATGTTACTGCCAGCAACTGCCAGCAGTTGCACCCGGTGCAACCCCCTTAATTTCCAAAGCAAATATATATATATATATATATATACATATATTACGGCAGTTTGGGGACTTAAAATGTCAAAATTTTCAAGCTCGCTCGCTTCGCTCGCTCTCATTTAACCGTTATATGCCATTCTCCTGATGTTACTGCCAGTAATTGCCAGCAGTTGCGCCCGATGCGCCCCCCCCCCCCCCGAATTTCCAAAGCGAAGAAATATAGCTACAAACGGCAGTTTGGGGACTGTAAAATGTCAAAATTTTCAAGCTCGCTCGCATTTAATCGTTATGCAATTTTCCTGATGTTGCTGTCAGTAATTGCGAGCAGTTGCGCCCGGTGCGCCCCCTCCCATTAATTTCTAAAGCGAAAAAATATAGCTACAAACGGCAGTTTGAGGACTGTAAAATGTCAAAATTTTCAAGCTCGGTCGCTTCTCTCGCTCGCATTTAATCGTTATGCAATTCTCCTGATGTTGCTGTCAGTAATTGCCAGCAGTTGCGCCCGGTGCGCCCCCTCCCCTTAATTTCTAAGGCGAAAAAATATAGCTACAAACGGCAGTTTTGGGACTGTAAAATGTCAAAATTTTCAAGCTCGCTCGCTTCGCTCGCTCGCATTTAATCGTTATGCAATTTTCCTGATGTTGCTGTCAGTAATTACCAGCAGTTGCGCCCGGTGCGCCCACTCCCCTTAATTTCTAAAGCGAAAAAAATATAGCTGCCAACGGTAGTTTGGGGACTTAAAATATCAAAATTTTCAGCCTCGCTCGCTTCGCTCGCTCGCATTTAATCGTTATGCCATTCTCCTGATGTTACTGCCAGCAACTGCCAGCAGTTGCACCCGGTGCAACCCCCTTGATTTCCAAAGCAAATATATATATATATATATATATATATATACATATATTACGGCAGTTTGGGGACTTAAAATGTCAAAATTTTCAAGCTCGCTCGCTTCGATCGCTCGCATTTAATCGTTATGCAATTCTCCTGATGTTGCTGTCAGTAATTACCAGCAGTTGCGCCCGGTGCGCCCCCTCCCCTTAATTTCTAAAGCGAAAAAATATAGCTACAAACGGCAGTTTGGGGACTGTAAAATGTCAAAATTTTCAAGCTCGCTCGCATTTTATCGTTATGCAATTCTCCTGATGTTGCTGTCAGTAATCACCAGCAGTTGCGCCCGGTGCGCCCCCTCCCCTTAATTTCTAAGGCGAAAAAATATAGCTACAAACGGCAGTTTGGGGACTGTAAAATGTCAAAATTTTCAAGCTCGCTCGCATTTTATCGATATGCAATTCTCCTGATGTTGCTGTCAGTAATTGCCAGCAGTTGCGCCCGGTGCGCCCCCTCCCCTTAATTTCTAAGGCGAAAAAATATAGCTACAAACGGCAGTTTTGGGACTGTAAAATGTCGAAATTTTCAAGCTCGCTCGCTTCGCTCGCTCGCATTTAATCATTATGCAATTCTCCTGATGTTGCTGTCAGTAATTACCAGCAGTTGCGCCCGGTGCGTCCCCTCCCCTTAATTTCTAAAGCGAAAAAATATAGCTGCCAACGGCAGTTTGGGGACTTAAAACGTCAAAATTTTCAAGCTCGCTCGCTTCGCTCACTCGCATTTAATCGTTATGCCATTCTCCTGATGTTACTGCCAGCAACTGCCAGCAGTTGCACCCGGTGCAACCCCCTTAATTTCCAAAGCAAATATATATATATATATATATATATATATACAGGGGAAACTCGGTATAACGAACACTGCTATAACGAGATATCGGTTATTACGAGGAAATTTTCCCGGTCCCAAATTTCCTTCCACACAAGTCTATGTAAAATGCTACTCTTATAGCGAGATCGGCTATAACGAAATAACTGCTATAACGAGATAAATTTTGTGACTTCCAAACCAAGAAAAACATAGCCAATCAAACCTGTTATAGCGAGGTAAAGCAAAATGCCTTTGGGTAAAGCTTTACTTCGCCTGTGCTATCCTCTTCCGAGATTGTAAAGCTCCATGCGCCAAAAACCGTCTTGTACACACATAATTATTTTCTTCAGTGCACTCCAGCTAGCACCGCATGTTGTACCTGTATGTGTGTGTGCGCGCTCACACTGATACATGCAGAAAATGTGGTGGGACGGCCATATATGTATACATGACATCATCATGACGTTTAGCAGGTGTGAGGCAATCTGATGCTGTGATTGGCTTTCTACGTAGGGAATTCCCCCATCTTCACACACTCGCAGTCATAATGTACATGCAGAATGTGTCACACACACACACAGCATTGTGCAGACCAAGCTTTCCACACACAACACACACCCATACCATAATCACATACCAAGCCACAGACGATCTTCACACAATCGCAAGCTATATAAATTTACAAATTCAAACATTTACAATTAATAAGAAACACACTCTTAATATTGGATTTCATTGGCGAAAACCATCTTCTTACCCATAAAGGTGAGTAATTCCCTCACACACATTATCAAGTTATCAGTATTGATTGAAAGATGATGGGTAGTCCCACATGTGCAAATTTATGTCTTTATGCTTTCTTTTATGCCTACTGATATAACGAGATATCGGCTATAACGAGGAAAACGACTCGGTCCCGACCATCTCGTTATATCGAGTTTCCACTGTATATATATATTATTATACAGCTGTATATAGCTACAAACGGCAGTTTGGGGACTGTAAAATGTCAAAATTTTCAAGCTCGCTCGCTCTGCTCGCTCGCATTTAATCGTACAGTTATGCAATTCTGATGTTGCTTCCATGAGGTGCGCCCCCACCCAATGTCTTGACCCACGGTACGCCACTGAACACCCCCCTCTAAAAAATCCTGGGTACGCCATTGCATAGCACAGTCTGTTGTTCACAATCAATTAGATTTATGAGACAAGAGAAAATAATATAAGTGACTATCAGACTATATATACAGTATAGCAGTCGAGCAATCGTCCCAGATTGCGTCGGAATTCATTGTCAGCCCGTATTGCAAGCGCTCTACACACAGAGAAATTACGGTTCTAATTTGCACCCTAGAGGGTGCATATCGTTGTAACACCAGCGGCTCCATTTAGGGTTCTATTTTTGGGGGTGCTTATTTAGCACCCTATATTTAACACCATATATGGTGCATATTTGCACCCCTCCATTGGGTTCCCTTTCTGCACCCAATAGGGTTCATATCGTTGTAACACCAGCGGCTCCATTTAGGGTTCTATTTTTTGGGGTGCATATTTGCACCCCTCCATTGGGTTCCCTTTCTGCACCCCATAGGGTGAACAAAAATTCAGGTGCAAATTTGCACCCTTTCTGGTTCATATCGTTGTAACACCAGCGGCTCCATTTAGGGTTCTATTTTTGGGGGTTCTTATTTAGCACCCTATATTCAACACCCAAAAAGGTGCAAATATAGACCTCTATGCAGGGTTCCTCTTCTGCACCTCATGCCTGCACCCATTATGGTTCATATTGTTATTGCTGTAATTTTGCACCCTATGGGGTGATAAAGTCACCGCAATATAGGATGCAATACAATTTGCACACGTCTCTATATAGGGTTACCTTTCTGCACCCCATATGGTGAAAATTATAACCTTTTTGTTAAAACCAAAATAATTATATACTGGATGCCTTCACTAACTTCACAAACAATTACCTAAGGTCTACTGGATGCCTTCACTGACTTCACAATTAACTAAGGTAACACTCCAGACATGAAGCAAAATAGCATGCATACAGTAGATTTACACACAGTTTCTCAGTCAATTAAATCCACAATCTTTCGAAAACTGAAGTCAGAGACTTCAATTCAACAACAAATAGAACATAAACATGATGAATACAGTGCATACTTACATATAGATTATTAACATTTTAATATATGTCTCATGGAAGAGGGACAAGTTAACAGCGATTTTCTTTTTCATGGTTTACTTTAAAGTGAACATGAAATATACATTGTATTTCTACAAATTCTAATACGAGATGCATATTTTGTCATAAAAAGGGCAATGTAAATCAAAAATGTATGAAATTTGGTCAGTGCATTGAATAAGAAAAATAATATTCGTTCTTTTCATCACATGATTACCTTTTCTTCTTTTAAAGGAAGTTACCACATTGACAAAAAGCACTAATTCTTTTTACTCAAAAAATCCCTGAAGCTTGCGCAGAGTAATAGTAAACTATGTGACAAATATCTTTCACATTGTCCTTCTACTCGTTCTAGAATGGATCATAGATATGCACCTTGAATTTACCGGTACATCTTACGGTAATCAAAAGCACCTTTATGACGCTCTTAGACATTAACAGCGATATGTCAACTCTGATTTCTGGTACACAAGTTATTGCCAAAACAATGAAGGGTATGGCAAAGTTCTGTCATATATATTTGAAACTCACTACTTGTACTGACATATTCCATCCAATTCCAAGCTTGAGAGCTTGCAAATGTGCCCCATTATACAATTAGTATACTTCACATTTTGTTTTTCATATATAATTAGATCTACACCAATGATAAGAAAGGTGAAAAAAAGAATTAAAAAATGAAGAATGCACATCTAAATTTGGTTACTTTTTTATGCACACAGCTAAAGATATGTCCCAGTTATAAATCTTGGGCAGAATAGCACATCTGAAAACACTTTTCATTGCATCAAATTAACATTAACAATTCCACAGAAAATGTTAATTCAGAAAGGGAAAATAAGGTTAACCAATCAGTGGTATTACAAACTGGACATAAAGAGGAAGGAATATGTCTTGTGAGACAAGTTTAAAAACAAAGTTTTTGATACATTGTGGGTTTTTTTTCAAGCGATGGAAACAAGAAGCACATTGTACTCAGTAGACCATAAATATAATTACACAATGTATGCAGTTTAGCCCCAACATTCAAAATATTGTAAAGAGCAGTCGATTTTTCACATTCATAAAGCAGGTATTGGTATTGGCACCATCACAAGCATAATGATCAGGAGCAAAATATATTTTTATTACTATTATTATTATTATCATCATTATTATCATTATTACTATTACCATTAATATTTTACAGATTTATGATCATGCATGAGAAATACCTCAAGTGCTGATGTATACAGTCTCACAACTCTTCCAATCATTTTAACACTTAATTTTCACCAAACCTTACACAAATATATCAGCACTTTATACAACCTACTTAAAGAAAGCTTAAAATTATAATCAGAGTTAGAGGGCAAGTCCACTTTCATATAGACCTACATGTGGATTGAGTGAATGCGCTGCAATAAGCCAGTCCGGAGATAGCTCATGTGCACAAAGGTACAAATGACCTTTCATTTTTCTCAGTTGGTTACGCACTTCACTCAACTCAAAGTGACATAATGCAGCAGCTTGCCCACCATAGCCATTTATGGAACTCATATTCAAAGAAAGAATGAACCTAACCAGTGTAGATGAAGTGACCAGTATGGTTCGTCAATCAACACTTAGGGAATCATCTATTTTATCAAGTGCTGTTTTGAATATGTTAACAAACTTTTTTTGTGTGTTAACATTGCCAAATACCAGGCTTGCTGTCAAGTGGATGTACTGGCAGGCACCATTTATAAGGATTCCATGAATAATCCTAGCATTACAGATGCTTATGTCAGTGAAATTAAAAAAACAACCTGTCTCTCGGTACAAATAACCTTTTTTTTCGCACATGCTCAAAGTGGTACCCCGAACTGGCTTATACGATTAGAACACATCAGTAAAAAAATTGAAAAGCGGACATTCAATTCAAAAGTTAATAATCTTTAAATCCTTTGTGCAGTCGCATGCGTAGAACAATTCAAGGAAAACCTAAAGAGAATTTCACATTTCTTTTCTCTTAGGAAAAACATGCACATTTCCTCGACAAGTCACTGACGTAAGGGCAATGATAATAGTTTCTGCCTTCTTAAAGAGTGAAGTCCAGTGTTCTTTTATATGCAAAAAAAGTAGGTATGATATGTTGAGTTTTCTCAGGTTTTGGAACAAACTCTATTTTTCAATCCTTATATCATACATAAAGGGTTTGTGAGAAAATCATGCTTTTGTCAAGTGTCACAAAGCTACTCCACTTATGACATTGCATTGCCAGAGATTGCCCAAAATTGACATACATTGTGTGGCTGTCTACTACAAAAAACATCAGGCGACTTATTTTTTTTTTGTTCTCTACTTAAACAATCAATTCAAAGTGTGCAGGTGTTGTTGAAGCACTGAGGCTATCGATGGTGAAGAAATATCTAAAATATGAACAATACAAACTAACCCTATGTAGTATGAAATATAATGGAAAGCATACTTTGAGTATTTTATATCCATTAGCAGATTCATATTTTCATCCATAATCCACCCTCCCCCCCCCCCCTAAAAAAGAAGAAGATAAAAGTGAATAGAAGTCAAGTTCTCTTAAGTTCGTTCTCTCGTATTTTTCTATTATATATTTCTTTAGAGTATTCTTGTAAATATTCAAGGCCAGTGCATTCTAAGAAAGGGAATAACCTGACAACAGTTTAAAAGACAGAATAAATAGTTATCATTATCTATGAAATTAAACATTTTCACATATATTTTGCAAAAGAAAAAATGCTAATCTTCATTTCATGGAGTGGCTTCATGCTCACCCTCGGCTAAAAACAGGGAGTTGATTACTTTCTGGATTAAAATGGAAAGATGTTTCTAGAGCCGTGGTGTTTAGCAATTCTAATGGGGGGGGGGGGGGGGGGGGGGGGGGAGATTCAATGTGACCCGTCTGAAATTTTATATGGTTTAAACATACATGACATATTATAGGAGTCTCATTATTATGCCTCCGCCCTGAATGGTGCCGGAGGCATATGTTTTCAGGTTGCCTGTCTGTCTCCCGGTCTGTACGGATGTATCTACGGAAAGATTGATGTGCTTTCATCAAACCTGGTTCAGGGATACTACATGATGCTGATGATCTTATTGGCTTTTGGACTATATCTGCTAAAAGTCAAAGAAAATTTCAAAATAACTTTTTTGCTACTTCTCTAGTCAGGGAAATCGGTGTACTCGTGTGTACTGGTTGGTTGGCGCATTCAGTTGGATACAGCAAGGTTTCATCCTCTG
The DNA here is from genome assembly GCF_040938485.1 of Diadema antillarum. Lineage (NCBI taxonomy): Eukaryota > Metazoa > Echinodermata > Echinoidea > Diadematoida > Diadematidae > Diadema > Diadema antillarum. Next base: position 232,664 of record NW_027272617.1, on the reverse strand, counting down.
CTTTCACAGGAAAGCCGACTCCCAACTTCTTGTTCTCGTAGTCAAGGTATATCTGCTCCTCTGCTTCAGCAACCTGCAGCTTGGTCTCATAGCTAATCTCATCTTACGCTGCATAAGTCGAAACTCCTCGAGCTCTAGTTTTTGATGCGTTTCTATAGCAGCTGCTTCAGCTGCCAAATAGTATGCCCTTCAGGCCATCACTCTCAGAAGAACTGGCATGGCTTCCACACTGACTCAACGAGGAACCAGGATTGACATCCTGAACATCTTCCATCTCCAGCTCTGGCATCCTATATGGCTCACCAGTCTCTCGAGGTTGACCTGCATCACTCATCCTGAAGACCATTATTGAACTTGATGCATAGCGAACTCGATGATAAATAATCAATCAAACACAGGTCCCTTTGGCCCAGTATGAGACCAAGCTAACACCATGCATCAGCATGGATCAGCAAGGTTCAACCTGTAATTGAATAAAACAAAGTTCAACATACAATCAATATTGGAATAGGCCTACATGTATCTACCTGCTAAAGTATGGGATCAAGTGGTTGTACTTCTGAAGTGATTTACCGTTTACATTACATACCTTGTTTGTGTGACTTATTTTATGTCATGTCTAGCACATGCAACTTCTCCAGTGGATATTATCTAAATTCACATATCGTGTATCATTGCTTATGCTCTGTGACTATGGCATTGCTAATTTATAACACACATTCTAGTTTCATTGATAGACAACAAGGAGTTAAGGCCAACCTAAATTTTCTGACTTCCCATCTTCATACATGTCTTAAATTCTCCTAAATGAACCAGGAACACTATTTTTCTTCATTAGGCACATCATACATGCATACATCGTTCTTTCTGTCAACTTCACAGAAACCAATATCCAACTGAGCCTCAACTCGGCTCAAACGTAATAATTCCCATTAACGAAAATGATGCGACTATATCCGGTCACCTATTTACGTACTACATACCTTGGTAACTGCGTCCAGCAGCCCCATACGCATAGCGTAATTACGCTATGCGTATGGGGCTGTTGGTCGTAGTTAGTACCTTGGTTGAGGCTTTCCGTATTACCGTGCACTTTCATTGACTTATTCGCTATGCTTTACTGTAGGTATGATCGCACTTCTGACATGTTAGTACACATGTACCTCGATACAACTCTTTCGCATCAGTTTTCACCACTCAGCATTCTATGAGCATAATTCACACATATCATCATCGATTACTGTGAAATATTTTCAACGGAATTACAGTACAATTATCTACTCACAACGTTTGGCTCATCAAAAAGATTAATTCATCACCCCAACCTCACGGTCGTCTGTCCATTCCAAACGAGGAACTTCAGTAGTATGCACGTACGTATACCGCGCGACCTACGGCGTGGCGTGCGCATGCAATTTTAGCTTTGCCATTGACCAAGTGCTCAACGGTCCACGCGTGCACGCATAACACGTGTACTTGTACTCGTTTGCTTTCTCTCTATGATAACGTCATTGAAATGATATTCTTGATCCCGGTGCGAGAAGAAAAAACAAATGTTTAATTCAAGTAGTAATTTTTTGAGTACAGTATTACTGATGACACTGTTACTCTTTAACAACGTGTAGTTATATTTTCAAATAAAAATATACGATAATATCCAAAAATAGTGTGGCATTTTAAGCAAACACCATTCAACACCCACATGTCAGCTTTCGGGAAAGACTATGGAATGGTTCCAAATTCGAACCCTTAAGACTTGGCTCCCTTTAGGGTTCGGATTTGCACCCCTACATCCATCCCGAACCCTATAAGGTGCCACGTAGTTAGATTTGCTCGTAGGGTGAAAATAAGAACCCTAAAAGAACCCTAATTTCTCTGTGTGTATTGTCACCCAACCCAACCCAAATGTAATCTTTACAGTATACAATTCCGTGTCATCCTTATTATAGAGGGAACCAGACGAATAGGGTGATGGAATTAAGGCTTCCATCACAATCGACCATGAAATGATAGAAGTTATATGACGTTCCAAAGGTTTACACTTTTCACTGATTTGGTCTTTACCACACACAGAACACTGCTATAATCTCGCAGCTCTCATTTGTTTGTTTTTTTAACGAAAATATGATTCTGATTATTATGCTCTGTTGATAATGCAGAGGCTACAACCCATTCTCCCCCAAGTCAAGCAAGACTGTGTATTCATTGACAGGTTGATAATGATTTGATGAGGAACCTGTCCAGCTTATTCTCATTGATATTTCAAGTCGATTGTGTCAGTGACTTATATCAAATGACGATTTACAGAAAGGTCACATTATCATGTGATTGCGACTGATGTACTGTTTTATGAAATCATGTTGTTGTAATCATGCCTTAAAATTTATTGATAAGTAAAAACAAAAGACAATAATCTATGTCATGTTGATACATATACCAGATCCATGGTCCTATTCTGGACACATGGCAGGTAATGACACACGTACAAATACTTACAGTGAACAAATAACAATATAGTTATATTAACAACAGAAAGCATAGATTTTCATAAATATGTCTTGAAAATAATTTTACTTTATTTGTTAAAGTGAACTTGAATATGGTGTGAGATTGCACTTTATGGTAGAATTTGTTGTTTCCAATCCTATTCTAGAAAACAGATAAGACATGAAGTGTAAAGGATAGACACCTCATGATCTCGTTAGACGAGGCAAATACAACAAGAGAAAGAGAGAGGAAAAAAAAGTAATGACATGTATAATCCCTGAAACCGACAAAAATAATATATAAAGGAAAGACCCCCTGACTGATTATAACTTTATAAGCGTAATTGCTGATAGATTAATGGCGCCCTCTGTTGGTCAGAGGCCACTCGCGAATATCTGTGGACGTGTTGACATTAAAAGATGAAAGTCTTTGGATAAAAATACGAACTTAAAATCTAATGATGAAATCATGTATCAAATGAAAGTGACTGATCGATGAATATTTGAGTGTTATCATGCAGATGATGCCAAAATAATGACAGATTGAGAAGCAGCAAATTAGGATATTCGTCGAGAAGAAACTTTGGCCGTCTTAATGAAGTGACCGTGACATGCCAGTTCAGCACCCTTATACTGTATTTTAGTACTACGCTGTATTAGCGTGTTCAACAGACACGGAACCTGGAATAAAGCCATCTTTAAAAGGTCAGGTGACTATTGTTGGAGACATGACCATATATCTCCTGTTCTCCGCTCACTCCATTTGGCTACCGGTCCATTCCCGCATTACTTTCAAGATCCTACTTCTGACGTACAAAATCACACGTAATCTTGCACCCATCACGTATCTTCAAAACCTACTCTTCGCTCCTCCTCTTCTGCCAGACCCCTCCGTTCATCTTCCTCTCTCCAATTACTTCATGGCCCACGTACAAAACCCATTATGGTGACCGAGCCTTCTCTTCCATTGCCCCCACCTTTTGGAATAAACTCCCTCTTTATATTCAGAATGCCTCATCTATCTAATCATTTAAAATTCTTCTCAAAACCCATATGTTTAATCAGTTGTTGTTGTTTTTCCTGGAGGCGCACACAGTCAGTTATTAATTATTGTATCACTGTATCACATGTATTGTTTTTTCTTCTTCTTCTTTTGGTACTGTTATTTCGGTTTTGCATTGTCCTAATGCTATTGTGTTTTCTACTCTTCTTGTATAAATAGCACCAGTGCGCTTAGAAACACCAGTATGAAGCGCCATATAAATGCAATTATGATGAAGATAATAATAATAACAATAATAATAATAATAATAATAATACTAATAATGATGATTATTATTATAATAATTGTTATTATTATTATTGTCATTATTATTATCATTATTATTATTACTATCAATATTATTATTATTTATATTTTTTATTTGTTTATTTATCTATTTATTTATTTATTTATTCATTTATTCATTTATTTGGAACAATTTAGCGTCAAATGTCAATGTCGTTCCGGAAAGGTGACCATCTGTCACTTCCAACGCTTGCAACATTCAAACTTTGTTTCTTTTATCATGATTACGAAGATCATATTATATTTACTACTTCCTTCAAAGATGTTATTATTGTCATGAAGTTATAAAAACAGAGTCGACATGTTTGTAATACTGTGGGTAAACACATTGTGTAAAGGCATGAAAAAAATAAACCCTGCATGATTATGATGTTTAAATGCCACGAGTTGCAAAAAACAAACAAACCAAAAACCAATAAAAAACAACAATTACATGGGCCGAAATCGATGAGCAATGTGAGGAAAGATAACAAGTATTCCACATTGATGATACCTGATTGAATTGATTGAAAGGTATTTATTAAATAACATCTCTTGCAGCCAGGAGGCTGAATTGCGGACATTTTACAAGGATCATCATGAATACATTCAAATATACAAACATACATTAGAAATATCAACTATTGCACAACAAAATCAATCTTTACCATTAACAAAAAAAAATACAATTACAATTATTCACATCTCTGTTCTTATTTCCATAAATAATCTCTTTTGTTTAACAAATAACCTTACTAAAAAAATCAACTTTCTTTTCATCTACTCATCTTCTTTTCCTCCATCTTCTCTTTTCCCCCTCCTTATGAATATTACCATCCTTATCATCACTTTCCCTCCTTCAACTTCTTCTTATTCCCTGAAATTGCCCTTATCATAATCAGACATTATTATATTCCATTATAAAAATTAAAATATCATTTACTCTCTATCACAAAATATCAATCAATATACATTCATAAAAAATATACTGTTGCAATGTATTATGCAAAACACTGGTTTCGTATCAATGAAATCGTTCAAACTTCCAAATTTCATATTTCACATGACACAGAACAGAGAAACATAATATGGCAATTAAACTGATCTAAAAAGTCTGCTTAAGACTAAACAATTCTGGCAAATGAAAAAAAATACTTGTGACGGTATATCAACGACATAAGTTGAGAGACTTTACGGCCAATATAAAGCCTCTATTCTTATACCAGACCCATTAGCGATGGTTTTCAACAAGTTGCATGACGGCCCCAATTTTATTTTGCAGTTTTTGAGACGTTTGACAACTATATTGTAATACTCCACTATTTGTCCTTCCCATTAACGAAAGAAGATATACCAATCGGAAGTGCATGTAAAACAATTCTGGCGTAGTGCCTACATCGCATAAAGGGAGGTACGCAGTTCGTCACCTGCTAATCCAACATAAGATATACGCCCGTAATGATTGTGGGTTTTTTTAAACCTACTTAATCAAGATATTAGGGCATTTCACACGCACTTCTTGCGTTGTCATGGAATTAGCGATGATAGGTTTATGAATCTCGTAGACAGGATTTTAGCATGTAGGGAAACCTTTGCAGAAATAAAAGGAAACATTCTGATTAGTTTTAGGTGACATGAGTATATTACGTCTCACGATTTTGTAGCACATTAGGCCCTGTTTTTATTCGAAGTCATGATACTGAAATAAATCCACATAATCATTCAAAGTTAGCCGGTCATGGGGGAACTGAGAAGAATGAAATATGATTATATATAATTTTTCTCAATTTACTTCCCTCAAGCCGACGATCCCTCTCCGAGCCGAACCTGAATCGCCGCTGGTTGCTTTGGCAACTGGTTCGTACTGCCGAATAGCAAAGTTGTACAATAAATTGATTCAGGGTGATTTGGCGCTCCGCCCTTGCGAAGCCAACACCTACGCGCCTGGAGCGGGACTAACGTAGCAGACGATCATTCGAGTGCAGCTTGGCGGGTGGGTGTATGCTCTTGTGTTGTCGGCTCTTGTGTGACCTCATAATGTTATTGTGTGCGACGAGCTTTTCGTGTGGCGTCATCCATCACTTTCTATTGTTATTTTGCAGCCCTTCTTCCTTGGAGCTCAACTCCCGTATTTGAAATGCCGATCGGTCAACCGAATAGTAGCAGGCGGGTGTAACAATGCCGTGACTCAGTGCATAAGGGGAGGGAAAGCCGTCCAACAGGTCCTGACCACTTCTACATAACTTACAACTAATAAAGCTGTAACGAAGGACACGTTCGCTGCTTATACATTCCGTGAAAATATGCAGTGATTATTGTGTACATGATCTTCGTCTAAACATTCAGCTGTTCAATCGTTCGTCTACCCCGACGTCTGGTGGTTTGTCTCATGATAAGATGGCTTCTTTAGCTAACATTCAGGTCTTGCTGTCTTTGCTTGGAATTTACCTGCGATCAGCTTTGAGTCAAGGTAAGTACAACACACCGATCTCATAGATAAGTCTTAAGCAAGCAGCCCCAAACTGGCGTTCTTATACCATGTCCACCACATGTGATTCTCTTAGATTATCAAATTACTCCTTGGTTAGTATTATGTATGTAAATAGCTCATCTGGATTTGCGTGGAGTAGAGTTTAACGACAGATTCTGTTTGTGTATAAATGCTGCGGAGGGAGATATGAATTTCACCCCACATCACAAGTTATGTTTGCTTAACCTCGGCTAGTGCTTTTAGCCTTTTAGCACACCATTGTCGGAGAATGCAGTCTGTTCTGTGTAGGTCTGCAGACTGTGTACATCTATCATGATAGGATTCCTACTCTTTTTCCTGTCTTTAGTCCGGTATGGAAGTAGATCTAATCATCAATGAAGTAAGATAATCTGCATTGCCGCCATCAAAACCCAAGACTATAATAATAAATCTTGGTACGCCCTCACACTATTAACAACGTTTGTATCATTTTGCACATCCGAGGTCTGAATTATGTATGCAATACTTTCAGCTAAAACAACAACAACAACATGTATACAATCATTCTTTTCTAACATATGTGTGACTGTTTAACTTGGCTGTTTAGAAATAAGTAGGCCTACAACTGTTATCGTGATCACTCGTTAGAGTCACTGGCGACTTATTCATGTAAAAAAAATGGTGTCATGTTGTCTTGCGTGCATTATGTTTCAAGGTATGTTCCTCACCTCTTCAACGTGAGCAAGTGAAAGAGAGAAATACATCTAGGATTTTATCGTGGGTGATACGATAGAACATATTCTTGACACATTTCAATCAATCAGAATGGAAGACATTCTCGTTTTTTGTTGAGTAATTTCACTTTGTTGAGTAACTTCACTTTGTTGCGTGATTTCATCATGATTCGAGACCGGCTTCACAGACAGAGACTTTCCCGTACTCGCAAGACACCATGATTCACGTCTTACACGGATCATTGACTCTGATGAACGAAAAGGCTACACTTAACCAAAAATATTCCATTGTTGAAGAGATCAAGAATGGAAGACATAGGAACGGGTTCTCCCACCCCATCATTACCTACTTTGAAGGGCCTTTATACAAAGTTCCTCCAAAGAATTGTGTAAGATTAAATTTAAGCCAGTTGTAAAACTCAGCCTGAAGACGTGATGGCGTATAAGAAACGGGCAGTGACGGGCTTACGCAGCTCAGCAACGGGACCCGCCCAGCAAGACGGGGCCATGTGATATGCAAATGCCTTATCTACTTATGAATATTATGCTCGATTCTTCTAACGAAGCATTTTGATAACAGTCTTTGATACCCGTTTTCAATTCATTATTTAAGTACTCACTATATCCCTTCCAACAACACGTTTTTAATTGATCTTTATTGCATGGATCTTGTTGATTGACCCTATATCAACATGATCAAACTACAGGATGTTGGTATCGTAGTTCTGAATCGAATATGCAGTAGAGGTAAAGTGACGAGATGAAAACAAAAATTATTATTTTAGACATAACATCGAATGTCGTTGTAAGACTGTTGGAAATAATGTTAGAATTATCTAATGCTATCATCAAATTAAACCTGGACTACTGGGGAGACCAGTTGATTCGTCAGTTAACTAGTACCAAGCAATTTACGTACTCCTTATCTATCGGTAGAGGAGATTAAGCACACTTGTTTTCAAGTATCTTTGAAACCTTCATTCACTAATTAACTTCTTTAATATGAAATTATGACACGACGTACCTGGTTCATATCGTTTGTTGACTTTTGCTCTCGTCACGTGGGACAAAACACGAGGGGTCGACATCACTCGCCCGTTTTCTGGAGGATGTGTGTGACCAGGGAGGTGGAAGCTTCCACCTCCCTGGTGTAACGGACCATCACCTGGCGGCATTTCGACTTCCATCGTTACAACTATGGGATTTTATTGGGGATGTCCAAAGTAATGTTGAAGAAAAGATTGGCATAAGAGATTTGCTTATCTTATAGAGTACTTTGCAGCTGCAATAATACAATAAGATTGCTCAGTATCCGGAAGTGTCAGCAGAAAAACCGAACTGACTTTCAATGAATTCTGACTCGAGAATCGAATTGGTAGTCGGTATTGCTGTTTTTGTAGGATGTTTTACAATATTATAACCGCTTTTTTTCAGGGGCTCTAATGGTTAATATTTGGACCTCATCTTTCTGTGCTATGATATGAGCAATGAGTATAGATATGCTTAGGACACTCTCTTTTTGAAACTGTGATTATACAGTTTTCCTAATTACATTAATTCACTCTCTGTATTCAATTATCTAATCCATATAATCTTCCAGTTCATGTGGTAGACGTACATTTGAAATTAGCGAAGGTGGATTGCATTATCATTCCACTATATGATTCCCTCATGACGTCAATTGATTTTAGCGATTGTTATTTTTACTTCGCCTAGTCGGCCAGTAGTGCTCGTAGTCGCCAATTTGCTCTTATTGGGATCATGGCTGAAATAACAAGGTTATCTGATTGATTTCGTAAGATCAGTCAAGCAATGTGTCCAGAGGAATTATGCTCTCCTGACATACACGCATATAAACATCTCTCTGTCTCTCTCCCTCTATTCCTTCATTGTGATACATTTGAGCTATGAAACCGAGGAGACGGGGAGGGGGGGGGGGGGGGAGGAGCTGCATATATTCATTATATTTATTTCCCAAATCCTAAAAAATAAGATATTCTCCAATTTTATCAGTACACAATAAAACTAACAGAAGGAATTTTCCAAATATATTTTGTGTCTATACTTCAATACAAAATTGAATCATGCAATTAACATATTCAAAATTTATATCACAGAAAATGTAGATGTTCTGTAGTTATACAAAACATCCAAAACAAACATAATGTTATGTACTGGATTAGATATAATGGTTTGATGCTGACATTTTTACTGTGGGCTCTTCCCATCTTTGGTCGGTATTACAGGTGATAGGTGGTGATGATAGATAGTGAGATGCATTTGTATGCATATATGAATGGAGGCCGGGGGTTTCTGTTTGTTTGTAATTTTTTTCTGAGCTTTCGAAGCTAATGTTTTCTTCAGATTTATTCGCCTGCACAAACAGATGAAATGATAAGGAATAACATAATTGTTTGCACATGTGACAGAATTAAGGTGCGCAAAGTGCTATGATCAGCTATTTCAATGTGATGGACGGTGTATATACCATTACGTCCTAAACGGAAAGGTCCACACCACAATGGTGTTGCCGTGTTTACCTATATAGCCTCTATCGACATTAGCATTTTGTCAAATTTCTCCAGCACGCAGATCAAACCCAATAACTGGCTTATTATGACGCCACGGTGGAGCAGTTAGGTTACATCCACTTCTGTTTCATTAGGAGGTTATCTGAATTGAGATTATGGGTCCACGGCTGGCGGGGACAGTTATGTGTTGTGCAAACTCTTTTGAATTATCCTTCGGCCCAGCATTGGATATCATAATACATTTTTGAGGATACTGGAACATTCGCATTGGTTAAATTTTGAGTCTTCTTATCATGAGGCCTTTACTAAAGCAAACAAAAGCACTGAGGCTGATTGCTAATAATAATAACTACTCAGATGAAGCCAAGAAAAGATTCTTCTATCATTCATCAGTCATTGCATATCTATCTTATTTCTTCCATGCTACCATGCCCAAATGTTATCTAGCACATTTCATGGCTGTCACATGACTCGTTGCTGAACAGTTTTTACTCCCGTGCAGCTATGATAATAGGGCAGTTTCCCCTTCTTCATGTCCTATGGGCGTGGTCAAAACAGTTTACCTCCATTGGTTCCTGCAAGTGCCCACCCAGTCTTGTCAAAGAGGTACCAGTGCCACTTTGGTCCTACTCACCTGCTCAGGAGAAGGCAATGCCCCTTTCTGGTGCAAATGTTAGGGGCACTGTTCCGATTCATATCTAATTTCATTAGAAAGCGGACTCTTCTAGATCAAAACCCCTTATTATTATTATTGTTGTTGTTGTTATTATCATTATTAGTGTATTTATTACAATTATTATTATTATTATTGTTATTATTATTATTATTATTATTATTATTATTGTTATTATTATCATCATTATTATTATTAGTAGTAGTAGTAGTAGAAGTAGTAGTATTAATTCTGATCTTTTGTCAGGGTAGCCCATTCACCAATAAGTAGCGGTCTTCCATGGAGCCCTGAATGATATTGATGAACATATACATTAAATAGCAAAACGTATACAGAAGATAACATACTATGTACATTGCAAAGTAACATATATAGAATACAGTGTATATTGACTATGCCATAGGTTCATCAGAATGCCAATGTATTAAAACGCTAAGTGGCTCACACATGTTCATAGGAACGGGACAATAGTTAAAACCACTCTGGTGCATGACGACTAGCATATTTAAACTGTTTTGAATACCACTTACTGCAGATTTCTCCATATGGGGTCAGTGCTTATAATGTTATGTTATGATACGTATACATCTACGGGTCAGTGTGTTTATAAACGAAGTTCTCCAGGTCATTCGCGCTTCAACAATAGAAATATCGTTTGATATTGACTGCAACGCTTATTCAATTCTTGATAGTCAATATACCTATGGACTATAATATACTCCTCAAATGCCGTACTTTCTCAAATCCTCAGTTTGCATCCACGAGTCAGTCAAATACTTTCTTTGTAGCCCTCCTTCCACCCTTTCTTATCCAAATAGTGCTCCTTTCTGCTTGTCCTAAATGTTAACACCCATCATTCTCTTTTCTTTATCAGATTTATTCACAGAATTATTTCGCCCTTGTTTAGACCAGATAAATATTTTCAGTGCTTAGAGTATAATGATACTACCTTAACATTCGTCTACTGTACGGGTCAGCCTGTTTATAAACGAAGTACTCCAGGTCATTCCCCCTTCAACAACAGAAATATCGTTTAATATTGACCACAACAGTTATTCAATTATTGAAAGTCAATATACCCATGGGCTATATACCCTTCAAACGCCCTACTCTCCCAATTCCTCAGTTTGCATCCACGTGTCAGTCCATATACATTCTTTCTAGTTCGCTCTCTCTCCCTCTTTTTGTAAATCCAAATATTGTACTCCTTTCAGCTTGTCCTGGATGTAAACACCTATTATTCTCTTTTCTTTATTCACAGAATTATTTCGCCTTTGTTTTAGACAACATATTTTCAATGCAATCAATCCTGTGACACTTGTCAGTCACACACGACTGATCTTTTTTCATAGTGCAAAACACTGGTGCAAAACACTGACATACAAGCTCAAGTACAACAATAGCAACAACAAAGTCACCAGAGCTGTAATAACAGCATCTATTTTAATGAGTTCTTCTTGCAATTTGTTTTTTTTTTATTTGCCAGTAATGAATATCTATTATTTATGTTAGCATCCGATCTAGATAAAAATCGGCAATTGACTTGCAGTCATATCTTTAAGACGTAGAAAAGTGATTGTGATTAATTACTCCAAAATGTCCTTGGTACTTTCTCTGTTTCAGGTCAAATATAACAATGTAGGCCTATTTCAAAGGGTAATTTGTTTCTCAATCGATTCAGTGGCAACCTGTTACTATAGTATGTCGCCAATGCTACGCCGTGCGCAACGACGAGTTGATTCGCTCGCGGCGGGTACTCGAGCTGACCGTCATGTAATTAGTATATATTGCTTGAGATTCTAAGACGGCACCAGAAACTTAACATCCATTAAATTTTATGAGGAGACAGCACTCGATTAGCTCTATGACTTCACTTGAGGTTATAGTTTAATCAGATATTCTGCCGCAAGCATGATAATGCTTATTCAACGCAAATCCATTTATTTTATCAACCATGATTAAGGAGAATAAGTTCACTTATAGAGAATATCAGCCAAACATAAACTACCCACAAACATAACCCTAACCCTACATGTAATCCTCACATCGATCTAAACCTAAAACCCTGTCATAGCCCTAACCCTAACCCTTAGTCAGGGAGAAAATAAGACAGGCAGGATCAAATGTCGTGTCACCTCTTTTCCTTGACGTAACTCTTTAACATATCCGTATACTCGATACAGTTCTCAGAACAACGACCGGTAATCTCTGTGCATGTGTAGCTAGCTAAACGTATAAACATAATTGTTATAAAGGTCCACACCTGCCTCCCCTCAGCATGCGTGGTTGCAATGAACATCTCTGTTTCTGCATATGATTCGGATGAGTAAATTCGTATGCACCCAATTATCACACACCTCGTTTTTGCTGTGCTATTATGTATCTGTGCTTGATTGCCCTATTAGCCCTTAAATCGTGTTGCTGAATACTCATTTCATGAACCCTTTTATGTAGCTGTGGTGTTATTGAATAGTAGATTGGACGCGATTACAACTTGGTATGCAGCTATTAACAATGACTTTATGGTAGGCTACAGGTGGTGGGAGAAATATGTATTGAAATTGATTATTACCATCGGTGCGTGGAGCTCTATGTCGACAGTGAATAGATCTCATTCTTATCAAATACAAAGCCATTCATTAGGGATGATACGACTGCCGAGGTGGTATAAACAACGGGCATGCAGGTAAAGAAAGGTGAAACGCTAATATCACCTCTAGTTTTGTGAAGAGTTATAATTGATTATACACTTGATTTCTATTGTAAGTATATTGCAGCCTGTGTGTCAAGGAAATTTAAAATCGATTATATCTTTTGATAAAACGGGGCCCGGGTGTTCTGGAAAGGGTTAGCAAAAGGCAAATTAACATGACACGAGGGATCTTCTGTTCTAGCCTTCATTTACAGGGATAACTTAAAACATTATATTTGTTTCGGTTGTTGTTGTTGTCGTCGTTTTTCGTTTTTTAACAGTGTCACCTGTGATGCTTCAATAGATGTTGCATGATATCTGCTAAAAATTGATCGTAAAAATTCAAATTTACCGTAATGCCCTCTACGACGAAAATTCGAACGTGACGCCAGACTTCCATTGTAGCCTCTGCTTAAATCTACAAGCAGATATCGTCAGATGGAGTATATACATACTGACTGCGACTGACATTCTCGAAAATAATGATCTATCTTCAATGCGCAACGTCATGTTGGCTTAGATTTTTATGTCAGCATGGAATGTATACATCTCCTCCTCTCTCCCTTTCTCTTCCATAAGTGACTGATTCAAATTGTAACTTCATATTTTGTTATTGAATGCAAAGTCGCAAATGAGCAGCATTTGGATGTCATTTGAAAATGACCACGTCAGTAAAAACGACAACGACAACATAGCTACAAATATTTTTATGAGCGCACTTTCAGGCTACTTTTCATACAAGGTGACTGCAGCAGGTTGCGTTTCTTTTTAGGCTTTTACTGTTTATTTCATTGTGTCTGCTGTAGCATAGTAACCAATTCATTATACCCTGTTCTCCCATCCAGTTTAGTGAGGAACTGACAGTTGCTGTGAATGAACTGCCATAATTATGTGCTGAACATAGTTCTTCCAGCGTAATTAACGTTCATCTACAGACACAGCGTACATTGTATCTATACAAGAATATAATCATTCAAGTAAATTTTTGAATGTTTCAAGGTAATCATACCTGATTGTATATAATATCTTTCTCTCTCTTTCTGTCTCCGTCATGATTACACACACAATGTGTGTGTGTGTGTGTGTGTGTGTGTGTGTGTGTGTGTGTGTGTGTGTGTGTAAAGACAACAATATTATTGATATTTTGAGTTGCTCGCATGATTACTGAGTTTACGCCTAAGAATTGTTTATTACAATAAACATTGATAAAAGTGTTCAATACAATAGATGTGTCCCAATAATACAAGTTTATAGATTGTCGAAAGCGTTACTGACTCGAGAGACCTGTAGCTGTTTGGCGATCAGACCGATAATAGTGGGTAGCGTGGATAAAGGAAAAAGCGAATTGCGGATGTGGTTTTGAGTCGAACTATGTCTTTGATAATAGGATTCTTGTGTCGATTGTTTTCGGGCTGTCAATTTGTTTGTATGTTTTCTGAGAGATGCAGTAAATCGGTCAGAAAAGGCCTATATCAACCTTGTTTCGTGTGTTGAGATATCCTTGAAACGAATACGAGCATGCAGAAGATGAAACAATCGGTGTTGCTTGCACATTTATGAAATATAGGTGTTACTTCTAATTGCTGTTCTATGTCATGGCTGTATACTGTGCGATGAATAGTAACGATACTAGTATGCATTATACGCCGCATTCCTTTCTGGAATGCGGAAGAGTAGGTCGGAATGGAAATGAACAATGACTCTTCCCCTTTCAAATATTGAAATCTTCACTTCAACTTCAAAATCACTCGAAAAAGAGCACAGCGTAATGCACTTTTATGCCGAATGTCGGAATTAAAAACAAATGCTCAGATATCAATAGGGCGACAATCAAACTGATGACAGAAATATCTTCATCAAGAAAAGAAATTGATATCACTTTTATGTATTTCAGCACTATAATTCCAAGAACAGTGTACATTTGAACAAATGAAACGAATATAAAAATGAACAAAGAAATCGTGCTTTTCTGCGCACATGGGATGAATGAAATGCTATTTTATTTTCAATTTCAGTCATCACGTACAATATGCATTCACACACACACACACGCACACGCACACACACAACATACACACACAGACACACGCACACACACACACACACACATACACACACACACACAAACAAACATTCGTTTTTCTTCAATCAATGCCCAATTTGAATTGTAGAACTTTGGAATGGCAATTGATAGCAAACTTCCTTGTTGTGATTAAATTCCAAGCTTCGTCGAAAGAACAAAATTCGTATGGGGGGGGGGGGGGGCCTTGGGGATGGATGGGAGAAAGAGGGGGGGGGGCAGAGGAACTCCACTCTGTCGATTTTGGCTTCAAACAAATATCTTTCTTTTCTAGAAGGCAATGAATATCAGTCACAAAATGTGCTGAAGCACTGTAATTCAGCAGGAATCTTGATATATGAAACTTGTGTTGTTCTTGCCACCCTATAGAAATCTTATCACCAAACAGTCAATGTAACACTTACATCCGGGAATGTTGATCCCGGATGGATTTGGTACACGCCATCATTTGTTCATTTCCTAATATTTGCACAAATACTAAAGTATTCGATTCGTCGTAACACGACTGAAGGAAAGGATAACGATGATGTTTGACAAAAAATAAAGTCAAGTTCTTATCAACTGCCTGTTCATAGCTTGAAATAATCAACGTCACAAATGAGGATACATTTTCCGGCATGTTCCCGCATCAAAGTTTCAATTACAAACAATTCATAAAGGGAGGGTGTGGGGGAATATAAATGCGAATACGTACTGATAAGAAGGCCAGTATGTGATATTGGTCCCGACGGCGACAGGTTGCATATCTGTTTCCCCCTGGCTTATTTTTTTTTCTCCTCTGCTGTTTAAGGGCATGGTACAGTTTGGGTTTAGATGGGATGCAGGTTTTAACCTTTTGTGAGATGCCTAATTAGAATCCTCTTATGGGAAATATTAAAGAGCAGACAATTCTAAGATTAATACAAAGCTAATTTGGTGAAAATCGGTTTTGAAATGGCTGAGATATCCAAAATCAAAAACTCCTAAAAAGATGGGGCCAACCTTTTATTAGAACCACTTTGTTAGACTTTTTTTTATTGTCTCGGCCATTTCAAAACCGATTTTCATCAAATAAACTTTGACTTCCTCATAATATGATTGTATGTTCTTTTATTATTATATGTGGTTTCTAATTATCTACAAATAAATCTGAATTCTCATCTCAACCAGAACGATAGCATCCCTTTAATCTGAAGGAGATACGTCGTGCTAGATTGGTTCCGTCACCTGGATCAGTACGTGATGCAGAGAAACCAAAACGCAGACTCGTGTGAAGCCGCAAGGCTGCCAGTCCTTCAGTGAATAAAACCACGCCTGTAGATATTCATTATAATCTATTTTTGGCCCGTAATAATAATTCCTTTTTTAAACTTTCGCAAGGGGTTTCGAAGTTGCAATTTATTTTGATGAATTTATTACCATAATGATTGGTCTGACTTTCTTGTGCCACTGTATATAGTGAAGGTTACATACGTATAAAATGTGCATGGTTTACCAAGTGCTTGAAAAACAGTAACTGTCAATATTGGTCCTGAACATGCAAACCTCATTCGAAACAGATACTTAATATGATAGATATGACGCTGGCAGCTAAAATTGTAATTCTGATTTCAGGGAAATAGTTGTTTGATAATATATCTACTTATTGTACATCCCGAAAGATCATGACAAGAATAGGACACAAATAATGTGAACCATGTGAAAATACATAAAGATTTTAATTGGCGTTCATACTGACGTTGTAATTTGTGGTTGTGCATTTTCAAATACTAAATCATTGCGAGAAAACTGAAGTTTCAAGAAAATGCTACAAAAGTATATTTGTCAGTCTACCTGTCCGGAAGCAAAGGGAAGCCCAATAGCAAATCAGTGGAAGAGGGAAACATGTTTCCACATATCAACTCAACTCGACATTGTCATCCCCATAAAGCCAGTTGATTCAGGCTCGGTAAAGTTTCGTATACGTTAAAGGGATGATATAGTTTTGATTGAGATGAAGCTTCCTGTTTCTGATTTTTTTTTGTGAGATAATTAGAAACCACTTATGAAATATGAAAGAGCATATAGTTGTAAGAGAAATTCAAAGTTTACTCGATTAAAAAAAAAAACAGCAAGGTAGATCTTGATAAAAAGTGGGACCCACTTTTTATTAAGACCACGTTGTTTCACTTTGGTTTTGGATATCTCAGCCATTTCGTAACCGATTTTCATCAAATAGACTTTGAATTCCTCTTAGAATTATGTTCTCTTTTATCATAAATGGTTTCTAATTATATCGCAAAATGTTAAAACCTGAATACACAAACCATACTGTCCCTTTGAGGTAGTTAGACAGTTCCGCGGGTAAGGTAGTTAGACTGTTCCGCGATTAAGGCAATTTTTATCGATTTCCCAAATATCTGCATGGTTCATCTTATAAAAATCGTTTGTCAATCTTCGTCACAATGCTTCATGAGAACATGAGGTGTCCATGTCAACATTCATTCCTTTCATTCATTTGTTTCCATATGCAAATGATATAAAACATTTGCAAAATAAGATAATCCATTTGTAAATATACAAATAGGTGAAGTGTCAGGAACCACTGATGCAAATGCAAACAATGATACAAAAGTATGGTACATATGCATGGGGCAAATACATGTAGGTTACATGATGGGGGCAAATTATTAAACCAGATTTGCAGTGTCGTTTTGAGGTGATGTGGCAACCAAAATATGTCACTGTAAAAAAGGAGAAACATCAGAATGAGAGATAAACTGATAGTTAGATAGCTATAGAAAGAGAGATAGACAGATAGATGAATAGATGAAAAGATAGCTACAATAGTTAGATAGCTAGATGCTGATAGATATGTAGGTAGATAGATAGATAGATAGATAGATAGATAGATAGGTAGGTAGATGGATGGATGGATAGACATATAGACGGGTAGATATATAGATAGATGGTCTGATAATTATGATAGATAGACAGATAGATAGATAGGTACATAGATAGGTTGATAGATAGATAGACTGATAGCTAGATAGTCAGATAGATAGATAAATGAACAGATAGCCTATGTAGATAGTTAGGTTAGAAAGACAGATAGATAGAGAGGGAAAAAAAGAAAGAGGGAGATGGAGAGAGTGAAGGTTGGGCCTACAATAACAAATAAGTCTACATTGCTATGCATCATTATCTTCTATACTGATCGTACAAAAATTGTAGTTGTCGGAGGAGGCAAGTATACTAGGCCCTATAGATCCGCCATGGTGTGTTGTGATAGTTGGCTGTCGAAGGACGCACTTATTGATGTGGTGGATTTTTTTTTTTTTTTTTTTAACTGAGATGTAACTCATCACATTCGTATGCATCTGTTTTTAGATAAGCGGGTCTCAGAGGAAGGGTTTTTCGTTATTGATTAAGTGTATATTTATTGTGTGCGTGTGTGTGTTTGTGTGTGCGGGTGTATATAGTTGAATGTTTTAGCACAATTATATTGAAAGGCGCAATGGAATTGAACTAGAGGCTTTGTTATGCTCTATCGATTTTCATCGTACATGGAGACCAAACTCATGTTTCTGCCATACGACACAAAGATTGTGTTCCGCTCCCGTGCATGCGTATATGGAGGTGTTTTCAAATTCATCCCTGCATGTGTTTTGATTCTTCTGTATGCTGGTGACCGGCAGGGCGCGTCCCTCATAGTTCCACTACACTAATTAGGCCCTACCTCATCAAAACACATTATCACAATGATGGACATCCGTTATAATAATCTAGCAATGTCAAAATTTCCTCGAAGTTGACACACGCCGTTTAAACTGAGTTTCACTGGAAAGAGGGGAGCAGATTAGATGTGTCATTGCTATTAATCTAATGAATCCAAGAAGCCTTTAAGCGGGAGACTCATTCACATTTCGTTTCTCCTACTTCTTCTTATCCTTTTTTCCTTTTTCATTTTCGTTTTTTCATTCTTCTCCTTTCTTCTTCTTTCTCTTTGTATTTTCTCGCGCTTTGTAACTAGTATTATACTATATACTATACTATACTATACTGTACTATACTATACTATACTATACTATGCTATACTAAACCATACTATATCAAGTATTTAGTATAACTGCAACAGCAATGAGCAAGTGATAGATTACAGGTATAGTTTATACAATACAGTATGTCCCCAAAAAATTACAACGGGGCCCTCCGCAATGATATCTTTAAAAATAGTGAATCAATCTAACTACAAATTCAGGGTATGAAACTATAACTCATTGCCCACATCTTACAGAAAACCCCATTCGATTTGCTTCAGTGGTCAAAGAGAAATATGGAATTTTGTAGAGGATGTCAGGAATCTCTTCTGTCCAAATTCTGTCTATTATTCACACACAAGAGCATTGAATTGCTAAAATTGGAAGGAGCAGACTCGACATGCTTTACAACAATCCACATTTCTCTGTAACCGCTTAACCAAATTGAATGGGGTTTTCTGCAAAATAGAGCTAAGATGTTATATTTTAAGACCCTGAAGACGGCACTTAGACAGGTTGATCATAGTAGGTGTTATCAATTCGAAAATCTGGTTGTAATTTTTGGGGCGACTTACTGCAGTATGTCCCCCCAAAAAAATTACAATCAAATTTTCGCATTGATAATGCCCAATATGATTCTTTTTTTTAAATGCTACTTCAGGGTCTTAAAACATAACATTTTAGCTCTATTTTGCAGAAATCCCCATTCAATTTGGTTAAGCGGTCACGGAGAAATGTGGATTGTTGTAAAGCATGTCATGAATCGGATTCTTCCGAGTTTAGCATTTCGATGATCTTGTGTGTGAATAATAGACAGAACTTGGACAGAAGAGATTCCCGACATCCTCTACAGAATTTGGTATTTCTCTTTGACCACTGAAGCAAATCGAGTGGGTTTTTTGTAAGATGTGGGCAATGAGTTATAGTTTCATACCCTGAATTTGTATTTAGATTGATTCACTATTTTTAAAGATATCATTGCGGAGGGCCCCGTTGTAATTTTTTTTGGGACATACTGTATAGTTTCTTGTAAAGAGTGATGAAGCAAAGATATACAACAATCACCTGACAATATGAATACCATGGTACTTTCAGAATCAAGGTATAACTCAAATGGTAATACAGTATTGGAAAAAAAAATTGGTGGGGTAAAAATGATAACTGTCAAGAATAATACAGAATCCAAAGAGATTACTACAAAGGCCGTTTGATCTTTATTACTCTGCTTCAGTGATGGGGTTTGTATCTAGTCGAGCTGAAACACTCCCATTTTTTATGTATCTTATTTGTAATACAATATTGCGGAATCACCGTCTTTTTATAGTAAGATGGGGGTATACATTGGGGACAGAGTGAATGATATTATGTTAACGGCATCCTACATTACACTAATTGGACGTCAATCTAATTATCATGTCCGAGAATATTTCTCGGTTGAGTGTTCCGTACCAAACAAACCCGATTCTTTCATCATTCTATCACATTCCTTGCAGCAGTGTGGGTAAACACTGACTGCAATGGTGACCTTGCAAAGACAGAACATAGCGGTAGTGGAGGGTGTCGGCTGGCACTCCTGCACTAGATAAACACTCCCTACATTTCATCCGGAAGTATGTGATGCTTCTGCGATGTCAACAATAATGACAAAATGTCTTATGATATGATGCACTGTCTAATTTCCATAGCAGTGTACGCAAACCTTTCAAAGCGGTCAGATACAGACACGTTGGAAGGAGTAGCGTGCAGTGGCGGATCCAGAGGGGGGGCGCAACCGGCGCACGCCCCCCTTTATTTTTCGTAAAAAACAATAGAAATAAAAAGAAAAACAATGAAATGAAACCCGGAAGTAGCACCAGAAATATTAGTCACGCCCCCCCCCCCCCTTTACAGAATTCCTGGATCCGCCTCTGAGCGTGGACTTGAAGTCGTTGAATTCGGCTGTTCTAACAAGAGACAGATCCCTAGTGGCCACCTCAAATAAAGGCCAAATCGGACCTAGATTTAGATTTCACGAAGCGCTTCTGGCATACAAGACATGGCAATGCTGGGTAGTGCGCAAGCTGTCGATTCAGCTCAAGTTGACACCTGATATTATTGCAAAAGTATTGGGCACGATGTCAGTGACAATCTAAACTAATGGTCCCCTCCCTCTTTTTTTTTTTTTTTTTTTTTTGTGTGGCAAGTCTGGCAAACGCCGGATACTGCTATGTCATGTCTTGGAAATGAAATCATGCATTTCCATTGAGAAGCACTCAAACCGCAATTACCTGCGCATTCATGCAAAACATGATTGTAATCCTGAAAAACATAACTAAAATGTCCACGCCTTTTCGTAACGATAACGTTTTATGGTAATGATAGTTTGGTGCGTCGCTTGATGCGGGTAAAGCTAATCACGATAATGAAATTGAATTGAAGGGACTGTTTGAAATAAAATGAGTTTATGCCTAAATATAATTTTAAAAGATGCAAGAGCAAAGGCATCGGATATGCACGATAATTTATGTAACATGTTCCAAAGCACAAGAGTGACGGTATATAAACACGCGCCACACAATAATTACTCGAGCATTCACGTAAAAGAACATGTAATCCTTTTTATTGATGCAGCGCCTGATGCGGAGAAAACCAATCATTATAATGAAATTGAATTATATAGGGACTGATTCAAAAATATGAGTTTAAAGAGAAGTTTAAAAGCGGCAAGAGTAGAGGTATCGGATATTTAGACGTCATTCAATTTTCTCAGTCTAATTTGGGACTTGTCTCTAACCATAATCTTATATAAGATTCATTTCCAATCTAAGGGATATAGAGAGTATGTAACTTGTTTCAAAACACAAGTGTAACGCTAGAGAAGGCTCGATCACTATGTTATTTCTCCAGGGTGAGGGATCGTGATGTAGTTACAGGTGAACTTAAGCTGATGGAGACTGCAGAAGATGGCGATAAACGGAGGGCTATAATAGAAGACGTTGCATATAACTCTGTAAATCTTGTTGACGTTTTACAATAAATTTGTTCGAAGTTGTCTTCACACCAGTTGTCCTTATAAGAGACTCTTGCATGAAAATCTGAGAGTACAGTAGTTTATTTACTCACTGATGGATTTCAAGCCGATTCACACTGATGATGTCAAGATGCAGTAGGAGGTGACGCCAAAGTTAAATTCTTGAATTATATCATTTTTTACAAAGCCATATCTCTACTTACACGTATGAACATCACCACCAAAACATTTAGTTTCGGCTCATCGTTGTTATTAGTATGATACTATGCACAATGTATACATCGTTCCTAGCAATTAATTAATAATTGACAGAAATTTTGTCCTTGAGAATACTGTTGTTATGAACAACTAAACCGACTTCTCCAATGTTATTTTATTACCGCTTTCAGTTAAACACATCTTATAGAGCCAATATCTATCTATCTATCTATCTATCTATCTATCCAGCTGAAGCTAGCTGTCGATGATATATATATATATATATATATATATATATATATATATATATATATACATATAACTTTCTGATATACATACACACAAACAGTATATAATATACCATTATAGATTGTTTTTCGTGTAATTGTATAAGGAAATTGTTAAATACTTTGTCAGTAGATTACTAATATTGTACTGTAATTTGTGGGATCATTCAAATACAGCTACCATTCAATTTTTCCTTTTATTTACCGAGAAAGAGGGAAAGGAAAGAAAGATTGAACAGTATGTGTGTGTGTGTGGGGAGGGGGGGGGGATTCTCCGATATCAGCCTCTTATAGTGAATACTGCGTAGGGCGTCTGAGATGGTGTAGGAAGTGTGCATGCATTCGTCTTTCATGCCGTCACATCTCACATCAGGTTACCTTTAACACAGATAGCAGGCTGGCAAACACGGATTTATTTGCATTTTTACGCCACGATGGGTCTTTGAATGCGATCGGGAGTTGATTAGAATTTCACCCCCGCGGTGAAGGAGATGTCTCCCGTCGCTGTTGCGCACGTGTTGACAACCATCGAATTATCACCTCCCTACATATCTCATAATAATATAAAGAGTTTAATCGCCAAAACAGGTTAAGCGTCATTTTTAACAATTCAAAGTAAGTCCATTTGCAGCATCAAATAGAGCAAAATAAAACCTTTTCATTGATACGTTAATTGTTACATAACAAGGAGGGTCCTTTAGGTTATGATAAAAAAGCATATCTCATATTTTTTCATTATTTTCTTTGTTATTTTAGCAGCTTTATTCGCAAATGTATCAAATTGACAATGACGGTCGTATCTCGTTTCTGAAATCAAACTTTGCACACATACACACACACACATATACATATATATATATATATATATATATATATATATATATATATAATATGTAATTATACAGACATACATTATTATGGACTTAAGGGTAATATCATTTTAGTTTTGATCCACAACGACGTATATTCAGAACGAAACTGTCATTATACATTGTATTTCTCATCGCAAGAAATGTTTCTAGGGTTTTCAGCACACATGACCCCGCGTGTATTTCCCGTTGAAAACCTTTAGATCAATAAAATGTAGAAATGGTGATATTGCCCGCCGTAACTTATAATAAAGTCACAATAATGTAATTCATTTCATGCGTCGGGGGTTCTGCAATACAAAACTTGACATTTGTATACCTATCTTACGAAGATAACAGGCGCCTGCGCTTGATGGCGGGGAAGGTGTATTTGAAGGACGACGAAATAAGGCTACCGAGAATGCTGCGGCCGCCTATTTCGAGATAGCATGTTGTTTAACTCCAGAATGACGCCTCGCTGTCACAGGTTACCATGGCAACCAAGAGGCAAATTCTTACCCAGGAGACTGACGATTAACTCCTACTCTGAAAACCTGCGTCCTCTTTTGTGCGTGCAGATTGCTTCGTGGCAAATTTGAGTCCCTCTGTCGACATGAGGCGCGCTGTGTATAGTGAAATAAAGCAATGCACCAATATAGAATATTGCAGAAGAATCATGCATGCAGGAATCCTATTTGATTTGACAGATATCGAGATAGTTCATAAAGAATCAAATCCGAAGCATTTAAGGTCACCAGGACACGAATCAAAGCTTCCATTGCCGCCGGATTATTCGTGTCGAAAAAGGAAGGTCTCTCCTTAGACACTCTCCAGAGTGTAATGAACGGGTTGTGAAAAAGGTCAGGGATTTTCTGCAGCGTGCCTTGGAATCTGTAGCAGACCCTTATCCCTTTCTTGTTTAAAGTCTATGTACAAAAATCCCCTACAAAACAAGGCAAAAACAACCCAGAATAAAATGTTGCCAGCTGCTGTCGAAACAGTGAAAAATAGATTGCAATAGCATGTCGTGTGTACGCATTTGATATAATTATTACAACCGTCAATGAGATTGGATGTTGCATAATAGAATGTACGTATGGATGTTGGTGTGTATGCATGCATGCATGCATGCATGCACATCTGTTTGTTTGTGTGTTTGTTTTCACGTCTGTATGTATGTGACATATACAGTATGTATGTCTGTATATATGTGAATGCATGTATGTATGCATGCACAGTATGTATAGCATGTACAATGGTATGTGAATGATGGGTATGCATTCCTGCTTTTGCGATATAATATATCCCCATGTCTGTTTGTCTGTACGTGTATTAACTTTGTGAGATCAGGAAAGAGATCGTGCTCGACCGGGCAGAGGGCTATCCAGCTTTATCATTGTGTCACAGTGCTTGCTGTGCATATTTGAATGCACCACTTTTATGTTGATCTGACGTGTTCTGACAGAGTAGAAACGAATGGTCAAGTTGTGTAAGATCAAACATGTATGGCGTCACATCGTTCTGCTTTTATCATATAATGAGGGTATACAATTGGCATAGTCAGTGTAATCATTATATATCATTGTGAAAATCCTATGTTACCGTTGTCTATATATAAAAAATAACAACCCTCATCAATATCTCTACCTCTGTCATGTCTGTTGATAGAATTGTGTATGACGCAAATGAAAATATTGACCAAGCATATGATAACTTTCTTTATCTTTTGAATAATTGCCTAGATGCATGCATTCCCTTAAGGAAATGTCGTACACAGGATTACAAACGAATCCCCAAGCAACCATGGGTTTCCAAAACACTCTTACGCTCAATAAATCGCAAGAGTACTTTATATGTTAATTTTATCAAAAACCGTGACGAAACCTCTCGAATGAAATATATTTCGTACAAAAATATTCTTACCAATACACTCAGATTAGCTAAAAAACAATATTTTGCGGACCAATTGAGTCAATTCAAATGTGATATCAAGCACACTTGGAAAGTAATAAATACCGTTTTGAATAGAGGGAAGGCTGTAAATCCCATTTCTAAAGTTCAAGTTGATAATACTATTATTGAGGACAAGTCTGAAATTGCCGAGATTTTTAACTCATACTTTTCAAAGATAGGTTCAAACTTAGCACAAACTATTACTCCAAGTGATAAATCATTTTACGAATTTCTTTCCTCACCAAACGACCACTCAATTTTTTTCAAACCAATTGACAGGCAAGAATTAATCAAAATTGTACTTCAGCTCAAAGCAAACAAAGCCCCTGGCTATGATGACATTGGCAATGTCCTTATCAAACACATTATACATTGTATAGCAGATCCTTTATTGTTTTTATATAACCTTTCATTACAATCTGGTCAAGTACCATCTAAAATGAAACTCGCAAAGGTGACTCCAATATTTAAGAAAGGAGACAAATTATGTATCAGCAACTATCGCCCAATATCTTTGTTAACTTCGTTATCAAAAATCTTAGAGAAAATTGTTCATTCAAGGACAACTACCTTCCTTGAATCTCACAACATCATATCTGACTCCCAATTTGGCTTTAGAGAAAAACATAACACAACTCATGCCATTCTAAGTTTAATAAATACCATATCAGCTTCAATCGAAAAATCCTGTCATACTATCGGTTTGTTCTTAGATTTTTCTAAAGCATTCGATACTATAAATCACGACATTCTGTTATACAAACTTGCGCACTATGGTATTAGAGGAAAGGCTCTGGAATGGTTCGAAAGTTATCTTTCTGGAAGAAAGCAATTTGTTACCATTGATGGATATAATTCGTCTACGGTACCAATCACGTGTGGAGTTCCCCAAGGAAGCCTTCTTGGTCCACTGCTATTCTCTATTTATGTAAATGATATTCGATGTTCTTCGAGTGTTCTCTCTTTTATCCTTTTTGCTGATGATTCAAACGTATTCTATACTCACAGTGATCCTAATAAGTTAGTAGAAGTTTTAAATGTAGAACTTGCACATGTAACAAATTGGATAAAAGCAAATAAATTATCTTTAAATAAACAAAAAACCAATTACATGTTATTCAGTAACTCTGTTAAACAACTTCCTGACCAAGTGATATTTGATAATTCTGTTATTAAAGAAGTCAAGACTACAAAATTTCTCGGTATTACAATTGACAATAAGCTAACTTGGAATTGTCATATTGATAATATTTGTAAGATAGTTTCAAGAAATATTGGTATCATTAATCATGTTAAACGGATTCTCCCCAAGTCAGTGCTTCTTATGTTATATTCAACTCTTATTCTTCCTTACCTTAATTATGGCGTCATGGCATGGGGAAATGCAATACAAACTAAAATGGACAGGGTGCTCCTCTTGCAGAAAAGAGCGATGCGTTTGATATGCAATACCGCTTATAGATCACACACTGATGTTTTGTTTAAAGAAAACCGTATTCTTAAGATTACTGATTTATATCGTCTTCAGCTGGGTTGTTTTATGTACAATGTAGAAATTAACGCTACTCCTGCTGTATTTAAGGAAATGTTTCGAAAAAATAATGTTATACATAATTACTCAACAAGGTATGCGAATGATTATCATCTTCCTAAAAATAGAACCAGTTTTGCTAACAGAAATTTTATGTTTACTGGTCCTAAGCTTTGGAATTCTTTTGATCGTTCACTAAAACAAGCTCAGAGCTTGAATAGCTTTAAGTATAAGCTTAAAAATGTGTTTCTTGATAAGTATTAATAAACAGTTTTATGGTAATTAAACGTATGTATATTCAAATCAATGTTTTCTAGAAGTACTTCATTAAGTATACTCGGAAGGTCATCTTCTGTTTCATTCATTATTCTAATGGTACACTGTATATAATGTACACTGTAAACACTTTTTACATAAACTTATGCTTTGTAACATATACATGACTTGTTTGTATATCCATAGTACGGTTCATGTGCCCTTGTAAATAGTGTATATAATTATGGTGTTTTTGTTATATTTCACTCAGCCTTATCTTTGATATCATTTTGTCTATAATCTGTAGGGGGACTACATTTAACAAGCAGTGCTTCTAAGTAGTCCCCTCCACATTTGTATATGGTGTTATTCTATCTCAGAATATCACTATATCTTGTATATACATGTAACATACTGTGTATAGTTTTGATATAATGTCCACTATGTGTTATACCCTGTATATTCTATCATATAATGTCCACCATGTGGAATATGAATAAATTTCATTTCATTTCATTTCATAGAAATTCTTCATGATATTGATTGATTGGTCACCATGTCTTAGTTTAATGAAAACAACCATAGGCGATCCGAGTCTTGTGTCTCCTTGATGAAGCGAAGAAGTGGCCCGTGGTAGAGATATTAATTCGTGAATCTTTGCTTCGTAAACGGACTTTAACTCCTCCTGACTGAAGTATTGTATATTATAGCTATTGTGGAACATAGAATGGAGAATTAGAACCTATAGAATGTGCCAACTATGGCTTCATGATTACCCAGGTTACGTGCAGGCCTAGTGATCGATATGGAAACACTTTTCGAGTGAATCATTATGTGAAGTGGTTTTGCGAGAGAAGATATTACTTGAAAAAAAAAACCCACCGAAACTATTAATTAGGCTTTAGATATACATGTAAGCATCAGGTTGTAGCAACATGGTGCGGAACGGCACAAGAGTACACTCGTCATCAGACATTATGAAGTCCCAGCAAACTTATTATGAGTTTGCGTGGGAGACTGTAAGGACTGTTCCCATTACAAGAACCCCATTTTGCTCTGTACCTGTTCTTGGAGTGTCCTCAATAATGGATCATAGGTCATTTTTAACACAGCTTGTTCTCCATTGACCCTAACAGAAAGTACAATATGTTTGTTTTGTTTTCATTTTCCATCTGACAAGATGGGTGTATTATGTTTTAATTATAGCTGGTCTTCCGTGGAGTCCAGTTGTATGTAATTGGGAATTAAGGCCCACTTTACAGGATTCATGCGCTCTGCTCATTTCGATGAATGAATGAAGTGGGATTATTTACATTCGTATTTCGTTTGTAATCAGGTGATAATATTTAGATTTTAGCGAAATGATGACATTGAAATAAAGCTAATATCGATACATCTCTTTTTCTCCCCATTTACGCAGAGTATACGTATCTTGGGTGTTTCTATGACGACTTTCAGCGAGATGTACTCCCGGATCTCATCTTCTGCGACCGGAGTCGTCACCCGTACAACACGTGCCAGAATGTGTGTAACCCCGTGCTGGGGAGCAACTACTGCCAGTCGGGGTCAATGACCATAGAACTGTGTCGAGACATGTGTCTGGATCAGAACCTGAGGTACTTTGGCCTGCAGGCGGGCACGCAGTGCCTCTGCGGAGGCGACTTCGCCCAGTACGACCGGCTGGGCCAGCCGACGGACATGGTGACCGAAGCCTGCAGCACGCCGTGTGTAGGCAACAGCAGCACATTCTGTGGGGGCGAGTTCCAGATGAGCGTCTATGAATTCATGGGTAACTCAAACACCTGAAAATTCATTCTGAATGGTAGACCAAGAAAGAAAGAGAAGTTCTTTTTGAGTCATTACCAAATTTCATCCGTTGCTCATCATGGCTGTTGATACATATACAAGTTGTTTCCTTTTCAAACACAAATTGCCTCATACATCATATTGATCGTTTTTTTCCACCAGTGTAAGGAGTGTGATTTAAATGTTTACCCGCGTCATATAAACGATTAGCGCAGTTTAAGATCCCAAACATATTTATTATCTTTTTCTTTGTTTTTCCGAGTTCATAAAAAGATATATAGTACTCATATACAATAGAACGATAAACATTCATGTCTACTGCAATGGAAAGAACGAAATGGTTTGCAATACATCAATATTCATCATACACATGCAGTGAACTCTGATGACGAAAGAATAACTAACTATTCTTTAGATTATCCAGTGTCTTTAACCATAATTATCACTAAGATGATGAATCAAGGATGTTTAGCGACTAAAATCATGATCCTGACTTCTTTGACAGCTCCACAATCCCACTGCTACAACCCCGGCTACGTCCTCAACGGCGGCGAGTCTCAGGCTGGCGACCTCTACGACGTCAACGACACGATCGAATTCGCGTCGCTGTGTCCGTCGCCCAGCATCAAGAACGGCGCCGCCAGTATCACGTGCACGACGTCGGGGATCTGGACCGACTCGCCGCCCGTCTGCACGGTGCGGTGCTCGACGCCCACCGCCCCGGCGCACGCCAACTTCAGCTCGGGCCAGACGCTGAATGCAGCGTATTCTGTGGATGACACCGTCCTCTTCGACTGCGATCTCGATCCGACTAAAACCAACCAAATTCTCACGTGCGATTTTTTCGGCAACTGGATTACGGATGTTGAATGCCCAGGTAATTTTGCAAGATTCATGTTGTTAGAGGTCCAATCTAATAACTCTTCCTTGCACTAAAAAATTAATCATATTCTAGATATCAATTACGAATTGTGATGAGTCGGATACTTTCTACAAACGTGCAGTGATATGATATTGATGGGCTTATATAGCCTTGCATATATTCTGTCCGAGGGCTTGAAGCCTATAAAAGCATGGCATCACAACTTACCCCCACAACTAATGGTTTGCACATAGACCTTACTTAAGACACTGCTGTCACATATCAGGGGATTCTACCTGTCATGGTGTCACAATCATGTTTATCAACCATGTTATACTGTACTCCTTTAACATCTCGGTAGACTTCACAAGAATTCAAAACATTTTCTTCACAAAAACAAGACATAACAAAACTAAAAAACGCCCACAAACAACACCAAACTTGAACATGCGACAAGGCTCCTCGACTAGAGAAAGCAATAATTGGAATGAAGATCAAAAGGAATCAAAGAAAGTGCTGTCAACTGCTTTTCCCTTTGGAATGATTAGAGCGAGTTTAACCAATCCATGCTGAATTCTGAAATCCCCATAGACTTAATACACAGGCCACCAGGTTCCCGTATGGAATGGGTTAAGACATTCTGGTGTGGCGTAAAATGTTCTCGTTCCACAGTAGAGTGATAAGAGTGATATGATACTTTTTTTTCCATTGTGGTGGTGCATTAAAATCTAACTATGCATCGTGCTACGATTGTTTTATCAAGTAAATGATATCATTAGCTCAAAACAACAAGGCACTTTCCAATACTTCATTACCGGTAAAAACGTCTATAGTGCGATCAAGTTTCGCACCTCATATCCCATTTTTTTTTTCCACGACGTACAACTGTATTCGTCCTTTCAATGGGGTTAACAAATAATTGCATTGCAGTTATATGGCTTATATATACTCTAACACATCGTCGAGTTTGATGGTATATTGTTGCATGAACTAACCAGCATGTTTCTCGTGCTCATCTCGCCTGATGTAACCTTAACACACTAACCAGCTCCACCATCCACGCAATCAATAACCACAACCACCTCTATGACAACCACGACGGAGCCGACGACGACATCGGAGACTACGACAGCGTCCTCGACGACATCCTTTCTTCCGACGACCTCTACTACAAAAGCTGCTAACACGGAGTTGTCGTCAACAACCGAATCGCAGTCGAGCGACAGTGCGACAATGACGTCATCGACAGAAACTTCTCTCAACCCGACAACAGCTTTTTCCTCAAAATATGGGACGTCGCCAGGTATACTAACAAGTGTAACAAGTAATTCTAATTTAAGCAGTCAAGGGGGGGGGGGGGGCATTTCATGAAGGAACTTGTCGGATAAAATGTCCGACAAGTCAATTATATCCGACAAGTTCAGAGAAATCAGCCAATCAGACTAAAGAATTTCTCAAAACTTGTCGGATATAATTGACTTGTCAGATATTTTATCCGACAAGTTCCTTCATGAAACACCCCCCAGGTCTGGAGGAGTTTTTGCCACAGGAATTGTCATCTTGGCACTGCAAAATTGGCACCCATGAATTTATCTTATATAGGAGGAAGGTTAGACGAAACGGTTTAAATTCTTTAATGCGCTCAAAATCAAAAGCAATGTTTGAGAACGATCTAAGAGAATCAGTTGTCGATATATTATCAGAGGTTAGGAGGCTTTGAAAAATTGTGCCACCGAAATAAATACACGCACATGAACGACATAGAGGGCCAAATTAGAAGAGAATATTTCAATCTATCTTAGAAAGCTACGGTGAAAATCTATGGCACAAATCTTCAGAAATGTACCTTGTATAGGACTTGATTTGTTGATGCGCAGTTCGCAAGTGTATCATCTACTTCAACACTGGTTGATCAACCTGTTTGTTCTTTTTTTCTTGGCGTGTATATCCTAATCAAATTAGAAATGACAACCTAATGCCAACACTTAGCTTTGGTATAATAAACAATAACTGAACAATCGCCAAAGAGTATTCGATATGACAGTGCCGATGTCAGGAATTGACCTGCGTCTTAGCTGCTAACATTCAATCCCTGCAAATCAAGTCTTTTGAATATAGAAAGTCTTCCTCCCGCCGAAACCTCCTAGAAACCAGAAAGTACACTAACATGGGAAAACAAAGATCGACTGGGATCAGGGTCGATTATTAATTTGGTTTAATCCCTTTAAACCTTTCTAACATTAGATCCTCTATATGATTAGTTCTATACGCTTCTTTACATTAGCTTGATTTATATCTTTGAAAGGCTTATGTAAGATTAAGAGGTTAACCTTACTAACTAAATAACTAAACCTAACTATATCTCCATTTGTACGATATTCTAACAGGATTTCATTGAAGTACATTGTACAAACACATCCTAACATCTTTTGGTATATTTTCAAAAGAAGTGTCATTAATTTTTCTTCCTTTAAACAATCTAGCTCTGACTGTATTATATCAATATTTCTATAACTTCTTTGCCGGAACTATAATCACTCCATTCATATCCAGTAAGTGATATTATATTTTGTTTTCGTTCATTTTCGTTTTCCAAATTAATCTCTTGATTCAAGCGGAACACGTGTAGAGTGCAGCAATTATCTTGATGAACGCCCATGTGAGACAGAAGGCTTCGGAGCTTGATATTATTCATCTCACAATGATGAAAGAAAGGGGATTACTAAAAAAAAAGAAATAAGAAATATCAAATTGCGGGGAAAGGACAAAATTACATGAAAATGACCAAGAAATTTACTCAGAATACACTGAAAACGGTGAGAGGGGGCAGGGAAGAATAAACAGAGACGAGGAGAGCAGAAAAAAATTACATGACCTCCGTGTAGTTCACTCCTCCATCCCCATTCTCCACCCCCCCCCCCCCACAAACAAAAAAAAATGTTCCGATGATACAAAAACATCCATCGCACGCAAACTCAGTTTCCTTATTGTGATCAATGAATAACCAATTTATCGTCGAGTCTATGTGCGATTTTAAACTAGCATGTGCATGATGACACACCACTATATCGAGTCTATTTCTGAACTCATCAGCATAATGTTTGGGTCGCCTCAAGATGCATTGTTTGGACCACAAAAGGGGCACGCACTTTTATAATACCCGAGCCAGTCTCAAACTGCACCCGCTGATATGAATGCTACTTGCTAGTTCATGCGTCTGCAACTGCACTGTATGAAAGCTCGTATTCATGACTGATCCATCAAGATAATCAATTCTCGGCGCATATAGTGTCCTATACTCGTCGCGCTCTTGGGGTCATCGAGCAAGAACACTTTTGTTACACAGTATTTGAGTACGCGGGGCATCATAACGAACATTTCGCAGCTTGTTGGACATGATATATTATTGCTGTAGCTGGAGTAATGGTTGATTGAGTGTAATTAGTATAATTCCATTTGTCAGCACGCGAGGTGAGACGCATGAATTATCCAATGTTTATTAAAACTTTCCCCTTTTAACCTTTTCTGTGCCATGGACTTTAAAAAGTGTATACTATTATAGAATGAAGGTTTTCTATGCTAATCGGAACTCCAAGCATGCAAAGTGTTAATAGTGAATCGTAATGGATAACGCTAAAAGCCGGCTCCAGTTCTTAACGCACCAAACTGTCGGTGTATAGTTAATTGCTTCATCACTAAATGTGAGCAAGAGTTCACATTTCGCACCACTTTTAACACCAGCCCGGTAATTATAATGAGAGTGATAATGATTATCGGTTGCGTACCTCTTTCCCTACACAAGGGCCCAAACGGGCAAAAAAAAAAAAAGAAGAAGAAGAAGGATAGCATAGCATGCCACTATGCGCAGTAAACAGGATAAATGTTGTTCTCCTATGACATTACAGCTCCACAGATAGGCCTATATGGATATGATTGCAAAATATCGCATTGCGGCCAATATACGGCCCGACAGAGGTCACTAATCTGTTCTGTTGGTTGGAAATGCATAGTATGCATAACGATAGTAATAATGATAAGGCGGTGATAATGGGGGGAAAAATGCATTAAGTCATCAAAAGCTGCCGGTGATGAACGAAGCGACACGATCCAGCCGTGAAATGTCAAATAATGAAGTTAGACTGCACCTTCCACCAAAGTAGAGACTTTTACGTTGTAAAATCTTCGTTTGTGTGTGTATGCTTTTGTGTGTATGTGCGTGTGTAATTCGTGTGTGTGTTTTTTGTTATTGTTGTTGTTGTTGTTTTTTTTTTTAGTGTGTGCATGTGTAAATGTGTTTGTGTCTGGTTATGTTTGTGCGTTCGAAAATAAATGTACATGCTCTTCTGAGGGAGGGAACTGCGAATATCGCTTCCGAATTCACACTATTGTGCGACACGCCTCAATATTCACGCGTAAATACGCCGCTTCTGATTTTCACGGCAGTTTCCATGGCAACGAAATTGAACCTGCTCTTTTGCTCGTTCCTCACTGCTCCTTTTTCCCTACCGTTGGACCGCCATGCTTTTGTGATTGTCATCAACATCACAAGGTATTCACGAGGCTGAAATATTACCCTTTCGTCTGGAAGCGATGAATGTGATTTTATGCCTTTACATGAGATTACAGATGGCGCACAAAATACAATTCGACGTATATATAAATATTTTTCTCTATCTTCTTTTTTGTGTGTATTGCATCAGTATGTGAAGTGCAATAAAATCAAATGATTTGGCAGGTGAATGGATGCGATATGCTGACAGAAATATAGCGAAGGAAAAGTAGTATCGATGGATATATAGATAAACAGATCTATGATAAAAAAGATATAGGCAGATACGGCAGTGTACAGAGAGGACGTGGTTAAGTCTTGTTTTTCCTGTGTCTTTTCATCTTCATTTATTTTCATCGATGTTTCTGTGTATTCTTCTATCACTTTACTCTCTTCGTGTTCTTGACTTTTTATCTGTATTTCTTGAAGTAACCTTTTCAAATCATTTACTTGAAAGAGAGAAGGAACATGATATTGCAATGTGGTAAACTGTTTGATGTACCGGAATCACGTGATATTTCAGACAGGCCTCCCACTACCGTAGGTCCCAGTACTACATCCGGGTCATCGATGGCCCCTTCAAGCTTACAATCTACTACTTCCTCCGGGTCAACTGACCTGACGACAGGTAACCAATCTGCAATGATTTACAAGCAAAAGGTGTTCAGCTTTGACGCTTGCTTGGCTTCAAGTTCTGCTTACAACTACACACATCACTGCCGAAGAGCCGATGAGACTGGTCGCCCTCAACTTTATCTATCTATCTATCTATCTATCTATCTATCTATCTATCTATCTATCTATCTATCTGTCTATCTGTCTGTCTGTCTGTCTGTCTGTCTGTCTGTCTGTCTGTCTGTCTTTCTATCTATCTCTCTCATCTATCCCTACCCGCCCCCTCTCTCTCTCTCTCTCTCTCTCTCTCTCTCTGTCTCTTCCTGCATGCTGCCTGCAAATCGTTTTTTTTTTCAGTGAATTATGTCACTTTTTAGCTTGGCGCTTTTGCAAGGTTTTCTTTACTTGCTTGTAATAAATCGTTTTCATCGCTGCACTTCTTTTTTTAAACCTAAGTTTTATAGGAAGCAATCTGTATCATCTGTTCATTTAGTCATTTTGCTCAACAGAATTTCTCCAGTTTCTTTCATTTCATTTCATTCATTTCTTGCTCCTTTCGTGATAATCTCTTCTTTAGCTTTACGCTCCTTAATTTGAATAAGCTTTACCAGGCTTTGCTGGTTTCTTCTTCCCTGTTATTCAAGCAAAACGATTTTGAAAATTATGTTTAATTAATTATATTTTTGAAAATTTCAAACGTGTATGCCATTTTTTTTTTTGCTTCTTTATTTGAACAAAATGTAAGTCAAAGTAGCACTTGGCGAAATGTGCCAGGCACGCGGGAATCTATCACTACAGTAACGCTTCTGTATAAGGCTTTGCAAATGTTGCTGTTTCAGCTTTCATATGCCTTGAAAAAATACAGCTCTTTAAAGGTGGACACGTGCTCGCTACGTATATGCTGGTGTATTCTATTCATGTCGCAAAAATATGGTAAATCTAGTGTGAAAAGTAGTACGAGTATCTGAGCGGTATGCATGACTTGCTTTTGCTCGAAACTGACAACAGATGGCATAACCTCAGTAGTTACAGTCTGCCATCACTAATGTATCGAATCGCTTTTACTTCAACAATACTAGAATATGATTCAATAAACAAATTAAAAAATGACGAAATGCAAAGCAAACTTCAATTGCTACAGCTTAACAGCTGGCGTATTCGACTTGAAAATAACTCGTTCTTGTGTGAAATCCAGTGGAAAATGGAGAATATATGCATGGGGAAGTCCTAGTACATTGAAGAATTTCAGCTTATTCCAGCTTTATCGTTGGGCGCTGCCTCTATACAATAATTGCTTCTGCATGTGTATAGCACATATCGCGCCGCCGATGATTTGCCGCCTTTTGTACAGCTGTGTGTTTTAATAGTGTCGAGTAACATTAGGCACAATGTGTTGTACCACAGAGCTACAAAGTAGCTCAATGGTTGTACCTACCACTCATTCTAATGTTTCGACGACAATGGTGGTAAGTAACGATGCTAATACATGAATACGTCGGTAAAACCATAGACACAGGTAGTGCTCTCAAATTCAAAACCAAAACCAAAACCAAAACCAAAAAAGAGAGAAAAACCCAAACCAAAAGCACAACAACAACAACAACAACAACAACAACAGCAACAACAGCAGCAACAACAACAACGACGACGACAACAACAACAACAAAGAAACAAAAAAAAAATCATATGATTATTCTATGCTGCATGATGAAGCATGCATTGTACGATGCTATGTGTGACGCAAGGCGTGATAACACAGGTGATATCAACTTATCATATCTTTCATTGTATCTTTAAATGAAAAAACACAATATTTTTCATAGTTTTTTTCTCAGCTCAGTTCATCCTCCAAGGTTGCATAAATGAATAACGATCATGTTTTCAATAGTTGGATTCAGAAAATAGCTATATTCTCAGCAGTGGGAGAAAAGGACTGAGAGGGATGCAGAGGAGGGAGGGGAGAGAGGAAAGGGGGATGGTAATTCTAAAAACATAACAACCCGCAAATATAGGAAAGTAGGAGAGAAACGAAAGAAATAGTGTGATATGTCACGTGGGGCTGAATGGTTTCGAAACCTCTAGCATCAATTGCTAATTCTGCTTAAGGTGTGAGTGTGTATGTGTGCGATCGGAGAGATGAATGTGTTCAGCCATGCAGATATGAGTGTCATTGTTGACTTGACGAATTACCAATAGTTGACAAAGATTGAAATCGTCAATTCAATTTAACTTCAATGTACTTCGGACATAAATATATATATATATATATATATATAATTTAGCATCAGTCAAAATACATGAAGATAATCATAAAACAGAACCTACTTTACTATATCCACATAACCGTATTTTAATCAAACAATTTGTTCCGAGAAATGATGGAATTTTGTTTCTTTTCTTGTTTTTGAATAATGTTCGGGAGGCTGAAATTAGGTCGCAAAACGGAGGTGATTTCATTTTCCATAATCGCCAGGAGTTGTGTGGCACATTCCATTTCGCGTCTGTACAACGCTAATGTTTTACCGCCCTCAATGTTGCTTTCGCAGGGAGTCTGACCACCGCATCGGGGACTACAACCAACGCTACTGACACGGCGATATCTAGCCAAGCAACTGCCACGCAGTCCGGAGCGACGACGCCAACGTCGTCACCAGCGCCGACGTCTTCGTCGTCGCCGACAGTGGCCGGTTCGTCTACGTTGACTTTTGCCTCGACCACGAGCGACGCACGTACACCCGAGGCCTCAACGAGGCCCCAGAGGACTACGAGGGAGACTGATATGACGACGAGAAGCCAAGGGCCAAACGATTTGGGTAAAGAAATAATAACTACTATAAGATATCCGGAGAGAGACCGCAAAAAAAAAAAATGATAACGTGGTTTGAATTACGTGTTATTTTCATCGTATGTGTACAGAGTATTAGGAAGCTGCAGAATTAAAGTACTCTTCACTGTACGACACACATACCCAAGCAGAAACATGAGAATTTAAATGAGATGTGTTTATCAAAGTGAACGAGAGTGGACAATTTCTTCTCTGGTTAATGTATCAATACAAGTCATCTGGAGACATTTCACTTGATAATATTTTAGACATGGAGCTAGCTCCGTGCTTTAGATCTGAAGTGCCAAGAGATTGTAGGTCGTTGTTGTGCGGTAAGAAATTGTGCTAAAAAGATGAATAATGATGATGTCAAGAGTTTTATCAGTAATCCTGTAGATATTGCAACTCAATCAGAAAATCAGCCATGCAATTGTATCAAGATATAAGTAGGCTATATACTGACCTACAATGAGATCTGCCTTGCAGCTACTACTGTAGGTTTGATCCCTCCCCATATCTGAAACAGATCACGTTTATGTTTTAGCAGCATAGATATTCTCACGTGTGGTTGCTCTAATTTACTGGCTGTCCCCAATATCTAGGTTTGCTACCGATCATTGTTGGAGCAGCCGCGGCAGTTCTCGTGGTCATTCTAGTGGTCATCGTCATTTCCGTCTGCTGTTCAAGGTAAGCCATCTCTCTTTTATACTTCTCCATAGCAGGAATGGCAAGTTTACCAGTCTGCAAAATGAAAATGTTCTGGTCCGGTCATTTACGTTGGAAAACGCCGCGTAACTGGACGGTACTGCCTTCTACGCATCCTTCCCCGGGATGTTTACCCTTTTACTCTGTTCTTTTTGAATAGATTAATTTGCTAGCTCTTCGAATAATTGATACTCCTCTGATTTAGTATAACACAATTTGATAATTTACTAGCGTAAACTGAATTTAAGCAAAAAGTAACTTTTTCGTTTACACAGTAACTCTTACACGGCAGATTGGCTCCTATACGAATCAATGGGTACAACACATGTATGTATAGCTGTCGTTGCAGTGAAGAAGGGAAGTAAGCTATTTCTGAACTTGCCTTTGCTCATGCGTCTATCATATTTAGATTTGACGTATTTCTGCTTTATCTTCTTAAGTTTCTGAGATGAAAACGGATATTTGAGTCAAAAGTAGCAGTTGTTTTGTTTGTCTGCATGTATTATGATCTAACGATCACTTCGACTAGTGAAAGGGGTTTCTAACTCAGCGGCGAATGTTTGCGAAATGTCAGAATGTGGCGAATCTTGTATGTTTCGTCAGAGTTCGTAAAATGGTGGCATTCATAAGTTCGTAAACAGTCGTAATCGAACA
This sequence comes from Diadema antillarum, assembly GCF_040938485.1. NCBI lineage: Eukaryota > Metazoa > Echinodermata > Echinoidea > Diadematoida > Diadematidae > Diadema > Diadema antillarum. Next base: position 193,576 of record NW_027272617.1, on the reverse strand, counting down.
GTTTTCATTGTCACAAACAGTTTTCATTGCCGCAAACAGTTTCTCTTGTCGCAAAGAAGTTTTGTTTAAAAATTTCTTTGCCACTCTTTCATGTCTTTGTGACAAGAAACACAGTTTGCGACAATGAAACTGTTTGCAAATTTGATTGACGAAACCTGAAATTCACTACATTCGCAAACATTCGCCGCCAGGTAAGATACCTCCGTTTTAACACTTATAGTGTTGAAAACCTCCCACTTTCAGGAGGCCTTTGATAGCGCTAGTATGCGCAAATGCGCCGAAACAATGCACAAACCTAAAAACCATCAATTCATTGGATCCTAAAATTTGCCCTATGGGGTTGATAATCAGTCAAAACTGCGTGTGTGATGTATCGTGAATGTTTGACGCAGTTTGTTACTGTTTACAACCTAAAGCAAATCAAGATCTCGTGTGAGACCGGCTTAAGCAGTGTAAGTAAGTCATGTCTGTGGGGGAGGAAGTTAGAATTGCATGTGGAGTATGTAGTCAAAAGATGGTCTAGATTTTGTGCCATATGGTTTACTTGACTAGCCTTTCGATGAAGAGACAAACATACGCAAAAGACACATAAAGACACACTTATACAGTATTAGCTATAATCACGTGCATATCACATTTTACGCACACAAAAAGTCACATAAATAGATGCACACACAAAGTTTGAAAGATACAGTTACTGAGAGTTATTGATAATTGCATTTTCATCATCTCCCAAACATGTTCAAATTTATAAAATCATGCACAAACTTAGATATGGAGATCCACGAGAACGTAAGACGTTGAAGCTTTGGCCATTCTTTTTCTTTTGTTATCGTTGATTTGTATGTAGGAGTAGCCGCTGAATGTTTAAAACAATTGATGTAACCAAATGAACATATAACACATAGCTAAAATGTTTCCACACTTACATTATAACAATATCACTTTAGATGTGTCAGTGCAACTGTAGATTTATCTTGGGCAGGGAATGTGGCTGAAGTTTCTGTTTTTGTTTTGTTTTGTGTTGACCTATTATTGTAGGGCATAGTCAATTAGGCGGGCAAAAGTTGGAATTAAGCGATATGCGTATAGTGACTGTGTGGGATGCTCTCGTTATGTTTTCACCTGCGTACCCCCCGGCAATGTGTTTGATAGATTTGCTTATGATTGAATCACTTGTTGACACATAGTTGGGATGCATTTTTGTGTACAGTATACTTGGGAGTATCGCCTTTAAGGTAATCTTGTGTGGGTTTGTATTGGAAGCAAAATAATGTGCATGGATTTTACCTTATTGATTGTATAGTTCTTGTCGGTTTTTTTCTTTTCATGTCTAAAGTATTCAAATGACAAACTTTTTCGTGGTCCGAGCAGAGAGTAAAAAGATATCTTATGATAATGAAAATGAAATAAGCGCATTCAAGTTTGCTTCTACTACTTCATTAGACTTGGATACTTTTACATACTGTATTGGAACCCCTGGTACTATAACGTCAGCTGATGTACTTTTTCCATTCTCAATCTATTATCCTCATCTTTCCCCGCCAACAGAAAGGGAAAGCCGGCGAGGGAGCAAAAGTAATGGTCGAAATAAACCTTGAACGTAAACACCCATCCATCCCACTTTTGGTTTTTCTACCTTTCCTTAAAGACCTTGCTCTGGCGCATAATGTCGATACGTGTTATTTGTCGTGCTATGTGATGTTGCCACTCGTGGTATTCTGGTTGTATTCTTTTTATTCTGGTTGCTTTATAGACATTAGTTACACTTGTGGCCATGTCCCCAGTGTTTTACAGAGATGACGTTTACGTAGAACGTTCATAGATGTATTGTGTTATAGTCTCTTTGTTGTCCACATGGATGATATATCCATAGTTTTACCATCTTACGAAATGATATGTCACTTGTGTTGATGTATCTTCTGATATCATTTTTTTTTTCAATGTCTTGTGCATGCATGGTATTACTCTTGCGCAGTGTTCGTTGCCTTCGTGCAAGTCGTCAGTCAGTATTTGTTGTATGATAGACTGATTACTCTCGGCTCTTCACGTCACATGTGCGTAAAACTGTCAAAAAGTAATGACGTCAGAAAGAAAGTTCCGTGCACACTTACTAGTCTTGTTGTCTCGCATATTTTCCTAAAAATACACAAAACAACAACAACGAACAGTGTTAGTACATCTGTAGTTGTCTCTTCTCTGTCAAGCAGTGTGAGGGTACGTTACACATAATGCATGCGCCAGTTTAGATATATACGACGTCACTACGCAGTCCATCCACGATCACCAAAAGCTGCGATTTTCTTACAGTCCCTTACGTCAGAGTTTGCATGATTGAAATTACAATTACTTTTGAATCCTTGCATAATAATATATTGATATTTTTGAAATGCATGCCTTATATTACAAAAAGGATACAGAAGAAATAAAGGAATAGGAATCTTGTTACCAAGAAAGTCTGCTTTTTGACGTCATGCTATTAGGATTTTCATGGTTTTTTTTCTTTACATCTGTGCAATTTATGATTCAATCCTTTTCGTCATGTGATGTAATTCAGTGCGCTTCATAGTGAAATTGTCGGCTTTGTGCATGACGATGTCGGTGCTGTAGCCACTATCCTGACTGTTCACTCAGACAGCATGTCTGTATAAATCGGAGTCTTATTTCACAAGCTTATAAAGCAATGTTGCCTTACAATGAGTGTAGTTACCACAACACCAGCCAGTCAACAACCCATGTGCTCTTGTCACGTTTGTACGTGTCAGGTGCGTTGCTATGGCAACTACAATCATCGAAAACCGTAGCATTAGCGAAATACGTCCTTACGGTGGTTTTAATTTGTTAAATGAAGCCTTTTTGGTGTTTATTTGTGCTTGACAAAACGTGAAATAAGTATTGATCGATTGGCTTAGATAGTGCACGCGCAAACTACAGCCGCACTGTATAGTAGTAAGTGTGAAGTCTGGCGAAATAATAACACTATTCTCGATAAATCGATATCTAAATTCACTGTTCCAAGATATAGTTATTCTGTATATTTCTGCAGTAGAGTCTGATATGATAATGCCTGTAGTGTCCAATATTACTCATATGTAGACCGACGAAATTAGATACTTTTTCTTTTCTGTGACAAAGACCATAGACACAAAGAGTTAAAACTAGGTGAACATTATAATGATCAATTATCATAAATGTACTATTTTGTAGAGAGTGCAGATGTTGTAATAATGGGTGTAGATAGTATAAAGTGAAACACTAATTTTATTCCGGCACCGAAGCCGGTATGAGAATATCAACTACTCGTACACCTTCTTCCCTTCTGTTATTATACTCGGCCGAATGGAACCATGAATTTGAAGATTTTATTATCATTATCATTATCATTATCATTAGTTTGGTATGGTGACAATTGACCGAGAATGGTCAACAATGATGCCTTTTTAACAATATTATGTAACAAGAAATCCAAATCAGATTATCTTTCTCCATTTCTTCTTTAAACATATCTGTGATAAAGATGAATCCAAGTTATATTTCATTTTTAAATAAACGTCATGTTTGTGCGAGAAACGTGTAACATAATAATTTACATTGCACGGAAGTCAGTTATCTGTATTTATCTGTATTCTTCTGTTTAGACAACGCAAGCGACAAACTAAGAAGATACCCTTTGACCCAGCCCTTGGAACCAGCTTTGGAAACCCCGCATTTGAAGACGATGAACAGGAAGAATCGCGGAGAGGCTTCGTACAAGAAAACGATTACGGCGACCTCCCCCGACAAACGTACGACATTGGGGCGTCCGATTATGCCACCGTGGACGAAGTTTCCAGTAGGGCGCCACCGGATGGCAAGGACTCACCAGGTACGGCTCCGATCGCCGAAGGAGGCATAGACAAAAATCGCAACGGAAGCGTGACAAGTTTCAAGCCAGATGCATCGTCAGGTAGTTACAGGCCGGGGACTTTGCCAACTCAAAACTCTTCGAGAGACACTAGTGATTTATATGCTGTCCCAAACAAACATAGGTCGCAAACACCGATGGACGGGCCCGATGAATATTTCAAAAATCCTGCAAATCAAATCGCTACGCCCCTTTGAAACATTCCAGAACTGAAATCAATGTAATTATTTCAACACAGAGACGAGCAAAACATCAAGTTGCTCAGGTGCTAAAATTTCAGTAGTATGATGCGATGCAGGACATTATGATTTGTGAGTTGCCTTCTTCTACTGTTCAGTCTGTTCAGACTAGAGCTTTTTAAAATGACGTATAGAAGTATTTTAAGAGAGGACTTTTATGCTGTTTATATCACCTTGCTCTAGCCTAGCATGTTCGAACATTCACACATAGGTTTTTAAAAGTAAGTCAGTACACGAATTCATAAGCATAAGCATAAGCATATACCTCCTTAGCACTCTATCAAAATCTTGGCAATAACTAACAGTTTACCTTGATTCGCTCGGAGAGAATAACCTAATTGTTATTTTTTAAGGTTAAATCATTAATCAGTAAAGCTAAAAGGTTGGTACTATACAGGGTTCACAATGAGCTTGAAACTTTCTTGGCGGTTCTATGGTAATTACCCCCTGGACAATTACCCCAGACCCTTCCCCTGGTCCTAACCCTAACCCTAATCCTAATCATAATCCTGAACCTAATCCTCACCCTAACCCAAACTCTAACCCTAAACCTGACCTAACCCTAATCCTAACTCAAACCTTATCTATCAATGACCTGTATTTAGCCGGGGTAATTGTCCTTGGGGAGTAATTGCCCTGATACGTTCTTGGCGTCCTTGAAGTAAGACTTGAGAACATTTTAATGAGTAAATCAAGATCTTATCTTCACGAAATTGCCACAATATCCAGCAGTTTAGGCAACAAGGTAACAACTTTAATCTTTTCTTACTAAACTCAAATTGCTAACTTAGCATCTAAGTATGATACGCTGTATACGTATAAAGATCCTGAAATTCCCACCTATACTTACATTAAATCTTAGTGATCATAGTATGCAATACTCTTGTTTCTTATACAGATACCCAGGATGCATGCTCGTAATTTGAATCACGTCACAATGGTAAACAAAAAACAAAATCAACTCAAACAGAGTTATATAATATATATATATTTCAATTAATGTTCATGCTTCTAATCGCCCTCTATTGTCATTGCCTGCATCATCATCGATTTCACAATTTGTATAATAATTATACTGCGCACGTGACCTCGCTATTCATGGCACCAGCACCCACTGAAACAAAACAGTATGATTCTATCATGACCGTAGCTGCTACTAAACATTAACTATGACTCCATTATTAGACGCCATCACTGTATCGACATTAATCCATTCACTTGTCAGTTTCTTAACGACTACTGGTAGAGAACAGATGGAAAATATATTAATATGCTTTTCTGGCTGTCTTTCTATCTGTACCCTCGTTGCTAACTGATTTCCAAACAGTGAGTGTATAGATGAATAACATTTCATGTAATCTATTCTCACACTCCTTTAATCAAGTGTAACAGTATCTGCGCAAGTATGGTATTGCCCAGCCATGAAATGAATATCGCAATATGAGTATAGTGCTCGAGATAGGAACCACTGCATAATAGTTCTCGTAACATGCATGGGCAATATTGTGATGTTTTCGTGACACGATGAGAATGTACATTGCAGAACTTAAATCCCATTCTTTAAAACTCCTCCCGGTTTTGCGGATATCTATCTTAATCCGAACCACACAAAGGAATTAAATCGAGAAAAAAAAATCCATCATGGTGTGTGCTACTTGGTGCAGTTTAGCTGAATATCTCCGCACACAAGTACACCGTGTCTCCCACATTTTGTGCCTATTGACTGAGTATAGCGTGAAAATAGACATGAAGTCTAGAAAAGTTTCAAAATGTATGTGGAACACTGTTTGTTTATTTGTAAACATATTTCCTACTTACCAAGAAGCTTTCTGGTTGGCGTGAAATAAAAATGGAGTGTCTGTTAAAGAAAGGAGAGAGATTATTATTAAGAAGATTTGTGAGGCCTGAAATGAAATTATGCCACTTCGAATGTTTGAATAGGAAGGTTTACTTCCAAGTCAAGTAAAAAGAAAACAATGCTGTTCCTCTTAGAACCACCTCTATGTTACAAATTAATGCCCTTCCTAAGATTGCATCTAGTAATCATGAACAGTGTTCTTGGGCTTTTAAAAAAAATGTATCAATCATGTCATCAGTATAGATTCAAGTGAACGAAATGTATGGATGTCAAATAAAGTACTCGAATGCGCATTGATTACAACCTTAAAATCTTCACACCAAACTTTCTTCTCAACCATTAGTAAAGTGAAGCAATTGATATCGTCTTAGCGATTGAATTCAATGCATTGCAGTCGTATGAGTGTGTGTCCTGCTAGGTAGGTAAATTGTACCGCAGCACCTCAAGGTTCTCTTGGCAGCTCCAAAGAGTTCATGCGCCCTCTACGTTAGAGATCTCATCAAAATGATATGTCATGATGGTGCACTTGGTTTTCTAATATCAATAAACAGAGGACCATTTACTTTCATGTGATCGAAATGAATGCCTGCTGAACGATGTGCTCTATTTCTGAATACATTGGCCAGACTGTTAAAAATTCCTGGATCCTGATTACCTACAGTGCAATTGGGAAACGTGCTACAGTACATCGTATCTCGTGGAGTCTCATAGAGATTTGTACATTATACTTATCATTGGTTTGTAATTGTTAATGGTCTATCTGTCCGACAATGATGTAATAAATTTATAAAAAATGATGGCTAGACTGAGATGACACAGAACGGATCGTGAATTGATCCACCGACATACCATTATCAAAATGCTCTCAGTAATAATTTTGTTTTATACAAATTTCATTATAATGAACTGGTGTCATTGTATTCCACAGATTTCATTTTAACAATTCTCTCGTAAGAAAGTCCCCTTTGATGTTAATTCTCTGGGATTTCTTGTATCTTAATTTTTTGCTGAAATGACCTTTTTACAGTAAGTGTAATAATTCATGAATTGAATATCGATCAATCGCCGTGATTAAACTTTGGCAATATTTTTTTTTTAAACTACAAAGAGAGCCCGACATTTTGTAGAACCCATTCCGTCATCTCAAAGACTTGCTATGAAGAAATCTTGCATTTAAGTTTTTGTTGTTTGTCGTCAGTATTGGCTGCAAATATGCTGATGCCATACAGACTGATTGTATATCTTAGCTTGTTTAAAGTGTGATTGTCGTTTTGGATATTTTACGAAAGTATATGCCGAAGAGATATCGTGTTTATGCTTTTGTTAGAGTGAACACTGCGTACTTTAATGATGTAATGTTGACTACGAGAATAATAACAAAGCCGTATACACTCTCAGATTTCCGTGATCATTTCAGCTTCGACTTTTTTTTTAAACCCATCGTTTTAGGTCCACTGCTTAAAGGTTAGAGGGCTGTGTTCACGAGGTGGCCTTTGCTTTATTTAAATACAAGTATACGAGTCCCTGATTAAAGTCGATGAGGTGTAAAGGTAATTACCACCAGTAGTTAGACGAAAAACTATGTTACCGTAATTTCTTTTACTTAATTGGTCGATTTTTGACGGTGAGCAGGGATTCCCATTTGTTTCGTTTTGTATTGTTTTGTGCGAGACTTTCTTCAACATGTTACTGAAGAATGTGAGTCCGAGGAATATAGCATAAACTGTAAACATCTCAGTCGCATTGTATGCACAACGCTGAATAACATACTATTATCTGATAATCACCCTTGCGCACTTGATGCAACGCATCACTGTGTTTAATTTTACGTAGTGTTGTAGAAATTGTTTAACGTTCAATGTACTTTTAATTTCTGCGAAATTAACTATCGGACTTTGAAATGAATGCTGGATGCACAGCCATAATTACTAAAAGAAAAAAAATGTTTTGAGAAAAAAAAAGTCGTCCTATAAAGTGTCTTTCAATGTACAGAAAAACGCTATTGAACATTGTTGAATGTATCGCGTCATAATGCCGAATGAAATAGACAGGCAGATATTTTTTGGAATGAAACTATACACCAGAGTTGCCTCACAATTAAAATATAGGTGAAGGGAAGTATAAATCACCTCATTAGAAAAGATGCAGTTTTGATACAATTTTTGAGTGAAACGTCGAACAATGATCACCCAAGTCCTGCAAGTGGTTAACGCATTTGCTGTTTATGGTTTTTAATCCTGAATAATCAAAGAGCCATAATGTTCCTGTATCAAAATCGTGTTAAATTTTGATAGTCGAAATTCCATGGCATCAGGTAGACCCATTGTCTGGGTCCAAGAGGGAAATGAAAGTACAAAAATATATTGTTGTCAAAATTATGTAACATACTCATCAACCTTATTGATTTAAATATCGTTCTCTCCTTTCCTAGCAGTGGCGGATCCAGAGGGGGCGCACCGGGCGCGCGCGCCCCCTTTATTTGTTGTTGAAACAAAAGAAAAATAAAAGAAAAAAATGAGATGAAACCCGGAAGTAGCACCAGAAATAATTGTTTGCGCCCCCTTCTTTTATGGAATTCCTGGATCCGCCCCTGACTCGTGTCTTCTCAGATACAAATGATTCAATGAAGTAATGAGTTTATTATTGTGCTAAATAATTATACGTCACAAGCACTGACAAGAGTCACGTTTTCCATCGTCTGAAATTCAATTCATACCAATACAGCCTACCATAGACTTCGCTCGACACATCTGTCCTCAAACTCTCTTGATATCTATGCGTGCAAGAAAAAAAAAAACCAACATACATCTAAGAATAGGAGTTGCCTGAGAATGAATTTTGATTGCTACTCTTTCATGAGACATTATCGAGGTCATGATCAAGCTTTCAATATTATGTACAATTTAGATAGACTGAAATTGCTTTTTTTTAATACACGAATAAGATCCTCTATGTGAGATTTATCATTGATTTGATTGGAATGGTCTGTGTAGATATTCTTTACTTCGAAGTACTATAGGTATTTAACAAAATAAAAAGAAGAAAATATATGCAAATAAGACACCGAAATAGTGAATGATCGCACAACTGTACAAATTGTCACCTATCATGCCTATGATAATGATTATTATGACTGATATATATAATTAAAAAGTCTACATTCACCTTGTTATTGCACGGTAAAACCACTGCTTTGAAATTTGAGCAGATTGTCGTTTTACCGTGTTTTTCGTGTACTGAGCAGAGCTAAGTGCCTATGAAAATAAAACAAAATCTTCGCAGATTATTTCATCAACACAAATACTGCCAGTGTCGTGTTTGATTATTTCATGAGGTTGACTTATAAACGCATGCGATTCCACGGTATGATAAAGTTGACTTTAAAGCAAACAAATAAACAAACAAACAAACAAACGACCCGGAGCAATATCAAGATATCAAAGTCATCTATTGAAAATCGGTCATGATGAAATACATTAATGGAATTTAGCTTTTCACATGATTGATTCAAACAACAACATCATACATTTATGCAAATAAGATGAGGGTGATAATCACGTCATCAGCTCTCAACTCTCCATCCGTTTTTTGTACACAAAGTAGGCATATCTTGTGGTGAATAATTTAACAGCTACAACCGTTCCTTTAAAATTCATCATTGTCAGTCTATTAAAGCGCAACTAAACATGACGTCAGAATGCATTCTCCGCTTTACGCCAGCAAACGAGGACAAAAATATTGAAGCTGCTTTGTTAATGAAGCAATGCTGCTGAATGGATTAAATTTGAAAATGTGAGCCAACTTGTAAATCGCATTGGGAAATGCAATAAAGGAATATGAAGTCTGAAGCAAAATTAAAAAAAAAATACTTTTAACCTGTTGCAATATATCTTGGACGAGTTTTGCAGACAAGACAACAAATAATGCGTGCAAACTGTTGAGAAGACGGTTTACTTGTGAATTCAGTATTGTGGATATCGTTATCCACAAATCTGAATTCACCAAGAACCCGTCTTCTCCATAAATCTCTAAATTTCTCCCCTTATAATGACCGAATAAAAAGCTACAATATGCGCATATTTGTTCTAGATACAGTGTATTAGATATCTTCAAAAACAGAAGCTATCAGTGCTCGCCCGTTAATCGGGAACCGCTTTAGCGGGAACCCCGCTTAAGTGCAACAAAACTAGAGATGTAACAAATTATTTTGTTCACGTGCTATTTCCACCGCTTAATCGGAACCGTAAACCGCTTTATGGGGATAAATTCTGGTGTACTTTGAACCCAAGTCGCGTGTATTCTTTGCTGCTTTGCTGGAAAGCCTCGGGAGAGATTTCTATGGTTGTCAGAAGAAAAAAAAATCCAAATCATTATCATGCAAAGGTAACGCATATACAAAATTACATAAATGCTAATCATCAATAGAGTTTTCTCTGGTCTGTTGGTATAGCTCGCTATTGATCAAGACAAAAGATACGTAAATGTTGAAAATGTCCTAAAAAGGCAAATTGGCAACTATTACCCTGAGACAAGAAGACAGATGCCGCCAGCAATTCTCTGAGATAAAAGATGCATAAAGGGTCAACAGAGGACTAGTACATCAAGGGTTCGCAGCCAGCGTAACTATTTACTGATAAATGTCGATCCATTGTATATATATTTCTGGCCCCATTTCCTATAGCAATGAACCATTCGTTTCGGCAGTTGTGTTCCATTAGCCCACCTGCCTGACGTATTCATTATTTTCGCACTATGTGTTTGCAGTAATGGGCCATTTATTTCAGCTGCCTCGTTTAGAACGATAGTTTAACAACTGTATTCAAATTGTATGCGTGCTTCATCATACAAAGGTGGTTACTGGCGACCATTGAGCTTGTCTGAGACTGACTTGCACGACAAAACAGAAATATCAACGCGTTCAAATTGAATGTATAAGCTAAAAATCTAATAAATATTTTGACTTACAAGTTCATTGAATAGCATGTTATCTTCGAAAAGAAATTATCTTGCATTATGGACAGATTTTAAAACAGGTTTATTCAGTGCCAATAGCCTATTTAGGTTTGCCTAAACTAGTGAATGCTGTGAGGTCGAAATAACCTATGCAGGATATTAACGACAGCAATTAGTAAAAGTGCACTTAACTTAAGATTAACAGGTGTGTTGCATTTTGCTTGGCAAGTATGACAGGGATATTAACGTATTTCCCGGACTAAGAGCGTGATTATGTTGAAACTAGTTAAAGGAAGTCATATAATTACATTTACCATCCGATTAATAAGGGTTCGAACAGACGCATTCGGAGAGTACAAACACAGAGCGACTCACATGACTAACACCTGGAACCTAGCGCGCATCCTTTAAAACAATCTGAACCTGGATAACTACCTAAAACTTACCCATTGTTCCTTTTATCACAATTACTCCGTCCTGAAAATGTCGTCATGACCCCTTCATAAGATTCCGTGCAATATTGCTAGCAGACAAACTAATCTAACAAACGAACAAACGAACAATTAAACAAACGCCGTCAAAAATATAACCTCCTTGGCCGAGGAAATGATGTTATTGATGATGATGGAAACGACGACGACAATGATGTTATTGATGATGATGATGATGATGATGATGATGATGATGAGATTATCATACTGGTGTAGCTACAACGTATTGTGACGTTTTACCTCCTGGATATACCGTTCAGTGTTTATCACTATCTTCTAGGACAGTCCTCCCATTACCAATTCGCCATCATTGCCAGGCACCCACATGATTTACAGGGGTCATCCCACGAGACCGACACCCACGAGTCATACGACCCACGAGTTCGACATTGAATAAAGGTCCGTTAGTTATACAACCCACGAGTCGTACAGCCCATGAGTTCTACACTAGGGAAGTAAAGCCCATGAGTCCCACACTAACCAAACAAAGCCCACGAGTTCGACACTAAGCAAAAAAGGCCCTCGAGTTCGACTCTAGGTAAAAACGACCCACGAGTTCGACACTGAGCAAAGCTAGGTAAAAACGATACACGAGTTCGACACAACATTACGCGGCGTAATGCATCTTTCTCGTAGGTCTCGTTTGCTTAGTGTCAAACTCATATGCCTTCTAAGTGTCGGACTCATGGGCCTTATTTGCTTAGTGTCTAACTTACGGGCTGTATGACTCGTGAGCTGTATGATTCGTGTTTGTCGAACTCATGACGTACATCCAATTTACACTCCGGGGTTTGTCACGGACCAAAGCTGGAAGACATCTTGCCCAAGGATGTACTCGCTGGGCAGGACTCGGATCCATGATCTCTTGTTAACCTACTCCGTGCCAGGAATTGTTGATGGTGTGTAGAAAACTACTTGGGTTTTCTGTGGAAATTGGCACTCGAAGCACTTAAAGGCTCCTCAGGTTTTAACGTGAGTGTGGAATGGCATAGCCCAAAATCAGCCAACTCCCATCCTCAGAAATTAAAGTGAACGTGTAGTGGACCTTCAAGCTTCTTTCGTCAGTGAAGAAGTAATATGGGAACAGTTTGTTACGCGAGCATCTCTTTCTCCCTTCTCTGCCCATCTTACCCCCCCCCCCCGCCCCTCCTCACGCTGAACACCAACGGTGTTACAATCCTCTGCATATTGCTGAGTAAATGTGGCGGTAATTACACTCTGGTCTAGTCTCTCTCTAATTGAATGTAGCACCATCATCGGCCTCGATTAATTACCAGTAACGAGATAGCGAACAGATATGAGCCGCACACGCTCGCGCGTCCCGCTTATCAACGCCGGAGTTCACGACGATGCGCTAAGTCGGCGCAAATGAATTCGATCTAGACAATTTCAACCGAACATGCTGACCCATTCCCTTTTTCTGATGGGAGGGCAGAAAGGGCAGAGTGGGGAGTGAAGGAAGGGTGTGGGTGGGGAGAAGACTATAAATGCCCTTCGAAAGTTCTTTGCGTCATTGAAACTCATATACATATATCTGTTTTGATCTGCATTTACCTATGTAATAAAACATCATCTCCTCTAAAAATAAAATAAAAACAAACAAGAAAGACAGAACCAAAGCAGGGTACCAGCATTTACCAACAGGTTACGCAATTGTACCGAAATAAAGATATGTGATAGGGTTATCTGAACCGAGAGCCGTCTTATTCATTGTGTTTTGAGACACGAATGAACGCGTTTTAGTACGTTTGTCGCTCTATTGCTTGGATTTTATTCGATGTGCTTTGAGACACGATTGAACAAAGTATGTTTGTCGCTCTATTGATTTCATTTTATTCGATGTGCTTTTAGACACGAATGAACACGTTTTAGTATGTGTGTCCCTTTATTGACCGGATTAAGATGTCAGGAAATTTAGTTCCCAAACGTTTCTATTATGATGCAAATTGGAGGAATTTAAGTTGACATCTTGTAGCGAAATAAATCTCTAAAGTTTAGATTTGAATGATAAAAAGTCATCAGTCATCTATCACGAAAAGAGAATGAACTCCGCCTTCACTCGGAATGTTTGCCGCCAACTCGTGTATTTGAACCAAGTCAGGCGTGCAGTTCTCAAAACGAGAGAGAGAGAAAAAACACACCTTTTGTTGACGTGGGACAATCTCCGTGGTCCCATCTGTAACCCTCGACGTGGGAACGAATATCGGACTGACGATCCTTGGTATAGTACATTATTATGAAAGTGTGGCCAACATAACAGCGCCAACCGGGGATCTGTTTTAATGAGCCCATGATTGAATGGAAAACCCTTGCGCACCTTAATAGAATCCTGAAAGGTTTGAGCTCATAGACGTGGAGGGGGCAAGCTGTGAGGAATATCGAAATTCGTACTCTGGGTAAGTAGAGTCATTTCCTTGTGCTTTATGATGTATTTGGTAACCAAACTCGACCGAAGCGCCTCGGCATGTGAGTTTGGAGTTCTGATAGATTGCGGCCTGTTTGGAGAGTGTGCTTGTGCGTGTGTGTACCAATGTCATTGAAGTGAAAAGTAGGCACAAGTACTTGATCAAATAGAGTGGGATGGATATTCGATGTGTCATTCGCATGGCACGTGTACCATCAACACAGTGAGACCTATGTGTTTTATATCTATTAGATAGCACTAACATTCACACCGTGTTATTAGTGGGTATTCTTATATCCTTTATATTGCAAAAGGTAATTTTTTATTTGTGGGATACGTGTGCAAGGCGCGACAGGGGTATCGCAGACAGTTTGTGGGCTTGTACGTGTTGTAAGCAGGTGGTCTGAATCTTGTTGAGGGGGAAAAAGGTGTGACTATAACCATGCAAACAGCGGAGGGATCACGAGTACTTGAAAAGACCGTTTCTACATTGTATTACAATTTCTGGATTCTTCTTTCTAACAGCCTATAGTAACGAAACGTTTCATTCACCTGCTCCCTCCAATTAATTTACATAGGCCGGAATTTTCTTAGTTGTTGCTAGGTAGGACAAGCCTCCGGCAAGCTTTGTGGTTGTTAAGGGTAACTTTTGTGAACAAAGTACGCATAAAATCTGTACAGAACCGGTCTTACCACTCTTGTCTAGGATTACAATGGAACAATTCGCTAATATTCGAATTCTGTGGGTACCTTTATAACAAACAATTTTTGACAGCCAAAAATCTTGCACGAGCCCCGAGGTTTTCTGCCATAGCAAGAATCAGTGAATGCCATGTGTCTTCCAAGTGTTAAAGTACGTTGAGTATCTCCAAATGGGTGGCATACTTACTTAGGCCGTCCGTTAGAGGTAAAAAAAAAATCCATAATTTTGAAGATATTAATCTGATGTATTCCGTTGACAGGAAACCTGATAGGGCAATGTATTTGATGAATGATCAGATCAACGTATGACCTTAAGGACAAGACGTGCCAACCTAATAAAGATCACCCAGTGTCTCTAATCGCTGAAGGGACCAGCAAGAAAATACAAAGGACAGAATTATGTTTATGTATACCATATCATGGAGTATCTTAATTTGAAATACGGGGCGCAGGATGTGATCATCATTGTGACCACTGCAAAAGTGTAAAGGCTTTCAGATACTGTGGGAACTAGCACCGCGATGTCTTTTGTTGATGCGCTTGACCTACGAATAGATGAGACGTGTGATATCACCATTTTTTCGTTCCAAAGTTTACGTAGTTTGAGCTATAGCTGACAAAATGGCGTGCTTCAGCAGTATCCGATATCTTTCAACAGTGCATGATTATATTACCAACACGGTCGAAGTTTGTTACTGCACAATATACAATACACAATGCCATCAATGACCATAACAGCGTGTAATGACATCACGCACACAAGGTTGTATAATGTTTATGGGCTATTCATTTGTTTTTCTCACGCAATGTTTTCATTGCTACCAGTATATAGAAAAATTAATGCTTGTTTCACATTGGCCAGGAGTCGGCATATTCCGGCATGCATAAGGCGTAGGCCATAGCAATTTTCGGTTGAACGCCAAACATGCCACTATTATTGTGTCCACGAAGTTCGATAAACATAGAGCTAGTACAACTCCTCCCTAAAAGAACACATAGTAAGCACGTTTTGTGAGGTCTCCCTAAGATGGGAACTTTGTAGTGTAGTGTAGTGTTTTCTTTGTACATTGTTTGCCCAGTTTCGCTTTGTATTTACCAATGTCTCCCTATATTTCACTCATTCAATCAAACAAGGGCAACAACAATAGCATCAAACAACAATGAGAAAATGTTCGTGTAGTAGTCAATGCTCACTTCAACATTTTATGCATCGTTCTATATAGACATGTACAAGGAAATACTGTTTGGCACTCAATCATATTTTAACGACAGGGCTGAATAGGTGATCGTCTCGCCTACGGTTCGGCCGAGTGGTGCGGACTTCCCACCACGTCTACAGGGCGATGACACTGTATGTATAATTACCATGAGACAACTCATTCATCACTGTCTCCGTGGATGAAAACGAAGACGTGTTGATGATGGCTTCGTCATCACCAGGCCAACGTTGGTGGGGCTATTAACTCTTTCAACCCCATCAAAAAGTCACGCGTATGATTAACATAATACCGCTGGGTTGGTCACCCACAAACCGCCATCCCAGAAATGACAAGGTTAATAACGTTTTTCTCGTCTTCATCACAGTCTAGTATGGTTTGGAGAACTGTCTTCATGACAAATGCTTCATGCAACAATTGGTAAAGGAGGACACTGGATAAAACATTTATGCCAAAGAAAGTTTTAGAAAAGAAAAGAAGGAGCAGGCAATTTATGATTGCCGAGATTATTATAACGTACTGAAAACACAGACAGGGGGAGAAGTATCGGTCCCACATACCTTTTACGACATGATCAGCAATAATTTGTTATGACTATATCTAAACTATGTTACGTTACGTGATATAGAAAATGAGGAAATACACGCGTATTAATAGCTTTGCGCTATTTAAAAGCGGAGGAAAATTGTGCTACTATTAAAGCCTTAGAAAGGCTTGTACATCTTATGATCATAAAAATAAAGACGGGGATCTTAATACTAACATAATGTGACAATTTTAGACATAAAAGCACCAAGTTTATCTCGACGAAACTGGTGGCTGCCTGACAATAAAACCGTCTGGATTATAATCATTGTTAGCGACATGAGGTGATATCTGAAATACTTGGTTACTACACCAAATAATGTCATTATCAGTTCAGATTCATAGAATCACATAAAGCTTGCCATAAGTTTGTAATCCGGATAACAAACGTACGTGTGAAAGGCGGAGGGGGGGGGGGGTCGTATTATCCAAATGATACCTTGCTTGATATTTTTGGCGCGACGTCGAATTTACAAGTATCATAAACGTCAAATTGGTGAAATGATATAGTCACAGTTAAATGCTACGAAGGTGTTCAGAGAAGAAGACATGCAACTCCACGGCTGTTTTCATTGTAATCTGCCCCTGTTGATGGCCATTTGGCATGATGTTGTTGCCGTTCATGACATCAACAACACAAAACACGTTGAGGTGTGAATTTTCTTCAATTTGTCTCCCTCTCTACAACAATTCACACCTCAACCTTCATCCCCTCTGATTAATAATGTATTCTCTTGCTTACAAAACACGTTGTTCCTAACTTTAGTAAGAAGGATATTGACTTCAAAACTGGTAAGTTTTTGATGGTGGAATGCTCAATGCTTTTCGTTGTTTATTTTGTCTTTTCCATCGTACCGCACGTACGCGCGAGGAACAAAGAAGGTTGTCACCCATCACCCGATGACACCAACACGCACGGAAAACGTGGAAATTCACGCAACCATGACATTGAACGAGACCATGTGCTGGATATGCTCGGGAAATCCGTGAACTTAGTTTCCTTTTCTCAACTCTTGCTGCGTTTTGTTTTGCTCTGTTTTGTTTTTGCGGAATAGACGTGGGGCGTATTGTAGAATGAAATTTTATTAGTTATTCCTGTTTTAACTTCCTCCATACTAAATGATTATAATCGTTGCTTCTCTTAAAAACGTAGTAAGAGATGCAATTTATGCATCGGAAAAACAGCTCGAGACTCATAGTAGGGCATATTATACACTGCACAGTATAGTATAGGATGAAAAATAACAAATCATGCATGTGTGATTATTGTCCATCACGTTAACAGTAGACGGTTCTCTTTGCCTTTTGCTAACTTTGTGTGTGTGCGTGTGTGAGTGCGTGTGTGTGTCCGTTTGTGTGTGGGTGTGTGTGTGTGTGTGTGCGTATGTGTACATGTGTGTGTGTGTGTATAATGGTTACAGTTCGATATTCCGAAGATTCGTTATTCCGAAGGTTAGTTATTCCGAAGGTTCGTTTTATGTCTTTTTCAGTGAGTAATCGTCACCACAATGTTCTTTTTTAACACTCTGCTAGCAAAGGAAAAAAAAAACACATTTGATTATTCATTGATGAATTGTAGATTTTGTTTGTGCGTTGTTTTATTTTTCGTTGCGTCAATTCGTTTTCATACATTACTGCATTGGACACAAATTAACGTTAGGAATAGTCCACACAATCTCAGCACCTGTATAATTATACATAATTTTCTAGAGGTCGGTATTGTTAATGAGTTACAAACCATTGTCCCGGTGTGAAAAAAAAAATAAAAAAATCATACTTTCAAACTTCTGTTGTCCTTACAACATTGAGTTTACCCAACGCCTCTGCAATGAAGAATACCAAAGCACTGATGAAGAGTTGGTATCCTATAGTTAGTGTACAGTTTAAGAGAACTTCCAAATAAGCAATACCATTTTTCCCCTGTAAGTTACCGGTAATTTGTGTCTGGAGTCCGGAGTTAAATCGGTTTCAGTAAATCTAGAGACTACAACAGCTGGTGCAGATAGGAAACGACAAAAAGCATGGCGGAAATGATCATTAAAAATTTCCCGCTTGATTTCCCGGAAGTCATTACAGATACCAAACTGTAAACATTCTTTTTCTTTGATGCATTCAACAACGATCTGTTTTGTGTTTTGTTTCTTTTTGTTTTGTTCTTCCAGTCTTTTATTCCATATAGGAAGAAATTTCCGCTTTGATATTTGATGCTATGTGGAGTAGACATACAACTATCAGTCAAAAACACAGGGGGATGAGGAAATAGCAGTAAGTGTATTGCCTCGTCATGCATTTAAACAGAAACCTCGTTTTAGATGGGGTCATGGCTCCTGATATATGTCGAGTTTCTCAAACACATCAACGTTACGTTACTTCGTCACTACACAACGCGACACCAAAATGACCTATATTTTCTTTCCTTGTTCTCACAAGATAAGAAAACCCTACGTTGCCCTACCTTCAGTATGTTTGTGCTGAATACTGTAGGTCACCCTGAAAGTACTAGCAATCCGTTTCAACATCGCCATATACGTGCAGACAAGTTAGATGAATTCCCATTCTTGGATAGCAGAGCGCAAACCCTCCGCCAATTAAAAGGTCACGTACCGCTGTCGAACTATCCACACTTCCTTTAAGAAAACCCCTGCATCCGGGTCATGATCCGGATCACCCGGCACAAAAACCCCCAAACAACCCACAAAACTGAGTACCTGTAGCTGTTCCGTTAACCAGATTGGACCTATGTTGAAGATGTCATCAATATCCGTTCGTAGCCTTGCGAATGTCTCGCTAACAGACAATCAAAAAAGAGCCGACGAAAACATTAAACTCCTTACATTGGGTGAGGTAATAGGATCGAGAAAAGTGCAACTCAGACAAAGGTTGCTGCATGCAAGCAGTGGTTCGAGAGCCCGATGGTCAACAGGTCTACGTTGGCGTGATCTTCAGAAGGTCGGATGTCTCCTTGGAAGTATACTTGAGATGCGATGGGAATTAAGGAGTCGGAGAGCGACAGTGGGGATCACACACTAATGGGTCGTCCTATACCTCACACTGAGAGGTGTAAAGCTGATACGGTATTACTGTCTGAGAGAATGAAACGTCATTGCGATTGATGAAAGAGCATGACAAGAAATCGACACAATGATAAAAAGACAGAGAGACAGACAGACTGACGGAGAGGTAAAGAGAAAGAGAGGTGTGATGGGGAGAGAGATGATTACAAAGAAAAACGTAAAAGAGAGAGTGAAACATTTATGATATTGTAGTAAGAAAGAGAGCAACAGAGGTACAGGAAGATGAAGATCTATAGGAAATGCTATGTGTGAGAAAAAAGGAATAGAAAAAGAAATATTTGCAAATGATTGATGACTAGTATAAGTGGGATTGACGTGACGCACAGAGTCTGATGTGTTTCTTTTTAAGTGCGCAAATCAGCTAGCAGAAATAGAGTGCAGCCGAAGTGTAGCTTTACTCCATATCTAAGTTGACGTTGATAAGTAGAAAACATAAAACAAACAAAATAGTACACGTTTTTTATCAAATTGGTCGTGAAATTATATTGATGTTTAGAGTATCTTCAAAAATATTATATCTTGGAGCTACTACGTTGTAGCTCCTTGATTGTGCACTAATCTGTGTACAGATCAGTATGGGGTGGAGCTGTGAGGTTAGGATGGCGTAGCGTTGCACTATCCATAAGGTGAACATGTTGAGCAGTTCATAAGTATGACCTTACCGAACTTTCGGGCAAGGAGGTTGAGTGTGGAGAACGCGAGCTGCCCTCTTCGAGGGCGATTGAACTGTTGAGAGAGAAGATTGATGATTGAAGTGCATGGTGTTGCAAATTTGAAACGCAATGACCTAATTAATGTGTAATTTTATGGAAAACACACACACACACACACACACACACACACACACACACACACACACTCACAACGCTGTATACCCTTTACGTGCATACTATGATATCGCAGACCATGAGGTAGTAATGAAAAACAGTATATCACATTAGCGGCTGTTTCTATAGAGACGGAAAACCAGGGTGATTAGTTGGAAGCGCTATTGTTGAAAAGTTTCTTTGTCTCTCTTTCCCTGCCTCCCGCCTTCTTTTACTATCTTTGGCCCGAATTCACGAAGGTGGAACAATTGAAACCAAGGTTTTAACCATGGACAATTTGTATGGAGCGCCAAGTGTTGCATGGCCTATTTCGTCGTTTCGTCATTTCATCGACAAAATTTGACGAAATGACCGATTTGGTTACGAAATAGGTCATGCGACACTTGGCGCTCCATATATTGTCCATGGTTTAAATCATCATGTTGACCATGGTCTCAATTGTACCACCTTCGTAAATTCGGGCCTTAGTCTCCGTGTCTTTTTAAACTTGCATGTCATTTTGTGGGAAACCTCTGGAATAATCAAACGCATTTTTGACCTTGCTGTCACTAACTCCATTTATTCTGAGAAGGTCTACTTATCAGCTTCCCTGCACTCAACTTAACCATTTCTTTGCGTCCCTAGTCCTCTTGAATCACACCGACGTATATCGTTGAGGGCGCAGACAAACCGAGAGAATTTGATCGACAATCTTCAAAACTGCTCCCCCGTTACCGTTACCATGGAGACATGTTTTGTAGCCCCATGGAGTTACCTTGAAGGCATGTCTCTCGGTCATTATTTTCACCAGAGGATTGTCTTAATTCGTTCTGTTTTCCTTTTAGGGAATGATTTATACGAGTGTTAGCTTATTCTTTTCATTTCATTTAGGTTTATTTCATTTCCAGCACATTATGATTACAACATTTGAATACACATAATGATTCAACAATGCAATGAAAAACAAATTATCAACAGTTGTACATTTTTTTTTTTCATTTCAAGACAAATACCGCAAAAAAAAATGTTGGAAATGGAGGGGACTGTTCAAAAACATTATCTGATGATACACGTTGCTAATTTGAAATAAGACCTCAGACATACTATATCTTTTGGAGTCAGTGGACAAGATCATAGGTCGTGGTGATGGTAGCCCTCATTTGCAGATCAATTTGGATTCAAAGAAAAACAAAAGAAAGACTGACTTAGTTTTACATTATATACAATAAGTATTTTGTAAACACACCCCCTCAACAGTGACAAAATTCCAATATTCATGATAACTTACTGGTACTAGACGCGTTCGTGTCAAGAAAGCAAAGACCTGTCTACAGAATGTGGAAAAATGGTTTGGGGATTGGGATAGGTGATGAACTGCGAATAGTTCGATCTCTCCTCACATATTCTAACTGATGGTTGAACCAAGAATTTCATACCCTCTCTTCCGAAACCAACAGTCATTGTAGAGGAAATTTGCTTAGAATGACGATTGAGTGTCAGTACATTGAATAAGATTTCCCATAGTTCACGTCATTTTATGTGTTATATCATACATAGACAAATGTATAGGGCTCTACATCCATACATACACGCATACATACATACATCTATACTTACATACACCTATACTTACATACACCCTCATACTTACATACAGACATACATATATACACTTATACACACACATACAAATAAGATATATAAATATACTTGTAGTCATTAGACATCCCTCCCTTCTTTCATGTTATCCATTACATGCATTCACACATACAATGGGCATGATACATCTTTTGCTCGAAACCTTCCGAAGTGGTTTATTGGCAAAACGAGGGCTACTCTTACATTGTGATAGCAAAACCTCCGCTTGATGGTCTTCAACAGACCACCATACCTGTTCTCCGCATTACACGATGCTAAACCAATTTCGGTCTGTTAAAGCACGTCACAAGATTTTGTATCGGGTTGGTCCACGTCACGTGGTTTACTCATTACGCCCGCATTCAATGAAGTCATGTCGCAAGCACGATGTATAATTCAATGGACTCGTTAACTGTGGCTATATTATAAGTTCGCGCTGGCTATATTGGCGGAACTAGTGCACGCTGGTAGCAATTGCGCGAAGAAAAAAAAAACAACAGCCTAATGGAGTTTAGCTATATACCTCAATTACGTGGAGGAAATTATAATGTATCAACATCTTATTAAGATAGTAAAAACTCTTGCTGATCAGAGATTAAATTGGATTTTTGATTGATGAGGAGCACTGATTTTCCTGTAGCATCTGAAAGATCATTTTGGTCAATATTACTACAGTTACTCTGTGGTATTGGTAGCACATTTGGTAAATATACTGATACTTTTACACGAGACGCCATTTTGTCGGTCATAGAAGTGCTTAGACATAGAATGGAAGGTGGCTCGTGTTGCCATGGCACCTTCTGGAAATGGAACATCATCACGATTTATGGACAAAATCCTGAACAATGCTTGTTTCAAGCGTCATTCTTATACCACAGACATGGCTCAGGATTGGAGCCATTCATATATAGTTTTGTTCTTCTTCTATACAGAACTAGTGTGAAGAGTTGGCAATCGATCACTATTTTTTTCTTTCTCAATTTACGTGCATAACAATGCAAAATGAACTATAGTACTGACGTCATAAGAAGTTCAACTTTGATACACTACCACTTGGCCTTGAATGTTGTGTTCGTAAAAATAAGGACCTTTGATAACGATGTGATCAGCTTTGGGCTTGTCCAATCTCTAACGTTATACCTGCTTGGATGATAAATGACTTCAATCCAGCAAAAGTGTACGATAAAGAACCAACTTTATCTCGTACATAATAAAAAAAAAAAAACCCAATACAAATAACGAACGCAGGTGTCCCCCACAGATAAATGTGTTTACTGTTGTGTGTGTAGGCCTACATAATATGGACGTGTAGTGAGAGAAGAGTATGGCACGGTGAATTTAAGAAAGTAAGAAAGGAGAAAGAAAGAAAGACAGAAAGACAGAAAGAAAGAAAGAAAGAAACCAAATCCATTGCAGAAATTCTAGGGAGTCTGCAATATCCATCAATATTACGTGAAAATTTGATTAACAGGCCTTGCTTTTATGTGCATGGTATGCACATAATGAATTACACTGTAAACTTGTATGGTAGGCTACATAGTATTATTTCACACACACACCAACGCACATATACCCACACACATACCCACACAGACAGACAGACAGACAGACAGACACACACACAGACACACAAGCAAGCACACACACACACACACACACGCCTGACGCACACACACACACACACACCCAAGTGGATGACTTGGGCTTGAAGTTAGGTAGATAACTGTCATTGCTATACTGTTCACTACTTCTGTTAACATAAATGGCATTCCAGGCAAAAGATTCATATACTAGTAGACTATCGGTTAACTCCTTGTTAGGATATACAATGTTATCGCTAATATCATTTCTTTTTTCTTTGTTTCTCTTTTCGGAAGTTCATCTAGACCAAGAATAGAGTGCGTGAGAAACGCAAATAAGAGAGCTGAGTTGAGTAACGTGACCGATGACATCACCATGTATCAAAGGCGTCAAAGGGGAACATGTAGGAAAATCAATACAAGAATCGTGCAATGAAGAGAGTATACATTGAAAAACAAATATGGATATAAATGGTCAAGGATTGGTTTGACTGAGAAGACGCAAAAAAAAATAATTTTGAGAGGTGAGCGTTCCAGAAAGAAAGCGAAATAGAGAGAGAGAGAGAGAGAGAGAGAGAGATTTTGTAGAAGAGGAAAACAAAAGGAGATGATGTGACGTGTAATATCAAAAGTGTCGTAGGATTCGAAGACCTTTACATATCTGGGTCATTTACATTAGATACTTTAATGGAAGCACGATATTGATGGACCTGTACCGCGAACCGTGAATTGAAGTTGAGTAAAAGGGCAATCAAATATCATAAGGAAAGTCAACTAAACATACATTTGAGGAGAAAACAAAAGGACAAAAGAGGAGGGGAAGGTAGGATATAAGTTACAAGAGAGGTAACTGAGACGAAATGTCATAGGCAGAAAGGAAGAGAATAAAATGTGCTGCATGGGTATACAAATATCCTTGTTAGTTTTGCATTTGTTTGCTCTGCTTGTTTGGTTTTTGCTTTCATTTTTTTTTCTTTTTTTTAAGCAGTCTGTGTCTTGATGATCCGTTCCTTTATATATATATATATATATATATATATATATATATATATATATATATATATATGTATAAATATATATACACCTGTTTGGTGTCTTGTTTCTAAATCATGCGCTTTCCTCGCCAGGATAAAGCGTTTTCAGTCTAATGCCATTTTAGGTTTTTATCATATGAATATATATGCATATATTAAAATATATATATATATATATATATATATATATATATATATATATATGATAAGTGTGTGTATTCCTTTCTCATATACATGTATATGTATGTTTATATATAAACATAGATATATAATATATTTATATAAGAAATAGTACAAATAATATGAAATTCAAAAAGAAGAGAGCTATACATATATTTTGTATATGTAATAATTTGTATGAATTTGTGTTGAGAGTCTAATGTACAAACATAACATGATGATACGCACCAGTGAATCATTCGAGAAATATAGGGCTGTATAATAAGATGAAGTGAAGCGAGTTCTTTGGGTACGAGGATTCCACAGAGTCATGTAGTAGCTCGGGTAATGAGATTTCTTGTCAAATTCTATATGAATCCAACTCAATTATGTGCTTGGAAATGTCCAATTGCACGGACAGATCTAATTTTCTCCCCCCTCCAAGTTCTGTTGATCCGCGACTCCAGCATAGCGGTGATATTTTCCCGCGCTGTAGGTGTCTTGTATATAGGTAGGAGGGTGTCGTCTGGTTTTACTTTTATTACCCAAGCTCAGTCCATCACGCACATACTATGAGCTTGTACAGTGTGATGTATACGCTGACATAAACGAAGATCACACTGAGATCCTGACAAAATGTGAAATCGAAAACCACGCGTTTGCTTTCTCATTCTCAAAGTCCACCCGGTGTGGTGTTTGTTTCACGCGCTTCAAAAGATGTTTATAGCTATCATATATAGCTATCAATTCGGTAAGAAATATATATTGCATCAGAATATAGTTGTAAGAGATTTTCTTTTTTTATGATGGTCTGTTCACTCTGAAGTTTGAAAATAATATCGCCTCGCTCGGTACTCCAAACATACGACTAGCAGTGTCTTCCTATAATAATATATTTCCAGTTGGCAAAAGAGAATACTCAGGATTTGTACCAAGCCCTCGATATTGACCTGCATTCAAAATGATTGGTGAAAGTTCTAGCGAGGTCGACGAGTGACTTACGTCATTTCCTGCTTATTAGAGAAAGAGAAAGAGAGAGAGAGAGAGAGAGAGAGGGTGAGAGAGAATGAAAGCCGCAGCAGAAAACAAAATGATGACATGTCACTAACGATGATGACAACGAAAAGTTCTTTTTTAATGGAAGCGAAATTAGCAGTGAGCAGGTGAGGGATAGTAGCTAAGTAGCGAAAATGACAAGGAGAATAAAGAAGAAAGAGAGAGAGAGAGAGATAAGGGAGAAGAAAATAGGAATGAATGAGAAAGAAAAATAATGACGAGGGCAGGTATGAAGGGATAGAGAGGAAGCAAGGAATACCTTGAAGGGGCATTCCAGACGATTTTCATAATTTCACATCATGTAGTACATAAATCAACAGCTCCATGAATAGATTTGTCGAATTTATTGTAGTTCTTAAAAAGAGAAACCATACTTGGAAAGACCTTAAACAAATTACACTGAACGAGGATGATGACATAGGAGGCTCACATATTTCAGAAATGTAGCAGTGTAATTCCATTACAATACCGCTTGCTTGCGAGTTCACCTGTCTATAATCTATGCATGCCTTCTTCTTTTGTTGTGCATCCTTGAGCCCCAACTCATGCATTCTTATGGTGAACCTGCCATGTCATCATCCTTGCTCATTGCAATTTGTTATAAATTTCCAAAATAATCTTATTCTTCATCCCAATCATCATAAATTCTGAAACTCTGTCCTCAGCATTAATTTATAGTTGTTCAAATGTAAAAATCTGAAAATCATCCGGAGGTCTCCTTTAAGAGTTAAAAGAGCTTTCTTAATAGGGCCTTCGTGCAAATCATTGATATGCTTTGATAGACGTGCTGTATGAAACCCGAGCAGGCCATAACAACTCTGTTGTAATGAACGCGAGTCAAAGATCTGCACTCCGACCTAATTGAGAGAGAGGTCAGTATTTGTTTTATATACCAAACAGCGCTAAAGTTCTGTTACGAACGCAATACCAAAACATCAACGATTTCCCATCTCTTTCAGGTGTAGACTCAGATACATACCGATGGTGTGCGTGTGGAGATAGCTGTGGGGAATACGATACGTTCTCTTTCTATTTTGAGCCTTACGCTAGTCGTGACTGCTCTCACACTTCCAAATAATTCTCCCTAGACACACTCGTTGAAAATAAAGAATTAACACAAAACACACGCACAAACACACGTTATGAAATACACACTAGATTGAAGATCGTTTGTTTTTCATATCTGAGCAAATTAACTTGTTTCACTCCAGTCCTGAAGGGGACACTTTGCAGCTCGCCAGCCATTAAGAGGTTTCACTATTCAAAAAATTTCACGAGTTTTTTTTTTTTTTTGATTCACGCCGAAACAAAATGACGCAGTCCCCCCAAATTTAAGAGAAAGCGTGTCCATCTTCCTAAGGAGGTGTGTTGTGAGAGGGATACACCCTCGTCACCCACATCTAATTTGTTCTTGACAGGCTTTCATTGAGCTCTTTCCCCTACTCATTTGTGTATCTTGGGCAGTAATGGGCACGACAAAGTGATTGGACTAGGGCTGATCCGTACTGAGCACAAACGGTATTGATGACGTCATTTTCCCATGACCCCTCTTTTGGATAGAAATTTTTCTTTTCTCAAAGAGTCTTTGTTTCTTAAGTATAAATGACGGATTTTTTTCTGTAAATTCTCTCAACAACCTTGTAGGGCATCTTACTCATTTTACCTTTTTCTTTTGTCGTATCTCATCCTATCCCCTCAATTAACCATTAAGTTCCACCCCATCCTCCCATTCTAAAATTGAACAGTTTACAAATTAGAGGATGCTAAGTACGGCAGCCTGCGCACATAGTAAAGTACCTTAAATGTCCAAGGAATGTATTTCTTGTGTTTCTCTATACAATTTATCACCTGAAAAGACAAAGTGGTGTGTATCTATGGGAACGATGCGTACTTTACAATGATAATTTGCCCACAGCACTGTACATCACATATCTACACCCGTCCAATATCTCGAGGTTTGTGTGTGTTTTGTTTTGTTTTGTTTTTGCGCGCGATATGAACTCTCTTTAATGAACATCGCGTAAGTTTCCTCGTTAAAAAATAACACGTGCTCTCCTGCAGTCAGGCGTGATTATGGACTGGAATGGCAAGACTAGAAGAAAAGCTCTCGTTGGCAGGTACCTTACGGCAGAATAAACGAAGACTGATCACATTTTGCTCTCTGCTCTGCTGGTACTTTGCCATCATTTTTTTTTCTCTTTTTTTTTTCTTCACCCAATCACAGTCTAGATTAACGACATTTCACAATAATTCATGATACACTGACTTTCCTCATGTTTGCTGTAACACAGAGCTCTGCTCAATATCCATCATACCAAACTGTGCCGCTCTTTAATTGCTGAAATAATTGACAGAGTAGACGGATCATGTTTGCCAAAGAGCCACTTAGCAATTAAAGTTATGTTCCTTTCACATAACTCAAACTATAGATGTATTGTCATTGATGGCTCAAATCGAAAGGATAAGAGTAGCATCGCGTGGTTATGGATCTCTTTTGTTGAGCTCTCATCTAGAAGACATAATCATATGGGCAGCTCATTTGATATGTGTAACCAGGCACTGCCGAGAGAAGAAAAAAAAAATAGGCGTGACAAAGTGGTCCTCATTGAGTTAGATAATGTTCTCCCCCGGGAGATCGTATAAACTGTGAGCGTTAGTTAAAACGTGTTTCTAGGAGTGGCTACCGCGCAAAAACGATTATGTGCGGTGCGCGGTGCATCGCAGACGACCGTTCCGCCACCTCACCGCCACCCCTCTGAACTCTCCTCTCGTCTGGCGGGGCAAAGGAGGCAAACGAAATTGAAATCACTGTTGTCTGCTCTTCCATCAAACTTCTCTTTCATCTTCAATCTGCTCTTCTCTCTTTCTCACCTTCTACCCCATCTCTCTCCGTCCCCCTCTCTCTTTTCCTTTTTCACTTCCCTCCATGTCTTGTCCGCAGGTGATATGCTGATGAAGGTGGAGGTGACGACAAAATTTCATTTGGCTGAACTCATTGAGTGCCGAAAGTGCAGAATTCAGAGTGGATAGACTCTCTCGTCAGCCTTGTATTCAGTGTAAGATTGAATAAGTATCAGTATATATGTACACACACACACACACACACACACACACACACACACACACACACACACACACACACATATATATATATATATATATATATATATATATATATATATATTATTTTAATGTGATATACTGGTTCAGTGCTGTATGTACCATAGACTTTTGTCATTTTTAAAGCTTATCGCATGGGTGTTATAAATGATGACAAAGGATGTTCCAGGATATCAGATTTGTAGAAGGTTTCGACATATTTTGTCTTCCTCAACTTTATTGTCTATTCACATACATGGAGTAATAAAGAAATAAACATAAACGAAGATGCATGGGATAGAAATATGAATAAAAGATGAAACATTTCATCTAATGGTCAATGTTGACTGCAGACAGTAGAACCGACGAAGACAATGCCGAAAATTTCTACAATTTTGGCATCCTACGACATCCTTTGTCATCTTTAATCATATATATATATATATATATATATATATATATATATATATATAATGTACCTATCTATATCCATCGTATTTACATACATACGTATATATACATGCATACTTACATATCATGTTGTATGTGTGTATACGTATATATGTATATCTAAATAGTCTGTAATTAATCAAATCCATTGAATCGTAAAACAAACCTTCATATTAAGAAGCCAAACACAAATCTCATTTCATTGTTATCATGTTCAAGTAATCATTACATACAATTATTACACTTAAGTCATTTCGAAGGTCCGTACAACCAAAAAAAAAAAAAAAAAAAAAACATTCCACACTTGGAGAAAAGGGGTTTCTCTTTTGTCCATAAATTATAGGTCATACAGTGGTCAGGTGCCTAATTTCATTCAGATGGGTTGTGACACCAGCTCTATCCTTCATAAAAGTCAATTCAATTGATTCTTTAGAGGAATTATTGTCCAAATATAATACTTGACCTTTCACCCCGTCTCCAAGTCACACGTATATCAATTAAGAATCATGAGAATTCTTCGGAGTGACCATCTCCCTGTTATAAGTAAATTAAGAAGCTGTAGTTTGTCGAAGATGTTCGAAGTCGTCTTCCTTGTTATAGTCGTGGGTCATCAAATAAATGCATGTTTGAGTGACTACTTTGTATCTTCATGTGTATGCGTGCAATTGTACGTGTGTTTGTGCAACACACACACACGAACACTCAACGTTTCCCTGCGTTCTGCTACAGAAGCTCGTAACTCAATTAGTCTACCAATTAAAGGCATGGGAGCTCTCCGATATTGCAAGAAAATTTACGTGTCACCACATAACGGTTACTTCATTTGCTGGATAGACCAAGCGTGCTTTCTTGACAGGGGTGACTCCGAAGAACGCCAAGGTACGTGTTTGACCCGCTTTCATGCATGCCATAATGTATAGCGCGCATCAAAATACCACATGACATTCTTACCTCTGCATATATTTTCGCCTTCGTACAAGGTATCCTTATGGATTAGACTTGTTTTTCTGCTCTATGAATGTCTAATTGATGTCACAAGGGACGGTATGCGTGGTTGACTTGCCTCCTCCCACCTGGCAATTGTGGCAAAGCGTAGGTTTTTACCGCTACAAGCAAGTCCACTCTACTTTGATGCATTACTTTCTATCATTCAACACAATTTCGATGCATGGAATCGACCAAAAAATAGGGTTCACCACCTTAGGTCCCCCGGGGAGAGCATCCTTAGATTTAGGCTTCTGCCAGCGTATCGATATTTCATAAAATGCCCCGCTGCCCAAGAGTGTGTTTAATAGCTTCATGAAATATTGAATGCGGCTTTCACTACCAGTCCTCAGTGGTTAGAACACGTCAAATTTCACCCTTCAATCTTGCTATGAAGGCATAAGCAAAAAGGACACTCGCTAGTCTGGATATACAGCCGTTTTGTGAAAGACACCTTTTATGTCAAATGCTGAATTGCAATTTAAGTGCAATGTTTGTTGATTTCCACTGGTGACCGTACGGCATTAACACCTTGATTGCTTTCGACTTTCAGATAGAGGAGGATGTAATCTGTTATGCCTGTTGATTTGAGTATTTAACCTTTTTGTTAAATCAGAACGCCTTTTCATTTTGCAGATAATGAGTATTCTATATTCTCTTTCGTCCTCCCTAGATTCATTGACATTCTGGTCATATGTGTTTTCGTTTTTCTATTCCTTCCTGTTATTCATCCAACTACCACTGTGTGTCTATCTAGTATGCGATACCACATCCACCCACCCACCCACCCACGCGCGCACACACACACACACACACACACACACACACACACACACACACACACACACATACAAACTTACACACACACACACATGTATGTATATAATCTATATCTATCTATCATGTCCCGCGACATCTGTTTTTGTATACTTCTGTATACTATTATAGTTATGTGTCCTTCTATCTGTGAATTATCAAATTATGAAGTGAATGTATCAGCTAATGGACTGAAAACTCGTACGCAGAGATGAACATGGGGGAGGGGGAGGATGATGATTATGCTTTTTTGATGGGGAGAGATTTTTTAATGAGCTACGCAGTAATGTTCGCTGATTGTATCAGTTATGTTTGCGTGAGCCTTGTTTAGAAACTGTCATTTCCATCCCGACCGATAGAACGCAAAGATAATGCGTGCGTCCTGCAAGAGCCATTGCCAAATGATTACCAGCATTCGTGACAATCTTTCTGCCCTAAATTGCTCATGACATTCTTTCTGCAGTAAAGAAATCGTAATAAGGGATGTCTAAAAAATGTAACCTTCAGTGATCAATTATGATCTACATTCGTGCACCTCGTTACAGCCGCTCACCAGTCGTTTTAACCAATTCGTCGTCGGTTCCCACTCCACGATTGCAATCCCGGGACGCAACCCGCGGATTTCGGAGCGCCCTCAACTTAAAAAAGCAGTTGATGACGTCATATATACCCTTTATGATATGTTGTGGTTGAAAGGGGGAGTTGCTTTGTGATGCCTTAACCCAGATTGGAGGGAAGAAAGCCGGTTGCCATGGCAACCACCTCCTCTGACACCTCATACAAGCGTGTTTTATCCGAAGCGAGGATATCTGTTTCTCCTTTTCCCTCATGTGCAACACGAAACTTTGGCGCCTTGAAAGCAGATGTATAAGAGCGGTGTAAACCAGTGACATTCGGGTGATGGGAACACTGAACTTTCAAGGACAAGAAAAATAGATCGGATTTTTCTTTTTTCACTGAATGTTTCCTTCAGCTAGTGCCCTGCTTCATTAGAGTATCATTACTCCTTAAAGGGATGACCCATGGTGAATCGGAGTGTGCTGGGCAGAGAGAGAAAGGGGGGGGGGGGTAGCTTCAGTTGGAAAGAAAAAGAGAAAGAGAGAGAGACCCGACATCGACATACATGCAGTTGGATATGCATCACTCTAGATTCGTCTATAGTCTGTTCGCCAAAGTCGATTTAATATTGTAATACCTGCATGGTGCGCGCAGTGTGTGCGAGCGTCCACAATATAAACACAGAAAGAGACGACTGCTCCCAAATTCTCGTCACCATGGATATAGCGCAGGAATGCATCCTCTTTTATCGGACCACTCTTTGCCTCGTCGTGGCATCAAACATTTATAGCAAGGGGCTATTCTCGGATTTAGTCGGATATACGGTTCAAATCAAGGCGCAGAGATGCGCGATGCAGTGGATCTGAGCCCGGATTGGTCGCTACTTATCTTGTCACTGCTTCGTTCATCATGCTGACGCCGACATCAAACCATGGATGAAATGCACGCTACCTCTCCCAAACTCCGGCTGGATTAGATACGAGAGAGTATAAAGATTGTTGCTAGCTCGCACTTTCTTTTTTAAAGTGCCACCACCGACAAATTTTGCTTGCTGATTGAATCTTTTTGGGGAAGCCACGAGTATATTCGATGCAACATCATACGATAGTTACATCGTCATCATTGGATCATCTTTTACATAACATTCGATCAAGAGATAAACATTCGTCGCCCAATGCGCAAACGTGAATTTGTCAGTTACATATTACTGCATGCGAAAGAGATCAATCTAAACATCTGAAAAAGGTACCACCGAAGATAATGTTCCCTCGTGTGGATGTAATAACCTGGAGAGGAAGGTGAGGAGGGGTGCAAACGGAAGGATGACACACTTTAGGAGGGTGGGGCGACCCGCCCGGAAGATCTTCCAATCCATACGATGTTGCAGTGTGATCAAGGTTCTGGCCCTGGGGTTCACCTTCTGGTGCACTTACGTAACAATTGGTGAGTGGCTACGTATATCGCGAATGAAGCGGGGAGATCATTCTCACTGGCTTCGCGTGGGGGAAAAATGGTAGAGGTATATAAGTGATTCCTCCCGCATGACGTTGCCACGGCAACTGAGATATTCCAAATTACAGTCGACACTAATGTGATTTTAATTTTGCCTGCCGTATTCTGTTTTATTCAATCATACAGCATCCATTGTTTGTGCTGAGATACGGCAACATACAAAGTGACAGCACCAGTCCCTTGCCTCTTGTATGTTTCAATCTATTTTCCAATCTACCCATCCATTATTTATCCACTTATCTTTTATGCATCCATCTTGGAGTAGCAATAGAGGCAGATTTTCAATTCAAGAACATTATGTTTACGCACTGATACATTTTGGATGTGTGTCTACATTTACATCTACCTATGATATCCATGTATTTTTTTTTGTGTGTGTGTTTTGTTTTGCTCTAATCAATTACCGATCCCAGTTTTAGGGCTTTATTGTGTGTACATAGAAGCAGTTTCGAATTCCCTGCCTTAAAGCGAGCAGGTGGTCGTAAGATTCCATTGATTAGATCTCATTTACTTGATTTTCCTGTCTGGTTACTTATATACCACTTAAGCCTGGTTATTTGCTGGTAATTTGTGTGTCGGATTTACAGACTATAAAGTTAATTATGAGATACAGCGCGTAAAAGGATGAAAATAAAACGTGTGTGTCCAGTGAAATGCCAGATAAGTGTTGTATTCAAATTCTGCATTTTATGGTCGAATCCATTTGTATGCATTAGTTTTTGCTATTTCGGGCAAGTCTCACAAAAGTTTAACAGTAGGAATATTCTTCGTTATCAATGGTATACAGTACATACATTCAATAAAGATAATGTTGGTAAACAGGTCTGTTAACTTAGTTTTGTGAAGAATTCTTTATTGTTCATATGTTTGATTCAATGTATAAAAATTATCCACTTTCGTGATTCCGAACAGTACCTTCATTATTTTTTTCTGCGTTTCTGGACCACGTGTTGAAGGGCTTACAAATGAGGCATTGAATAACGCCTCTGCAAGTCTTGATCGACTGTTTTGTAAGTACATCGAAATACGAGGCGATCGATCAGGGAATGATCTCGATGGACACAGGAGAGAAAAGACTTCAGGGGAAAAAATTATATGTTGCATTTCGTCATTCCCCGAGAATGAGATTTTTACACAATCGTCATTGGATACTCGCCTTCTTGTTGAGGCTGTGAAATTCGAGCTCGAGCAAATCGTTTCTCCCAAGTATAGATCAATAACTGGCACAGCGTTCCTTGGAATGCAAATAATTCGCCGCAGACTGAATCTTGTCAGTTGTTGCAGGTGGAACCGAGTATAAAGGTGTGGTAATTACACGATTGCTGCAGAATGCGTTTGGCTATCGGTTCCATAAAGGATTGCTTGAAGCGCGCTTCTAAACGCCTGTACACCACAAATCGAATGGATGCCTTAGGCACTACTGAGCAAAGAAAGATTGTCTTAGATTTTCGTCACATATAGGACTATAGCTACAGTTCGTCAAACATTCAAATATTATCGGTATAATATAGTTATCGGTATGTCCTGCGTGATTTTATTCTTCAATAAAGCTATAAACCCTGTACCTTTTACATAGATATAATGCTGTACTGCATAAACATAAAGCATAATTCATGTACGTGTTGCAATGTCAAGTAAGATAGGTGTCCATGATAATTATAGATTCTTAAGTTCATAGCTGGTAAAAGAATGCAAACGCTTGAAAGTTAACTTTCCCCGTCTTAATATCCCACCAAATTTTTGCTGTTTTGTCCAAATATAACAGCATCAAATATTGCCTTGTGATTATGTGGAATATAAAATGAAATCACATTCTGAAAACAGGAGACAGGTGGTACATGTTCTATACGATATAGAAGAGCCTGCATCACGAAATGGGGTTGAGAACGAAACCAGGCGTCACCTTTTTTCACGGTGCCTCAAGCAGCGGTAAGCAATGGCGACGTAAACTGGATGTATATAAATGTCAGGCGTGTAAGGGAGTGATTTGCTTCCCGTCAAAAAGCTCTGTTTAACACGTTCTTATAGAGAAAGCTTGGCAAGCTGCGTGACGGACGTTGCCCGAAAGGTGTGAGAAAAGAGAAAAAGAGGGAGAGAAAGAGAAAGAGAAAGAGAGAGAGAGAGAGAGAGAGAGGGAGAAGGAGAGGGAGAGAGAGGAAAGAAAATAATGCAAATCGATAAAACCGTTCTCTTCGCGCTCATTTTCTTCTCTTCCGTCGTCCGCGATCAAACTTCTCCATCTGCCCCATGTGCTCTTCTCCGATCCTCACGAACTGGGAATGTCACCTTTTCCCTCCATCCAGATGTGAAGGAGAAAAATCTCAGACGGAAAAAAGAAAAACGATCGCAATAGCTGGATCAAAAAAAGTCGTGACTTTTCTGCCGAGGTTAATAAAATGTCCATTTGATAAGGCCATCGCATAGGGAAGTCGATCTATAAAGCCTCTGCCTCTAGGCACGGAAGCTTGAGCGCAAAGCTATTTCCTCAGTCAGTCATGTGTTAAGACTGTGTGAAAAGCTGGTCACAGAATTTGCGATCACATCAAGGTATTACACAAAGTTGAGCTTGATGATAATTGTAGTCGGTGAATGTCAATCATGCAATGTTTTGAAGTATCCTATGAATGTTTCCCCTTCAAAAACTCGTTACTCTCTCTGGAAGATTCTACTCATTTAGAATCACAGATGACTTTCCCCCTCCCTTCATCAATTCTTTTTTTAAATTTTAAGTCATATCCTTCCATTGTCCGACAGACAAAGGATCTCACAAAGTATTCAGCACAGACACTTGACAGAAGAAAAATTAGGCAGTGTGCAGGAAGAAAACAGAAACGGGCTTCGTTGAAAATGACACTGGATAATACCCAACAGCTAGGGTTGGAACAGCAATACTGCAGCAAGACGATCGGCTGCACAATATTATAAGAAGGGAGCTGATAAAGGGCTAAAATGTGATTTTTTTCCTTTTTCCCAAAGGTCAAATACATGTGGCGGAAATACCACGTAACATCAGGGAGACGCTGCTAATGTGTAGTCGTGTTCCGTGTCTTGTGTTACCATGCCTTATACGCACCGAAGTTTAAACGTTTATTTGATAAAACGATTTTGTATATGGTTAAGTTAAGGGATCGTAGATCTTATCATTGCATGGTGTTATCGTATGTTCTTTTATACTTCTGTGCATAGCATCAAAATGAAATAATGAGTAGAAATCAACCAAACAGAATGTGCACCAGGATTAACTTCTCTCTTATAATCATGTGATAACCAAGTGTCATGGGGTTGATATGTGTACAAGCAAAATGTGGACGAAAGGGAACATGTAAGACCAAGATTGTAACCACTAAAAGTACTGATCCAGCAGTTCCAACATAACCATACATATCTGTGATCATGTAAAGGCACACACTGGTGTACATGATCTTCAGCAAGCAGGTTTCATGGTTTTGTTTTACAATTTTGATGGAAATGTATATGGGACAACACGTAGAACGATATTGAGTATGATAACGTACTACATCTCCAAACAGCTACAAGAAGCCTTACCTACGCCTGCCTTCAATGAAATTTCAGCTTCTGAACTTGCAACCTTGAAAGAGTGTATCTGACAGCGCCTATTTTGCACGTGATCGACAACATTAGTTTTGTTAGAGAGAAATAATATGAGCGATATTATATACTCTCATGACAGAATGAAGCGAGATATATATTTTATCAGGGTCATTCTTTAGGGAAATTAAAATGTGCCTTTGCAACCGTTCACTCACTTCCTTGATAATTATTGCATTCAAAGTTGGATATTTTCTACAAAATTAAAAACGTCAAAACAGAAACGTGCTGCGACCGTTAGACAATTCAATTGTACTTTCAAATCGTTGTTCTTACTTGGACAGGTCTAGGAAACCCTATACGGACGAGTTTTGAGTTCGGGTCGAAATCCTCTTTGATCAAAGTGTGAAAAATATGACAAAGATTTGAATACAATGTTATCTCAGTAATGTCAACAACCTACACCGGCAACACATAATGATTATTGCATCACTCCATGTTTTACACCAAATTGATGCAAACTTCCCCCATTGAGATTGATGCGTCGTAAGAGCAGTCGGCACAAAAGCGATTACAGCGCGGGGTTTATTGATTCAAACACACGATGCTCATCACTGCAGGTACACTATCATTGCCTGTTATATACAGTGACCTCCCATGACTCATACATATTGTACATTTTGAAAGTGCATAGACCCGCTAGTACCGTTTGTTATCAGTTGAGGCGTGAAGTCTCGTCATCGAGAGCTATTTATCATTATGTAAATTCATGCAGGACTCGAGAAGCTAGAGCCTGATGTAAAAATTTGATACTTTCATTATCAAAGGCAATGTTGCTCATAGCTCACCTGTATCGACTTTCACTGCTGAACATCGCTTTCTTTTTAGCACCACTTCATACATACAGCAACAAAATTATTTAAACGGAACAATTGTGCTGTTATCATGTGTAGTTAAGTTCTGCACGGACCACCACTTGCATATAGTGCAATGCTTATAGCTAGAATCCCTTAACCTTTTTTTTTTTTTAGTGAAAGGCGAGCCCATGATACTGTGAGGGACATTTAATTACGCCTTAATAATTATGTCTTCCCTTATAACATGTCATGCGAAAGAGATATCTCAATTTCTTACCAAAAAAAAAAAGAAAGAAAAAGAAAGAAAAGACAGAGAAGGAACAGAAAAAGAGGAAAATGACAGTGTGTTGGTGGTATGTCTTTGGCGTACGTGACAACGAACATCCCTCATTGGCTGCGCCATAGCATTCCACGGGTTTCTCACCCAGTCCCAATGGTATAAATCTAACGATATGCTTCCATAAGTCTCAAACTCAAAACATGGCAGCTGCATGTAGGGCAAGCTACATTGGACCACAGACCTGGGAGCGGTGACACTATATACAGCATGCAGGTCTCCCACAGAAGAGCATGGTGACGCTGTATATGATGCGAACGTCGCAACTGACTCTCCGATATTCCTTCAAATGTCCGTCAATGTCATCGTTATGCCGCCTGCCTCTTTATCATCACTACCCGGACACCTCCTCCCCTCCTCCCTACCCACCCCACCCCACCCCCTACCCACCCCACCCCTTCCCCACTTAACAATTGCAACGAACAGAACTTAGCAACAAAGCAAGAACCATCACATGTCCACAATATTCTCCCCTAAAATTTAATCCATTAAGGCTGTCCTTGACGATGATGTTGGGGAGAAGTGCGGGGTAGCAAATTAACAACTTTGCCTTGTATTGCACTGGAAAATGACCAAAAAAAAAAGACAACGCGATCTGCGCTCCGTGTTTCGTCTAGACGGGACCGTACCTGGTTAATTAATTGATCACATTTGCATGAGGAACGCAAACTGCTCTCTGTAGTATTGCCTTGAAACAATATTGCGGAATTCTACACTTCGCACATGGCGAAAAAGACTGCTAAGATTGACAGTGGCAAGAAGAAATGCAATCGCAGATATTCAATGTTAATGGTACTTTATTGCCCTCTCCACCCCCACCCCTAATGCTCTGCCCTGCTGCGTTAATCCAAACAGCATGATTTCACCAGAGGTTCATATATACTGACCAATAAAGTAACCTTTCCCTTTCTTCTCCAAACCTCACGGACAAAAATAAAAAATAAAATGGAATTACCTTCATAAAATGAAGACACTGTCAACATGATGGTCAAAAAAGGAGAACGTCTGCATTGTTTCCAACATTCAAAGGGACTGTTTTAATTTGATATGCTTATTTTCTTCTCTTAATATATATTTTTTCTGTTATTGTATCATTGGAAAACCTCACTGATTGCGCACAAACCTGCTTTCCTAAAATGCAGTTTCATACATGTA
Source organism: Diadema antillarum (assembly GCF_040938485.1). Lineage (NCBI taxonomy): Eukaryota > Metazoa > Echinodermata > Echinoidea > Diadematoida > Diadematidae > Diadema > Diadema antillarum. The sequence goes on along the minus strand of NW_027272617.1, from coordinate 154,559 downwards.
AGTCTTTCATGAGGAGTTGATACTCAGTGTCAATCTGCACTGAAAAAAAAAAAATGTTCCACTGAATTTAGGCACATTTTTCTTCAAATACAATGTACATGAAAGGACCTTCCAGTATGCTTCTTGGACGTAATCGAGTAAAATGTAGTACCATCGTCGACAGTTAAATGTCTACTAAATCGTATAAATCAATTATAAACGCTGTTGTTGATTAAAAAGCCAATAAATTGTACATTTGAGGAAAAAGTCATGCCTTTGTAACGCTTTGCATCAGTCCTAATCAATTTCGTCGTGGTGATCGGACATTCGTGATAGGAACAGCTGGGTAAGATTTCCAGTTATGGTAAAGAATATTGAAAATGTTCCTTCAATCTCATCTTCATTACCACTTTGTTTACATTTTATTTTGTGGGCATGTGTGATGAAATGGTTTACAGGTTGGCTGTAAATGACACCAAGTAAAGAGTTTATTACGTAACGTTAAATGTTACTCTCTGTATGTGAATTCAATATCTACTGTAGATCTACGTAGTCCTAAACGCCATTCGGCCCAACCCTGTTCGGCATTACCCTCGATGATGTGCAACATGACGTGGATTCAAAGTGACGTCCGACTCTAAACGTTGTTTTTTTCCTTCTCTCTCATAAACGCTTTCACCTTTCCTATTTCCCGATTCTAGCAATCATATAGCAATTTGTGATGATCATGGCAACTCTCATAGGGTACGTGAATCATTAAACACGTTGAAACCTGAATGTAACGAGGTTTTCCATAAGTTATGAATATGCTATGTGTAGCAGAAAGGGGAGTGAGGGGGGGGGGGGGGGAGTCATAATATTAAACCATTCCAATATCAGTAGATGCCGAAAGCAGCAAGGGGTTGTATTAGGATCGAAGAGTTTTGGATGGGGACATTATAGGTGTGTTTGGACCTCAATAATGTAAAAAATCCCATCTTCTCTCGCTGTCTCTCCACACTCCACATTTCATAAAAAAAACTCTATCAGCTTGTAGGTGTGTATACACATATTTCTGTGTTTCCTAAGTTCACATCACCAACCTCGATGACACGATACGAGGATTTGAGACTGCGGCATGATAAATGCGTTTCAGCAAACAAGCTTGGCATTTCAAGAGTTTTATGTGCAAGCTATACGGCAATTTGAGACGCAATGACATTATCAACTCACTAATTTTCCATAATCATATTGACTGCTCAAGGACTGTTTTGCAAAAATTAGCGAAACTAAATAATATAACTTGTAAATGGATTTGTCGTCTGACTTTTGATCAAAGTTTCACTGTTGTGCTTACAGAATTTTACTCTTTCTTATCAGACTGATTTTGAACTCGTCTTGCTCGTTCTTACTTCTCCAATAATAATTGTTTTCTTTGTTATTCTTTATAATAATGGCAGACCTTGTGAGGGACACACCTTTAAAAAAATAATAAACGTGTACTCTTAGCGATCGTCGGTCAGTTTAGCATGAACGCTGATTGCTCCCCATGGCTCTCCCGCGGCTAGACCCGCTGGCACATCGCTCTTTAACGATCGGACTCTGCAAAGCCCTTTTTCATGGTCTGGTGATGAGGAAGCAGTGATAATACATGTCTCCCCTCTCCTCTCCTTCCCTCTTAAAGTGGGTAAAGGTTAGGACGCTCCACGACCCATCCGTCTTCCTTGTCATGTGGTTAGAGACAGCCGAAGAGTGCGATTAACCAGAAGATGCATTTTGTTCTCCCCAAATTGTCAGAATAGTCTTGTAACCGCCTTCGGAAGAGAATCTGACGTGTTTTTTTTTCATGGTATCATCATTTATAATGCCATACAATGACGATGTTTATTATGTTCACGAGGAACACCACAAAGCAATGAAAAATAAGCTTGCGGAATCCACGAAATATCAAGCAGCAATTTATCACGTCAGTGAAAATCAAGATCTGAATCTCTAGCGAAAATATTACTCCGACGACGAGTCTTGGTTTTATATTACAGGCCTGCACGCTTAGATTGCGGTTGGTAGATGTGAGCGATGCTTCCAGAGTTTGTAATCTTTGCAGCGTCCAAATATCAACGTGTCTATCTGCATCGCATCTCAATGTGCAGTGTATTTAAGGATCAGATGCGCGCCACGATGTGCGTGAGCTGCGTAGGGTAGCTTTAACAAGATCCATTAGAACCGGGTTCCAGTACTTCCAGGGAGCGGAGGCTAATTACGGTGCCCCATTACGGTGCGATGCCCTTGATGACAGCGGATGGGGGTCATAGTTTTAGCCCTTGGGAGTCGGATCTCTACCATTTTTACTGCGTTCGTGGTGCTTACGATACCTCACTGCTAACGGGTTAAAGCGTGAGAATTAATAAAAAATGGCGTTTTAGTGCTTAAACGGTGCTATGCACGTGTGCATGTATACATACACACAAGAAAACACACACACACACACACACACACACACACACACACACACACACACACACACACACACACAAACACACGACGCCAGTATAGTTTGATTGTTGCGCTAATGTTGCCCTGAGGAAGGAACTAAAATCACACTGTCACGTTCTCAATGACTCTTGTTTAAATGACCTCTGTAATCGTTTGTTCAGTTTGCGTGGGGGCGGTGTTGCGTGACCTTTAACTTATTATTCCACCTGTACATTACAGCAACGCATTAAACTGTGACGCTCAAGAAAATGGCAGTGCGATGTTCCGTCAACGAAAACTCCGGGCAGTTAGTTGAAATAAAAGACGAAAAAAACCACGAGAACTCCATCTTCAAGAAAAGTGAAATCACAACATTTAGTGTAGAGACTGGAACCAGAGACTATGTAAACATATGCAATCAGTCATATCATTAATGAGCACATTAGTGTGTGTGTGTGTGTGTGTGTGTGTGCGCGCGCACTATAACCTTTTCAAACCTTTTCAAACATTACAGTTTGTCCAAATAACGCATGGATAATTCTTCATTATAGATATCGTAGAAAATGTCACCTAAGCATTTTCCCCTTTAAAACAAATTCCTAACATATTGTACTATATTTTGCTTTAAAATGTTGCCAAAACATGTCTAAGAGAGAAAAAAAAAAGTATACTAGTATATTCCCTCAAGCGAACAACCAGGATTTCATAATTCTTTTTTTTCCATGCTTTTCAAGAATCGATGCACAATAGACTGTACACCTGTCAAGCACAGTCCGTAATAAACTTCGATTTTTTTTTTATTGCTGACAATTCATTATTCAAAATCAATAAAGCATTGAAAATGTGTCAATTTCCTCCGAAGCATGCCAATTTACTGTTTCGAGCTGTCGATATTTCACAGTCAAATCAGAATGTGAAAACGTTGCTTTTAAAAGCAGTGTGTTAAAATTCAAACCTTGTCTCTGGCGCCCCGCAGTCAGCGAAATGCCAGAATATAATTTGATAGACAGTGGCGAAGTAATTTCTAAGTACAAGTGACTTCATTTTCATTTCCGAGACAGAACACGATTCGAATGTTTATTGAATTATCTGCCCATCTTTCAGCAACTCTTCAGTCCTTTTTGAGGTGAATAAAAGTTCAATGTCATATTTTAGGGAAATTTTGGTTTGTGGTTTTGTTTTTCTTCTCAGGGATGGAAAAAGGAAAAAGTGTATGTTATTTTCGATGTCGTACAAGTCTGTGGCTTTTGTAATCAGGATATTCCCATACGAGATTGGATCGGATCATTTTGGCTCGTAACCAGTCTTAAATTCGTTAAAGGAAACTCGTAACTTGCTCGTGCGCCTCTCGTAGTGACTCGTCCTAACACGTGAGAATTGGGACGAGTCGATGTCGATGTACAAGTCTGTGGCTTTCGTATTCAGAATATTCTCATACGAGATTGAATCGGATCATTTTGGCTCGTAACCAGTTTTGAATTCGTTAAAGGAAACTCGTAACTTGCTCGTGCGCCTCTCGTAGTGACTCGTGCAAACACGTGAGAGGTGGGACGAGTCGATACGACATGGGACGTGGCGCGCCAAACCGTGGCTCGATGCAATACAACACATAGCGAATGTAAGTTAGCGAATTTTAGGTTTCGTCAGGGTTCCTAAACAGTTGCAATCAAATTCCTAAACAGTTTCCTTGTCGCAAAGAAATTTTGAACATTCTCATAATATCTTTGCGACAAGATGCGACCCCTCCCCCCCCAAAAAAAAATAAAATAAAAAAATAAACCAACTGTTTGCGGCAAAAACTTAATCGAACTTGATGGCAACGATTTACAAACCCTCGCGAAGATTCGCTGCATTCGCAAACATTCGCCGCTCAGTGAGCTACCCCCTTAAGCGCGCTACTTGACATCAGTATGCATAATAGTGTACAGGTTAGATAAAAAGAATCCTGCAGATTCGGTCGTTGTTAATGGGATTGAACCCGCATGCACAAACTAGAGCTGGATTTTTTTCTCTATATATCATCATGCAGGTGGCATGTACTTCCTCATCTTCCGCCACCAGCCCTTTGTCGCGCAGTGAGACCGTGAGTGATCGGCTTGTTGGTGCATCCATAATGCTAAAGAATTTCGGCTCTTTAACGGGATATCGAATAGACCGATATCTTCATATTTCATTATCTATCATTTTTTCCTTAAAGTCGTTCCATCAATAAACCTTATTGTCGCCGTTCCATCTGCGTTCGCAATCCTGATCCTCAGGACCAGGTTATAGAGTAGTTTAGAAGGTGATTGCACGCGATATGCAATTACGTCATTTTAATTTCTCGCAGATGCTCACATATGGAGTTTAAGTCGAAAGGTAGTTGCATAATTTGGTGAAAGTCAAGTCTACAGTGTCCTCGTTCAGTGACCTTTCCCTATTTTCGTGTATATAAGCAGGTGCATATCTCAGTCAAAGCGTAAAATGAAAGTGATCGAGACACCACCCCTATATAGATTCTTGCCTCTTTCAAATTAAGGTCATTGAAACAGAATATTTTTCTATAGATTATCGTACTTCTAAAAATGTAAACATAATAATGAACATTAGTATACACTTTAACAGGGTACGTATGTATGTATGTATGTATGTATGTATGTATATGTTTTTATTATGAATATGTATGTGAGTATGTTTGTAATGACTACTACAGGTTTATTCAATGCCGCATTTTTGACAAACTGATCTCAAGAGTGTAGACATTGAAAAGAAATAGAGAAAAGATGAATATGCCAAACGTATTATAATGTTTATATATACTGACATAATCATTTTCATATATCGCTCTCATCACCTGCATCATTTTTAACATCTCCAGTCTACGCGAGTCGAAGTTCCTTTCAGCGACGAGGACGCAAAACAAATTTCCGACTGATGTTCTCAAATCGATACAGAGGTAGCACTGACCTAAGACTCATCGCAGACGGTGTTTCGTAGAAAGTAATGCCACAGCAATATTCCCGTATGTATATACCTCGCGACCAAGCACCCTGCATCCGTTTCGCAAATTACATCTGTATTAAAAGGCGCGACACATTGTGAATACACGCGTTCTCATCTCTGTACGCTACAATGTGTATTCACGATCCTGTAGACACATCTTAATCGTCACTTTCTGTCTCTGCTGTGAGACTCTCGTCTTTTAAGCGTGAGAGGTTTTGAAACGTGCCGTGACTTCGAGTTTTGCAATGTGCAGTAAGGACTATAAAAGCAATAAGTCCAAACAGAAGGAAATTAAGAAAAGGGAGAAGAGAAAATAGGAGAAGAAGAAGGGAAGAAGAAGAGGAGGAAAAGAAAGAATGATGGCAATGTTGAAAGAAGAGAAAGGTGCTGATAATGATCATGAATTTAGTGCAAATTCGAAGCAAAATCTTCATAAAGAAACTTACTGCGATTATACTGATAATGTTCAAAGTGAAAACGCAGTCGTTTATGACATCATTATTCTATGTGCTCTGGAAGGCAAAAACTATACTATATTTTACAAATAGTTTCGTCTTTGGAGGCGTTATGACATTTCCACTGTGTTATAGACATTATTTATCATTTGCAGGTGAAACAAAAACCCAGCTAAATATGACTGAATTGAAACTGATATATAATTCTGTTGTGTTACCTCATTTTGATTACGGTGATGTAGTATGGCAATCCGCCAACGGTAACTCTCTTTCCCAACTTCAGAAGATGCAAAATAGAGCCGGGAGATTGATTTTGAAAGTTAACCCTTATTCCCATATCACTACCAGTGATGTTCATTATAGCTTAGGGTGGAATACAGTAATCAAAAGACAAAAAATTCATCTACTTTCATTTATGTATAAGATTATGAATAACATGACCCCTGAATATATGAAAAATATGTTTAAGTACAAGATATCACCATACTCTCTCCATAATCAAAACGATTTACAGTTACCACGGCCTCAAAACTAATTATTGTAAGAGATCATTTTCATACAGAGCTGCAGCAGCGTGTAATAACATACCTAATGATTTACGTCAAAATTCCTCTTTACCCGTTTTTAAGTTCAATTTAGACAAAACCGAATTCCTTTCCGCTTGATTGTTTTTTCATGCTCCAAACCTTTGAACAATGTGTAACAATATGGTATATAATGTAGTCATGTACCGTTCCATTTGTGTTTGTGTATATTTTATTCTATTATCAGTTCCTGATTGAATGACATTTTTTGTGGACAGGGCCCCATGGAAGACCAGAAGTGACTGTCATTGTCACTACTGAAAATGGGCTACCCTCCGTATGTATTTTTTTCTTTCGTCACTGGACAATTTATGTATGAAATATGTTGTTGTTTTTATTTAGTCCGGAAATAAAACAAACAAACAAACAAACAAACAAACAATTTGAGAAGCTGGGCCTTATAGGGTTAAACATCATTACCACTGATAACGTTCGCACGACAAGGGAGCGCGCCGTTTATCGACCTCTTTCAAATTCGCATGGGCACTTCGCCTCTCATAAAATTCTAAAAGCAAGTGGCCACTCGCTCCACACCGAGGAAACCAGCGTCCTCTTGGGCTAACTTGACGGACAAATACACTCTTCCTTTGACACATCTGAGAGTGTGTCAAAATATATTCCCAGAGAGAGAAAACATTCTCTTCGCATTTTTGGAAGAGACTGCCAATATCGCATTTCACCTCGCGGAAGAAAAAGGAAGAAAAAAGGGCCAGAGGTTTCTTCTTTTTCCTCCTCCCGCCAATTTCATCTAAGCATCCTTTTCTCTCCTATTTTTTCCTTCTTAAATCCCAACCTCTGTAAATTTCACCTGTCTCCCTTGAGATTGTCATGAAGAGCAGGTAAACTTACACTTTCACTTATCCCACACTGACGTTTACTCCTCCGAGAACACACATCACCTTCCAACGCAGAGCAAACTTCTTACTCTGCTACTTTGAAACACCTCCTCCTTGAACAGTGGGCGCGCCCAAGATGTTGATGTTGACACGCAAACTTTAGGCAATTACTTTTCTTAACACTGTCGTACGCTCATAACCTAAAGATGTCACATTCTTAGAGAGCCATACCATCGACTGGGTTCGCTTTAGTTATTGAATTGTGCCATGGGTGGGGAAAAGAAGCTTAGTTTTGGGAATATGCTTACCGGGTTGGTTTGTGAGAAATGATACGATGCGATTTAAATTTCTGCTGTCTGCAGTCCTTGGTTTGACATCTCTTCTCAATGAATGCCATGGCGTCTCTTTAACATGTGTAAGACGCTTTCAGCATGTCATCCTAGACTAACTATGTCGGATTTGTCCACATGTCCAGTTATACCAAGATGATAAGTTAAACTGCACAAGCTGTCTCACACACTAAATAATCATTCGAGGTTAATGCTATCCGAGAGAGGGAAAAATCTCCAGTAAGGATCGGCGCGGGCGTTAATAGTATAAACAAAGGTTTCTCTTTGTTCGTTAAATCTCTGTTTTCATATTCATCTCGCATTTGTTCCCTTAAGACACAGAGATAAGAACAAGACGAAATAAAAACAGCTCTTCATGAAACATCGAGCTTCTCCATATAGCTAACTCTGCCCACGTTAACAAAGGGAACTGTATGTCCGTTCCTATGTGAACAAAATGCAACGATGCATACATACAAGCTTTTGTCATGCTGTGTGAACTGAATTGCAAATGCTGTGACTTTTGGGGATGGAGGGGGGGGGGGGGGGGCGTAGAGAAGGTAGAGGCGCCTTTTATGTCAAATGGAATTTTGGCCAGCACAAGTAACGTTAGAATGTACTGGTGTCACTGTTAGTTTAAATAATCCATGGTGATGAATAAACCAAGAGATTGGGGATGTGTCCGACAAGAGTACATAACGTGAAACTCATCTTTCATGAATATTTTAGGAGTGCTCTACACTCATGGGTGACTATAGATTGTTTCATTTCCCTCCAAATTTGCATTTTTCCCCGTCTCCCAAGCAGCGCTGCGCATTCTAATAGAGGACGTCATCGGAGTTGGCGCACTGCGGTGCTGCGGGCGAGGTTCATGGTCTTTTAAACAGGAGGTCACGGGTTCAAGTCCTATGCAGTGTTTTGACCATTGGACAAGATTTGGTTTTTTTCCCACCGTGCCCCTCCTTAAACCACAACAAATACAAGCACTCAAAATGAAAACAAAACAGAAGTCCAGGTACTTGGAAATACTTGGGTTATTTATGCCAGGACAATCTGGACAGTGTCTGGAAGAACAGTGCTTAAAGAGCTACTAGAAGTGGTAACCATGGATTAAGAAGACCACCTTAAACAGCATGTATAACCAAGAATATACCATATCAAAGATGTCGGGTAACAGAAAATTGGGAAATAACAATAACAAATTGAATTTCGAACACCTCCTTTCCTTATCGTCATTTTCATTCGTTCAGATATGTCTAATAATTTTATCTTTTCGAAAAATTTTAGCACGATTCGTCAACCAAACTGTTGACATGATATGCATCGTATAATTATAATATATAATATATAATATATAATATATAATACATAATATATAATATATAATATATAATATATGATATATAATATATGATATATAATATATAATATATAATATATAATATATGATATATAATATATAATATATAATATATAATATATGATATATAATATATAATATATAACATATAATATATAATATATGTAAAATATATTCATATATATAAGTATGTATATAATATTATAATATACTTCACAATGAAAGTGAACGCCATTCTCCATAGGATCAGGATTTGCATTGATCTCACCGATCGCATAGTATGCAATATAACGCAATGCTAATAATAATGATGATGATGATAATAATAATAATAATAGTAATAACAATAATGATGATAATAATAAGGCCTTCTTTATCCAAAATAACATAATAACACTTATATTGCGCTTAATCAATACTGAGTTTCTAAGCGCATAAAATGCTAATTGCTTTTGTGTTTGAGATAACATTTTAAAGACTCAGTTTCAGTTTCTTAGGATTGTGATGTCTCAAACTATATTTTACTGCCAGGTTTTACACCACGTAGTCCTCCTGTGAAGACTCTCAGCTTGCCCCCAAATGTCATCTGTATCCTAGCATTTCGTGGTTCAATATCTAGCAAGCCTCAAACTAGCCACAGGTTTCGCCGTGAGAAGTAATGAACGATTATCTCTCGACTCTTCTGCCTCGAACGGTTTTTTGCTTCAGATGATTAAAGGAAACTGTACCCCAAGAAGGGGGGGGGGGGGGAAGGGGTAGTGGGGAGGGGGATACTTCGCCAGAAAACATGGAAAGTAAAACACCAGACACGATGAAAATTGAGCGAGAAAAGAGGAGTGCGTTGTGTATTTAGAAACACATCATGATCATGCAAATGTTGAACATGTGAAGGATTTGTATTTGGCTTATATTCGCCCCAGGCCGAGTGGAATATATTTCTCCTCAACGGCCGTCCTGCTCTCCTTTCTGCTGATCGATTGGTCAATCCATTTGCAGCTATTTGTTTATTGATCTATCTTTCTGTCTATCCATTTATCTTTTCGTTTATCTATTCATAGTGACTATATCATCTGACCGTCCGGCTTGCTGGTCACGTTGTGGCCATTCTATACAATGATAATAAATATGTGAATGGAGGAATATATCAGGGTTCCCATGCAGTGAATGTAATAAGTGCAGAATTCGCATATTGGACTCCGAGTGCGTATATGCGACCTTTTCCCCTGGTAAAATCCCCGCACTTGAGAACTCAATCAATTTGGCAAAGCCGATGATCTGAGACCTTGAAAACAAATGCATGTTCAAACTCAAAGAGATGGCAGGTTTCACTGGCTTTTTTTTTTTGTTCTTTTTTGTTTTGTCTTTGTTGTTGGTGGTGTGTTTTTTTTTTTCGCTGCTTCTGTCCTTGCCTTTTACTGGAAACAAGCTGTATCCAAAAAGTTGTCTTACAACGATGCCCCATTTTACTCATTCTTATTCTGTATATGCAATTTGTGGAGTCGTAGAGGTCAAGTACATTCAATATGCATGTATCAGTGATCATACAAAGTATAATGAATATGCGCGTAAGCATATGCAATGCAAAATATATCTTTGTGACAGGTAAGCCTACATATCGCTCAACAGAAACATGAGTATGGATGTGGGTAAAACACGTAAGAAAAGTCGATTAATGCAGTTTAAATGAAAATGCGAATGTTTTCGCTTTTAATTTTCGGAAAACACAAGAAATCATGGAATCGGCAAGATTTTTTTTTACAAAAATGTGATGGGTAGCGGCACATCCTCAAATAAACTGACATAATTGCAATCATCATCACCGGCATTATCACAACTGTCATCATCGTCATCATCGTCATCATCGTCATCATCGTCATCATCATCATCATCATCATCATCATCACAATTTCCAACATATCGTGTCTATCATTTTCCCCCCTCTTCGTGAGATTCTCACAATCTTTTTCAGCTTCGACGCGACTCCAATTTACTGAGGCTAATGACTGCAAGTCTGTCTTGGATACTTGTCTGTGTTTTCGAAAGTGAGATGAGATATAATAATGCACAGTAATAGGTGACAGTATGTTATGCATGTGTATGACGCATTTGTGTGTGCGTGTGCGTGTGCGTGCGTGTGTGTATGTGTGTGTACTTTGTGTGGAAGAAACGACCCCAATGTGACGTAAACAATAGGCAGACGAGACCCACAATCGTTCATACATTCAATATTGATATTTATTGGGAAGTGTTTACGCTTTCGGCGCTGCTGCTGTATGCGGAAACAAACGACATGCTCTGTTGTTCCGGGTATATTCAAGTCTAAGGTGGCGTGTAACTATAGGGACGTACCAAGGCAATGAGAATAGAGGAGGGCAAAGTCCGCACGACGTTGGCCTAAATCTAGTCTTTCTTTAAAAGAGACAGTTTGACGATAGATCCCAAACTGGTCCCGCGTACCGCTGCGGGTTGTTCGTAGTAGTCAGGGCGACCTGCACGAAGTGTAGTGGAAAAAAAAAAAAGTTGTCGTGTATAGATTTGAGCGCTCCCGAAGCTGATCTGCAATTAGCCTCGTAATTTGGAATCACGCAACACGTGAGTACAGCACGATATGATATATAATAAGTGTGTGTATGTGTGCGTGTGTGAGTGTGTTTGTACGTACTGTATGTGTGTGTCGTTTTTTCTGTGCATATGTCTGTGTATGTGTTTATAACATTCCGCTTACCTCTAGATTGAATCATGTCTGCAAAACGATGTCCCGCATATGACACAATCATCACTGATTAATCTAAGATTTGATTGAGAGGGGAATTATAGTCATGTTTATACCGGCCTCGACGAGCGACGCGCAATAATTTTGTGAGCTGAAAATGATTACGACCTTGTGCGACACAACGCAACATTCTACACTTTTTTTCCCTTTTGGCAAAAAGAGTTGATATGTCTGTGTATAAACACGATAAAGGCCCGGTTGTGTCCCGACATAGAGCAAAGCCCAGTCTTCCCAGTTGACGCCATCCCTGTATGTGTGTGTGTGTGTGTATTCAACGTTGGGTTTTGTCGTTCGCGGCTGAAAATGGCCTTGGAACGGACACGCCGGGATAGATATTTGTGAAGATGTTATGATAATGATGATGTATTGTACGCGGCATTTATTCATTGCCGGGATCAAACAATACAGGAAACCATAACGTATACCAAGCACAAAGTTCACTTCCCACAGAAACGATATTTCAACAAACAGCTGCCTGGCAAAAAGTCGAAAGGTGGGACGACGGAAATAGTGAGAAAGTCCCCTCTCATCCGTATGACTAAAATGAAATAATACATGAACATTTTAAATGTTTCACACCTCAAACCTCTGGCGAAATGTTATATGTGATACTCAAAATGTTAAATTTTACACTTAAAATGTTGAACTACCATTTCAGTACTGGTAAATCCAACATTTTGAAACTTTTGAGTGTTAAATGTAACATTTACAAAAAGATTGGAGGAGTGACAGCATTTACATATTGATTTACCATTTCATTTTAAAGAGAGTATAATATATTCCACAGACATACACACACACATCGGCCTATATATATGTATGTATATATATATATATATATACATACACACATATATATATATATATATATATATATATATATATATATATATATATATATGTGTGTGTGTGTGTGTGTGTGTGTGTGTGTTCATATACATGCACACACATAGGCCTATAGGGTATATATGTATATTCATATATTAAGGCGACCATCCATCCCCAGTTATTTTTTTTTACTGTTTTAACCCTCTCCTGGAATATATAATTTTTTTTTTTTGTAAACATGGTTATGACCTCAACGGACAAAATATTATTAATACCCTTTGTGCAGACGAATAAACGTCATTATCAAAGTAAACAAAAAGTATATACAGATACACATTTTATCAGAATTCAACTCTCACTCTCAGTTCATGGGTTTATCTCTATAGTATGCAAAATATTGAAGTCTGTTGATTAGTATAGTATATGTGTAATATTTTATATTTGTATATGTAATATTGAATTAGATACACCGAAAGAAGGTTTATTACAGTTTTTAGGACCACGGATATTTTTTTTTTCAATGGGAAAGTAAATGGAGTTTTTGATTATGTACAAAACGAAATAAGAAAACCAAAAAGCAGAACATCGACTGATTATTGGTCCGCCCGGAGTGTGAAGTTTCTATAAACGTCCGATATACATGTATATATATGAAAGAATTGATACAAATGTTATAATGATTGTTAGTTTTAAATATTATTGTTGATACTGGCACATTAATTTCATGGATGTTATTTGTGTTGTATGTTCAATGTGTACATGCAATTATCTAAAGAGATAATTGACCTGGTTATGTATAAACATTTTCTTGAATAAAGAAATGATTCAATCAAAAAATACTTGTAGATATTCATATGTATAGTTATAATTTGAAAACAAAACGAGAAAATCAAAGGGAAATCGCCCTGTATACTATTCCGTCAAGGTATGTCTGATCTTAAGCTGGTAGTTTGAAAGAAATAAACATGACAAATAGGACATTTACTCTGAAAACGAAAATGTAACCAGACACAGACACAGACACATTTTAATTACCGGTTTTGAATTCCCTCATGGCAGTACTATCAAAAACAAAATTAATTTTGAAAGCATTGTTGCATCTCCTGCAATGTGCTGTGTGCAGCTTGGATCACAATGACATGGTTGATTATATATATATATATCCATATACAAATATAAGATATGAACATCGCCATTTCAAGACCAACGTCACGTACGCGTACGATACGACTATAAATAATTATGATATCATGTTGTCTGTTATAACTTATTTGTATAGTTAAAATTAAAGGGCTGAGTCCCTTGGAGTCATCTTAAGGTGCGACTCAAGTTCAAACATGATCATACGTCTATAAAGATGCGTCCATAAAAAAATGGTGTAGAGCAATAATTGTTCTACAAACAAACTGGTTTTTCCTTGACCGCGCGGCGCCGCTCCCCGTCTGCACTGATTTGTACATCAACGGGCAACAGGAATTAGGACGCGTTTACACCGAGCATGGTACGGGCAGCGGCAACGGTCCGAGTTTTGCTATGGTGCTCCAAAAAGGAACCATGTCTGGTTCTGTTAAAATATAATCAGTAATTCGGTAGAAAATCACTCAAAATGTTACTCTTACGTCAAAATTACGAGCAACGAAAATCAACAGTAGAAGATTAATTTTGTAATAAAATTATTAACGGGGAAGTGATAATGTAACAGAACCAGCGTGGTTCCTTTTGGCGCACCATAGCAAAACCCCGGCCCGTTGCCCGTACCGTACTCGGTGTAAACGGGCATTTACAAGCCTTTACAAGGCTCAGAGCTGAACGACATGTTGTCTCGTCTTGACTGTATGTCTCATCAAAGTCAGTGAATCGTAAAGCACTGCGTGGGGTCTATAGCAATAACAATATTACAAGAGATGGTATTGTGGCAACAAGTCTGTGGCATCATTATGACATTCACAACACATGGCTTTTGTTGAGTCTCCATGAAACATGATTTTACATTTTGAATGATAATGAAATACGAGGCAGACAACTAAGACCATAATCACTACCTAACACTATTGCCAGTCATCGTGATCGATACTCTCTCAGCTGCCATCGAAAATGAGTATGCAGCAGTTGTTGTTGTTTTGTGGGTGTGTGTATGTGTATGTGTGTGGAACGTGTGATGAAAAAGTTGGACTTTTGTCTTCATGATTTTCCATTAACTTGGTGGTAATCCAGGACAAAATGTATTATATCTGTGTTTTGATATGTGCTAAAGTAGTGACAGAAGGGAAAAGAGTCACCATACTTTTTTTTCTCTCTCTCTTTTTAAGGCGATATATCTCTTGACAGTTGTGGCTGAAGTTATGCGCAATGGCATACTCGTATACATGTATGTAATATTTCAGTAAAAATGTACTATTTAATCCAATTTTAATTTAAATCATTTTGCCACGTGCGGCTCATCATACTCCACAGCGAGGCTGACATTTTCAGATGCTGTCGCGATTACAGCAGCTGTTGCATCAACAATAATTACTGATGATAATAAACATGATTATAATGAAGATAATGCTACCGAAAATAATTAAAACAACTTCAGTCTGTTTAGAAAGTTACATTTTCTAAAAATATATAGATATTATAGATAGATAGATAAAGATATTAACAACCTCAAACTGCTTGTTTTGACACCACATTCGATATTCGATTTTGACTTTGTAAAAAAAAACAAAAACCAATGAGGTAGGTCTAAATTCCTACGTTACAAGCATGACTAAACAGGCAGAGAATTATAAACCATAGTATACCCAACATTTGAGTATGAGTTTTTGCGATGCACAATATAAGATATTTTGCCCGGAAAAATATGTCTTCCAAAGTTTATTAAGCAATGTTCTTCTATATCTACGTTCGAGAGAAAACATAAAGAGAATATTGAAAATATACATATATATATATATATATATATATATATATATATATATATATGCCATTCTGCCTAAATTTCATCGACCCATTGTCATTGATACCAATGCTTATTAATATTTTTTGTTTTGTGCTGTATCGCATTGTCATGTTTTTGTCTCAATGTTGGACATAAAACCGTTTATTAGGGAAGGAGCCTTGGCAGGTCAGTGACCTTTGCTCCTTCCCCTTCACTTCCTTAGCGTATGATTTCCATGCTGTTTTGTATTACCTACTATTTTTTTATAGTGAAGTTGTGGATATGAATAAATGTAAAAAATGAAGGTAATGAAATGAAATAGTAACGAAAACAGCGATAACTAGAAACATGGCGATTTTTTATTGCATACCTTATTCATGATTAAGCAAAAATTATGTGCACGTGCTATAGGTTCATCTGCAAAGACAGATATAGATTCCAAGTTTTCACAAACAATAGATTATCATACAATGTAATTATTCATGCAGAACTGCAGTATAAATCAATGTAAACACTGAAAAAAAACCCCAGATTGACAATCAAGCCTGAACGTATCTAATTGTTATACAACTGTACTTATGTTGACTAGATGGGGATAAATTGAATTGACCTCAACCGCCAGATTATAATTGTCCATTTCACATGAATGTAAATTTGATATACAATCAGGCGATCCAATCATTGCAAGCCCTTGAGACTTTAATGGGACACCCTTTTATCAGTTCGCTGCACTTCTCCTTTCTCTTCAGCTTACTTGTTTATATACCACTTTGTCATGAGGACCTCAGTTATTCCTATGATATGCGTTAGGTCGTGGGAAACATGCCTCTTTCGTTTCATATAGAAACTATAAATGCATATGCATGTTGACTTTTGTTGATTCATGATACCCCCACGTCACTTAGTCATTGTATGTGACCAAATGAATATCTGATACACTTATGTGCCATGTGGTTTGTAACAATTTTTCTTCTATGGATCAGATTGCGTGGATACGCCCCCCCCCCCCCCCCGAAAAATAAAAATAAAAAAATCCTCCAAACATGCCAAACCAAGGTTCTGCCTGGGACATCATACATCATATCTCAATAAATTTGGCTAACAATAGGCATGGCATAAATGTTGAAAAAAATGAAGGAGAGATCAGTGATCTCAGTGACCACAATGATGGAGACCCCACCCGTATGCGCCACACAACAATCAACCCTTAACTCACTCGGTATACTACGATTCTACAGTTCCCTTAACCATCCAGTAACATGCTGCCTGAAGGAGTAATAGTGTAGATGATTCATTGAGTATTTAGCAAGCAAACTTATATATAACTGTAAGATTAGACTGATCGCTGGTTGTGAAACAAAGCGTGCTGCTGAAAGCGTTTAGACCAATCCGAATGATAGAACCAAATAAAGAAAATGAAAAATGTTTAAAACAACATTTGAACCACAACTGTGTCGTTGTTTTCATTTGCAGAACACATCAAGACGTTGTCATTGTGTATTTGTATATTTTGGTATGCACGAAAATGTTACATCATTATATAACTGAACAAGTGTTCAATGTAGAAACAAAAAGCAGAAAATAATGTGCAATCATCGAGCTATAAAGCCCCTACTTCTTAATGCACTTGGTAAAAAATAGCCCAAACCTGCGGATTCGATAATGATGAATTTTGAGAGCACGACCGGCAGTATAATGGAAGGATACTTCTTGTGTCATTCTGTCTTGAATCTTACTGGCCTTGCTGGCTGAGTTCACGTTTTTGTTGTATTATCTCGTGTTATAGATTAGATACATCTATGCTGAAATCTGCATTCGTGCGAATTATTAAGCAATGCCCATCGCATTTATGTGTATTATACATCTGTGGTATTTGTTGTTGTTGTTGTTGTTGTTCCTGGAGAAATTAGCTTACACTGGTAAAGTACCTACGTTATAACTCTTTACCATCATACTTGTTGGGTATATAGCGTCCTTATTTTTTGTACAATTTCTTGCATGATTGATTCTTCAATGACTATGAGTAGCATGACATAAGTTTGGTATTACAAGGAGTCTTAGATGTTTTGCTTGAAGGTTTATGATTGTTAATTGTGAGAATGGCAGTCGCAAAGCAAAAGAAAAAAACCCCGATAATGATAATAAATAGATGAAAAAGAAGAACTACTTCTCTATGGGTGATTGCAAATCAGTCGCACCCCTTAAAACACACCCTCGTGTATATAAATTGATTCAATGTGTCGAGCTTGCTAAAACATTTATGTTATCGCCTTATTCGTGCATGTTAACGTTCACGTTAACGAAGTCATGTTTTATGTACACAACATGCTGCCTGACGGAGAAGGCCTGTTCGTGAAGAAGATTAATAGATAAAAATCTTGGTTCTCAAATAAACGTGAGGATGTTAAATGAATGATTGAAAATTCGTGAAATTGGGGGGGGGGGGGGGGGGGGGAGGGGGTTCGCTGGTATTCCCTACCGTAATGTTCAATTGAAATCCCCGAATACCACCACTAACATTTCTTATTAGTTTGTTCACTGTTTCTTTATCGATTTTCTCGTATTGTACTTCAGCTCTCAGTGTGAAAAATGAACAGCGTAGCAACAACGGTAAACACATCACGTATTTTCCCCGTCTTCTTAATTGTGTCCGTATAATGTCGTAAAACACTGGCGAGAACAGTGACACTGTTATTGTTTTGTGTGTTTGTGTGTGTGTGTGTGTGTGTGTGTGTGTGTGTGTGTGTGTGTGTGTGTGTGTGTGTTTCAAGTTTGTGTGTACGTGTGTGCATACATGCGGCCGTGGAGGCGAGAAGGAGAGACAATGATTTGGTATGACGTCATCTATCCAGAACTAGGAGATGAAGTGGCCATATCCACCCTCTCTTTATTTATTTGTTTGTTTGTTTGTTTGTTTGTTTCAATATTCTGAGCACATCGCAAGCAACACGCAGTTTCTTGTTTATTGCAAGCTTTCGAAACTATTTGTATTTATCAACGGATTTTGATTGGTTGGGACTTCAGCATGTTCAGAGGGTGTGCTTTCATAACTCCCGCCCCGTCCTGGCAAAGCAAACTTGAAAAAATACTGTTGGAATTGCTCTCTAATGACTTACTTTTGCATCCCATGTTTGTCGATAATTCGCTCCATTTTTAAGATGTCTTTAGATCAGAGAAAAGGAAACGAAACAAATGGCGCAGTACTGTTTATTACTATGTGGTAAAAACATGAAAGTTCAGGATAAAAAGCTGTATTGAAGACTTCGCGATTTGTTCTTACAGAGTACATAATTATATTAGTCATAATCATACTATACAGCAAATTACAGTAGGAGATAATGTCATTACCACATAGGCCTCCCATGGGCTGTCACATAGTTAATTTTCGCTATTTTTGTCTTCCAACTTCTATATTTGTCAGATCGGTTTAGCAATGAGAAGTTTTAGAGGGAAGCTTTGTGTGCGAAATTTTATGACATAAATCGTCTTCATTTTAAAGTTTTGCTTTATTCTCTTATGTTTTCATCTATTCTGTGCTTGTTTATTTAGTTTTGCTTATTAACGCGCAAATAAATATAGCGTCCAACGCTCCGTTCGGAATCATCGTACCGTAGTTATTATTTCAAATAATTAATCACTCATTAATCGCCACCTGTCCTTAAAGGCTCTGGTCAAAGAGAGGTTACACTTTATTGTGTACAACAACTGTACCTCCTAGTTTGATGTTCCAGTCTTTCTCGAAAAGAATAGACCTTTTTCTTAATTGTCTCTGTATTTTCATACAGGCTATGTGGACACGTGGGCCAGCTCTTCTACACTATGGACCAGTATGGAACCGGTCAACGACACCTTGACCGATAAAATAGCTCGAGGTAAGCTTATCATGCACTATCCCTCTTCTCATGGAAATAATTTTCTTCCTATAATCTCTCAAGGTTTGAAGTTCTTCATGAATTACAGCTGGTATTGATTGATATCTGTCAAAAGATGGCAAGTGAAAATGAGAAAAACAACTTGGGAAATGGACAGTACTATACGGACAGAACGAATAATTCGCTATCTTTTTTTAGTAAGTTCATGCAACGTGTCCTTATATAGCAGACTAGTGAATTTGTGTGAAAACCAGAAAGGACAGGAAAAACAAAAAGCAAACATTCCATAACACAAATATGAAGATGCCCCGGAAACTCTTTGAGTATCAATAAACTTTTTTTATTTCTTTAACTGGCGCTTCTTCGTTTCAACTTTATTTTCAGTGCGTTCTTTCTCTTTACGTGTGTTTCTCACCCTTTTTGTTTTTCATGCCAGTGTTGACATCTTATTTGAATGAACATTCGAATAACTATGTGCTTCTTTTTTCTCTTTCCTTTTTTTCCTGGTGTGCATGTGTGTGTGTGTGTGTGTGTGTGTGTGTGTGTGTGTGTGTGTCTATATATAATACATATATATATAGAGAGAGAAAGGTTACACGTAATAATGTATGAAGATAATTATGTATCATTATGTATAATTTCGTGCTTTTGCTACAGACCGCCTCTTATCAATAACTGAAATACTGACATCATTTTAGTAGCTGCAACAGTGATATGATATGGAAATGTATAAAGATGTACAAATTATGAGAGAGCATCTGAGCGTCAAATTAAAGGCGGACCTGTGCCCAGTATGCAAGTTGCCACCGTTATTGTTATCATTATTATTATCATCATTAATGTTATTATTGCTGTTGTTGTTATTATTGCTATCATCATGATTATTATCATTATTATTATTACCATAAATATTATAATTGTCATTATTATTATTATTATTATTGTTATTATCATTAATATCATGTGTGGGGGCACTGTGGCATATGGGATAACACTCCCGACTCCCAATCGGAGGACCCGAGTTCGAATCCCGCCCAGTGCTTACTTCCTTGGACGAGATGCGTTTACCCACCATGTCCCTCTCGACCCAGGTGTATAAATGGGTACCTGGCAACGCTTGGGTAATGATAATGGCAGGGCCCTCTGGTAGAACAGTAGTAACACTGAAGAGGTTACCCTGGGTAAATAAAACCTTATTGTTTTTCATTATTATTATTATTATTATTATTATTATTATTATTATTATCATTATTATTGTTGTTAACTTTATTATCATCATCATCATTCTAATCAATGTTATCATTGACATGTTAACTGAACCATTATTCTGATATCTATGTTGATGTTGTATTTACCGAGAAAGCGAGAAATAAGAACATAAATCAATTTGAATTCTCTCTCTCTGCTCTTGTTAAACAGCGCCACCAGACAACCCAATGTACGCAGGTGGGATAGCAGTCCTCGTGGCTTTCGTTCTATTCATGTACTGGGGTTCACTCAACGAGAAAGAGTGAGTATGATCAGGCTGCAACAGTCTTCGCTCAAGCCCTTTGTCAGACTTCGTGGCTTTGTAAGGTTTATATAATTCCACACCATGCGACTTAATCAAGACTAGCTTGTTGCGGTGAATAGGTTTTATCACACTTACCAGCTCTGTGAATAAAGTGAATCACTTTGTCTTATCAAAGAAACTATGGTGGGGGGGGGGGGAGCTAGACGTGCCTTATGTAAGAAGTAATAAGATGTTGTTGGTGGGGGTAAATATCTCTGCAAAACGCTTGCAGTTTGTTACTCGGATTTCAAGTTCCTAAGTCCCTCAAAAAGTGGGGTTTTTTAATGCCCCATCACACATGACCCGAATATAAAGATGATTACCCAACAGTGCTTGCAGCGTTATTCCAATAATATCAGGACCCTTCTGGGAGTTTTCTGAAGGAGCAATAAGACTGAAGAGGCTACCATGTGTAAACGAGGTCATATAGTATCACCATCAAGGCACCTGCCATTTTTGCCTGAAGCTTTACGGAGGGGGAGACCTTTGTCACATGAATTGAAAATGTCATGGATAATTATTATGACACGTCAACGATGCACGATATTTCTTTTAAAGCTACTGTTTGCCAAGTTTTGACGTAGAGGGCCTGTATCTAAAAACAATGCCTTTTGTTGACGTAATTCAGTCAAGTCTGCGTCAAATACGTCACGTCACATTCTTTTTCTTTTCTTTTTTTAATTACTGCAGGGAAAAAGATGAAAGCGCTGCCAAACCAAAGACGAAAATTCCAAATTGGTTCCAGGATTCACCAAAGCGGCACCGTCGGAAGAAACGGAAAAAGAAAAAGCGTAAGGGAGTCTACTCGGTGAGCGATGCCATGAAATCATCCTTAGCCTGCGAAGCAGGCGCAGAAGACTGCGAAATGTGTCGCCTGACAAAATTTGAAGTGCAGGACGAACGGACCAAGTCCTTCCTACAGGGGGCGCTCTCATCGAGTAGGAGCACGCAGACGGCAAGATCGCCGCACGGTGCGCGCTCTGTGGGGAACGTACGGACTGCGGATACCCCGCGACTAATCGGACTACAGAGACAGCGATCGCACTCTTCACCTGACATTACCGTATTGACTAACTTTCCCGCCTGCACTTGCCCGATCCAAAATGGCAGTATCGGAGTCTCCAACCCTGCGACGCCAACACGCACAGCATGGGCCAAAGACAGCTCTAAAATTACACCGTGCAGCAAAGGGAACTGTGAAAAGGGTTCCAGATGCGAGGATTTTGTAGTCTACGAAACAGAAGTTGTGAAGGGTCGCCGGCCAATGGAAGACGCCTGCGTGCATCTGGAGACTAACCCGGGAGTAACTATAGCTGTAACCATCGCTACAGAAACCGTCGTGTGAAGAGGTACACCGAAAGATGGGCAGTGAGAAATCTCTGTCTCGCTTTGAAAAAAATCCTCGGAGATTGTTTCTTTTGAAATGATCAATTTTTGTCGAAGAGGTAAAGGCCATCATCGACGAAGAAATTGAAGGCTTTGTCTTCTTCTTCTTTGCGGCCACTTGTTGGTCAGTCTGACGGCGTCCATGCTGTCGAGAGTGCCTGCCTCGCCACTACCGCGCTCTGCCTGTCGGTTTGGCAGCAAAACGCCATCATTGCTGTCTCGGAAACCATGGCAACAGTGCCAATTCCGGTCATCGTTGATTATGTCAAAGGTAGCTGAATGGCATTCAGTGCATTTCCATGGCCATTTGAAGCCGCGTACACTCTTGCTTGGTGTATAGGGTAGGACTGTTAACTGTTAAGACGCTCATAAGCAGCTTTGCAGTTAAAGTGTGAGAGAAAGTTTACTTTCTCTGACTGATGGTGAAGAGAACTAGACTTGTCATAGCAATAGTTAACCAGTATGAAATCGGAGCTTTGTATAATGCCTTGAAGAACTTTGATACTAGAAGCTGACTCTCAGTTCTGTCAAATCAAAGTTCTCTTTACTAGTTTTCTGTTTCGATCCTTTTCGATGTAAGAAGGCCCGAAAACTTTAGAAGAGACATAGATTCTTTTGGAGCTTATAGTTTTATCGTTCTTCATTTACTTCGCTTACTTCACGTGAAAATAAGACTTGTCCAACGAAACCTATACCAAGCGCTATAAGAGTGTTTGATGATTACTCTTCCTAGAACTGTTGTACAGAAAAGCTTTGACATTTGTTCAAATTTTCTATTAATGCAAGCCATAAGGGGAAAAAGAGATAAGGGACATTCCTCAAAATTTACAGTAAGAGAACACACATAGTATTTCATGAGCTTAAATAAAATGCTTTCATTACAAGTTTGTGACCCCTCATTGCCAGATTATTGTTGATATAATCGGACTTTTAAAATGCTGTTTCTTTATGTGCAGTTCATCATTGTACTTGTTTAGTTTTTCGAGATCACTATAGGGCCTACGACTCCCATTCATTCGCTTCACAACGTCAAAAATTATAACTTAAAAGAAGAGAGATTTACTCTTTCAACACTCGTATCCTATTCACATGATATTCATTATTACTACATGTCTCATCAATACTTTGTGCAGTGTTGTTTATGCACATTTCTCTGTTTTACGGCACTGAATTCCATGGCAAAAATAGCGCCCCATCGTCAATTATTTCCCTACCAAAGTTTTGGTGTCAAAGCGATTATGTTCAGAGAGAATTTTGTTATTGTTTTGTTTTGTTTTGTTTTGTTTCAAATCTAATGTGATTAGTTAACTATGCAGTACGTAGAATTTCTACTTATATTTTTATTTTCGTACCATGCGTACATGAGCATAGATTATCGACAAAAATAAAATGAAAAGAAGCCTTTGTACTCACCGCATATTAACAAATACAAAAGTCAGTAAATCAGTATGTTATAGCTTTTTTATTCGATATCAGAAATCTTACTACACATGTATTCATGCGTTCGTCCCGTTCGTCTGTAAAGAAATTGTTACATTTCGACGATATTCGGCGCAAGGTATGCTATAATCATGAGGTGTAGATTCACTGAGCAGACTTTGGGCCAAAATCCTGGCGGAGAAAGTTCTCAACGTAAAATGTAATTTTCTAATCTAAACATCAGGACATAATGTTCAATGATAATACAATATGATTTTGATTTGGTGGGAAGGGTAATTAATACATGTAATTAGAAAGTCATATGCAAACAGTGACAAATGGTGAAATATGAAAGTCATTAAACTTTTGCGACGGATGCAATTTCTCAGCTACGTATTTCGGCCAGAAATGTCCGGTGGTCATTTGGTACTGTTCATAAATGTCCGGTGGTCATTTGGTACTGTTCATTATCAAAATCATTTCCATGAAATGAAGGAGGTAGAGAGGCCAGTGGTCAGAGCTAATAGTGACTCAAATGTTACTTTAAAAATGATTTTCGAACTACAGCTCCTTAATTTCCACTTCGAAAGTCCAAGATCATTCTGTGGATGAACTGATATAGACTGCAAGATATTATTGATATCTTTGTTTTTGGTCACTATAGTTTCGATCAATAATTGTTATGTTTTCCCATCTCTAGCAAGCCATATGGTTCATAATCGCTGCAAATAGCACATGTTAACTGAATGAATAGACGAATTTTAAACAAAATCTAGCGGACAAATCAAACCACTCCTTACGTGTATATTGTTGATAATCATAATCTTATACTTCTGGCAGACTCTGTGTACAGCACTCGTGTGCATGATAACGAACATCTCTTATTTTATTTATTCTCAAGATTTGTAGGTTTAAATGGATTCTGTACTTCACTTTCTAAGTGCATTTGTTGGCTTTGCGAATGAAGTATGATCACAGTAACACGTTCGCGCTTAACAAAGCTACTACGATAATTATTTGCTTTAGTGCTGGTGTATGGAAAAAAAGGGGAAAATTACTTTCAGCATTGCTCTTGTCTCTTTGCTCTCTATAAAAAAAAAAGAGCTTATCAATTGACTTGCACAATTTGTATGTGTTTTTCGAATCAATCGCCAATCAATCTGATCGCTCCTGCGCTTGTGTTACCGAACGGCACTCAAGTAGAATGTCTGTTCGTGCATGTTTGCACAGCAAATTTCGCCTCAAATACGTAAGTCTTCCAAAGTGTGAGGTATATTATAGTAACGATCCACAATTTTCATTTGCATTACTTTCTTGCAAAATTGCAGACGAGAATCAAAGTTATGCAGTTAGCTACCATGTTACGACAGCTGCGCTTTAAAAACAGTTATGAGTCTATAGTATGCAAGTAACCACGCCCACTGTAATGTGTCATTGCATATAGTACTGAAGTGTGACGTCATAGTCATTAATTACTATGGAAACTGGTTCTAAACAACCTCGTGTTGCCCGAATGCCATGCTCACATAAAGGTCCCGTTTCATAAAACTTGTTATCAGTAACAACTTCTACATTAATTTCTACGACAAATTTGCTCTCAGCCAATCAGATGCAAGGATTTCAGTAGCTTAGAACAACTATCGTAACTTGTCATTGATAACGAGTTTTATAAAACAGGGCCCAGGTTCCACGACCCACTGCCCGAAGCTTTGTGCAAGAGTATCTTGTTTGGAACCAGCACTGGCTGTAAGAAAAGGCTATGAGATCATCACTTAGGTGTTCTTTTGACTACAGTGAAATGCGTCGTGTCGTGGTCGTTTTTATCCTATAGAAGACTTTATATGATATTTGATTGATTGATTGGATTGTCGAAGCTGCATAAGGGGGTGGTAAATCTAATTTCGTATATGATTTGCAGGGTGCAGAGACAAACAAAAGGTATTTATTTTATGAATAAAAAAGTGCCTACTCAGGTTCAATAAAATAGTTCTTTTTTACACAAATATGACACCGCATCTAAGTCTTTCATTATTTGTGATATAAATAATCATATCTTACCTGCCGTATGCATATATACACTCTATTATAAAATGTATGTATATATGTTTGTAGGTATATGTGTACGGAGTATCAGTTCAGGGTTACTACGTACTTAAAATTACAAAATGGTGACTTCAATAAGTACCAGGTATGTGATATGGTTACTAAATTATGCGAATAACCAATTCAGACTTACGTGTATAAAGTGGAAGCGTGCACACACACACACTCACAGACACATTACGTATAATATATCTCTACATGTTAGTCATAGAGATATATCAACATATTAATATACATACCTATCTATGTCTATATATAATATATATACATATGTATGTATATATACATATATATATATATATATATATATATATATATATATATATATATATATATATATATATATATAGTTGAGACAATGTAGATAACAGAAGATGTCGCATGAAACCGGCAGAGTTGTGAAGCTTTCGACCGTGGTCTTCTTCAGCTTTAATATCTTGAGCATGACGATCATGCGACATCTTCTGTTATCTACATTGTCTCAACTATAATTTCACTTAAGATGACAGAGGCGTGCGGTAGGAATATCAGCATCATCACACTATATATATATATATATATATATATATATATATATATATATATATATATATATATATACATAATTATATCTATACATTTACATATACATGTATGTGCATGAACATGTATAATAGAGACGGACAGACAGACAGACTGAAAGAGAGGGAGAGAGGTGGCTTCGGAATACTTAAATAGATTACAACCACTGGTACGCTTTTTAGCTCACCTGAGCCAAAGGCTCAAGTGAGCTATTGCGATCGCCCTTCGTCCGGCGTCCGTCGTCCGTCGTCCGTCGTCCGTCGTCCGTCGTCCGTCGTCCGTCGTCCGTCGTCCGTCGTCCGTCGTGCGTCGTGCGTAAACTTTTTACATTTTCATCTTCTTCTTGAAAACCCCATGACCGATTTTCATCAAACTTGGCAGGTAGCATCCCTAGGGGGTTAGGAACTCAATTTGTTAAAATGGGCACCATGCCCCACCCAGGGGGCCCCCAGGGGTGCCCAAACCCCCCAAAATTAAGGAATCTGTAAAAATCTTCTTCTCTAGAACCAGAAGTGATAGAGCGAAGTTAATACTATGAGTTAGTACATTGATGACTGTAGTTTCAAGTTTGTTCATGGCAGAATCAGGGGTGCCCCCCTTGGGACCCAGGGGAGGGGGGTGGGGAAGGGTTCTAATGGGGCCTAAATTGTACATTTTCATCTTCTTCTTGAGAACTCCATGACCCATTTTCACCAAACTTGGCAGGTAGCATCCCTAGGGGGTTAGGAACTCCATTTGTTAAAATGGGCACCATGACCCACCCAGGGGGCCCCCAGGGGGCCCAAACCCCCCAAAATTAAGGAATCCGCAAAAACCTTCTTCTCTAGAACCAGAAGTGATAGAGCTAGGTTAATACTATGAGTTAGCACATTGATGACTGTAGTTTCAAGTTTGTTCATGGCAGAATCAGGGGTGCCCCCCCTTGGGACCCAGGGGGGGGGGGGGTGAGGAGGAGTCCTAATGAGGCCTAAATTGTACATTTTTATCTTCTTCTTGAGAACCCCATGACCCATTTTCACCAAACTTGGCAGGTAGCATTCCTAGGGGGTTAGGATCTCAATTTGTTAAAATGGGCACCATGCCCCACCCAGGGGGCCCCCAGGGGGCCCAAACCCCCCAAATGAAGGAATCTTTAAAAATCTTCTCTAGAATCAGAAGTTATAGAGCTGAGATAATACTATGAGTGAGTACATTAATGACTGTAGTTTCAAGTTTGTTCATAGGAGATCCAGGGGTGCCCCTCTTGGGGGTAGGGGGGAGGGGGGTGGTTGGAAGGGTCCAAATGGGGGCCTGAATTGTACATTTTCATCTTCTTCCTGAAAACCTCATGATGGATTTTTGTCAAACTTGGCAGGTAGCATCCCTAGGTGGTCAGGATCTCAATTTATCAAACTGGGCACCATGCCCCACCCAGAGGGCCCCAGGGGGCCCCAATTCCCCCAAATTAAGGAATCTTGAAAAAATTGGGCCCTTATTGTACATTTTCATCTTCCACTTGAGAATGCCTCGTCAAATTTTGGTAGAGCTGTGAATAATTTAGATTAGTGACTGCATGAAAGGTGAACTTGTGATACTCAGGTGAGCGCTAGACCCGCGGGTCTCTTGTTTGGTCAACCTATAAATACTTAAAATTCATACTCTATCTAACACTTATACGCGGCCCAAACACCATTTGCTCCTTTGAAAGAATATCTAATTGCTTGTCAACATGGGTCCATGCTACTGCTCTCTTCGCCACTTTCAGCATTATCTGGTCCACAATACAGTACTCTCCGCGTAATCGGGTATCGTTTAAACGGGTACTCCGTTTAATTGGGTAGTAATGTCAAAATCAATTCCAATGCACATTAAATTTACCTGATAATCGGGTTGCCTCTCCGCATGAATGGGTAAATGATTTTGTTCTAATATAATTTCTACCCACATTTTATCGCAGATAAAGCACTTTAAGAAATCATGAATGTCAAATTTTCCACGGGTAATCGAATTCTCTTTAATTTGCAAAGAAGACCGATCATTTGGGGAGTGATTAAACATGAGTTTTCTGAAGACATATTTGTCCGTAAAAAGAGTGTAAATTATTGCTCGTGACTCAGCAAGCGTAAGGTATATGTGCCGTGCAAGCATGCGTGTTCAAGCATACAGTGTAGGTGTTTGGTGCAGTGTACAATGCATGTACAATGTACATACACACATTGTATGTGTCAACTGTGAAAGAGACGTGTTCTTCTGTTAATCGGGTACTCCGCTTGATTGGGTAAGAAACGCTCTGCCCGAGCCTACCCGATTATGCGGAGATTACTGTACTGTCTTTCTTTGGGTGATGGGAAAGTACGACTGAGGCAAGCCTTTCGCGCTAGATTTTTTCCAAAACAGTTAGTATACCGAGATATGAACTCAACAAGTTTGATTCACATCCACGGAGCAGAACGTTGGATGAAAAAGCAACTGCATTTTTCGTTATCTTTTTAAAGGCAAACTATTCACCATAACCATATCGATTACGATACAATCAAAATTGTACATAACTTTGTATGATTTTGTTTGTGTTTGTTACAAATAACGCACTCAGACAGACCTATACTAACGTACATTTTGTGTTACTCCTCTGATTCAACAAAGCAACTGAACAAAACATACGTCAGTGCCTAATAACCAATCAACAGCATCGGTTTGCTTTTAGTTAATTTCGTTTCCTCTGAAAAAAAAATACATAAAAGAAAGAAAAAAAATCGCACAAATGGATCCGGGTCTCATTTTCATCGTATTACCCCCCCCCCCCCTCATACTGCCACGCGAAGTGCTTCACTACAAGGTGCTATAGCAAAAACCTTATAGTGTAACAAATCAAATTATAACCAAGATGAGTACATCATATAACTCTGTTGACAAGATTAGTTAGTGCGATGGTTTCTTTGAGAACACTCAGACGACTGAAAAAAAAAATAGTTCAATCCGTAAAAAATATGGCTCTTGGTGACGTTAACTTAAACAGAGATGATGTTAAACACGAAAAAAAAAAAACCCACAGCATTTCCTACTTTCTTGTACATCTCTACAGGAATGAGACTGTAATGTAATGTACTGCAATGTGTGAATGTGAATCAACCAAAATGTAATAATGACAAAATCACATTTTAATGGAATTACGGTGGATATTCCTATAGTACCAGAACGCTGAAATATACATAATCACAGCCAAAACGAATTGTGAGTGATCCAACCACATTGCGACAAACCTTACAGGTTCCTTTAAACATGTCAAAAGTATGAAGCCGAGAGAAAAACAAGCTGTTCTCTTTCGCTATCAACTTTGTCTTTAATTTTATCAAAAACACTTTATAAAGCAGAGTCCAAGTCAGACTTTCGCCCACTCTATCAACGATTCTCATCTTCGTAACATCAATTTCGTTATCTCTGTATACGATTTTCTTTTTCTTATGATTTACAGAAACAACGCTTAACGTCCTCATTTGAAACAATTCATTTTTCATCAAATTTTATTGACGGAAAAAGGGACTTATAGTGACTGGATGTCCAATTCATCAACGAAAATGAATTCACAAGCATCCACAAATCATACCCCATCGGTAACTGAGGAAGCTTATTGAAGAGGAAACTTCACACTTATTCTATGCTTACTTTGATGAAGAATACTTCAGACAAACACGACAATGTGAAGTTCATTTGAAGAGACCGAAATTGGATGCTAAGGTTCATGACCAATAAGACATTGAAGTTAGCCGCATTGAATACACAAGGAAATATGATTCTATTCCTATTGTCTGGAAAGATAAAAGAATAAAAAAATTACTACATGGATACCTGTAACTTTATGCAGTCTGGAATCTAGAATTGGCTACTGCTTTTTGATGACTGGTTGCTCTCATAACGACCCTTGTATTATTCGATCCAAAGAACGTTGATTCTTATTCATTTGTTCATTCTGAAAAGAAAATCATGTGAACATTGATCTTTATCGTGTACCAGAAGACCATTTCTGTAATTCATTACAATAATATTATTATGATTACAGGGTTTATCTATGAATGTTTCTCTTCCTAAACCCTAGTAACGATCAAGTATTAATTCACCTGCTCCCTCCTATTCAGTTCGAAAGCCAGGAATTCACTAAGTTGTCGCTGTAGGTAGGGCAAGCCTCCGGCAAGTTCTGTGTTGTTAAGGCCAGCTCTGTGTTGTTAAGGCCGGGCAACTTTTGTGAACAAAGCATACATAAAATCTGAATACAGTACATTACAGAACTGGTCTATATTGTTACGGATTGTTACCCACTTGTGACCATATCACTTTCTCAAAAACCTGTGGATATTCCGAGTGTTTTACACGTTATAACAAAAGCTATTCTGAGAGTCATGGTTCGCTTTCACTGAAACTTTCTTTGATATCGCTCTATTGATAGAATGCAATGAGTCCCGGAAAACGTAGCGGAGTGAATCGGGAGGTCACTCCCCTGAATAAATAGCCATTGCTTCATGCGGATTGCAAAAAGGATTACAGTAAATCTGTAACTGTTACCAAGAGAAAATTATCTGTAAACCGATTGCCAGAGAACCTGGGAGCATCTGATGCGAAACTTCTATTTCATATAACGTCTTCTAACTTACCTTTTTTCTTTCTTTTTAGTTCATAATCTCAAACGTCAAACGTTGCCAATTGCCGTTCGTCGATGAGCGTTTCCACATACAGATCTTGTCGTGGATGGCGTCCTTTTGAACTTATCAAATCGCCAACATTGATTCGGAGAGTAACGGACTTCTATGGCTGCTGCAAGACATTTAACAGGTCTTGTGAGGACCGCGTTTATAAATTCCATGAATGCCTAGATGCACTTAAATGAACATGAAAAAAAAAATGAGACAAGATCGTTGTAGCTATTTCATTCTCAAACTGGGAAAGTAGAATATGGCGACAGAGCGGTACCAGCAAAATCACTGTACTGTTGAAAAAACTATAAACCTTTAGGTCTTTATACATGTACTCCCTTTATTTCATATCTCTCAATAGCAAGGAACATGTCTATACATTGTATCTTGAAATGTTGACATGAAATAAAACAAAATATTCATAAATACGTTATAGTTTCAGTGGGATACAACAGTATCATCACTTTGTTGATTTTTCCCTCAACAAAAACAATGCATGTATACACACTATATCAATCATGTTTTGTTCATACATTTCAGCAATGACACGTAATCTACTCAGCTCACTACCATCAAAAGGAACTTTTTGATGTACTATATTGAAAAAATACCTTTACTTTATTTTTTTTTTTACTGGTAATGAATTGATTTCGTTACAACACACGCTACTCACGCAGGCACAATAGTTTGAAAAGGACACATCTGCAATCCGACTATACTCATCGACGTCCAACATTCTTTGGTAATTCAATTACTACCTGAAATTTCAAATTCTTGGAGCTTTAACACAAACCATTAGACATCAAAGCTCCGACAGAGAAAAGACACAATACTCCGCTCAGGACTGTAGGGCAATAATCATTGTTGAAGGTTTCTTTGTTTTTTCCGAATCAATTAAGATTTGGATCATCCAACGAAAGGGCATCTCAAAATAAATTACCACCAATCTCATACGACAACATTCAGATGACACACACTTTATACACACAGAGAGAGGCAAACATACATTTAGAGCGACATATTTTAATACTCGTCCTTACACACCATCATATTTTCGTATAATTTTCGTAAAATGCTCTTGATTCGTTTTACGCGTAAAGCAGAGTCCTCCTCCACTTGGTGTATACTTAAAGCCCGGTCACACGGAGTTTTACGGCTTAATCATGGCCAAAACACGTCAAAAAGTGGTCTCCCGTGAAGCAGACGATGTTTTTCGCGTTGATGTTGAGTTTAAGACGAGCTACGGTCGATTTATAGACGTGGCAGGACGCGGGGAAAAATTGGAACGGCGTCGCACGCGGCAAAAAGTTTTGAACTGCTCATAATTTTAGCCCGCGGACAACCACGGGCGGCACACGTGGTAAAGACGTGCAACACACGGGAAACACACGTGATAATCCGTGTTCCGGCAGTGATTAAAACTTGGTTAGACGCGGTAAGACGCGAAAGTTTAGCGGTCTGTCGCGGGCAGAGCACGGTCATCGGACGCGTGTTACGCGTTGGTATCACGGGAAATAGCGTGAGTTTAGCGGCTTATCACTGACAAATGGATTTGTCCGCGTACATACACGTGGCTGGACGTGGTTAGCCGTGCTTAGGCAGTGCTTCAGCAGTGGAACAACCGCCGACAGCCATACCCCGTATAAAGCACGGCCAAACCAAAATTGACCAAACATTACCACTTACGACCACGTCCACCAGATTTCATAATTTTTTGTACGTGATTTAGACGTGGAGTGCTGTGTGACCCGGGCTTTATATCTGTCGCCCTCTATCGCACTAGCATAACAAGTTGGTTTATACATGTATAACTTACTCTCCTGCTTTCGTTAAATCTCGTGACTTGTGTTGTCTGCTTTTCTCTCTTTTTTGAAATCACCACGTCCTTGTCCTGAACATGCTTCTGATCTACGCTCAGATCGCTGATGATGTCAATTATTGAAAGAAAATTATATGAAGTCATATTGAAACAATATAATCATTGTAAAGACAAAATCATCATTTTTCGATAGCTAATCTTTCAATCTATCTGTGAAGATGGCACGACAGCTTCCACTTTATTGCTGTGTTGAATTCTGTCATACCTTGAACCAACCAAACAGCAACAAGTTCAGAACAAAAAAAAAAAAAACAAAACAAAAACAAACAAACAAACAAACAGACCTTAACTGTATTGATCATTATCAAGAACGTGCGTACTTCTTGGTAGCTTGATCCCCCAATTTTCATCTTCTTTTCATAATGATACCTTATAATATATGGTGTAATTTACCCCCTTTTTCTGTCATGAAGCAGCTGTACCACCTATCCATAATTTACACACCTGGCATATCTGTTTTGTGAGACTTTACACCATCTTCATTGATATTCGTTCAATGTGTAATAATTGCTTTTTTTCACTCGTGAAAATAAATAAAGAGCTGGGACGCAGTTTGCGTAGGTGTACACGCATTCGACATGAGAATGTTGCATAATGACATGAATGAATCGTGCCATAGGCTTTACCAAACTATATACTTCCGTCTGTTCTTAAAAAAGTTCATGATTCTGTATAATTTCCCTACAAAATGTAACGCCCTTGACGCATGGACTTGCTTTTCATTTCATTTTCATCTATGAATCACTTAGTATAAGGTGAGTTACTGAGCGGACGGACAGACCATTAGCTCGACAAAATTTGTTTCCATTTGCCATGATAAGCTATAGAATAACTGTATAGGCCTACTTTCCCCGGTGACCACAGCATTCTTGTACAGTATTGGCATCATATTATTTGATGGGGTACCAACGTGAGATCTTTGTATACCCCTTTCTAAAAAATTGTGAACACATATACTGTTTAGCTCTGTATGCATACAAGTCGGGGGGGGGGGTGCAGTAAGGTGATATCGCTCTGTATTATCATTTCAATCTGAAACATCAGAAACGTTCAGCTTAGTGCCCGGTACGTAATGAATATCCAAATGTGAAATCACAGAATATGCGCGTTTATTCTCTGGTCAAGGACAGGAGCTTATGTGAATACGTACATAGATGTATTATTTGGCGAATTTTATAGGGAATCTGAACACCTAATCCTGATGTATCCACTATGTTCTCGCTCTCCGTTTTATTCTAATGTCCATTACCGACATTTTGTATATAAAACTTGCCAAAATATATGTCTATATCCCTGTTTTGAATATTTGCGTATTTCTATTCAGCACGCAACACTTTGCAAAAAATGTGTAATTCGTACCCACTTGGAATGACTGAATTTATATCATAACATATACCACGTATGCTTTGTACAGACAATACCTGTCCTCTGAACTATGTAAGGCTCGTACCTAATATAGGCCATGATATTATAGTACAGCTACTGTGATATAAGCCTAAAATAAAATCACAGGATGCTTTTATTAATCTATCTTATTGCGAACATATTGGAAAACACAACGAGGTGACATGAAGCAACATTCGCCCAGCTCTAGTTTCATTCCTGCTCAAAATGGAGAAGACGAAGAAAACGATGATATCGCTACACAAAGAATAGAGAAGAAATGATATTGTGGTACTCATCACAAGTTCGCTATTATAGCAGACGATGAAGGTACAACCTCACGCACGTGTCAAACACAGTCTAAAAAATTAGTCCTGTGTTACCACTGAAAAAAAAAAAATTACCAAGACTTATGCCTAATACAGTTCGACACAAACAAAACACTTCTATTATTTACCGCAATATCATAATAACTTGATAGCTATAGATATCTAGAAATTTTTATCATTGAAATCGTGTTAATTCTTAGGAAAAGAAGCACAAAATGTCTGTAAAAGAGAGTCTACGCAGTGGAAGTGACCGCGGCAATAGGTGTTGGCACTGATCATGTAGAGTGTGTATACGCCGTACGCACAAAGCGGTCGCCCCGCATCATCAGGACTGCGATTATTGTTTGCTTCACCGGAGGGCTGGCAAGACTCGTACAATCGCCCTGGCCGCCCGCGGATGAGAGCCAACGCAGATGTACACCTCTCTACTCTTGGAGTGGGGGAAAAAGCGACATCATCTCTTATATTCATAGCGAGTGCATACCCAATTTTCTTATAGATATATAGAGAGTGAATTTGTAAGAAAATGGCTGTGAACGGGATTACAAGGCTTCATAGTGGTCTCCTGTGGGTCACCGTGGCATCATTTTTGATAACCACCATCGATAGTCAACTCACCACAGGTAAGCTTGCATCAGTTTCTGGCGTGTTTTGTTCTCCTCGCATTTAAGAATCCTTCAGACCGATAACAACCTATATGATTCACGTGGTACTGACTGGCACAGTGACCAAAGCATTGTAGGCAGTCAGTATATGAATACTGCATCACTCAATTAAATTACCATTGTCGTTATTGTTGTTGTTCTTATTATAATTATTATTATTATTGTTATCATTATCATTGTCATTATTATTGTTATTATTATCATTATTATTATTATTATTATTATTATTATTATTATTATTATTATCATTATTATCATTATTATTATCATTATTATTATCATCATCATTATCATAATTAATTTCATTATCATCATGGGATTATTATTATTGGTCATCTCATGAATTAATCACTGTTAATGGTTCAGAATGATGTAGGCTGACACGGTGAATGTGTATGTATACACAGCTTCCCTTATACAATTTTCTTTTTCAAACATACACTCATTCGCTCTATTAAAAAAGTTCACACAGAAATTCAAGGCAGCGGCCCTAGTACCATTTGATACCAAACGTTTATGAGACCTTGATACTAATCTTCGCAATTACCTTGTGATTGCCAGTACGGAAATGATGATATCAAAACCGCATAGGCCAAGTCTGTGGTACATGCAGGATGTTGGTTGGACAATCAGGTATTGCTCACCTTACATTACACACTGAATCTTACATTTGCAGCAGGGAAGCATGTTGTATATTGTACAACAATTGAACAAGTTTATGATTACACTGTTGGTTTTATCGTCAATTAATCATAACATTACCGATATTTCAATCGGAACAGGGATGCCACCTCCCTGATAGGAACGATAGGTGCGCGCAACGGGAAAGAGAGAGAGAGAGAGAGAGAGAGAGGGGGGGGGGGGAGAGGGAGCTCAGCGTAAAATTCAATCTCATCACCCGTCACCCCCTTTGAAACCACTGTCATCATCTTTCGTTTAATTTAAAATTTTCTTTCTTTCCTTCATCCTCTTCCTCCGTTTCTTCTTCTTCTTCTCTTTCCTCTGCTTCATCATGATTCTCCTCTTTCCACCGTCTCTTTTCTTCCTTTTGTCCTTTATTTTCTTTTAATCATATACCTCTTCTGGTTCTCCGTCGTCGTGTTTCACATAAAACACTATTATTCAAAGTGCGTCAGTAAAACTCAAGATCTTGGTAACCTTACAATTCTAACAGCACTACATCGTCTGTTTTGTTCTCTTTTGTCTTTTCTGGTGAGATAATGATCTCATTATTCAATCCACCAAGAAGGCATGCGAAATAGGAGGGGGGGGGGGGGGGGAGGAGGGAAGAAAAATAGTGCTTGCCAAAATTAATGATATGCGGCCAGACGATATGAAGTTATTTACACAGCGTGTATAAGGAGATTGTTCAGGCTCTGCGGCGGCCCAGCGGGAATGCAGCACAGTGCGTTGATTGTGTCGGGGTCATAATGGACACAGTATGTGACAGAACGCTGCCTTTGTTCATTTACAGGTGTGTAGTTACGATATCACGAGGCTTCGCTCGAAATGTGTAACTGTAATCTTACAACAGGTGTAAATGGTCCCTTGTACACACGCACACACACAAACACACACACATACTTCATTTTTCTTTTTAAATCTTATGATGCTCTTTATTTGAATTTCGTTAAATATATCAGAATCATTATCGCGAATTCTAAACAAAACAAGGCAGCTACACTCTGCTCACTTGTGCTGCTAAATCACTTTTTTTTACATGCAGAGAAATACTTTATGCAAATTTATACCATGTATGCAAAAGTAACACCAAATTCAATATAACTCTTACCAAACAAAACTCAGGCTTGATTAATTTGATCAAACTCATCTATATCTACTTGACTGCAAAAAAAGAGAAAGAAATATGCACACATTGATAGACAGCATTACACAAAAGTCTGCATTAAACTAAAATCTCATAAACCATTATTCAATTAAACGAAAGAAATTCATATGCTCTTTTAACATATCACCCTACCGCACACACACACACACATGCACATGCACATACCAATTTATTTTCTCTTTCCGTCTATCTCCTGTCATACACACACATACACGCGTGATACATACACAGACATCACTTGATCAGGAAAACAAACACCATTTCAGTAAGCTGGCTTCTACCTGAGTTTTAGATGACAGATATTCCATTTGAAATATTAAGTCCGAGAAAGTTGGGGCTTTAAGACAAGAAACACTAGGTACCTAAGCGGGTTTCTACCTGAGTTTTAGATGACAGATATTCCATTTGAAATATAAGTCCGAGAAAGTTGGGGCTTTACGACAAGAAACACTAGGTACCTATATATTACATTTTCCATGAAAGTGTTCGGTCTAATGACTGAATCTGTCTGTTTTGTTTGTTTGTTTCATTTCTGTCTGAGAAGATGGCTGGATATAATTATAGCCCATACTCAGCTGCACTATCATATCTGGTCTTCCATGGGGTCCAGTTGGATGTGAGGTGGGACCACTTCTGTTGTTGTTGTTGTTGATGATGATGCTGTTGTTGTTGTTTATACCTATACGATGATAAGTTTGGAATTTCTCACTTTTCCTCCAGGAGAAATAAAGGCATCTTTACTGAGTACTCAAGATATACCCGATGATAAACTAATGATCATAGATTATCTGGTACGATAATTCTGGCTGCTCTCATACACTCATGTTCAAAGGTCTTAATTGGCTTCCACAATGCGTGTATTTCATTGCAACCGTCTCTGTACCTCTCTATTGCAACATAAAGTGCTGGTAGTTATGTTTGCTTTTTCATTCGTTTGTCCGTTTGTAATGTTGGCAGTTTGTCGTCAAATTGCAAAGACGTGATAAAAACAGGCGTGGCTGCCATCGATGGAATATATGAATGCACACGAAAGCGAGGTCTCGCAAATTAATTTTGAGTCGTATGTTGCTGCGCCGAAGGTAATTGTCTTTTTGCTGTTGTTGTTATTGCTGTGGTTTTTAAAGGGGGTGTGTCACATCATGTGGTATATGATTTATTTAAGAGCGGAAAATGATATCAAATGAAAATGTGTATATGAAACCCCGCTACGCTCAATCACACTCCACACAACCATGACAATATGCCAGCTGTATGCTGTATGAGCTAATCATGTTACATCAATACATGGAAAGTGGTATTCATGTCACTAAAACTGATGGTTAAATTTCCAGCTAAAGATCAATCTGAAATGGTTGACGATGGCGAAAGCCGTATAAGGAATAAAGCAATGGAACGAGCAGAATCTTAAGAAAGTGAGTAAAAAGTTAAACTGCTCTGAAACACATAAAAACGTGTCAACGGATATGATTACACCATACAGCTTAAATTTCATTACCAGGAAAAACAGGTCATTAACCGCATCACTAGTATCCAAACTTTGGTGTGTGTGTGTGTGTGTGTGTGTGTGTGTGTGTGTGCGTGCGTGCGTGTGTGTGTGTACCTCTCAGTGGGGAACATTTATCTTTTCTAAATTTACAGCTCGAAGCTTGTCAATGAATCTTCCTTTCCTGAATGTTGGAGCTGTAAAAATAGTGCAGAAATAATGTACCGGTACGTAGATACTAAGTAATAATTGCACGATGTGCACACTGTATACACTGGCTGCGCATTTAGAAGAGACAAACTCGAATAAATCAAGATGATATTAATCGAATTCGTACGATCCGAATGATATGGTGCAGACTCTTACGTAATAGTATTCCATGAAAACAATGATAAAAGATAAGAAATAAAAGACAAAGGAACTGTTTTGCGTGTTGATTATTGGTTCCAATGTCTCGTCGGCTGAAAATGTATTAAACTATACGAGATTTAAGTGATAGTTTAAACCTTAAGGTAAAATGAATGATAATTTTCAACGGCGCTATTATCGCTATCACTGTTCGAAGGAAATGAAAGATAAGTATTGTTGCATGTATCTTGGTGCCAAAGCGATCAGCCGACTACTCTCTCTCCCTCTCTCTCTTCTATCCCTATGAGTGGCCAATTGTTTCAGAATGCGTGCATCCTTCAAAAACAGCTCTTCATAGAAGTGCCAACGTGAAAACAGCTGCGGTTAATGATAATGCACACTATATTCCCAAATACTGTTGTTCTTTTTTTTTTAAGAAGAGAAAATGACCCGTGAGTCCACACGCAGAACAAAGAGAATAGCCCATTTTGTTGCAGGTGTTTGTTGATTTTGTCCCGCACTTAAAAAAAAAAAAAAAACCAAACGAAAAACACAATGCATTAGTATAGCAGCAAGCAGCAACGATATGAATCTGCGCATCGTGTCCAGTCATGGAGCAGTTACTGGAATAGCTATATCCACACACTACAAGTACATACACACAGACGCGTGTGTATGAATATGAATAGAAATTAAATGTATAGTATGTTCCCTCCCCCCCCCCCAAAAAAAAAAAACACACACACAATGGGATTTCCGCATTGATAATTTTCAATATGATTAAACTGCCTGAATTCTATTTCAGGGTCTACAAATATAAAATCTTATCTATATTTTGCAGAAGGCCCCATCTAATTTGGTTAATTGGTCACAGAGAAATGTGGATCATTGTAAAGCATTTCGTGGGTCTGTTTCTTCCAAGTTTAGCACTTGGATGCCCTTGGAACTGCTTATCAATGTGTGAACACAATGGACGGAACTTGAGGGAAGCCTAGGGTTTCCTGACATGCTCTGTAAAGATCATCATTTCTTTTTGACAACTGAACAAATCAGATGAGATTTTTCTTTAAGATGCGGGTAATATAATCATAGTTTCAAACCCTGAAATTGTATTTGGATTGATTCACTATTTTTAAAGTTATCATTGCAGTAGGTCCCGTTGTAATTTTTTTTTGTTGGACATCAACGGTAGATATGTACATATACATACATACATGCAATTTATATGTTTATATTATGATAATCATTTCATGTCAAATGCATATATAATAGATATAGGAGCAGACATAGCCTTTTGTATATATCTGCTTCAGAAACATATTTTAAAGATTAACATCAATATCGCATTCTGCTCTAATGGATAAAGAATGCGAGTACCGTACTAATTTGTTCGGTTCTTTGTTTCTTAAAACATGCGTTTCCTAGGCAGGATAGATCGTTTCAAATGCATGTCGAATCTCAAGCATTATTTTGTATATTCTGTTGAAAAAAAAAAGAATTTAAGTTTTGAACTTTGAACTTCAATGCCATTTTAGATTGTCATCACATATGTGTGTGTCAACGGTTGGAGGATATATAAATCTTACATACATACATACATACATACATTCCATGCATATATTCACATATGTATATGAATATATGTTTGTGTATTTCATCATACTAGTAGGCCTATATACATATACATGTATATATATATATACATACATTGCACGATGTGCCTGTGTGTATAACGGATTCACTTGAATATGTATATATACATAAAAATGCAAACATATATATCATTTATTATAAACAGCTGATACGTTATTGTGTACACACACACACACATATATATAATTATATATATATATATATATATATATATATATATATATATATATATATAGATAGATAGATAGATAGATACCATAGTATTCTAACATGTCTACTAGTAATACATAGAATGTGATGATAGTTCCGATGCGATGAGAGCCGAAAAATGCATGACCCTCAAATGGTATTGACATTTAGCTTTTAGAGAAATTAGCAATCATGCTTTTAGTCAGGTTCGTCACTATCTGTAGCCGCTGCTGAATGATATCTTCATAAACAACAGCAACAACAACAACATTTTGTCCCTGGGTCGTCAACACATTAATGCGTCAATCATTGTTATGGTTTCACTTCATAAAAAGTATACAAGACGGTTTTCGATGTTACCCGTAGCTGTTTCAATTGATACCACTGTCGTACTCACTAGATGCACACCCTCTTTTTCCAAACAAATATCACTTCTGATTCCATACAATGCAAATTGATAAAAATGTACAAAATCACTTTTTATGTGTTAACAAAGTAAGCCAGACAATTATGGATTGTTTTCATATATATATATATATATATATATATATATATATACATATATATATATATGTATATATATACATATATATCTACATATACATACATTCATACATACATACATACATATATACACACACACATACATCAACATAATCATTACGATTAAAAAATAACTGAAAATATTTCACTTGACTTTGATACCAAATTATCGTGATCAGATGATAACGTGTTATTAAACAAAGTGAACACATAACTTTTCGGTATCCATTGCGTTAAAAAAAAAATCAAACTGACAAAAACCCTCCCTGTCCACCTATGCCTAAATCTCACCCCCACCTCGTCTCAGTAATCCCACATTATGTGCAAAACAAGAAGGATTTGATGCAAAAAGAGTTTTTCATGTAGGGGCCTATGATTATCACTGAAGGACAGGAACAAATTCAGAGGAGATTCTGCATTTTTTTTTAAGAACATAAGAAGTGATAGTAATCATGACATAAAACATCTCACTTTTTCATACCCATATCTTTTTAATTCCTTATAACCCTTTATAAGAATCAAAGAAGATGATGTTATAACAATTCGTCACATCAAATTGTTTTAAGCAATGGTTACTTTGTATAATGGAAAATTTGGAGGGGTACATACTTGCTGGAATAGTGACAACATTGATTTTTTAATGTCTTGGCGTATAACGAACAGAAATTTGTTACCCATGATATTACCACTTCTTCTAAGTTGTGATTTTCAAACGTCTAGAACTTTTTTCTTTGTCTGTGTTTATTTAAATCCTTAAGTTCTTTAAATTTGACATTACTCTTAGTGCAAAATTAAACGTTTATACCCTTTTGGAAGTTTAACTTTACTCTTTGTTTCAAAGTTAACACTACTGGATGGTGTTGTCCTGTATACAATCCTTTGGTTTTTCTCCAAACATACATGTTCTCATACACGTTCGTTTTTATCGCCTGTCTCCGAATTGCACACACAAAAAAGTAATGAATCGGGGGAATGCTCGTCTCAATTTCAGGTCAACTTCACTCCAAGTAAATTCAATTCATTTATCATGCATTACACTTCATTTATGAGTGAGACTTGCGGCATTACGTGAGTATATGTGTTGTATGTATGTACGTATGTTTTTGTGTCTGAAAGACGGTACACGTAAACAATCAGGGTACAAGATGGACAAAATAGATATAATTTACCTCGAAGGTTTACAAACTACACAACTAGGGCGTGCGAGTACATTAATGCCCGTCACGTCGGCAATCAAACAATTAGATACTAAGTACGTCCGAGTATTGCTACGCTCTCATATGCAAAATATATGAGATCTTCTTGTTCTCGCTTAACAAGATTGCTCAAAAGCGCGAGCTCTTATTAGATTCACGCTTCTCGTATGAAGTTGACACTGGTTTTGTTTTGTTGCTCGTCTTATTTGTTGTTGTTGTTGTTGTTGTTTTTGTCTTTTTCCCCAACATTTCGATCCATTGTTAACCTCATCTCCCCATCAAAAGCAATCGTTTTGTGAAGTCTGAAATCTGCTTCAGGTTGTGAACTCCTGACATTTGCAGTGATTACCGCATGGCGAGACAAATTGAATCATAGTCGCGATATAGCAGCGGTAAATACTTAACAGCTCCATTGCAAGAGTTAAAACGTGTTAAGCTTGTTTAGCCTAAGCTCTCACTGTTACCTGCTGGCAGGCATAGACACTGAATAAAGAAGGCCTATAGGCCTATGTATGTGTATTATTTCGTATGACCTTAATACGATATACTAGAATAGGCCCATATGATATATAAATACATTATGATATATACAAATTATAATAGGGCCTCTCTCTCTCTCTCTCTCTCTCTCTCTCTCTCTCTCTCTATATATATATATATATATATATATATATATATATATATATATATATATATAATATTCACGCCTTGGTATGTATTACTACGAACATATTGTGTATGTATGTATGCATGTATGTGACTGACCATGTATCTCCGTTTTCATGTGTTTGTGTGTTATGTGTTATGTGTTATGTGTTTATTCTCTACGTGTTTATGTATGACTATGGGTCAATAAAGATTGACGTTGAAGTACCCTTGATAACGTCAGACAAATTTCAAGCATTAATACACCTGTAGATATATACCTACTTCATCGTGAATCAAAGTTTCATTGTGTCGGCGAGAATCTAAAGTTTGAATCAAGATTGATCAGGGCTCATTTTGATCCTTAGTGGCCTTTGTAGTGATCAGTACTAGGACCCTGTTTCATAAAGCTGTTCGTAAAATTACGCATGACTTTACAAAAGATTGGGATATGAAGTGCCAATATGTGTGCCCATTTCCCCTTACGTTTTAACAAAGTACGACTGTATGTCAATATTTTATCTACATTGGGGCAAAAAAAAAACAACCCACTTTTGACTAAGAATGTGTGTTAACGTTAAGAATAATGATTATCATCTGCAAATTTCAACTTAAGCTATTGAAATTAACAATGATTAGGAAACCCACTTGGCTTGCCATATTTAAGTCGGTCGTAAAGTCATGCGTAATGACTTTAAGAGCAGCTTTATGAAACAGGGCCCTGATATTGTTAGAATCGAAACAGGCGTTCCGTCGTCACGTGGGGGGGGGGGGGGGGGATTTTGCCCCAAGCGTCTCCGACTTCATTTTACATATTGCAGTCTCGACGCTTTATGATTACAGTTCCTCTCCTGGACGGTATATGAAGTCGCTTTAAAGGCATTATTTACCATTTGCAGCTGAAACAAGAACCCAGCTTGAGTGCTTCAAAATAATTCTAAAAGTGAGTTAGGAATAGAAACAACCAATTCAAAAATTTTAGTCAGTATAGTTAATGTTTTAATATAAAATTGAATATTCAAAATGTAAACAATAGTTATAATAGAATTGTTTCAAGAAAAAAAAAACGTCTACAGTTATGGTTTCAAGAATATACCGTCTATACAGTTATGGTTTACTGAGAAAATAGATCTAGGCTTTATTGCGTATATGGTAGGATGTT
Organism: Diadema antillarum; assembly: GCF_040938485.1. Taxonomy (NCBI): domain Eukaryota; kingdom Metazoa; phylum Echinodermata; class Echinoidea; order Diadematoida; family Diadematidae; genus Diadema; species Diadema antillarum. The sequence continues at coordinate 110,178 of NW_027272617.1, read as the reverse complement.
TTGTGATACAACTGACCTACACATATGCATCAAATGTGATGACTCAAACATATTTTAAGTCACTGCTCCTAATGGTAAACAGTACCTTTAATATTGCTCTGACCAGCCTGTATATACTCTTGATTTATCCCCGAGGCTGGTTTTGATGCAATGCGGAAGTGCACGAAAGGTGATAATAAAATGAGAGGGAGAGAGAAAATAGGGGATAGTTAGCAAGATAGATAAAAGATAGATAGATAGATAGATAAATAAATAAATATATATATATATATATATATATATATATATATATACTCCTAGATGGGTCATTTGGAAGACATTTCCATTTGTTTTATATGCAAATTTTAAAATACATGTTCAATGGCAATTTACGCAATGGAGACACGAAAATTGTCTCCTTAATGACCAGTTGTCTCCCTAATGAAGACACTTCCCCCCAATATGTCTCCCTAAGGTGCCAACTAGGGATATATATATACATACATACATATATATATATATATATATATATATATATATATATATATACATTGTAGTTGTTCCGCGTATTGGCAGTACTAGAAATAGCAATAATAAAGTCACAACAGAGGAATGCAGGGAATGCATTGATAGCCAATCTTGATTTAATGAATAATCCGAATTTTCGAGGAACCTTCCTCTTCTTCAGGGATGACAGTGCGAATATTATATATATATATATATATATATATATATATAGATAGATAGATAGATAGGCCTGGATAGATAGATAGACAAAGAGATAGATAGCTGGATAGATAGATAGATAGATAGATAGATAGAAAGATAGACAGAGAATAGATATAGGTACATAGATAGAGTGACAGATAGATAAAGAGAGAGAAAAAAAGAGAAAGAGGGGAGAAAAACCATGTGTGTGTGCGAACTTTTCTCTTCTATAAGTCTGTCTGTTATGGTGTTTGTGTTTATATGAGTGTGTGGATGTGGGTTGCTTGTGCGTGTGAAAGATATGGTTAAGGAAGTACTCCGTTTTCCTCAAATTTTCTAATAAATAGCAACAAACAACAAACAACAACAACAAAACAATCAGCAGTGTTTGTATCTATATATAGATAGATTCTCTTTTTTCCCCGTTTCATTTTACCTCTGCAAATTTTAGTTCTTTTCTTATCTAATATCCAACCATTCTGCTCTCTTCGTATTCTTTATCATAAGAAAAATCTTCTTGGATAAAAATCAACTAAGAAAATGCGTATCAAATGGAGTGTTGTCTATTCGGTTGAACTTTATAGCTGCTCCAAACCATTTTGCTGAGCATATTCGAAACGAAATTTTATTCATCAAACAAGATTTTCACACATGTAACTGCTCTACAGAGCGATTGTGCGTTATTTTGTTGTCACAGTAAGTTTCTATTTTTCAGGGTTTTTTTTTTCTTTTATATGATAATTCACGTTTGCATGTGAACCACAAGCATGCAAATTTACTGAAACCCGCAATTCCATAAGTTTGCGTAAAGATGAATCATCGATTTTGGTCTCGATGAAACAAACGGCGTTGACACGTAGACAATGCAACGGTGAGATTAAATTGATTTCCTTCTCGAGGGGAAACAACGCATGTTGCGGTTTTTGCGGGATATTCGAGTTCTCTAATCAAGTGTCTTTTTTTTTCTATTTGCCGCCATATGTGTGGATAAATCAATATGGTGAAGTAAGTAGTAAGGATTGTTTTTCGTGATATGTGAGTTCTATTGTTTGCTTCAAAAATGATTGCTTTGCGGGCCAGTGGTACTGGTTTATTATCGAATCACATTCCCTTAGAGTTATTTAACTATGTCACAAAATTAAAGGGTCCCCAAATATAGTTTAAGGAAAAGGATAGATGTATGCAAAGTTAACTATACTGTATTTATCGAAGAGATCACTCAAAGTGATTTCATGAAGATCAAATTATTTGTATATTACGTAGGTTCACATGTGCTTATAGTTGCAGGTGTGTATGTATTATATTTTTGTTATACTATTGTCTGTATTTGCTTTATGACACTCCCACCTTCTTGTACAAATTGTTAATCCTACGTAGCAATAAGTTCGTATTATTTGGATATGGAAATAAATGAATGAATGAATGAAGTATTCTGAACACTAAAGTTTGGTTAACAATGATATTTACGCCTTCGATCAGAATTTGCATTTATATGCAATTTGCATCTATTTATAAACACAATGTTGCATCGCCCAATCTGTGCACTGTGTCTTCAACAATTAAAAGAAATAAACTCTCATTACGAATTAATAATTCCATGTAGACTTGGGTAAGCAGAAAAAAATCATTCACACATGGCATTCCATAGTTTAATTGAAAACGACATCTTAAAATTTCACGCATCTTTTCTATTCATTGTAAGCTAGTTCGTCGTGCAGGTCGACCTGTTATTGGAAGTCAGCTCTATCACCTCCGTTTGAAAATACATGCCGCAGGGTTTTGAGATCATATTAACATTATATATTTTTTTCAACGATGTGCACCATACAAAGTACCTGTGTCAGGCATGATTAACCTGAACATGATTAATTACTAAATGACTTGCAAGAATATTAGATTTGGTATAGGGGTGGGATGGTGACTAAGTAAACGTAAAGTCGAACGTTCTCGTTCTCGTTTCTTTTGCATACCCCTTCTTTCCATTGCTTTATAGTCACATTTTTCATTTTTTTCATTGTCATAATGAAGAATGTACATTTTCTCTCTGACTGTTCAAAATAAAAGCATGTTTTTATATATTCTTCAGCATCTTTCATCTCTGTGAAGAATTCACAGATAGTGATAGATTAACAAGTGTGAAGCATTGTATGCACATATAACACGCACACACACAAACACACACACACACACACATACGCACTCAAATAAATGAAACCTTTGCAATGTACACCTCACCATAACGTCAATGTCACGTGATTACAATAATAATTGCAAGATGACAAGACGCCAAGGCAACATGTTACATAAATAGTTGACATTTCCACGGTTGCATCGGAGCTGTTTATTGTGCAATTTACTGATAATTTCTCAGATCAGCGAAACTCAAGCTTAGATTAACATTGTGCGTGCCTCTGTATCATGCAGATTCTGCTGGGTTGAGCGATAGGACGCTGATGGTGTTTAGTTCTAAGATAATTATCCCCTCCATCACGGAGAACCAACCGTCAAACCGAACAACAAACCGACCAACAAAGAAATAAACAAACAGAAGCTCTTTGCTACATACCAACTTCATATCACTGATTTTGCACGGATAAGAAATATATATATATATATATATATATATATATATATATATATATATGAGCGATATAGAATATGGCGCCCTGGGTATCTTGACACTAATAAGCCAGTTCGGAGTTCCACTTTAGGCATGAACAGAAAGAGATCATTCGTACTAACAGGCATGTCGATTTTTTAAATTCACTTAGTTATGTATCTGTGATGTAATGGTTATTTATTTGTCCTTATCAATATATGGTGCATGCTTGCCATCACCTTCACATGACAGCAAGCCCGATGTTTGACAATGTTGATAGAAAAAGTTTGTTAATGCATTCCACGTAAGTTGATGAAATGGACTCTTCCCTATAAGTTTTAACTGACGGGCCATTCCTGTCATTTGAGTATTCTCTGTTTGAACATGGTTGATGAATTCCCTATTTTATGTTACGTGGGACATGCTTGTGCATTACGTCGCTCTGACAAAGAGTGAAATGCCGAAAAAAAAAACATAAACAAGCCCATTTGCAACAATGCACACATTGTCATGAGCTGACCCCAAGATGGCTTCCTGGACTGATGCTGGGTCTGATAAACGACTATACAGGGGAAAAAAAAAAGAAGAAGGAAACAAATACAAAGCAACCCTCCTATTCTAAAATTTCAGTTCAAGATCGCAAGAAGAAGATCATCTGAAGACAATATTCAACAGTGTTACACGATTTTATTTTTACATAGACGACTTGAAGATGCATAAAAGATTTCAAAACCATTAAGGCAACCGGCACAATTCTCTATTATGAGCACATGTAAGGTTTGGGGAAAAGCCGATATAAACCAACTACAAATAAATTTACAGTAAAATCGCAAGGCTTTTAACCCGTTGAGGACGGGCTGATTTTGCTATAACACACATTTCCCATATAGAGACCTACGAGAGTATACCCGGAACTGGTCTCCAACGGGTTAAAAGACATCTGCCTTTTTAAGACAAAATGCTATACTGAAAACATCGGCTAATTTTACAATAGATTTTATGCCCGTCATTGCGATTAAAATTTCATTCATCATCTGTATTATTTTTTTATTATCAACATATCAAGAAATGCGTGTTTGTTTGGTCCTAAATGGATATTTTTTCCCATCATTTTAGGTTGGATTTTTTTGTTCGTATCTACAAGCGCTAATTGTTCTTTCGGGTTGTCTGATCTGCTGAGGCTATTAGATATCTAGCGTCATTAGCAAATTGAATCATAGTGCAATTGCTCGTTTGTCTATAATAGCGCGAACATCGGGGAGCATCACACGCATGAGAACGTATGTTTGCCGTCCAGGTTATGCAGCACAACAACTCATGTTTAGGGTGACTGTACACCAATAAGTGCTACAGCTCAAGAAGAGCATATAATATGAACTAGAAAAGAAAAAATATATATATGTTCTAATTCGATAAGAAATTATGGTGCGCTCACGTAATTCGCCTAATAGGCCAGTCCTCAAACATACAATGTGTCAAGTCTTGTTGTGCCCATCGTGTATACAAGGAGCACATTGGCAAGGATATTTGGAAACGTATCCAGCTTTAAATAATGCTCTGACTGATAATAACGTACTTCCCTATTGCTATACAGATCAGAAAGCTTGTTTAACTTTGTGTCCTATCTAACAGCTAGCTATATAAGATAAGCAAATTTCAGAGGTATCCGCAAGATGAGATTCATGAGAGCTACAAGGCAGATGGAAGAAGGAAAATATTGGTCATTTTACACCAAAGAAGCGTCCGATAATCTTATATTATAAACGACACAACACTTTCTCATTGTCTTATCAATATACTTATATAGCTAGTTCAGGCTTGGCTCGTTCCTGTAGGTCCCCGGGAAAATTATTCATAGATAATATGCATACGTCTGTATTCAAAATCAGTCTGTCTCAGCCTGTTTCAGGATTTAGCGGCAGTGCATGTTGTAGTCCAGGGTTAATTGCATGGTGAATTATTCATTGAAAAAAAAATGGCGGGAAAACAACGGACTTAATGGAGCAGGACATAATACGACATGCATATTGTTGGCGTCGCATGGCAGTTTGGGCAACGCTCTACAGAAGCGAGCAGCATGGCAGGCGATATCACTAAAGATGACTTTATCGTTTGGAGAAATTGTCCCACATAAAGCGATCCCCTGAGACGTTCGAGATATTAGCAGTCTTTTCTTTTTTATTATCATCATTTTAAGTGGATGTCCGACAAACGGATGCCTAAAGAAGCATAAGCATGCTGCATGCTGAGTAGTGAATCGTTTTCATCAATACCAGCCTGTGGCAAATTCATGGTAATTGCATTTCACAAATTTATATCAATGACATTCCTCTTGAATGAATATCAATGAGAAAAGTGTCAGCCTTGATGTAAGGTTAAAGGCATTCGTCAAGTCTCTAATTGATTAATTTATTAGTATCATCATGAAGAAATAAACCAGACTATAGAAGCATGCAATCTGGGATGCTTAATTTGCGTGGGAGGTCTAAGGCAGATTCCATTTCGATCTTAAATCCTGGATATGCGCAAAGTTTGCAATTTAAGGAATAAACATGTATAATCACAGAAATGCGTCCTATGAAAGAGTGGCACAAACAAGACCATAATTTTTGAACGAACTCATGATGTGCGATAAAAAACCGTGGTAACTTTCAAGACACACTGCATATGATTGAGCAGTTTATTAGGGAAAAAAAAGTCAATAGTTGCTGTGAAAGGACATTATCACTTTAGGATTTCAGCGGAAGGAGAATATTGTGCAACTGCGGCTTTCAAGTTTGTAAATCACTTGCTGCATGTTAAAGTGACACTAGGTTATGTCATGCGTTAGGTTTGAATTAGCACATTCGATTACTTTATCAAAATTCTTATTTTGACGTTTGAAATAAAGCCAGCTTTCTGCGTGATACTGAAATGATATGGTATATTGATTTTTCGACATCGTTATGTGAGATGTGGCTATACCAATTCATTTATAATGTTCAGTGTGAGTTGTCGAGATGTGTCTATCTTACAATTTGCGTTTTTAACTGATGGTCAGTCCTTAGCCGCTTCAGCACTTTGTTTATGTAATGTTTGTGGTTGTCTGTGACCGTAATCACCCAGAAGATTAAAAAAAATACTACAGAACGAAAAAGATACCAGGGCCCTGTTTTATGAAGAGTTGTATTGATTATGTAGTTGACTTCTATCATAAGTTTATGGCAGCCTGTGTGTTAAGGATATTTATAATTGATTTTATCTTTTGACAAAACGGGGTCCAGATATTTTTGATTCCCCGTTTTGCGGATTTTGTTACTGTTCTTGTGAAATTCAGCTCTATGATGTAGACATCGCTCCACGTGAATTTTGCCCCCACGGTGATTATATAGCATAGTAATTGCCCTGCTAATTAGCTACATTAATTTGATGGATGTGCAGTCGTTCAACTTTGCTATGTCATGGTTAACGACTTTTTTTTTTTCCAGGCTGATGAAAAACATTAAGATACAAAACTTGTATGCCAGTTTGAGACTTCTTTCGAACTATGTGTGGACAAAGGCGTTGTAGCCGGGAATGAAATTGACACATTCTAATAGCCCCATTCTATCTATCGACCACAAACGCAGCTGAGACCCAGACAATGTCAAAGGATGGCGACAAGAGTACTAAACCCATTCTATACGGAATCTGGACGTGCAATGCATTAAATCTATAGGGAATTACTATAGTTTAGAGGCAACGAGTTAACTGTGGAGTCAGCTTCTTCGAATCAAGTTCTGTCACCTTATTCGACATTGTACGTAACGGACATCGTTTATTTTCAATGAACAATCGCCCTGTGTATATATATTGTCAATGTTTTCACACTTCTTTTAGACAATTTGGTTGCTCTAGACAACCGGAAAGCTTGCTCGCGGCTTGCCTGACACATCAAACTTTGATGCCTACAGCATTGGTCATTTTTTCTCAATATAGCCGTAATTAACATCTACAGTAGAACCAGACAATACACCTGCTTGTCTGAAAGATTTTTTTTTAATTAGAAGTTGCAGTTGGATGAGTTAATGTTACGGCAGTCATTTTATAGATTTTATGCTCGATAATGATTATTGCATGTTTTTCATGGGGGGGGGGGGGGAGGTGGAGGATTGCTTGCCTGATAACCTCTTACACACCTATATGAACATATCGACCTGCTCTGGATCCTATACGAAGAGTTGTGCTTTGGTAAATGTAACTCTTTAGTATATCGTAGTCACTGGACTCGAGATCACGATCTTCTTACTGTCGGTTCAAGTGCGTTCTTCGTCAGACCACCGTGGTGAAACATGCTCCTAGTTGGTCTTTCGATGGGTCGCTGTGTTTCTTCTGCTTGCAAAGACCCCGTTGGATCGAAATGAGAAACGCGTGGTGTTCGCAAAAAACTGCTGAAAGTACACTGCAGACGTGTTCGAGCAGCAATGATGGGAGATAATTACAGTGAGAAGAGCCGAGAGTTTTTAAAAGAGTTTCACCACCAAAAGTGTCCGTCGACCTAGATGTCAGGAATTGGTTTGAGCAAGTGAAACCTGCTTCCTGTCCTAGATTCAAGATACCGTGGATACAGTCAGACCCATAGTCAGGGTGGAAGATGGAGTGTCCGTGTTACAACCACTCACCCACACCTCCTTCCCCCCCCCACACACACACATACATACAGCACCGTTTCTCACGTAGGCCTATACCCGATTCATGTACTTTGATTATTGCCATGTATCAGGGCAATTCCCCACCCCCCCCCCCCCCCCGGGCAATTACCTCCCGACTGAATACTGGTTAGTGATAAGGTTAAAGTAAAGATTAGGGTTAGGTTTCGGATTTTGAGTTAGGGTTAGGATTAGGTTCAGGATTAGGATTAGGGTTAGGGTTAGGGTCAGGGTCCGGGTCCGGGGTAATTGCCCAGGGGGTGATTGCCCTAAACACGTTATATCATTTAGTTGAAATTCAAAATCGGTTCAGTGACATTTGCTCCTTCGGCTATTGTTCCCATGAAATATCTGCACACTAAGCCAAACATAAATTCTACCCACAAACAAACCCTATCACAACCCTAACCCTAATCCTCACATAAAACTAAACCTGGAACCCTATCACAACCCTAACCTTAACCCACATAAGTCCTTGGAGAAAATAAGACCGGAGCATTTATCGCAGGGGGAAATGTCGTATCACTTTGCGAATCCTCCTTTCAACATTAATTGTGGGGGCGCTGTGGCATTGTGGATGAACCTCTTGACTTTAATCGGAGAACCCGAGTTCGAATCCCGTCAAGTGTCTGTGTCCTCGGACAAGATGTTTTTACTCACCTTGCATTTCCCTCTCCGCGCAGGTGTATACATGGGTATCGGGCAACAATGGCAATAATGCCAGGGCAAGGACAACATGAAGAGACTGTACCCTGGATAGAGAACACCGTATTCTTCTTCTTCTTCCTCTTCTTCTTCTTCTTTTATTATTATTATTATTATTATTATTATTATTATTATTATTATTATTATCATTATTGTTATTATTATTATTATTATTATTATTATTATTATTATCATTATTATTATCATTATTATTATTATCATCAACATCATCATCATCATAATCCTTATCATCATTATTCTTATTGTTATTGTTTTCATTACTAATGTTATTTATGGAAATTGATAAACACTTCTTTTTCTTAGTTTGGGGTCCAAAGAGAATGAGTAGAACGAATTTCTTACACATCTCAAAATAGAGACGTTGTTTCGGAGAGGCTATACATCAGAAAAAAAAAATGGTATGCATTTCAGGCACAGTGAGTGAAAAGCATAATGTTCTCATGGTTACCTGCAGTACAAATAGGCCTAGACCGCGTCTGAACGCATGGTTACGCCAGCATTTCGAATACCAGTGTTTCGTAGCTGAGCTCGTCAAATCAATCAATATTTCATTTATTACCCTTCATGAATTAGTCATTGCAATTTGAAGATATTTGATCATATTCGAAAATATAATTTCAAGAGAAATGAAAGTTCGACTGAAATTTAAAGTCGAACCGAAGAGAGACATGATGAGAACTACCAAAGAATGTAGGATGGAGACACGTTAAAGCGCAGAAGCATTTACGTTTTCGGCGACGAGATGGCTGCAGAATTATCCATCCAGTTTGAAGATTCAAGGTTCAGGTTTATGCGCTTGAACACTCGGGAAGGTAACCCGATCCACTTGCTGTTTGAGAGAATCAAACGAGACAACAAACATACCCGTAATTGATGTTATTAATGAGAGAATGTGTTCACGGAAAAACAAACACGTGTACTTGAAATTACATGACCATAAGTATATGCAATGTTTCTTCCTCTGCCTCTTCTATTCTTTCTTCTTTGTATCTTCCGTCTTTGTTTCATCATTTGTATTTTTCTGATTATTGCTCTGATGAAATGTAATAATGATTGTTTGTAGGGAATCATTTCCAGGTAGCCTCGTGTGTGCTTTTTATAATCCCTTCATTCAAACCAGGGAGTTTCAAACTGCATACATTGTGGGAAGACAATAGCATTTTGAATTTTTTAAATGTTATTATGTTTTGAAATGGAAATATTATCAATAATGAATGAATGAATGAATGAATGAATGAATGAATGAATGAATGAATGAATGAATGAATGAATGGATGAATGAATGAATGAATGAACGTTTGTGTTAAATGCCTGTGAGAAACACGGACATTTTATCGCATCAAGACAGTTACCAAAATATTTATCACCTTTATTGCCCAAAATGGTTTATGAAATTGTTTCAATGTACCACGTATTGTTAAATTTGATAGCGTAACATCCAAAATGAAAGATCGCAGCTTTTATTGCCTTATTTTTCCCTAAGTATTTGGATGTACATTTACGTTCTTTTTAGACTTAATTTCAAAGAGCGGCAAGTATGCAAAGTTATGTTTATGTTTTGTTATTGAAATATTTCTCCAAGACCACTTATAGAATACAAGTTTTTTGATAGTGGGATATATATCTATATACATATATGTGTGTGTGTGTGTGTGTGCGTGCGTACACGCGTGTGTGTGTTTATGTCGGATATGTCATTTGCATTAAAGGACACAATATGCATGCACACACATATCATACATAAGTATGTATGAGTGTGTAGGTATAGGCCTTTGTATGTATATGCATACGTAATGGAAATCAAATGACACATGATTAAGCGTCAATTTCAGCCTACGCGCTTTGTGACTCTCGTCGTAAAGCACATTATACACATCCAAGCACCCACACACATTATGCGTCTATATACCACTCTGGGAAATGGCGCCAATATGGACGATAAGCCTGTAACATTATCGGAAAACCTTGAGTTAATCGCTGTGACATAATGCTGCAAAAGGTCATGGCTTGGAGTGATGGATGATATCTACCGTAGATCGTAACATTGTGGACATCAAGGCTGGTTATTGAGCGATCTGCATGCTATACGCAGTCATGCACATGCGACAGTCGCGTACTGTTGTACATTCCCGCTATGAATGAGTTGGCGACAAAAGTGGGCGTCCGCCATACATGCGTGTACGTTTATGACTAGGCCTACGTGTCAGCAGTAATAACTGATAATTTAATGATCCCGCGGTTTGGCAACAGTAATTCGATTTGATTCGTGAATATATAGGTAGTCGCATATCCCGTATTCATTTGGGTTTTCATTCCAAACAATAGTGATAGAGAACTCATTGTATGCACAGCCGTTTGTAGTATCTATAGAACGCTTGAAGGCTTATCTGAAGAAAAAAAACAGGACACAATAGTTAACGACTGTCGCCGACCTTTCTTTTCATAAACACGTTTCTTAAAAAAAAAAAGATTATAATTATGAAATACAGACTGATTGGGAAGGTAGCCTTTACGGGACATTCACGCTAAACAAAGAACAAAAACAAAAAATTAAACACGATTCAGGTATCAAATTGATCCTTATAATGCATCAGATATGAATTGCCGTTGTTTGCCGCCACGAAAGTAATAATGTCACTCCACTACAGAGATATTCAAACATTTATTATCAGACTAAATTTAGTGTGTTGTGAAGAAGCAGCGCTGCATATGGGTCTATCAATGGTCGTGAATGATAATCTCTCCCAGCCTGCAGAAAATGATTGATAATTTCTCATTATCTTCTACATTTCAGTACTCTTCTGAAACTGCATGACATAATTTCAGCGTTAATAGCCTTCAACAGCCTCAAAGTATAATCAATCAAAGTCATATCGAAGCAATAACAGTGGATTATGTGCAGGCATCAACTTCTGTTGTTTTTGTTGTTTTGAAGAAAAGAAGAGAGAAAAAATGATCAAAAATCAACTCCTGACTTCACATATCAAAAGGAATATTGACTTTTTTTAGCTTCCTGTTGTTTGTTTAAAACGTGTCTGCCGCTTAAAAGTTTTCTTCATCGATTCCTTTAAAAAGCACCGAAAAACAAATTGTTGGCGTCGACTTGATGCATTTTTATTCGCTCTTTCCAATTCTTCTCACTTTAATTTGACTCCATCTACAATTTTGCGCACTGAAAGCAACAACAACAACACAATCAACAACAACAAAATCCAAAACAAAAACAAAGAAAACAAACAATTTATTAAACAAACACTTGTCAGAGATCAGTATATTCTTTTGGCTGAGAAACATGTAGCCAAAAAACCACCAACAACAAAACCCTGTTAATATTCGATTTTAGTCAATGATATCTGATAATACTAGGGATACTTTATAGCGCAGCACAATTCACTATGACTAACAATTCGTGTCAAAATCTGCTCGCCTTCAAATCACGAATATATTTCACAATTTGTCTCCGTCACTGAGGCGTTGCGCAGATTTTGCCTTTTAACTGGCACTCCCATGAAGAAATAATTTCTTTTGTTTTGTATTCGAATCCCTTACTTAAAAAAACAAGAAATGAATAAAAATGTATGTGACATGTATATGTACATGTATATGTATATATATATCTATATATATATATATATATATATATATATATATATATATATAGTGCGAGAGATAGTTCCCTTCCCAAACGTGCGCGGTGCCTCATTGTTGGTTGGATATATTCTGGAAGTATACATATATATGTATATATATATATTATATATATATATATATATATATATATATATATATATATGTATATATATACATATATATATACATTTATATATACATCATGTATATAAATACATACATACATGTAGTAGGAAAGAGGTAGAGAATAAAGACGAAAAAGAGAGAAAAGTGTTAATGAATGTGTGTACAATGTACGTATATGTGTGAACAGAAATGCATCGGACTGAATATGCCTAAGTTGTATTTCACGACACCAGTAGTGCATGTCACTGCATCCAGATTTCCGTAGACAGAAATGGAGCATCCGTTTGAATACTATACAACACCCACATTCTGTTTGTCAGTGGAGACGAATGCCAAAGAGAAAAGATCACATTTTTTTCTCTTTTTTTTTTCTCTCTCTCTTTTTCTCTTCGTCTCGAAGATCGAGAGAGATACCAATTGAGAAAAATAGTGAAAGAAAGAGGGAAAAGGAGGCGGAGAGGAAGAGAGTGAAAGGGAAGGAGAAGGAGGGAAGGGGAGAGTGGAGAGCAAACTTATCGCTGGAGATCTGTCTACTCGAGCGAGCAAACATTGTTACGGTGAAGCACCAATTATTAAAGGGGCATTCCAGACAAAATGAGAATCTCGCGTCATGTAGTATATAAATCGGTAGTGCCATGTATATAGACGTACGGAACTTATTGCGATAAACCAATTATCTGAAAAACCCCAAAACATATTACATTGAAGAACGATGATGACATATGAGGCTGACATATTCCAGTAATGTTCCAATATGATTCCATTATTACTTGCTTATAAACAAGTTACCTTTTGATGAATTCATGCAGGCACTCTTCTTTTGTTCTGCTTTCTTGAGCATCCAAACATTGATTGATTGATTGATTGATTACTTTATTGTCCACTCTGGAAATTCTTTGTACATCGGATATCACAACAAAATAAACATTGAATACATCACAGGTACACCACAGACATATCACAGAATACGAATGAAACTAACTCATATTAACATACAATAACATATGCACCATAACAACATAATACATTAACCCGACATTTACAACTATACAAAAACTATTAATATATATATCACTTTTATACAATTATTCAACTCATAAAGATATTCATTGATATCCTTTCCTGCATCATCATTATACACCAAACAATATATTACCTACATATCCCAATGTATGTATTAATAATCCACTCCAGAAAATTTCAAAAAAAAAATATAGGGCCTATATATATATATATATACCATTCTCATGGCAGCGCCTTATCAAAATAACACAAAGTGTGTCTTACATAACTACACCTATAAATCATTACACATTCCAAATTGGAAATAAAATTACTTAAATACTGTGGAAATAATTCACTCCACAAAATTTTGAAAAATTTAAGGTTACCATGGCGATGCTTTCTCCGACAAACACACACAAGAAACATATCTTACAAATCTACACCTCAATTTCATCATATACACCAAATTTGAGTTCAATTACTTCAAACTTGTGGAAATAATTTACTCCAGAAAGTTTTCAAGAAAATATTTTATTATGTGAACCTGCTATGTCATCATTCTTGTTCACTGTGATTGGTTATGAATTTTATATACATTCTTATTCCTCGTCCCACTCGCTTTTAGTTCTGAAACCCTGCATCCAATAAACAGCAAGTTACAGATGTTCAAATGCAAAAGTCTTAAAAAATCATCTGGATGTCTCCTTTAAGTCTTTCCACGCTGGTGTGCTGTATAGTGCAAAGCCGTTGTAGCGTGGACGCCGGCACAGCATCTTCGCTTTCCACAGCGGCAAGGAGCTGAGGGTAGTGAATGTTTACACAAAAGAGTAATAGAGAGCAAAATAAGGAGAGAGAAAAAAACCAGACAAATAGAGGGAGAGAGATGCCTTGCTCTTTCATTTTGAGATGACATTAACGCTCAATTCAGAACCTGCTCAAGAAGGAACTGCTTTTTGATTACTAATGGCGTCTTTTTTCACCCACATGTTATAGACGCATACGATGCTAGAAGTACACGATGGAGTATATTGTATATTGTGATATATATATAATAAATTCATTATTTTGTTGATATGTCTTCACACCCTCTATCACTTATCTCATATTACTTTCCTACACCTTTCCCTTGCTATCAAGGTTTTGTATTCTTTCTTTCTTACACTGTCTTTCTCTAAAAAGATACATGAATATATATATATATATATATATATATATATATTTATTTATTTATTTATTTATTTTATTCTCCTCTCTCTCTCTAATTTGTGTTTATCTAGAATCGATCTCAATGTCACCAAAGATCAACACGATTGCATGTTCTGTTGTAAAAAAAAAAAACTAGCATTAACAAAAATCAGAATCCTCAGGCGAGAACTGGATATTTTCTCGCAGCGGCATATAAATGTGTGTACATGGACTGCACGCCAGATTTAGCGTACGTGGCTCATGGCATCACTTGTCCCCACGTTACCATGGCAACCGATCTGATGGTGAATAAGAAATCGCATGACGCAAAGGGAGAAAAAAAAAAGAGAATTCCGCCTGCCATCTTCTGCACATGCCCTGTGTCACAAACACGATGAAATACACATGAGAACCGAGAAACGAGACAAAAGCCGCTTAGCGCAGTATAGGCCTACGTGCTACTTAAGCTGGACTGATATTCAGGTACACAGTATCAAGTGGGAAACGATCCGAAAACGAAAAAGTTAGAAAATTAAGAAGAGGACCAAGATTTGCCGATCGAGAGGGATTGTCGTAAGCCATGCATGATCTTGGTTACAGCATTGAATGCATGTTTAACTCTATATCGATTTTGCGTGTATGCTGCAGTGTGTCTCTCCCTCTCACCACCTCTAATATACTGTATCTGTCGACATCTATCTATCTATCTATCCATCTATCTATCTATCTATCTATCTATCTATCTATCCATCTATCTGTCTATCTATCTATCTATCTATCTATCTAAATGTCTATCTATCTATCTATTTATCTATCTGTCTATCTATCTATCTATCTATCTATCTATCTATCTAAATATCTATCTATCTATCTAAATGTCTATCTATCTATCTATCTATCTATCTAAATGTCTATCTATCTATCTATCTATTTATCTATCTGTCTATCTATCTATCTATCTATCTATCTATCTATCTATCTAGATATCTATCTATCTATCTATCTATCTAAATATCTGTCTATCTATCTATCTATCTATCTATCTATCTGTCTATCTAATTATCTATCTATATCTATCTATCTATCTATCTATCTATCTATCTATCTATCTATCTATCTATCTAATTATGTGTGTATGTATGTATGCAAGTATGTATGTATGTATGTATGTATGTATGTATGTATGTATGTATCTATGTATCTATCTATCTATCTATCTATCTGTCTATCTATCTATATATCTACCTGTGGCTCATTACTACGTCAGTACGTAAGAAACATCCATAAATTTGGATATGTAAACTGTCTGTTGGTTTTCAACAGAACATTCATTGTACCACGGCTGAAGATTGAAGTGAGTCGCCCTACGGAATTTTGCATCAGGTGCATAAAGTTGGATATGGAGTAGCAGTTTTAACTTGTACGTTTCATGTTTTTTCTTGATTTCACTCAGATGTGCCTCCAACATCAGCGAATACAGCACCAACTGCCACGGCCAGCATGCTAACAACAGGTAGGCCCTACTACTGTCTCCTCACTTATTACCATCGTCATTATCATTATATTTATCTTTATATTATCATCATTTTCGTTATGATGGTGATGATGATGATGATGATGATGATGTTTGTAATATTACAACTACAACTATTTCATCACTAATAGTATCATCAGTATAGTAGTAGTAATCATAAAACCGAAACGAGCACACTCCTGATAGTCCCGCATGCACAAATTCATATTAGTGGTATTTATCATACATATCATAGACTGAAATATGTGTCACATTATGTCTTCGCAATTTCACGTATCCGCATCGTGCATACATGTTTTGGATTCATGGGGGAAAATAGGCATGATTGCATAAATTTCCTTCACGATCTTGAAATAAAGTGACGTGACTTAAGAATCGTGTGAAGGTTTTACTATCTGTTTTATGTTATCATTCGATTTTCATCATTGAATATTATTCGGTGCTACCTTAGTTCGGTTTGATCAAATTGTATCAAGCTTTATTAATATATAAACTGTCATCATCTGTTCGGGTTGGAAGCATAAACTTTATAACCGATATTGGCTGCACCTATCAAGGTAAACATATGAGTGGTTTGTGCTCATAATTTTTTTTCATACATCCTGTGTGACAGTCATTCCGTTGTTCTATCGGATTCATGTAAAATGATTGTGCAATCTAACGTCTTCGGCCAAGAGATAGACAGAGTTAACCATTTGTGTCCTTTGAGTGCCAGTTTACACAGAAAACCCCATAGCATTGTACACATTGTTCAAGGTCACTGACACGTAAAGGGTTAACAGATGATTATGCGATACCCGTCAGAAATGTATAATGTCTCTGCTGAGAATCAAAGCCACGTTTCCACACATTTTTTTTTGTTCTCTACCAAAAAGGAAAAAAATGAAAGATTTAAGAATTAGATCAGAAGAAATAATGTTTACAGAGGTGAGGACGATAATATCTCAGAAGATTGTGCTAAAATGAAGGCCTGGGGACAAAATCTCAACATTTGCTATTCGAGAAGATTGCTATAATGGGTATGAAGCTTTTTACCAGTTTCCATCAAGGCCTGATTGAGAAATTACAGTTTGCTGAGAGTCAGTGGCAAACACTATTTGAATTTCTTTGTGACAAAGAGAAGTAATTGCGTATTTTCTCAGGGCATAAATCTAAATGCATATTCTTCAAACTCATTTTCCTTAAAAAAAGATGTATTCAGCGGTCGTGTAGTATCATCGATTGGCTAGAGAAAAGTGCCGCTACCCACTGAGATCAAACAACAAGAAACAAAACAAGACAATTTCTACTACTGGAAGTTGTGTGACCATTGTTATTATCATTATTGTTATCATTATTATTATTAATATTATTATTATTATTATTATTATTATTATTATTATTATTATTATTATTATTGTTATTACTATCATCATCATCATCATCATCCTTGTCACTTATCTTTGTTGCTTTTGTTCTTATGATATTGTTGTTTCCTCTGCTTCTGCTTATTATAGTTTTTATTTCTCCATTGCACTACTATAGTAACATTGCTCTGCGAATGCCGATATCGTTATGACACGAGTAACAGTGATAATAATGATGATGATGGTAATGATATTGATGATGACGATGATAGTGATAACAATCATAATACGATAGCAACTGCTTCTTGTTTCTATATAGTTGACAAATGCTTCTCTTTAATGCTCTTGCACGGTCGCAATGCCCGATCATCACGTGGAGTATCAGCAAATTATGCAAAGAGACGCCAATAAGGCTCTACACTGCTTCTTCCTCTCAGTCTCTCATCTTTCACCATGTAGTGCTCTTCAGTCATCACATTGTCAATCTTGCATTCACAGAACAAATTGCATTGTTTTTGTTTAAATATTAGTATAATGTGTAGAGCAATAATCTTGTCTTCACTCTGTGTTTTCACCTGTACTTGCACCTCTGTCTTGGCGCGTCAGCAACGACTGTAGCGCCCTCGGCGGCGGTTTCTCCTATGACTACTGCAGGCATGACCACTTCAAATGCAACCATGTCGCCAAATATAGGTATGACGTCACATGTTGAACTCTATACACCCATCTCTCCTTGGTACGTGCTGGGGATCCCGATGATCCAGTTTTCACGTTATGTTGTCAATTTCTCCAAGTTATATGCTGCTTTAAAATGTGTAGTACACCTCTCTATTAGAAAGCGAAATCTCTTCGTCACCATTAAAAAGAACGCATGAAATCCACCTTCAACAAGATCAACCCAATACTTTAAATTTGATATACGTTTAGAATAGAAAAGATTAGTAATAGTATCTATTTACACATAATGGAATTTCAAGCCTATCTGTTACAGTGTCTAACCGATTATCATCTTTTCCTCGGTCCCGTTCGATGCAGCTGACACAAATTCTTCCAACACAGCCACCATGTCGATGATGAATTCAACGATGAAGCCGATGTACAACAATGAGAGCGACAATGACACTGACACGTTGTACACGGTGATCGTCACGGAGGTGGTGTCCGACGATTCGTGGGAGTGGAATTCGACGATAGACGAAACCATGTTAAGTAAGTTAACTGCTTTGAAACAGAAGTCAATTTATTGAAAGTCTTCAAATTTTATCGCTGGAAGATTTACCCCGATATAACAGCATGATACCAATGTGCATTTTCTTTTAGTGTTAACTTGTAGCTTCATATCTCCTTTTGACTTTGTCCTTTAAGCAGTCATAGTGAATTCATCCTCGGTTTTGGTAAATTGGGTCATCAGGTCTAAGTTTTGGAAATGAAATGATTTCGAAGTTTTGAAAATGAAATAATATATATGAAATCAGCAGAAGATTTCATTGACCATGTTGTCAGTGACGGCTGACGGAAAACATTTCCTTGCTAACATTGTGTATTTGGTGTGAGAACGCACTTCGTACACAGAAAACTCTGTCACGTAACGAATAATATTCAGCGGATGAAGTAGGAGTTCGTTATTCCGAAGGTCAGGAAGGAATATAAAACGGTTCGTTAATCCGAACGTTTGTGGCGTTATTCCGAAGGTTCGCTTATCTGAAAATAAAGTAAGGTTCGTTATTTTGAAGTTTCGTTAAGCCGAAAATGAAATGAGGTTCGGTATTCCCAAAGTTCATTAATCCGAAAATGTAAAGAGGGTACGGCCTAACAAATTTTCAGAAAATAGGAGCCTTATTTTGCGTACTTAACGAGCCTTCGGAATAACGAACCGTAACCGAATTCACTGGGGCAGGAAGTGTGGCTTTTGGAATGGATTCCTTGCACGGATAGAGTGAAAGTTTGGGTCGTATTTTGTGATGGTAAGCATTAAAAAATAGAGTAAACACACAACAAAACAGAATTGTACAAGTCTCATTTAGTCAATTCATGAAATTCTTCCGTCGAGATGTTTTCATTACAACTGATTGACAAATTGCCCTACATCGACGTAAATAAGCACTGAATTGATCAGTGTTTTATATAGTAGTAGCCATGACAAAAAATCATGGGCGTATGTACTCGAGCACGTACTAGGATTAGAACCAACACTTACGGAAGCTCGGTGGTCTAGTGGAGATGACGCCTGTCCGGAGATCAGGAGGTCGTAGGTTCGAATACTGCTCGAGTACGTACGCCCATGATTTTTTTTATCATGGCTACTACTAAAATACTGATCAATTCAGTGCTTGTAGGGCAATTTGTAGGGCAATTTGTCTATCAGTTGCAAAGTCTCATTTAGTCAAGCAGAAATTAAGAAAGTTATCATTCTTTATATCTTGGTTAATTAGTTCCGTTAGTCACTTTTTCAGAGTAAAATATGCCAATGAGAAAATGTGAATATATCATGCCGTCCAGTCTTCCTATTTGCTCGCACACAAATATTTGTGTCTTGTTTTGACGTTGTTGCACGAGAAAGATATCCTTACCCTTGACATCACAATCATTTCAGAGGGTTGGAACGATCGAGCAATCATAATTTCATGAATGGGAGAATACTGTTCTAGCAGAATTGATGTCAAATACTGCATTACATTTTATTGTATTAACTATTATATCATGTGACATCATATCATGATATATTATACCATGTTATAACCAAATTGTATTATATCATGATGTTTATGTCATAAAAATATATCATAATTTATATTCATAAATACTTTGTTCAGATACAACGATGATGCCGGATGACAAAACAGATAAAATATGGCCTTCGCATAAAACCAGTATTCCAGGTATGTCAGACGTGTCAGGTAATTCACCTTTGTTGTGAGTTTTTGAATATGCATTTTCTCTATATATATTCATAATTATATGATATAATATTGCTGTTAATTGCAACAATGAGTGACGATGATGATGGTGATAAAGATTGCTATGGCTACGGAAATTGTATTCCGTCTGATCGCTAATACATGTAGTATAATTATTAAAATTTGATTATTGCAAAACTTATCTTATGCACTGATTTCATGGAACAATTAAGGCATGCATAATGATAAATGATTTTTTTTTCTAAATATATTCTCGCTGGAATAACAGAACTTTCAAATTGTCACAGATATTCTTTCCTTTCATTCATGCATTTGTAAATTGTTTTGTTATTTTATTTTTGCGATCTATAATCATCATGCGGCATATGATATATATATATATATATATATATATATATATATATATATACGTGCATATCACCAAGTGTATGTATATATATATATATATATATATATACGTGCATATCACCAAGTGTATGTATATATATATATATATATATATATATATATATATATCGTAAATGAAGGGATTTGTGTAAACGGAAGAGTTTATCTTGATTTTGTCTTACAGTTGCTTTGTACATCTCCATTGCGGTCATACTGGCTCTGTCGCTTGTCCTGTTACTCGGCCTCATTGCCCAGGCCTGTGCCACGTAAGTTTGAAACCCGTCACTGACTTTTCGAACCGGCATGATTGTCATGGTTGTCACGGCGTGGCGGTGAACCGTCACATCGCATTGTGACGGTTCGTACTGCACTGTTTACCGTCAATGACTATTTCATGGTCCAATTATTTTACTCGGTCTTGCGCTGATTAGCATGACAAGTTGCTTACGTTCACTGAGTGTATGGAATATTACTTTCCCAGTGGAGAAATTCGCCTCTTCGAAACTATGAAACTAACCAACACAAACCGAAAAAAGTATCACAAGCTCCTAGTAACTATATATATACAAATGTATTTCTATGAGTAATTTCTAGCAAAATGCAAGATAGATTTGTATAATCAATTTTTTTTTTGTAAATTTTATCTTTGTTTTTTATTACACTTTGTTTCTACTTGTTTGTATCATTCTGTCAGCCATACTCAGTCATACCAATTTACAGTATCGTTTGAAATTGAAAGGATTATTTGAAACTTTCCATATTCTTGATCGAAGGTGATTTACTTTGTAAACCTCATGCATTGTTACACTTTTTTTAGTGAATAGACTTATAACACCATGTTTTGATGCCTGTAGAGGTATGTTAGTTTGATATCTTTGGTAGATCTTTGAACACGTAAAACTGAAATCATCAGTGTCATCCAGTAACTTTCAACATTGCTATTTTCTTTCATCTAGATGGACTCAGCATAAAAATGAAAATAATCATTACGTTTGCCTAAATCATAATTGAACAGCTGTATTGAAGTAGAAATCACATCTTTAGTAATGACAACAACGCACAATATTTCAATTTTAAACAGTTTTTCGCTGTTGTTACCACCACCTCTGTTTCAGCAGGCGACAGAGTAGACCTCAGTCATACGACATCGCCAATCGAGCGAACGGTCATCCAAACCCAGCATTCGACAGCGGCGAGGTCGCCGATGACGACGAAAACAACCCCGTCAAGGGCATCATGAGGGAAGCCCGGGTCGACATCGAGTCGGGCATGTACAACGACCACGAAAGGACGCCACTCTAGGACGTCGAGGACGACGCTGACATTAACAGCGACCTCGAAAACAACCCTTGTTACCCCTTTCACTGAACATCCCTTGTTCAAACAATGTTATCACAACTGCTGATTACCAGACTGATTCTTAAACAGTATTACCTCACTGATTTGACAAAACGAACAAAACTTGACAACTGTGCATTCGGTTAAATTGAAGCTTAAATGAATATTTGGATATACACACAAATTGCAATTCACAAAATTATTATGATTACCATGACAACAGCTGGGGAACGGCCATTCAGCTGCAAAGCCTCGTTGTGGTTTGGTTTGCGTGATTATTGGTCCAAATAGTAATTGCACACGTTTTCAAAATGGCACAGTGATATGTAAATGTATAGAATGGACAAATCAGGATGCCTTGTCTGGAACAGGAGCCTTAAACCTTATTGTGAAGAGTTTGATTGAAAGATAGGTCAAGCGCCAGTTTTAATCAATTCAAAATAATTCTGTCACTAAATAGAACAAAATGAAATCTTTCCAGCGATATCTCACTTGTTACATAACAAGGAATATTTTGTAGTTAATTTAGGGTAGTCTGATTTTTTTACTATTTTCTTTTCTTTTTTTGTAACAGCTCTAATAGCAATTACCTCAAATCAACTAGAATGAATGAGTTAATTTATTTCGTGATCAAACTCTCGTTATTATGGAAAAGCATTGACATCAAAGGTTACAGCGTAGTATAGAGTTTGCTTGGTTGTAGAGGGGGAGGGGGAGTGGTAGGGAAGGGGGTAAATAAGAGCTAGTGTATATTGGATTGTCTCTTGAATATCTGGAATCATTCATAATTATCTGCATTAACCCTCTGTGTTCCACATTACATTACCTGCTCATAGGTTAATGTGTAATATGTGTGCACATGTGACTCATTGCCACAGAAAAGGTTGATAAGGTGGGTTATGCTTGAAATTTGAAGTTTTCCCGGGATTCTGGGAGGGGGACTTTTAAAGTTTACAGTTGAGGCTTCAAAAAAACAACAACTAATTTAAAGAGGACAAACGGTTAAGTCGATTTTCGGCAATTTCTGGAATAAAAGAAGTATCCTTAAAGAGGAAATCCAGTCCAAATATAAGTTAGTCTGATAAAAAAGAGTAAAATCTTACGAGTTCAACTGGAAATATTTGACTGAAATCGGATGAAAGATAAGGAAGTTATGACATTTTGAAATGTTTCTAATTTCTGCAAAACAGTTCTTGTACAGTGGATATGAATATGCAAATGAGTGAGTTAACCATGTCATACCCTCACAATTTTCCGTTGATTGTGTTAAAAAAAAAATGACGAAAATTCAATGTTTCTGTCATTGAAGTTTGAAACATGACGTTATTCCTGGTTGAATAACTTCAGAATAGTGATCAGTTAGATATATGTAGAAGGGTTTGAGCCTCGGGCATACATTGCGTTTGAATGAAAACAGGACGTTTCAAAATTTTGTGTACAAACTGTATAGTAAGTTGTTGGGAATGACATGCTCACTTTGCGATTTGCATATTCATTTTGACTGTTCAAGAACTGTTTCCCCCCAAAATAGCGAAACTTCAAAATGTCATAATTTCTTTATTTTTCATCCGATTTCGATCAAATTTATACCGTTGAACTCGTAATATTTTACTCTTTCTTATCAGACTAACTTATATTTGGACTGGATTTCCCCTTTAAGTTCTTGGCTATATTTTTTCTTTCTATTCCATGCATTTCTAAAAGTCTGTATCTATTTTAAGGGGTAGATGAACTTTCTGATATTTTCTGAATCTAGCTTGTCATTATCGTATTTTTATTCAAAATGTACGTTGTATGTTTTAATTTGCATGTATTTTGTCTAAACTTAATGTCACGATAGGAAACTGATATTCTTGACAATGATTAAGATGATGAATATTTCATGTTAAAAAGGGCCCCTTTCTGCTCTTAAGCAGATATTTCTTTTTAGTAACTTGGATGATTTTTGTTTGCACTGGGGATATCATTTTCCTCCTAGAAATTTTGTGAAATCATACTAATCATGTGGGAATAATTTATGTAAATATGTGATTGAAGAGTCGTGACATTAACAGTACTCGATGGATTGGAATATATTGGAAATGAGCACTCGTGGTAATTTAGCCAATAAGTGTATGCATGTGTCTCGTTTCAAGGCCAAAGTGTGTGTAACGCAAGAAAGTGCGAACGCCTCATAGAGCAAGCCGAGTGTGTTAAAAAAATGATAACGTGCCTTTTGAATCAGCCAATGAATGACGCGAAAATGCCTCGAATTGAGGAACATGCTTACAATCGTATGAAAAATGGGGATGGTAAGATATCACCTTTACTTGATGGGAAAGTTTGTTTATTTGATTGTTCGTTTATTTTATTTAGACTATTTTAATAGTAAAAAAAAAAATAATCCCTGAAAACAACATTTACAGTTACAATCGATTATGCCTTATGCATGGATCAAAAAGATTCATGGCGCTCTAAGCATTTTAGAAATCTTACTGCTAAGGGTTTTATTGCTGGTGGTGTTGTTGTTGACGTCAATGAAAACAAAGCAATGATCATGTATCTATTTTAGGTAATTCCAATTGAATATAAGTCGTTCATTTGCACAGTCATCCATGCCGTCATGAAAATAACTCCAGCGATGGCCGCCATTTTCTTCCCTCATGATTGGAGGTAAACTGAATCCACGTAAAATGAGTCGGCGTTGTCTGCAAGGGTTTGACAGACGAATGGATTTAGTCATTTCCCTTCCCAATCCCCCAAAGGAAGGAGATTTTTGCTGCGTTCGTCATTTAATCACGATGAACGTCTGCTTTATTCCTTCTTGACGATTGGTTTACTTCCTCGAGTAATACACAAGATGTAATAATGTCTACGGTTTACTAGTACTCTGCTTAGGCCCACGACTTCTTGTTTTAGCGCCCTCTTGCGACGATCGCCCTCCTTGCCAGTCTTGGTGTGAACCACGCCTCTGAGACCCTCCCCGACCCTCCCCGTGCAATCTCATTCCCCCATCCCTTTCCTCTCATCCACCCACTTCATCCTCTTTCCACCACCACCACCACCACCACCACCACCACCACCTCTTCCTCCTCCTCCTCCTCCTCCTCCTCCTCCTCCTCCTCCTCTTCCATCTGACCTGCTTAGCCTCCGAGACATACATGTATATAATGCATTGAAAAACTCTATAGCTTGTACATGTATATTGCAATGATGATCTCACAAGAAATGTGAAAGTAAACGTAGATGGTTGGATGAAAATGTCTGAGGTGGGGATTGGGAGGTAAAGCTAAAAAGGGCATAATCGCTTTTGTTACAATTATTATCATAATTTCATGCGGCTGATAAGAGGAAATGATATTGACGGGGACTTTACAATGATTTTCATACATTTTCAACCCTAAGAAGCTGAGCTTATACATTGTATCACATTGTAATATTGTCTTTTTGGATTCGATAGATGTTTTACGTGTTTAATCCTTAGACTCGAGGCTGATGAGGTTGAATGGTGTCTGTCAAGATATTCTGATTTATCGTTCATCACTAGCTTCAGAAATATGAAAACAAAATTAACCTCCCCCAAAGAAAAAGGCCAACAGTGAAACCTAACACGAGACTGAATGAAATGCTGCTTATTATTTAAACGTTTTATTTTGACTAGTAGGCCTACATAATTCTAATAATGCAGATTTGGACATCTTTACACAATCCAGATAACTTATCATGTGTAAATAGGTATTTTCATCGTTGTGAATATGTTGATCTTTATTTCCCATGAAAAATCAAGTCATTTCTTCAATAACGGGAAAATCGTTGATTTATAGCTGCCTCCATCTTGCCAGGACAATCGTAGACTTTTTTTTTGCTAAATTACTGAGAAATAATCTTCCTCTTTGTGGATGTATTATTATAAAATGATCATAGACTTGGACGGAAAACCTTCATAACTCCACGAATGATACATTTATATATGCGTCTTTTCTTGATCGTTGTGATACAAACACATGAAACGTGTGGTTCTATAACTCTATCATGTTAGTTCGACCTTACAAATTAATGTTTACTGGTTCTTTTGTTTTCTTCCACTGCACTCTCAATGTCTGCTTTTACATGGAATTAATTTTCACTATCAATGAAATTTTTTTAAAATTTTGAGGATTTATAGTTAAATAGTTATTTTGTGCTGCTGAACAAGTAATTTGCAAAATCAACAACAAAATGAACTCATAAGCTGAAACAAAATTTGCCACAGTTTGCCTCGAGGGGGGTAAAGCGGCTACAGGAAGGGAAAAGTAAGCCTGTAAACATTAAAAGCATGAGAAGACAAGACGTATCACAGTTGTTTGCAGTTATTACATAAAATTGGAAATGAAACAAATGTAACAAATTTATGCTATTTCATGCAGTTTCATTTTCGCGGATTTTATCGTGGTTCTTGACTGCAGTTGCGAACAAAGTGCCATATTTCTATTGATACTTGTAGTTATTGAGTCTGATGAATTCCTTCAGACTATAACATCGCTAAAATCTAAAGATAGTAATGGACTATTATGACTCTTGTTTAGATGTGTCCATATCTTTGTGTTTGCTTATTTATCCATGTATGTTAGAGGTTAGTGCTGGGCCCTGTTTCATAAAGCTGTTCGTAAAGTTACGAACAGCTTACGAGCGACTGGTGATCATCAGTTTTTGTGCTGAATTATTGAATTCTGATAAGTCATATAGCACATCAGAACTGATCACCAGTTGCTCGTAAGTTGTTCGTAACTTTACGAACAGCTTTATGAAACAGGACCATGGTGTCGTCAGCGCCTATTCTCCAGGGACCGCACTTGCGTACATGTACACAGAAACTTTGATTTATTAATTTGGCTCCAAATTGTGGTGAAGTTTGGCAAATGCATGCGGTGAATCCGATCGTGCCTAATATACGAATGTAAACTGTGTCACAAGCAATAGCAGAACTTACTTATGTTTAGCCTTTATTGATCTCTCATTGATTGTCATTTTTTCTGCATTGATCAGACAATCAGTGCAGTGCAAGAGGTCTCTATGTTGTTTTTTATGTACATATTAAGTAAGGACATATTTTTTCGCCGATAATGTTGTAACTCTGTTGTCTGCCATAGTCTTGCAAATTTGAACAAATTATAGTTACAGTTCGTAATTTGCAATCGTTGGTTCACTCAATAATGGAGTGTCATAACTATCAATGCTGTAAAGAACACAGTGTCCCGCAGTGTGTTCAAAATGTGTTCATATTATACTCGGCTATGTGAAAACGCTCGAAATTAACAGTGTGAAGATGATTTCACACTGTGGTGTGGTTTTTCACAGAGAGTTCAGAGAGTAATGTTCTGTTTCCCACTGAGCATTGATGATTCACAATGTGATGACAATGTTAAAACGCTCGAATTTAACGGTGTGAAGAGATTTCACACTGTATTCACAATAAGTTCAGACTGTATTCACACTGTGTTTCTCATTGATTTCATTCTACACTGTGGGACACTGTGTTCTTTCCAGCATCGGATGTTTGAATCAAGTTACTTGGCGCATTGTTTGATCCTGAATAATGAAGGATAGTCAGACTGTCATATTCATTATATTTCAAAAGAGGCTACACATAAAAAGATAGGCTGAAATGAATTTCAGACATCGGAATTGTTACCTAGTATAGAAATACAGTAAACAATTTGGAAAGAGTAGTTTGGCGCTCTATAAGTATTAGGGAACATGTCTTAAACATCAGGCCGAATCAAAGACACGAAAGAGGCTTCACTGAGTAAACGGGTTCACAAAAGCAAACAGTGCAATGTTTGGGATTGATCAGGACTATTCAACGTAATCACCATAGGTAGCAGTCAACATGCTTCCGAGTGAGAGACAAACCTTTTTATGTGGTCTGTTTATACACACAATGTTGCATATCTTCTGTCTGAACGTGTCTCACGTCTGTCATGTGTATCGTCGTAAAATGAACGTATTCCATGCTTGTCGTGTATGAATAATGTATACGATTTCTGTCTTTATTGGACAAAAGGGTGTGTTGATAACATGATTAATAATAACGACATTTGTGAAGGCTGCGAGAGTACATCGAGGGTAAACGACTGGGAGGCTGATTTCATAATTATTCAATACCTCATCTTGAGCGTGTCGATAAATGCGTTTCACTTTGCACTTTTTTGTACGTGTATTTCGATTTGAAAAAAAAAGAACGCTGTCAAAAAAGCCGTGCTTGAAGATCACGGTGCACTTTATTTGTTTTGCCTTGGGAGAAATAATTTGTTCGTAAAGAAGGCTATCCTTTTGTGGAAAACAAAAAGTGATGAGTTTGTGGGTGGTCTGGGCGCTGAAAATACGCTTCAGACAATTTTTAAACTACAGTTCAAGTGACCAAACTTTTAGTCATATTCATTTTTGTGAAAAGTGACTCATAGCGATGAAATGTGTTTACTTCTCCCGTCGTGGGCATTGTTGTGTAAATAATTAATCTGACTAATTTAAACACACACAGAAGAATCTACTCGATCTATTCTATTTACATTTGGTTGTTGCATAATATTGCCGTGAATATGGCAAAAGGGCGTTACTGAGTTCTGCACTGCGAGAGAAAAATAAGGAAAAATGGCTTTAAAGTTCAGGCATTTGCTTGTGCTCTGGAATCCACAGGAATATAATGTTTGATAATGAAGTTTGTATTAGAGCTTTCTTTATGCGTCAAAGATCTTTTTTTTTATTTTTTTTTTCAGTTTGTCGAACTATTCATCACCATCACCATCATTTCTTGTTTAAGTAGATACACCCTTCTGCGAACAATACGCCATACATATCCTCATCTCTCGCAAGCTCTTTATGTGGCACAAGGGTGTATCTATAAATACACTTAGACTTCAGATGTAACCTTCGAAGCAAAGATATTTCTCTGTGATAATTCCAGTTGCCAGGCGTGAAGAATTAGACCGTGTATAAAGCTTACATTTTGGCAAATGATATTGTGATAGAAATTAAAGATACATGTGTCAGTTAAATTATGTTTAATGCGGAATGTAACAAAGCAAGTAGAGAATATGGCATGCATATTAATGTAGAGAAGCATTGTGCTGAATGACCCAAAGTTAAAAACAGTGCTGCGAGCTGTTACTTATACCATGAGGCTGAAAATCCCGATGTACCGTAAACATCTTTTTTCGCAGATTATCCATTGTCATTATCAATTTTTCAACCGTTTGTATGTAACATCAAGGTGAATGTTCATTTTACTTTGCTCGATTTAATGCATTTATTTTAGAAAAAGAAAATCTTAAATGTAATGGTAAGGTATTTTGAAAGCAAAGAATCATTTTCGTATGGTTGTAAATGGTTTGTACATAAGATCTTCTAGATGGGCGCATTTGGTAATAAAATTAACTTCATAACCATTTCTACAATTCATTATCTTGTGTCTGTTAGTTAACGTGAAATGTAAGTGACTAAAGAGAAAAAAGTTATATTACACACACACAACACACACACACACACGCAAGCATATCGAAATATATATATATATATATAATATATATATATATATATATACACACACATATATATACACACAGCAAAAAAAATCAAACTAAACGTATTTTCACATTCATATTTCTTGTGTAATACTTTAACAAAAATGTTTTCAAGCATGGTAGCTTATAACAAATTGACATTTAACGCACGAGATAACACATTCCTTTATTTGTTTCAGTGTGCAAAAGTTGAAATTGCAAAATTGCACAAAAATACAAAAATGCCAAGCAAATTAAAATTCAATCACATTGTAAAAAAAAGTCAAATAGAGCATTATAAAAGTTGGCATGGTTCATTGCACTTTAGAATGAAATCATAAAAGTACAACAACTAATCTTTCATTCAATAGAGTCATTATCTTCCTTTCTTTACAGTATTACTTCTTTTGGTCTTTCTTCGAAGTCCATATTATCTTGTTGGGCCACCATAACCCTCAATCAGTGCAGCACATTAACAAAATCTTCTCTTCTTTCTTTTCTTTTGTGGGAAAGAGCCTGTGCGTATGTGTGTGAGAGGGAGGGGGTGGGAGATGGGGCGGGTAGAGAGAATGCGAAAGCTTAATCATAAAGTTTGATAAACTCTGTTTCTCATTCAAAGATAAAGGCTGTTGCGTAACATTGATGGTTTGTTTCCATTATTTTGTGGTAAAAGCATTATTACATCAATGGCAGATTGTTCCTTTTTGCAATTTTTACTTTTGCACCTTGACAGCGAAACAAAAAAAAATATGTTCATTAAGGAATAGAATATTGAGTTTAGTGTTACCTTATAAAACAGCATTTTTATTGCTTTGTTTTACTTTAATCTGGTATGTAACTTATTCATTTTATCGCAGTTATACATGAAAAATCTGAATTTGAAAAAGAATTACTTTTTGTGCTGCGTGTATATATGCATATTATATATGTACATATATACATATATGTTTGTGAGTGTGTGTGTGTGTGTGTGTGTGTGTGAAAATAATGAATGCATATATATTATGAATGTTGATATGAATATTTATATAAATGTGTTTGTGTATTCGAGGAATCTGATCGGAACCGGGTTTACTTTTTGGTGGCGCCTGAGACGATATTACGTGAGTGGTATATGCCTACAATATAGCATACAAACGAAAAATGTATGTGCACCGATTAAACGTTACTTTCTTCATTCTTTTTTATTTGTTTCTTTATCGTTCATGCTCACCATTATGGACAGAGCGATAAAGGCCGAGCGACCCAAAGCTAAGGGGGAAAGTAACATAGTGGTAGAGAGAAATTCTATCAGACGAGATATGATATAGATACGCTGTAGATGTCAGAATTGATACATAGATTGATAAATAAACCTATAAACCAATACATGAACCTTAAAGTATATACTTGCATATTACATGCAGATGTATAGAAAGAATCATATAGGCCTATATATATATATATATTGTAACGAAATTCGGTGGAACCGATTCGATTTAACCTTTTCGATTATAATTTGTTATGATCGATTGTGCCTATAGCATAGAAAGGGGGCACGATTGGAACGTTTGGCAAATGCTGTAATGTGGTAGTGCATTATTATGAGTTTTAATATTTATTATTAGATATGTGGTTACTTGTTTGTCATGGGCAAGTTTGGATTATTTCAATACCAACTCCGGTTTAGACCGATGATACATGCCGAATTATAGTAACCATGTACAAGAGATACTGTTAAAACGTATATTCATTGTACAAATTTTGTAACCACGCCAACATTGTAAATAATTTGAATGAGTACTGCAGGTATTTTCTGTCGCTTACGGCCGTGCGGGATTGCCTCCTTACTCCGCGATAGGAGGAGAGGCATATAAAGTGGCCGTTGTGTGACATAGTCCGCAACAAGCAGCCCGTGTATGATACATTTCAAGTGTGTTGTTAATGTTCACTTCTACGTATAATAAACTGTACATGTGTTCCTGAATTGCCGTCCTCACTGTGTCTTCTTGAGAGTTCTACCACATTACAGCATCTTGGAGAGTGGTCGTACATGTTCCTGAGTTGGAGCGCTGTTCCTGAGAAGACCAACTAGCAAGCCGTGGGATTTCGGGTATATTGGTAATGTGACTTGTCGCATAGTCCGTACCCCAATCCAAGTTCCAGCCGTCGCCGTTGGATTTCGGGCATATTGGTAATGTGACTTGTTGCATAGTCCGTGCCCAATCCAAGTTCCAGTCGTCGCCGTTGGATTTCGGGAATAGTGGTAATGTGACTTGTCACATATGCCATGTGCCCAATCCAAGTTCCAGTCGTCGCCTGAGGAAGTTGGTAACGGTGCGATATAGCACTTTACCCCGTGCCATCAACGATACATGTGCCACCATATGGTTGTGAAAGGTGTTCCACGTTAGCGTGACTGAGTTGGTAACAAAACTTGGTAGCAGAACTTGGTAGCAAAAGTTGGTAACAAACTAGACGTACCAATTTAACACCATCTACAACTGACGTTTGGAAGTGACATTTGTGATGCTGAACTTTGTATGTGTGCCGCTTGTGTTGGTGAGCTGCTTCTGACACAACATATTACATGGTAGACACAGACTGGTAGTTTTAATGATTTAAAGGGATCGTTGTAAACTGCAACAAAACGAACCCCGCCTACTCGGCCATCCTGACACGGCTCGCGGAGACATTTGTACAAACAGTCAAATACACTCTTTTAATTCACGACGAGAAGGCGAGTTCGTCACACATGGTGTCAGGAGTGGGATCCCTATTTGTAACTTTTGTATGAATAAAATGTAGTTAACTGAGTTTTCACTATGGCACGCGAAACGCCATTGTTGGAGTTGTCACTTTTGCTGGAGAGCAAGATTAGCGAAATCGACGACTTGATTGCTCAGGTGTCAGAGTCGGTGCGCAAGCAAACTGGAGTAGCACCAACTTCGGTTTCTAACTTACGCTGCTCACCGATGACACTTGGAGGGCGCCCTAACCAGTCGTCACTGTCACGCTCGCCAGTGGTGTCACCTCAGCTGTTTGGAGATGCGAATGGAGAGGTGGAGTTGTCAGCTCCGCCATCGGCAAAGCTACTACCTCAGCAGCATCAAACTCCAATGCAGCAGTCGCATTCATCTCGTGCAAGTGACCAGCCTATTACATTTGGAGGACAACCAGATGTAATGCCACACCAGTTTGGCCCGAACCAGCGACGTCGAACAGAGCTCTGGGACCAGAGACGTCATTATGATGTTCAGGGCAACGGAACCAGCACACCGGCTGTCATACCAGATAGATATGATGGCAAAGGACCTGTGCTGGATTATCTTTGCCATTTCGAAGCTTGCGCTGGAGTTAACCGCTGGACGGAAGTGGAAGCTCTTCAATATTTGGCTGCCAGCTTGAAAGGAGCTGCTGTCAAAGTTTTAGCACAGCAGACGGGACGTCAGTTGACGTACCAAGAACTCGTGAACCGCCTGAAGCACCGCTTTGGACCTGTTTCGCATTCAGAAGTATTCCTGGCAGAACTGCGCACCAGACAACGCAGACCGAAGGAAAGTTTGCAGGAGCTAGGACAGAGCATTCGCGAGCTGACATCCATGGCATATCCTGAATTCGAGGAAGCGGGCCAAGATAGATTGGCTCGAGGTCACTTTCTCGATGCTATAGTTGACCGGGATATCCGAATCGGCCTTTTCCGAGCTCAGCCTCGTACGCTCGACGAGGCAATCCAAGCTGCTCTCAACACAGAAGCATTCCTGCGGATGGAGAGCGACCGTCGACAGTATAACCGTGTCTTGCTGTCACAGAAGGAAGATAACGTAGTGGCTGTGAAGGAAGAAGGCACTGCTGACAAATCCATGGGGGTGTGTGAAAATAACACCACTCTCATGATCGAAGCAGTCAGCGATCTCATCATGAAGAGGGAGAAGGAACAACCAGCGCCAGTGCCGAGAAACGACTTGGCATTAAAGACTGAGACACTCTCTAAAAGCGAACCGAAGGAGGATAGTCAGCCTTCTGATAAGAAGGAGGACACATCCAAGGAGGGTACGAATCCTCCAGACGACGGGTGCACACCAGCCAGAAAGGCACCCGAACCAGAGACATCTCAACCGTCACTACCTAGTTCCGCAGCTTCACTTCTGTCATCCACGTTCCAGAAAGGACTGTACGTGAATTTGAACGTGAATGGGCAGGAGGTGATGTTTCTGGTAGACAGTGGTGCATCGCAGTCATATGTCTCAGAAGGAACGTACCTGCGAATGAGACCTGAACGAAAGCCACCACTTGAACCAGTGACAAGCATCGTTCGTCAAGCAGATGGATCTCGGTTGAAAACAAAGGGACATGCAACCATGGAACTTCAGCTTGGCTCCTGCTTGTGCCATGTTGACTTGGTAGTAGCTGACATAAGAGCTGAGGGCATCCTTGGTCTGGATCTCTTGATTGGTCTGGACACCACGCTAGATTTCGAGAACATGCAGCTGCATACTCCATGGGTATCTCTCCCATGTATAAACAATGAGAGACAGATATGTGCAGCAACGACAGCACCGACGTTGGTAAAAGGGACAGCGCCAGCCAACCTTACCAGCCTTGCTGAGGACGACACGGAGACCACGCCTCTCGACGAAGGCATATCTCAGAATCGTGTGCCGCCACATCTGGTGGACTTCTGTCAATGCAGTTGGACAGAAACTCCCCCAGAAAGCAATTCATCGGCATACCAGCTTCTGAGAGACGACTCAGAGGTGTTCTCTACAGGCCGAGCAAGGACACGTGTCAGCGTCAGCGCGACAGCACCAGTGGTTGCGGGAAAGCTACCTAGTGGACATCGCCGGTGTGACGACTCTTCCTCACCTGCACGCTATTCTCGGTCACCGGGAAGACCACCTGATTATCTACCCCGATCGAGGAGCCGCTCTCCGTTGGGGCACGTCCGTTCTTCTCGTCATACATCGGATTCATTCTGGCACACCATGCCAGGGTGAAATGTGACATTTCTCGTGTCGACCTGTCTGCTGCAAGGGAGCAGCCAGGTCAGGAAAGCAAACGAAGAGACTGTTGAACTCTTGAAAGATGAGTTTGCAACGAACGATAGTCTATGAAAGTTAGACAGATGTGAACTAAAGACTGTAGTTGTCTCATAACGTTGTTATGAACTGTAAGAGTTTTGTGACAGAATAAGTGCACAATACGTTTAGTAGTAAGTGAATTTTGTTTTTATCACTTTTTCTTTCTTCATGTGTTCGGCTCCAGGGACGAAGCCTGCATGGGGAGGGAAGCCATGTAACGAAATTCGGTGGAACCGATTCGATTTAACCTTTTCGATTATAATTTGTTATGATCGATTGTGCCTATAGCATAGAAAGGGGGCACGATTGGAACGTTTGGCAAATGCTGTAATGTGGTAGTGCATTATTATGAGTTTTAATATTTATTATTAGATATGTGGTTACTTGTTTGTCATGGGCAAGTTTGGATTATTTCAATACCAACTCCGGTTTAGACCGATGATACATGCCGAATTATAGTAACCATGTACAAGAGATACTGTTAAAACGTATATTCATTGTACGAATTTTGTAACCACGCCAACATTGTAAATAATTTGAATGAGTACTGCAGGTATTTTCTGTCGCTTACGGCCGTGCGGGATTGCCTCCTTACTCCGCGATAGGAGGAGAGGCATATAAAGTGGCCGTTGTGTGACATAGTCCGCAACAAGCAGCCCGTGTATGATACATTTCAAGTGTGTTGTTAATGTTCACTTCTACGTATAATAAACTGTACATGTGTTCCTGAATTGCCGTCCTCACTGTGTCTTCTTGAGAGTTCTACCACATTACAGCATCTTGGAGAGTGGTCGTACATGTTCCTGAGTTGGAGCGCTGTTCCTGAGAAGACCAACTAGCAAGCCGTGGGATTTCGGGTATATTGGTAATGTGACTTGTCGCATAGTCCGTACCCCAATCCAAGTTCCAGCCGTCGCCGTTGGATTTCGGGCATATTGGTAATGTGACTTGTTGCATAGTCCGTGCCCAATCCAAGTTCCAGTCGTCGCCGTTGGATTTCGGGAATAGTGGTAATGTGACTTGTCACATATGCCATGTG
The DNA here is from genome assembly GCF_040938485.1 of Diadema antillarum. Taxonomy (NCBI): domain Eukaryota; kingdom Metazoa; phylum Echinodermata; class Echinoidea; order Diadematoida; family Diadematidae; genus Diadema; species Diadema antillarum. Next base: position 74,414 of record NW_027272617.1, on the reverse strand, counting down.
CCCAATCCAAGTTCCAGTCGTCGCCTGAGGAAGTTGGTAACGGTGCGATATAGCACTTTACCCCGTGCCATCAACGATACATGTGCCACCATATGGTTGTGAAAGGTGTTCCACGTTAGCGTGACTGAGTTGGTAACAAAACTTGGTAGCAGAACTTGGTAGCAAAAGTTGGTAACAAACTAGACGTACCAATTTAACACCATCTACAACTGACGTTTGGAAGTGACATTTGTGATGCTGAACTTTGTATGTGTGCCGCTTGTGTTGGTGAGCTGCTTCTGACACAACATATTACATGGTAGACACAGACTGGTAGTTTTAATGATTTAAAGGGATCGTTGTAAACTGCAACAAAACGAACCCCGCCTACTCGGCCATCCTGACACGGCTCGCGGAGACATTTGTACAAACAGTCAAATACACTCTTTTAATTCACGACGAGAAGGCGAGTTCGTCACAATATATATATAAATTGTATATATATATATATATATATAAATTACATATATATTATATATATATATATATATACATATATATATAAATTGTATATATATATATATATATATATAAATTACATATATATTATATATATATATATATATACATATATATATATATATATACAATAGAGAGAGAATTTATATGGAGGGAGATATATATACTCGCGTGTATTTAATTTAAAAGATATTATAATGTTGAATCTTCACCAGTGAACTTATCGCAGTCAGAACAGAAAAACAATGATTTATTGACATCAGTTAGGGTGCCACATTACTCTTCTCTGGAAAAGCAACAGCTTAAATCATATTACAGAGTGAACGTGATGACACACTCATTGTCACCAGCCTCAAGGAGGTTACACCTTAATAACTCTTTTTCTCTCTTTCTCTCCGTGACTTTCAATTGACCCGACATTTAACTTGTCCTTATTTCCTTCCCTTGAATAAAAATGCGACAAAGCAACAACAACAAAAAAGCAAATAAATAGAAAGCCAACTCCGTCTATCCAGACACCCCACCCCCCCCCCCCCATACCTGGAAGGAATGGAATGCCGCACAAGGCGTCCAGCACTTTCCCATTGTTATGCGTATGATTCACGATGGTATAGGCCAAAAAGACGGAGGGGTAAGGGTAAGAAAACACAAAAGAGGGTAGGGCCTCGTCCACATAGGTTCTATAGAAGCCATGAGCGCGCCTTTGCTCCTTGAATAGATTGGTGTTTGTAGTTCTTATTCACCGGAGCGAATCCCTTGAATCTTTTTATTGTCTGTATTTGCATATGAAAAAGAGCAGCCCGACCCTGCTGTGCGAAGCTCGCTCCGGGGGCAACAAAATCCCTATTGTGTGGGACTGAAGGAGCGCCAGGAAACGGGGAGGATTCATCGTCATGCATTTGGCAAGGAGGCGTACAGCTGTAGCGGTTACGTACAAATGCGCAGGTCACTTCTCTCGATAGTGGATGCTATAACTTTACTTGTCATTACAACGTGGATGTAATCACCGGAGGTGGCGATCTCTCTTCCCTGGATATCATTGCATCCAATCTGTGTAACACGCGGGAACCATCAGGATGTAAGATGGTGTAAGCACGCGGATGCAGAATAAATCGACGAGAAGATATCACATTCCTGTGAAGAGATTTGAGAAAGGGATACTGACTGCGCCATGAGGATGGACCGGCGACTAGCTATCGGGGCGGCTACCCTGACGTGGCTAGCGAGTATGTGGCGCCAAGGTAGGTTATTCGTAAACGCCCAGCGCTGTATCTTGTGTAAATCATCGCGTTGTTGGCGTTTTTTTCTGAATCAATTATCTCTTTTCTAATTGATTGGAGAGCACAAAGTGATTATCTCATACAGCTGGGTGTTTGAAAGCACGTTAATCTTCTTCTCTTTACGCGAATCATACGAGAATGCATTTTATATTACCCGTACACGGCCTCCGCTCTGAATGTCTGTTTTTATAGAATCATATGTCACACGTTGTTCAGACACCTGCAGCTTGTCATACACACAAACAACAGTCTCGTGACATTTACGTGTAAGGGAACTGCAGTGTAAACCAAATTCTACATTTCCTGTGCTTTGTCAACATGTTCCCTGCACTTATTGTGAAAACTTAATTGATGACCCTGTTTTTAATTTGAACCTGATTTGCTTTAGCTTTGAAAAGATCTACCCAACTTATCAATGTATAGGCATATACTGTCAACACTCAAAACATATATAATAGTCCTCTTATTAACATAGCGTAATCATTAATGTCGAATATGTAAAACGTCTCTGCTATAAATTCACACAAATCAGTTCCGTGTGATTTAGGCCCCTATTTGAAATGAGGCGTAAATGATGTTTCCGAATATAGCAAGAAAAATCCGAGCTCAAACATAAATTATGATATACCAGTGTTGCAAATATTAATGACCATAATGAATTCAGAGTTTTTACATAAACGGCATGTATTTTTAGTGGTATCGTATACAAGTTTTTGCTAAACACGATGCAGGAATGGTTTATACATCATCACAGAATTTTACATTGCTATGACGGGCGAGTTATAGAGAAAATTGGAGGAGTTACAGAGAAAGTTGTTTCTTACAGAATACTACAGAGTGAACCTCTTGATTCCTTATTAGCTTTCGCCTGTATACTCAAAATTCAGAAGTAACATGATGAGAGTTAATATCAGAAAGTACTCGTTCAGCCAAAGGGTCATCCAAGATGGAAATAATCTTCTTCCTTCAAAAGCACCAAAGTATTTCCTCGCTCTGTTGATTATCAAGGTGCGCTCATGCTCAAACAATCATTAATCTTAATTAACAATTGTCTGAAACTATAAACAGAAACATGAATAATCATTCTCCGAAACATCTGTCAAGGATGAAAGATCTCAATCGCATTTGATGTTGCGAATCTTATTAAGTTGAACAAAAGGGTACATCTTTTTCGGCGACATTAAAAGCATTTTTCACAACACGTGGGCTCTTCTTATTGTCAACACAATGACTTTCAACTTGTGTCACGTTAATGAGATATGTGATAAATCATGCGTTTTAACATTGTCGCAAATTTTAAACAATATTTCATTTTTTTAGTTCAATTGGATTCTATAAAAATCTTAATTAATAATTGTCTGCAACTATACAGAAAAATTAATAATCATACTGCCCTAAATTTGTCAAGGATGGGAGCTCTCATTCGTATTTAATGTCAAAGTCGAACAAAGGAACATTAAAAACGTTTCTTCACAACGTGTGGACTCTTCTTATTGTCAAAACAATCTTTCTTTTATTTTGAATCGCATTGATGAGATATGTGATAAGTCATGCGTGTTAATTTGGTCGCAAGATTATTAATTTAATCTCAGGGCGGATTGACGATGTGTACATTGTAGCACTTGCGGAAATTTCCCATACATTGCTGCTGTAACAATTGGCTGCACTCATGCTCAACAATTATTAATTTAAATCAATAATAAATAATACAGAAAATTGATAATCATGATTCCCTATCTTTTTTCAAGGATGAGAGCTCTCATTCGTATTTGATGTTGCGAATCTTTTAAAGTCGAATAAAAGGGTACATTTTTTTTTCAGCGACTTTAAAAAAACATTTTCATAATGTGTGGACTTCTCTTATCGTTCACACAATCTTTTTTCAATTTGTATGACATTAATGAGATATTCAATAAGTCATGCGTGTTAATTGTTCCAAAATTGAGGGTAAATGATACCTAATTATAAGGCAGATTTACGACGCGTAGCCCTTGGGAACTAAAAATAAAGATCCCCGCAGTTTGGTTTCGAATTATTTTACAGGCCTGGGTGTATATAAAAACCATCTCCAAAATATGGATATGATTTCATGGCTTTTAAGGCATGATAAGAGGTACAAAAAATTAGAACATATGAAAAGTCAACTCTTTCTGGACCAGAGTCCAAAATCTTCGTGACCTTGAACCTTAAACACGCTGCAGGAATGGCTTAGACACAATGATACAATTTTACATCGCTATAATGGGCGAGTTATAGACAAAGCCGTAAAGGACACGAGACTGGAGAGTGAACTCCCTTCTAAGTTTAAATCCCTTGAAGATTAGCTGATTCCTTGGTATAACTTTGTCCTGCATAAATAATTCAAGAACCGACGAAAGGAATTAGTTTACATAACAGTTGAATGAAAAGCAAGGAGGAAAAAAGTGAATGACGACACACATGTTCCCTCTTATACTGTCCAAGATAATAATACCTTGTCTGTTCGGGGATTCCCATTCTCCCTGCTTCGCATAGAGACATCAGGGATCAGTGGTGCACGAGACATTTTTTGCATTAAATCTGGTATTTCGGGCTTTCTTGAGATATCCTGGTAATTTGCACTCTACTTACAAGCCATTCGTTCGTGTTAAATCCCATAAACCCGACCTGTGCCTCACACATGACACTTCCTCCTAACACGGCCAAACTCCGCCGCCTTCGCGCTGTCTTCTTCATGAGCGCATCGATACTGCTCGCAAACACTCCCTCGCATCTTTTTTTTTTTTTTTTTTTTTTTTTTTGGGGGGGGGGGGGTTGTTGGTGGGGTGGGATGGGAGTACCAAAGTATTTCCTCGCTCTGTTGACTGTCAATGTTATCTCATGCTCCCATCATCATTAATTGTAATTAATAAGATTACTTGCGACTAGTATATTGAAAGATGAATATGTTGCACCTAATTGTCAAGGATGAAAACTCTAATTCGCTTTTGATTATCTGTTGATTATCAAGGTGTGCTCATGCTCAAACAATCATCAATTTTAATTAATAATTGTCTGCAACTATACAGAAAAATGAATAATCATAATTCCCTAAATTTGTCAAGCATGAGAGCTCTCATTCGCATTTGATGTTGCAAATCTTTTAAAGTCGAACAAAAGGGTACATCCTTTTTCAGCGACTTTGAAAACATTTTAACAACGTGTGGGCTCGTCTTATTGTTCACACATTTTTTTTTTTTCAATTTGTATCACATTAATGAGATATGTGATGAAAAACAATCATAAGTCATGCGTGTTAATGTTGCCGCAAAATCGAGGGTAAATATCTATAGTGATCTTAGGGCGGATTTACGATGTGTGGCACTTGCGGAATTGAAAATGAAAACTTCACTGTGCGTTGCTGCTGTAACAATTGGTAAAACGTTTAGTTTGGTTTCGAATTATTTTACAGGCCAGGGTGTACGGAAACCATCTACAAAATATCTACTGGATACGATATCATGGCTTGTAAGGCATGGTACTCCGAGACATAAAATGGAATAAATGAAGTCAACTCTTTCTGGACCACCAGTCCAAAATCTTTGTGACTTCATATACACGTATATATTAAAAAAAAAGAATATGCTGACGGACTGAATGAGTTAATAACTTATGTAGTTACTCGTTCAAGCTAAATTACGTCTGGTACTCGAATATCATACGAACACACCTGCAGAAATGCGCGCACCTTCATCATGCACGCGCAACACGCTGCGTTAATTGAGTAAGTCATATGGAGCCTCTATTCATTATGACATGTTATGATGTTGATGAATGGGGAGCACGCTTGAAGCGGTATTTTCATATTGACATGAGATTCCAAACACAACCATAACAATGAAGAGGGTTTATTGATTAGTGGATGTACGCTTGGTCGCTGTTAAAAGACAAAACCCCACAAAACAATACGAGGAGAATTCTTTTCATGCAAGGCGACCATCTTCACACAGATTCTTCTTTGAGTAATATCACCATCCCGATGTACATAATTATACCATGCAGTAGGACCAATGGTAGGACTTAATTTCGTCAGAATGCATTGACTGTAATACACCTACATCAAATCTGTGTCCATTAAAACATATTATTTTACTTTTTACTGTTTTTGTACATGATTCTGTTCTTGACAAACCATCAAATAATGTACCATGATCAATATTCTATGATTGCACGCAAGTCTCCAGCAAAAGACGATCTTATGCGTACTCTACATTTTCTGATCTGTCGTGATCAGAAGAGTTTAAAAGTAAAGTCAATCAATTTTGTCTTGAGGTATAATATTGAGATGAGGACCGAAAACATTGCTGTAAGAAACCAACTTTGTATCTTTTACATCAATTAGACGGAATTAAATTTCAATTTGCAACTAGTGCACATTTCGAGCAAATAACTGATATATAACTTTTGAGGGGGAAAGAAAACACTTTTGGAGGTAAGATTGTTTGAGGTTAAAGGCAAAGAGTGAATATACAATGTTCAATCGATATCTACACGTCCGTTTTATTTTGAGTTACTTCTTCACGATTTTTCCCTAGTCGTCAGAACATTGGTATTTGCACACCATCAATATCAAACCAAATCTGACCAATCTGAACTGAACATCGCTTCATCATTGATATAAACCATGTAGCTACATAACAGGATCTCGCAAGTTGTCTTGACATATTTTCCCCTTAATTTCCGCTCGTGATTTTAGCATCACCACTTTCATCACGTCGAGTTACTATCCCACTCCCATCGGGCCAATCACCGTCTTAGCGATATTATGCAACAAGTAATGATCACAAACACGGTTGTGATTCTGAGAATTGTTTTGGAATACACTCCAGACATAATAATTGCGCAGCTGTGTTACGCAGTCGATCGTGAAGTACTACCCTGTCCCCGAGACATTTATTTGCTTTATAATATGTTGCCCTCCTAAAAGCTGTCGTATTTTTTTTTTTTTTTTTACATAGAGGTTGAAACAATCATAGTAGACAAATCCATGCACTAGATTACGTTGGAAGATTTTCAAAAGTCTAGCCTTTACCTGCTTCAGTGCATGACGAATGTGTGTGTGTGTGTCTGTGTTTATGTGTGTGTGTTTGCCCTCGTTATTTGAATAAAGATACGTTTGGTGGATGGAAGGTGCAATGAGGATTGTGAGAAAAGAAAAAAAATGATATTGAATATTGCATTCTCTACTTCTTTGAGGTGACCTCTGTGAGTATTTCTGTCACGGCTTCATTTAAGCATGTGCATTCATCTGGAACATATAATAATGGAAAATATGTTACTGAAAAGGGGAGTGTTTCGTTTTGTAGATTGGAATGCGTCTAAGATTTATACACCGACAGCACTGCATTTCTCGAAAGGAAACAATCTATATAAACCTGAAAGAAAAAAGATGAGGGCCTTTTCAAAGTTTTCTTTGACACTAAAAGATGAGGGCCTTTTCAAAGTTTTGTTTGTTTGACACTCAAGATCATCGTACAATCCCAAATGGAATGTTGTCACCCCCTTGCCTTGTGCGATTGTGTTATAAACTTTTTTTCCCTTCTTCATTGAATCAGTGTCAAAAAGCACCAATATTTTGCGGAAACACATGGTATTCCAAATCGTGTTGGTATGATAATGGAGAAAAATTCTGGCTCGATAACGTCACAAAAAATGATTCTGAACTTTTTTTATCTTGACACCGCTCTAATACTTCAACACGATAGTTCTTCTTGCTCATTAAACAAGCTTAAAGGAATCAAGTGACTTTGATGTTTGTTGCCCAGATACAATGTGATCGGCCTTGTACAATTGTATTTCCTTATTGGTTTAAAGCTAAATTTATATACATCAGTTGCGTTAAAAAATTAGGCAAGTCCGTCCTTGGAAAAAAGAAAACAAATATTTTTTTTGTGACTAGAAATGATTTGTGGGGTAAGTTTCGACGGGAAAATGGAGCAAAAGTTTAAAATTGCGTAATGGGGATTCTGTAATAGTATACGGTGTACAGCCTGTGATGTTATGATCTGGTATATAATATGTATTACGATAATATATGGAGATTCTTAACTTATTAGCGAATGTAGGGAATAACAGCAAAGATACGAGTTTTTGGAAGGCAGTTTGAAGTGGTTTCCGCTTCTTGTCCCCTTCCTCTTGTTTCTCATTTTATGGGCAGCCATGAGCATAAAATATTGTCGCACCATTGACGGTTTGGAGGAGGACCATCACCTCCCTGGTTTTTGCGGTGCTGAGTGCATGTCTGTATTCCGCAACCAACAGATAAAAGTGATGTACATGAAAAAAGAAAATTAGCTACATGCAAGACTCGACACTAATTTTGTCTCCTGGTGGCCCGTTTGGGCCACTAATAAAGCTTAGATTTCAAAATTTTGGTGACCCCGAAATAAAAGGAAACATGACAATGCATGTTGAATCCGCTAGGTTTGAATAAACAGACTGTGTAACTACTTTCATCTTAACTGCACTCCTGCAAGTTTCCTCCTAAAGTGTTAAGCAGTAGGACTGACAGCTGAACAATGTCGTAGCTGGCAGGTGATCTCAAGAAGAAAACACCGGGTTGCCATTTTGTAAGTCTCATCACCAACATTCCCTTCCCACGGTTACTGGAGACGACATGAGCGAGAGATTGTGTAACACATGATTGTATAGACCTGATTGATCTGGACAATTGATCGTCACTTCCACATTGATTTGAAGTGCTTCTTGTTATACATGCGGACCTGGACCCGTCTGAAGGTTGAATTTAGTGGTCTTGGTACCATTTTGAATTGTACGATTTAGGCCGAACACAATCCGTTTAACTGTGAGGGTCTTGTGGTCAGACGTTGTCTACTGCAGATGATGCGCACTCGAGAATCCGTCCACTGTCGAAAGTGCGATAGACCTTTATCAGATTTAACTCGATATGACATCACGATCTTAATGAGGGATTTCCCTGTATCGTCATATTTTGATTAATGGATACTTCCTTATGTGATCGGAGTCATGTGCATTACCCCTGATTACAGCCATTTTGTGAATCTATTATCATATCCCATGTCTGATTCTTTTTTCTATGCTCGTTTGTAAAATGTTGCTAGACAAACACAATGTTTGATAAGCTGCATATCATTGATGAGGGATTTTTGATGTCGTTCTTAGTCCGTGTGAAAACTTGAAACGCAATATGAAACGCCGGCTATTTTGTGTGCTATTATAACACAACGATGATTATGATCAAATACTGTATAGGAATACCAGTGGTGGAGAGTCGATGCAGATTACGTGTACAGTGATAAGCTTGGCAGGGGTAAAGATGTGACTTGTAAGGTTATGCAGTGACAAAATGAATGCCGTAGATGACTGAAATGCGAAGAAAAAGAGAAGTAAAAATTAAGAGAGACCGAAATGTCCACAGCATCGAACTTTGGTAATTTCAGTGCACATGTACACGTATGTAATGTGCACGTATTAGTAATGCTTGCACATTCATGTGTGTGTCTTCATCTGTTATCTCGTGAGTTGATAATGTTGGTAAATTCGAAAAACTTTCTTTTCACATTTAATAGTGTATATGAAATATTATCGCCAATATTGATGTAGGCCTACCAACCATCAAACTTCATGCTCGGGGTGTAAATTCTGATCTTGTACTCATTCATAGCAAAAGGGTCGTAATTCGCAGTCCTGTGAAATGTGATATGAAAATGTTTCTGGAAAAGTACCTAAATGCATGACCAATGTACCTTGAAGAAAATAGTTATCATGTCACGTCAACGTACTTTTTTTTTGCCCGTGCTTATACAGATTTTAGTTTGTATTTACAATATTCGTTTCTCTCTCTCTCTCTGACACTTTTCTTCTTCCTTGTTTATTTGTATATAAGAGCAGATTGTTCGTGTTGACTGTTATAATTATTCTATCTCTTTTTTTTTCCATCGCCGGATTTTCTTCTTCGTTCAAGTATTATTGCAAAACACGCTTCAGGGACCATCCCCTTATTTCAAATCAACTCGAGCGTATTCTGCATACTTCCCCATTACCTGCCGCGCAACATGAATCAACAACTCCCTCATACACGTCCTTTTGAGGCACCCCACCCACCCCCATGCACAAACACACGTAAACACACATTTTCGTAATCTTTGATGTCATTCAACATAAAAGACGCACAGACACCCATACATACACACACGCACACACACACACATACAGTGTACACACACCACACATACATTTGATGACAAATACACTTTGTTCATTTTTTTAAAGAACTTTAATATAATTTGTCACTTGTTTTTGTTTGGCAAGACAAATCATATGCAGATTAAGTTATGTTTTGAGAAAAATATGACTGTTACCATGGTTTCTTAGCTAGTTAGTATAAACATTGATAAAGGGGTTTGCTTCACGCTTTCCGGCAGACAGAAAAACGAAATTGTATTTTACATTGCGCTGTCAGCAACAGATACACGTGACCAACAACCTTGCGTCAAAACATGCACAGACAAACAGACATACAAATGCATACAAATGGGCTCAAGATTTTTTTTTCACTCTTTCGTTGGAAGTTTTGCATTTCAGCTCGCATTCTTCACGAAGCTTAACCAATACCCTTTCTCATACCAAAATTTATTGTTAACGAAATCTGACAAATCCAGATTTTTTTTTTAATATCCTCGAAAGACATTTTGGCTTCAGATAATGTTAGATAATAAAAAAGCCTTGAATGTTACAGCATGTGACATTTAAAATATATATATATATAAGCTTTGCAATAACTGGCTAGTATTCATTCTTTGATGCAATCTAGACTTTACCTTAGGTAAGGTACGATGAAACTATGCGTGCAAACCAATCTTGGGGAGCGTTCGTGAGAGAGCTGTTAAAAGTCATTGAAAACTGTGACAACTCATACCCGTGTGACAGAAATACAGAGACAGTGAAACCACCCAGTCTTTTTCCTATCACACATTTTTGACACTATATGAAGCTCAACGAACTTGTCTGTCTACCACGTATACGTACATCAGCTGAAAGTTTTGCCGTGCAGTATCCGAGTGAAACTGACCGCATTTTTTTGGCACGAATGATGTGGTGACCATGAAATTTGATGAAACGTTGTCCCCCTTTTTTGAAGGAATTTGTAGTCAATGACAGCACAAAAGGAAATGCCTCGTGCAAGTCTATTTCTGTCTTTATCATTGCACATCCTTGATTATGTTAAAAATGCATTTTCACAAGCTCAAAAAATATGACTGATCTTGTTAGATATCGCCAATACATGTCCCGAAACCATCTCTCATGGATAACATCGGGAAAGTCGGATATTATTATTGACTATTCGCAACCAGCCAGGTAAATGAATAAATAAATGAATATGATATAATATACTATACTATACTATACTATAATATACTATAATATACTATAATATAATATAATATAATATAATATAATATAATATAATACAATATAATATAATATAATATTATATAATATTATGTAATATAATATAATATAATCTAATATAATATAATATATATGAACAAAAATGAATATATATCTACATAGACTGTCTAAGTGGTCTCTATCATGTATATTGCTATCTGAAGTATATAATACCAAAACCATGTGCACCTTGCAAGCATGCACGACATAGTTGTTTCAAGTTTTCTATGCATATATTATGATACTAATTTTCCTTTTACGAGTTATTGATATTTGCGAATTATGGCAGGCCCTAATAATAGCTGACGTATACTGTATACTGGTAATATCATGACGGGTAATTTGCTGGTCAGTATTGCGAGACGTATAATTTAACGAGGCCTGACATGTTCGCCCCGGCAACTTGAATCGATCCCATTATACCGGTGCGAAATGCTACATAATATGTATTATTTGCCCAACATACTTGCGATGTGTGATATATAAATAGGATAAGCTTCAAGCAAACATATCATGTTATTTGACTCACATAATTCTGAACAGCTTCTTGACGTCAAACGAAAATAATTAGAATAGAACCTGTTGTTCGTTTTCCTCTTTCAGTATCACACTTTCTGTAGACACATTTGGTACTGACAGTTGCGTTTACACTCGAAATTATCTGTTCAATGGCTTGTGTTATCGCACGTAAGCTATCTTGTTGAAATATTAGGCGACACAACATTGTATATGCGCGTGTATTCTTCCGTTGGGTTAGATATATTCGAATACAGCTGAGAAAAGGCGTACATTGACGCCATTTTGATATAGATACAATGCACATCGATGAGCTTAGTGTGTTTTTGTGCGCCGTAATTTAGAAGATAATTCATTTCCAATCCCAATTTATCTTGAATGTCATGCTTCTATGTCAATCCAAATCGGTTTTTGGAATTTGAGGAGTGCCCTACTTGTATATTTGCCAATCCATGTTGACACGGTATCCGGCTATGACACTGGATTTCTTCCGATACTAAATTGCTAATCAACTAATTATTGTATGACTGTTGTAATATACTCATACACAATAAGGTCCTCCCACCATCACCGCACCAGATATAGGCCCCGTCTTATCAAAAGATATAATCGATTATAAATTTCCTTAAAATTTGAAACTTACCACACAGGCTGGGCTGCCATACACTTACCATAGAAATAAACTACATAATAAATCATAACTCTTCATAAAACAGGGCCCCATCAAATAAGAATAATGATGAAAGTGCATGATGTTGAGATAATGGTGATGATCTATTGTAATAATGATAAAGATATTGAAACTGATAATGATTACAACATCGATCTTTAAGTTAGTAATAATACTATCATTAATTATAAGGGCAATGATAACAATATAGCTTTCAAATGGACAAGTATTCATTAATTTGTAGAGGTTTTTAAAAGTAATTTTATTTCAATGGACTTTGGTGTCAAATAGTCTTATTAAAATACATCGTGCATTACATATTGAGGGCGGGGACTATAGCTATACAACATTGGTATACATGCGTCAGGTGTTTTCTCTTCTTGCACACTGTGTTATACTTTCCACTCTCTTGAAGTACACGTTTATCATGCAGTGGTTCTCAAACAAGACCCCTTCGCATTGTACATAAAACGCACATCAAACTGGCATTCCCCAGCAATCACGTGACATGCAGTAATACACTATTCTAAAACCACTATCCCCGCCCGTTTTCGTGACAAAACCGTCAATATTTGCGCGCTGGTATTGTGAAATCTACATATCCTTTTGTTGGCATCTGTCATCTTTAACCAAAGGGAGTGGAATTGTGTTTAGTAAGGGGATAAACATTCGGTCTGACTTTACTGAAGAATACAATGGCTGGTATTCTAAGAGCAGGCGTATAGTGTCTACAAAGCCGTGGTATGTGTCTGGATAAATACATAGTTTTGGCCATTGCTTGAAAAAACTCTTTGGAAATCCCGTATTTTCAGGTGATCCGAGTATTTGGTCTTGTGTATATATCACAGGCACTGATGGCATTTAGTCTATAAAGTGTGATTCTTTCCCTAACGCTCTGACGCTTGCGAAGTATATTATACCAATACAATGTAATGTATACCATTCTTTTTTTGAACCACACTTATACCGCAGTCCCAAACAGACCTTCCAAGATGAGGGCAAATGATTAGCCTTTGACTCTCAGATGGTTCTTTTAACATTGATTTGATATGATAAAGAAGAATTGATTATTATTGCTTTTAATATTAATGAAATATTCTAATGTACACACGAGTATATAGAGTGCATGTGTTGGCTCTGGATCATAACATCATCATTGCACTTTGCGGTGGGGTAATATCTTGGAAAACATTATGCCACCGCCAAATTATGAACTACACTCAAAACGTCATTTCACATGGACGTTGGAGTGCTAAATCATGCAAGATCCTTCTTATCTGCTTATGAAAGCTAGAATAACGTTTTCATATTGCGGTAAAGGGCGTTGCTGTTTCCAAATTGTCTTCTATATAACCTTCCAATGACCTGCCCGCGACATGGTTCGTGTAGACCGGAAATGACACAGGCACTCGAGGCATGCACGAGGAACCTCCGAAGAGCCGGACCTCCGATTTATTGAATTGCAGACAACAACTAAACGCGACCCCCGCGTATACACGTACACCGAACGCTCATAATATCACACATCGATAGATTTACCGACAATCGGCTTCGGACACTCTTATCCAATGAAGATGAATACAGCATGACTTTAAAATCGTCCGTTGCTTGTGGGAAGACGGCGGCTGCTCCCTTTTCATTATTCTTTCTGCCTGTACTGTGCAAATATTTCATGTTTGGGACAAGGTTCAGGTATCGACATGCCATGCCAGGTTGAGCATAGCAGCAGTATAATGTCAGTTCCAAACGCGATTACTGGTCGAGACTTGATACGGATAATGAAATGTCATTCTGCTAATTAACACATTACAGATTATGACAGCCATCAGCAGTTTTGCGCGCGCGCACACACACACACATACACACACACACGCACACGCACAAGCACACATACACATAATTATCATACAGACACAAACACTTTTTTTGTAATACCGTTTCAATTCCATCTAAATGATATGCCCATGTCCTACCTATATCAGACAGTCATTTAAAACAGCATTACTGTCCGTTTTTAAGTAATACTATCTCTGTGTCCTATTTTATAGTAGAATAATAATAGTATATTTAGTAGAATTAGATATTGGAAGTCAGTGATTGACACACACACATACACGCACACACACACACACTGCATGCAGTATAGCTTTTCCGATGGTCACTGACGAACATTTTTTTTTTGTCTGTGAAGTAAGCACTTGAGTCAACCCTGGGGAGCTTACTGTTTTCACCCCTCAACCCCCCAGACAGCAACAACACAACAAAGGGGGAAAAACCCTCATGGCCGTCATATTTGGCGTGACTGACACAGGGGAACACAATAAATCCCCCATCCTTTACTTTTGGCCATTATATACGGTGAGTGCCAAAATCTCTTTTCCTTTGTGTGAAACAATCGCTGTGTAAAAGGTTTTTTTTTTCTCTTTCTTTTTTATTTTATTTTTTCTTGTATAATCAGATACAAGGCTTTCTCCAAAGAATGGCCTTCTCCAAACAAAGGGTGGCTCATTCACTATTGGGGGACGGGTCTCAAGTATAGTTGCCTTCGCACTTGAAAGATTAACGTTTATCAAAATCTTCTTTTCAAAAGAGCTGTAAAAAAACAACTGCTTTGACCTTGCAGAGGGTTCAGATCTAACTAACCATTAAATCTTACTTTATCTCGCTTTGTTATGTAAATTACGCACATTGATGCGGAACTGGCACCTTCTCACTGAAACTCCATATTTTCAGGTAGACGCTCTGTGGATAAGATTAAAGTCTATCCCAACAGAACAGTGACAGTTTCACAAACATCGGACAGAGTATGAAAATGTCTTCATCAAAGGCATCTTAAGATTCACGGGACGTTTTTGCATAGGCATGCAGAACTATAGCAAATACTCCGTTCCTAATTATTTTGAATTTAAAGTGGATGTAAGTGTAAATTCGTTAAAAATACACTTATGACAACGTATCTAACTGCACTTTGTAGGGAGATTTTTCTATGAACTTTTCCCCATACCAAAAAAACTTTAAAAAGTGTTCCATTTTGAGCCATGCAGTGTTTATCGCTGTCGTGGTAGACATAATTATCATAGTCATAGTCATCACATTGTGGTATTTTGGGTTTGGGTTGAAGATATACGTGTACATGCTTGTGGCATGTATGTGGCATACAGCTTTACCTGAGAAAGAACATGCATGTGTGATATCATGTTGAATATAATCATGGCATGCGTCGTCAGCATCGAGAATTTAAAGAAAATAGTATTATAGTATTGGAGGGAGAGAAGGAAGAGGAAAAGAAGAGGACAAGGAGAAGGAGAAGAAAGACTATCTAACTCATTCTGTCAGACCTAAAGAATTGCCAAAGATATAGTTTTAGACTCTATACTACTCTATCTTCAGAGTTTCTTAGCTGGGTTGTCGTATTAGGTATAGCATTACGGTCAACTCGTGCTATCTCATCACTTTTTTCCCCCTAAAAGAACAATTTAAGAACAAGAATATAAAAAGGTAAAGTCTCTTATCTAAACTATCTGGAATAAACGCTGAGTGTGACGCCATGAAATAAGTTATTGCCAGAAACAAAAACACAACAAAAAATCATCAGATTTTTGCCAATTCTGCCATTTTTTAAAGCGAGCGAAAAAGTAGATGACTATATGTCTGGAAAAAAAAACCCTAAAGGTTTTGTATCGAATATTAACTGAAATCGTATTAATGTTATTTCGACTGTATATAGCTGCTTGTCAAATAGTATTATTTGTTTTATGTATCATATAATAAGTCATTTATTTGTAACTGAATGTGGATGAGTGCATAACATTTCTATTAAAAAAACAACAACGATTAAGTTATTTGCCTGCAAAAACAACGCGTGAAGTCAAGTTGAGAGCCTGGAGTAATCTGCAAAACGATCATGATCCGATTCGGCGGGTGAACAGTCCCGAAACGGCAGAAAACAAACAAGCAATCGACTCACTCTCCCCTATACCACTCCCCCCCCCCCCCCCCCCACCGGCATTCTGCCTTGTGCCATCTCTGATTGCACTATGCAAGCGTGGGTGTGGAATTGCATTGTCACTTCCCATGGTCACAGAAAGTTCAAGCATATTTGAATTTCTACCCGTCGTTCGACGGGGGTAAAATCCATGGTCACGAATTTGCCACTGGGCGCGATTGCACTGTTGACGAGATATTGAAGACGAGCCTCAAATATTGGTCGATATCTTCACGATGTCACACACTGCGTGTGGAGTCAATGGAGATACGGCAGTTAATGGTGCTTGTTGTTATCCTTTGCGTGTGTGTTTTATGTGTGTATGTAGCTTATTTCCTGGATGGGCATATTGTGTGTTCCAAGCCAGAAGAAAGCAAAAAGCGACTCCGCTTTCTAACTCGCTTCTTTGAAGCTGATTGTGTCATCATGCACTGTCCTGAAATTGACACAAGATGCATGACTATACGAATATGAAATGTTTAATTTCCCGTAAAGTTAGCCCAAAGTTGGTTCAAAGCCGATCAATAGCCAAAGCAAGTACGATATTTTGTTAGCAGCCTGTGAAACTCCACCGACGGTTTTACGATGGCTTTTCGATGCTCTAGTTAAAAGCCCTCACGAATTACTCGATGCTGATACGATCAGAGCCAAATCGAAACATTTCCTTTATCGTGTGTCCGTCGAATGCTCAATGTCGTCGCAATGTGACCCTTAAATCAGCGAGTGTGCGTCTTGTTACGTTGTAACAAAATATCTTTATCCCATGGACTTGAAAACCTCTTTTAACTTACAGTATGGTTAATATAATCACTTCATTTGCGATCACGTCTGTAATGAATTGGCACCAGAAAAGTAAGATCACATTTCGGGCTCGTTCAGCTATCAACGCTCACATAATACAACGTAATAAAGAGCATGGATGCTTGCATGAGGACAGTCTTAACACTACAAAAGAGTTTATTTGTCACACTCCAAACAATGTCCATTTTGGAAACCTTTTTAACACGAAAAGTATAATCACACCCCCATTCTTTCGTATTATTCCAACTTCACGCTGTCTCATTTAGCTGTGTCCACGAACTAAATATAGTAATGCAGTTAATAGGGATTCATTTATATTTTCCTCATTTACAATCGAGAATCTATTGCAAAAAAATACCTTTTGATATATATTACTCCTTTTGAAGAAAACTTTTGATAAACATGACTAAATCACTGCTACATGTACTTCAAGTAAGCTTTTTTTTCTGCACTTCTACTATACTCTTTTATCTCGTAAACTACGAAAAAAGAAGCGATATCTCTTATATGCCGAACACCGAAAAGGGGGACAAACTCTAAAAGGCTGTCCGTGACCTAGTTTTATCGTTTTCTGTAATGGCCCATGACTAAACGTGTAGACAATGCACTATACGATTTTATCTGCAGCTTTTCAGACATACGTTGACTATACCAAACCACAGGCCTTCCTCCTTTCATTGGGTTGTATACATGATTGTCCACACCTGCGCCCTTCTCCAATTATTACTTTTCGCGGCGACTCAATTTTGCGGCGATCTGCTAAATAGTGCTCTGTGTTTTCTTTATAGGGCAGGGACAAGGAGAAAACAAAGTCGGTCAAGTCACAGTCCTGGCAACGTCAGTACATTTTGAAAAAAAAAAGAAATAGAAAGGAGATCATAACGTCTGCACTATTGATAGCTGGTCCGTGTGTGACTGATTTCAAGTTGTCCCGGTGTTACTGTTAGGGCCTATAAAGCGCGCATGCAATTCGTGGCGGTATGAATTTCCACTGAACATATATACACTGTGTCACCAAACGCAGAAATGATGGTGTTTGTATAGCCAAGACGAAAATTTATCTGGGAAAGTTAGTTCTTTTGATTGTTGTTTTTTTTTTTTGTGTGTGTGTATGTGTGTTGGAGTACGATGTCATGAAACTGTCTGCACTTCAAAATAACTTAATACGATTTAACCTTCAGTTTATGATGTTGAATTCAGAATTATGCCTGAATGCTTTTTTTGTTACATTGTCAGTTTGCACAGAAAGAACAGTATATAGTATTGCTTGAATGAATCGTTTATTCATAAGTTAAGAAAAAAATATGATATTAATAGCCTCCTGGGAAAACAGCGCTTCTCACCTGGGGTATGATAATTTGCGGTTGAGTTCCGTGTTTACACGCATTTGATTTACCTGTATACCAGCCTTTGTCAAGATAAGAAAGAATGCTGCAGTTATGTTCATTTCAGGGCGTTTGCGACCTACCCACCCCTAATATTAAAACCACAATACGGCCTCATCAAAACTGTCAACGAGGGAGCGTCAAAGTTAACTTTTTATCATTTTTTTAAACACCACGTTCTAATAAAAATAGGTCCGACAAAAGAACCACATTGAGCTATGTTGACGTATATGCTCGATGAAGACTGAAAAGAAAAGAAACCCATCACGTTAAATCCCTTCAAGAAAGGACGGCACAATATCCTCGCACTTTTCGAACGTCCCTCCGGCGAAGCTAAATCCAAACTTCCCACAAGACACCGGAGGTTCCTTTGTCATGGGTTGCTGCAAATTGCAGGTCCTAACATTTAACCTGACAAGAAAAAAAAATATACATAACAACCCATTCCTGACATGTGCATTGTCAGATTGTATAGGCATTGTTGTATTTTGCCATAAATCATGAGTCTGCATTTTGAACAAGTTCTTTGAAGATATAACCACAATAAGGCCCTTGTATTTGCCTCAGTGATAGAAGGTAAAATGCAAAAATTGACGTCACTGACATTGCGTACACGCTGTAAGTGCGTAGAATGAATATTTCCTTTATGGAGAGATAAGTCAAAATTATTCAGCGTGGTTGGTCTGCTTATCTTTTCTTCCTCTGGGACTTTGTAACTGACTTTACCGTACACAGCGCTAAAAGAGTCTGCCCCATATATTTTGTCTCATTTATAAGAGAGGGTGAGGGCTAATTCTTTACGAACATAATATCCGAGTCGACAAAATCCACGAAGCAACTTCCAATCAATGTGATAATCACACATCCCCAAGTTACGTATGCGATGTGCCAGGAGTACAGTATTCATTGTTCTCTTCCATGTCGTTATGTGGGTTGAACTGTTGAACAAGGAATTCTAAATCGGGGAATTGGTTTTATCAGACAACTGTCAAATGCATTGAGTAGGGCCGAATGGCTCATGAGGCGCCAATTGTGTCTTCCAGATTGTGATTGGCATTATTGTTCTCATTTGCTTGTGTATAATATAACCAGTGTTCCGAAAGATACCTGGAATAGTCATGACTGCTTGTCCGCCACTTTGGTCTCAAACAAGAAGAGCAGTAGACAGCGAGAAACGTTTAGAACGGCAGACGTGATATCAGGGTTGCTGGCGTCTCTTACCCCACCAGAACCGCGCCTTTTTCAAAGAATGTTAAATACATGGGTAAATAATAAAACCCGGACACATTCTCCTCAATGCGTCTGATGTAAAGTATTCTAGCTCCTTTCACTTGCCTGATGCTTTAGATAACGAGTATCCGTAATTCGCGTCAATTCAGCTATAAAAGGGTGCGTATTTACGGATTATCTTAACTTTGTTTGCGCTCGATCTATTTTAAGGACGGTAGCTGCATGCGCTTTCTTACAATTCAGTCTATTTTTCTCACACAAGCATGCGATTATCATTGATCCAGACTTCATTGCATGCCATTACACGAAAGTAGAAGAGTATTTAGGCCTAATACTGTTTCAACCCACAACCAGCTCGTCACAGATAATTTCAGCAGCCTCTCCGTTGCCTTGCGAACTCATTTCAAGAGTATCATCGCAAAACAAATTGACTCTATTCTTCTCAATTTGCGATCAAACCTGCAAAGAACAAAGAAAATGATACGAAAATGCGAGCGACAAGCGAGCAATCATTTGAAACAAAGTTCCTTCATTGATGGTGAACTTATATCAAAATATTTGGAAATGGCGCTGAACTATATCATTATTGACACAAGTATTACAGTTTCAATTGAAAACTCGTGACATATCATCAGAGGTATAATACAGCATGCTCTGCAAAATACTTACGGTTATGTGTTGCTGATCTATGCGCATCTCTTCACTT
This sequence comes from Diadema antillarum, assembly GCF_040938485.1. NCBI lineage: Eukaryota > Metazoa > Echinodermata > Echinoidea > Diadematoida > Diadematidae > Diadema > Diadema antillarum. The sequence goes on along the minus strand of NW_027272617.1, from coordinate 53,893 downwards.
CAAACGCCATACATCATATTTGGGCAAAATTTCAATCGTAAACTTTGGAATTTATGATTTACAGGGTAAATACCAAATTTGAACACTGTAAAAGCGTGTGACCTTTGGGCGCTCTGTCTATATCGTTGTAATTTTCTGCAATTCAGCAGGAATAGATTCGGAACAATGTTTTCTTTTCCATATTTTGATTAGGGCATGAATTTTACCATTTCCTCCATGTCTCAATGTTATTCTATATTAGAAATACATTTGGATTGACAGATTATCATACTCCAAGCAGATATAGCTGGCTTCTGCAGCACAAAAACGTTACGACTTTTCAGTCACCCTCAAAAAAGACTGTATAATAGATTGGGGCAATATCATGCAATTATCATGATATCATAAGTTTAGTCTTGATTTGTATCAGCAAGCAAAAATTGGCAAGAGGAATTACACAAATCAATTAATTGAAGCAAGTACTTAATGTGATATCTTTGTTCTCTTCCAACCTCCCGTTTTTACTTGTTTTTCTGTGTGTGTAGGTGACGCCCAGTTCTGTCAGGCGACTGCTCCGGCCGCTGGAACCCGATTCAACGGTACAATCGATAACTATTATCGGCCCGGCGATGTACTGTCTTACAACTGTGACGTCGGCTATCGGCTCAACTACGCGAATCCAATCAGTACATGTATCCAGACAACGTCCGATCCTACCACCGCCTCTTGGCAGCCCAACGACATCAAATGCAATTTAGGTACAAAACTGGACACTCCGACCTTTACTTTTTCTCTTTTGTTTGTTTTCATAAAAATCGTATCGAAGATACAATCGGAACTGTACCTGACGGAGTCATTCACAAACTACATTTGAATGCTCTTGGACCTCGGCATCTTCATTTTGACCAAAAAGTGTGTTTTTCTTGTTTTTATGTTGTGTTTGTGTGTGTGTGAAGGGGGGGGGGGGGGCTGGTGGTCAAGGTAATTAAGATCTGGTTATTTGAAAATAGAGAGGTGAATCACGAAAAGGGGATACCTTCGCCAGTTATGTTACAGCCTCTTACATTGTGTCGATGTGGAGAACATTGACTTAGGGCCATAAGACTCGTCATCAAAAAGAGATAATGAATATAACCCAGGGGAGACACACACAAAATAGAAGGTGTGCCGCCGCTCCCTGCGACATTCATTCTACTGAATGGCTCTTTTAATGATTCTGGGCGAGTCAGAAGAACGACAAAAATACAAAATTGACTACGCTGATTGCAGATTCATCTTTGAGTTGAGTCACAAAAAGTTTCGGACTCCTGAGTCATCGGAGGCAGTTGTCAGACAACGGAGATGCGACTTTGACTCAACTGATAGTCGTTTGACCTTGAATTTAGTCATTCTGGGGCCCGTTTCATAAAACTTGTCATCAGTGACAAGTTGTCATAGATGTGACAAGCTACTGAAATCCTTGCATCTGATTGGCTGAGAGAAAATTTGTCATAGAAATGTGGCAGTTGTCACTGATAGCAAGTTTTATGAAATGGGCCCCTGGAGTAGTTCAGAGGCAGACAGGTGAAAGAAATATAGGTAGGACTTTGACAACGTTGACTGTAGTTTTGCTATACCAATTCAAAACTTTATCAGATAACGGATAATAATTATGCAATATCATTATTGTATTTTGATGATAGTCACTTTTCGAAGAGGAGAATAATGAAGTGGGATAATGTAGAGTGATTTTTTTAGGTTATACCTAACATTGAATAAGATGAGTATGTTGAATGTGGTTAGACTAATCCCTGAGTCATTCTGAAATATTGACATGATTGATATCTTCGTCATACGTGTACAGTGATTCGTCCTCTTCCATTTTGGGAATGGGTCATTTTCGTATTCATTGTTCTTGCCTTTCTTGCTCTCCGAAGATGTCGTTTCTCTGGTAGTGGCCTGCATTGTCGCCCTCGTCGGCCTCTTCGTGTTCACTGTTGCAATCATGTGGCTTGTAAAGAGGAGGTAAGACCACGGAAATAACAGCACACGTTCACATTTTCAAACCGAGTACGGGTTGGTCATTTCACCTGTGTCTGGGGATTGAAAACACACTTTTGTTTGCTTCAAAATGACGATGTTTTTAACCCAGTGCACGTGGGAAGCTGGATGATCATGGGTTACAGTCTGTCGGGATTTGAGACTTAGGCAGGGAACAGGTTTAATTTTGGAACCGTAATTGAACCCATAATCTTGCCAAAGATGTATTTGGATGCTGGATTTTGGATATACCGGTGACCATGAATGTATTGTAGGCAAGACCCAGTCGTATGCACTAAGCTTTGAGACCATCTATAATAGCGTTTCGATATCCCCGCTCCTTGTTTCGGTGAATCAAAATTATGACGTTGGTTGTAAAAGAGGCAAAATTTACAACAGATAAGATTGACAATCAAGATGTCAAATCCAGAAATATTTTATTTTTCAGAGTAAAAATGAGGTATGGCGTTATCTTGAAATCCTATCATTATTTTTGTTGTTAATATCATTATCATTGTTACTACTACTACTACTACTACTTCTTCTACTACTACTACTACTGCTACTACTACTACTACTACTTCTGCTACTACTACTACTACCACTACTACTACTACTACTACTACCATGACTACTACTACTACTACTACTACTACCATGACTACTACTACTACTACTACTACTACTACTACTACATACTACTACTACTATTACTACTACTACTACTACTATCATCATCATCATCTTTATTACGGTAATTGATATTATAATAGGAAAGAGACGGACTCAAGGAAGATCAAACGCAAGGCGCGCGAAAACACGTACGTCGACAGCCACTTCGAACAGCGGCGATCCACTCGCAACGGACACGTGAACGAAGGCATGACAGACATCGAGATGACGCCGGTGAATGGAAACGGTAGCGTCATCAACCGGGAAGGAAACAATGGACACGCCAACGGTGAGGATGACGAGAACAACGCAGCAGATCAGATGAAAAAGACGAAAGAAAATATTTCAAAAAACGAGAGAAACAGCTAAGGGTTTTTAAATGTACTTGAAGAGTCAACAAGACTGCGATATTTATTATATTTGGTAATGACGATAAACCAGAAAGAGTTTATGCGTTTCAGAGTTAAGAAAGATTGTGTTTTAGTAGTCACGTGGTGATAAAAGCCGGTGATCTATGAAAGTTTAACAGGAAGAGGGGAGTGTACAGGGGCCGATTCAGGAATTCTGTAAAGGGGGGGGGGGGGGCGTGACTAATATTTCTGGTGCCACTTCCGGGTTTCATTTCATTTTTTATTTTTATTTTCTTTGTTTTTAACGAAAATTAAAGGGGGCGTGCGCCGGTTGCGCCCCCTCTGGATCCGCCACTGGTGTATGCCATACGTACCAAAAGCTGACAAGGAATGGGTAGCGTACAGGTAGACTGATTTTATCGTCGTCATATGGAAGAAAAAAAAACAATTTTGTAATGCATTCAAGTTTTATGCATGCTTTGTTCACAAAAGTTGTCCTTAACAAACATGAAGCTTGCTAGAGACTTGCCCAACTTAGCACCAACTAAGCGAATACCAGTCTATGGACCTTAATGTGAGGGAACAGGTGAATGAAATACTTTGTTACTAGAATGCAGGAAGAGAAACATCCATAAATTGCAATGAAATATACAGAAAAAGTTTATTGCTACCAAGAACATGTTGTTTGTTTGTTTGTTTTTTACAAAGAAACTTTATTCATATAAACATTCAGGTACAAAATAAATGTCACATACAATACACAATTCAAATGATCCAAATTTGACAGGCAACTGCGAAACAACTAAATAATGTAAATGCGATTCCAATTGATATCAGATACAATACCTTTAGTTTTCTCAGACATATATTCGTCTACTTTCTTCGCTTGCTTTAAAAATTGACAAAATTGGCTAAAATGTAACGATTTCCTTTTATTTCTGACAGAAAATATAACGTATTTTGCGTACAAACAATAAACCACGTTGTAACATTTTGTTACGAATAACGATGAATTAAGCACACTTGGTGACACACTTTGGGCCTTGTTGCGAACGCGAGAGTCCTAGTTCCAAGATTTGGTTTGGGAAGCAAACACGTAATGACATGAGTTGTACTTCTTTGCCTCTCTTGTCCGCAGGCTTTGTCTGGAGCCCGCCCAAATTGAAGGGCTCCGTGAAGCAAGAATCAGAGGTCGCCATCCTCTCGCGGAGCCGAAAGGCCTCCTCGGGTACCTCACGCTCCAGCCGCTCCGACAACGTGAACGCCAACGTGGTCAGCGGCGTCCAGCTCAACCCCGACGTCGGCGACATCGAGTTCGGCGCCAGCAACACAAACTTCACGAACATCAAGGACATCGGTTCCTCGGTGAAGTCCATGGCGCACCCGAGCATGGGGACCAACAAGATGGACATGTCACTTCCGATGCCCGAGTCGGCCAGCCCGACGATGTCCAACGACGCCAACGCGAGCCCAGAAACAGCGCGAGATTACGGCGACCTTTACGCATCGGTAGACATGTCTAAGAAGAGCAAGAAGAAGAAGAATGAGGAGCAGAAGGAGAACAATAACAACTCAAATATCAACAGCATCGTGACCGTGGCGACGATCGAGAGCGACGGGGGATACTCCGCGGTCGGGTCCTTCAGCACCCCCGTCAGGTAGCTTCACCGCGCACGAGGAGGCACTAGCAGACGACAGCGCCTACTCCGCCATCAAACTCGGCGGCGACAGTATTGGCGAGGACGACTATGCGACGGTGGAGCGCAAGGAAGTCGATGACGAGACACCCCGAGGAAATGAGGACTTCGACGACCTCTACGCTAAAGTCAAAAGATAGACATTTTGACACTTCCGAACAATACAGTGTGACACCACGGAGAACACTATTTTAAAATGTGCGAGTGGGCGTGACTGAAGAAAGGGCTCCCTCTCGTGACTCCTTGTTACAAAGGACAATACTATTCGTTATGGTATCATGCAACTTAAAGATTCAAGAGTGCGCTTATCTGTCAAATTAATGATTGACGAGGTTTTTTATATTTTGTAAAAAAAATAATACATTGGTATATATACATCTATCAAATGCGTGTTAAAAAATGCAGGTTGTAGGTAAAGGATTGCTTTGATTTATATCGAAGGCTATTTCTTTGAATTTACAGTACGCTCCAGCTCACTACTCGACTGCCAGTTTAGTACTGTACCCTAACAATAATGTATATCTATGCTTCAATTCAAAATAGTTTTGTGATGTTCTTTTTAGTTCGACTGCTCACTTATGACCTTGCTCCAAGTCGTCATAATGATTTCCCACGTGTCGCTGGGTAAACGCACACAATAGAGTAAGTCAGTAGATTTTGTTGTCTAATATATGTATACAAAATTCAGTGAGGTGGTCCAGGATTTTTTCATTCCAAGGGCTAAGGTATTGTGATGGGTGAATGGCGTTCCGCTTCATGCATGAGACATGATGGAATTTCTTGTATCTTTTAGTACATGAAAACCCTTATACGGATGTCTCTTCTTCTACATAAATTTGAGCTTTCAAAATATTTGTGATCTTGACTACCGAAGGCTTTCAAAAAATATTGTATCTCTCTATTCTTATCGCTTGATTTACAAATGGTTATACTTTCTCGAATGATAATTTTGCTGTACATTCTACGAACTCTTGCTATGATCTTCAGCAGTACTAGTACAACTTGATGTGTAAAATCTCCGTTTTCAATGATGTATTTTTGTAACAATGTTTCAGTGTTTAAAGCTGTCGTTACGGTGTACATTCATTCATGCCTGAACGCTTTGCTGAATGAGTGTTATTGTGCTCGTGGAAAACATCCCAACATTAGCAATAACAATGGCCCAAGTTTATCTGGAGGTATACTGCCATAAGGAGAATTGTCCTCCTCTCTAGCGACAATGGCGACTCTTTTTGATACCCACTTTGACTTCTGAATAGTCTATTTTTTGTGGTAAGGGGGGGGGGGGGTTAAATTTCCATATCATTGATCTATTTGTTTGATGATAGTATCAAAGCCAGTTTGAACATAGAGTTGAATTCCTCTTCAAGGTTGTAGCTAACATTTTAGCGCATTGAGAAAGATATGTTTATCATACTCAAATCTAAAATAACAGAAATAATTATGTGAAGAGTTTCATTGCAGAATGAGTTAACTCCACTCTTGTAAATTTGAGACATCTGCAATTAAACTTGCTGAAAACAAAGCAAATAATGAGATTTAAAATATGGGATATATCTAATCATATGCTTCAAGAATTAGGTCTTATATTCCTTGATAATATGTTACAAGTGAGGTATCACTGAAAAGGTTTTATTGTGCTGCATCTGATAATGACCTTACCTTAAAATGTTTCAAAATAGCACTTAATCCGTTTTGTAATCAAACTCTTTATATCTTTCAGTAGTAATGTTATCAGTGCCTGGTCCGAGGCAGGAGTGATCATGTGAAGCGTTTCATGGCAAAATGGGCTGATTGCCATTTTTAAATATTTGACAGTACACGTAAGTTCATTATCAAAAATAGAGCGAAATAAAACCTTTTCAAGTGATGCCTCACTTGTAGCATAACAAGATATATTCTTGAAGTTCTTATGAAAAAATCCGTATGTTCTTATTATTCTCTTTGTTTTTTAGCAGCTTTAATCGCAAATACTGTATCTCAACTTTTCAAGAATGGAGTTAGCTCGTTTTGCGACAATATTATATCACTGCTGGATTTATATAGACTGAATTAGCGAGGATAAGAAGTAAAATAATGATTACTACCCTTTCTCCTGAAACTAAATTCGGAAATAACGTATTTTGGAAATCATGTATAGTTGTCGGTATATATTTGTGACATGAGTTTACACAGAGTGAACATAACATCTATACTGATTCAGGCATGGCAGCTAAGTGTACTCATCGTAGTCTATAATACAAAGTCACTTCACGTTACAAAACTTATACATACAAGCGGAGCACTGCAGTAGTGGGGCCGCATTTCGCGCTTTGAAGAGAGTAATGTTAGCCTTCTGATCAGACAACGCAGTCACGGTCCGATTCATTTATTATCTTTCACCATGTCATTCACCTGTTTGCAGGTCTACACTTTACGTCTACCATAAGTTCCGTTGATAGTATACAATGTCTGCATTTTTTTTAGGAGTGTATAATTACAGCCTTATGCATGGTGGTGGTGATGGTGAAAGGATTATCACGAGATGACATTTTTAATTAAGTCATTTTTAAACTACAAATAATATTTTGTTCTAACCAAGATGTTGATATGATGTAATTTTATATATAAATTTATTTACGGTATGGCACAGTATATCTGCCAATGCGTTTCATCTTGCAGGCGGGATGATGTCTGTTTAGTTATGATATCAATATTATGTAGCAATCCGCGATGACATCATGGATACACAGTATGTTTCTTTAGTTTTCCTATACAGTGGAGCTCATGACGTATTATCCTTTATGTTTACACAGCCCGATTCAAGCGAAATAAGGGTACTGTGCTTTGTTCACGATGTCTGATAATAACCAGGGTCATCAAACTATGACAATCATAATCATAAGCTCTTGTGATCAATCATGAACACAATGTATATCGCTGCAATAATTGTATGTAATCGAAATAATGACAATGAAAGTTTAGCGCCTTGAATCTACACCACAGTGGAACTTTGTTGCAGTGCTGTCCCAATCGCCAAAATGCTTCCTGTTCTTCCAGCTTGCGCCCTCTACGGTGAAGTTAAACCTATTTCGTGTGTACATAACAGAACACGGATCTCTGATAGAGAGCAGTGTATGATACAGAAAAATGAGGCAGTGTAACAGTTCTCGGCAGTATAAATGAAAAATGAGAATATATATTTCTGGTCAGTTTCCCTTTGTTTGCATTAATTCTTGAAAGTAATACATATACTTTGTAGCAGTTCCTGAGTTATTGGAATATCACATGTACATTACATCATACATGTACAAAGTTATTACGCATATTATCAAATGGCATTATCATGCACGTAACCCAGATTTTTCTTCATCGTGTATTTGGTGGCTTTCAGGTGTAGACCAAATGTGTAACTATGTAAATCAAGTCTTCCATTGTCACGACTGAGTCGTAGTATTTCTTTAAAAGGAAACAACATATCTATGTAACGTAAGTAGAATGATAACACATGTCTTGCAAACATGCATTATATTCTGAAAGACGCGATGCTTGGCGTGTCCTTTTAGATACAAATTACGAGCCTAAACAAAGCCGCGCTACCCGTGACGCGTTACACATCTTCCCTCTTTTGAAACTGGAACTTTAAACGCATACAGTTGAGGAATGATGCGTGTTCACTTTCGATTATTTCATTATATATGATTTAAATGACTTGACAATTTGACATGTCCCCTTGTTTTGTCTTATACACGTATTGTTACACTAATAGGAATCGGTGTTTATTTGGGATATATATTGTAAATTGACCGTGACGTTGTTGCCACCTTGTATACTTGCACAAGTATCGAGAGATAATACACAGAATGGTGCATCTGGAATGGTCCGCAGGCAGCGTTGACCTGGTGGGGAACCGAGTGAACTGGTCAAAGTTTCTGGAAAGTTGTAATAAAGTAGTGTGCATGCAGTACGGTCGTCCTTACTTCTTGAAATTCGAATGCGTCACCAACAAGATTCCATTATTATGGATGGTCTCTCTCGTATTAACATGATTCTCCTTTTCGTTATGTATGTTGCATTTTGGTTTTTTAGTTTTCTCTTGAAATTCTGTAAAAAGACACATCTGAATGATAACAGGCAGCTTTGCATGATTCGAAGTGGCATAAACAACTGATGTCGATCAAAATATTAAGGAGCATAATGATATGATCATGTAAGAATACTTTTTCCCGAGTTAATGCTTGTTCTCCGATTCAAATGCATTCGACTTGAGCAGCGTTGAATGTACACATGTCTATCACTCAAAATTAATTGTTAAAAGTTCAAGTTTGTCAGTTAAGTTTATCACACTTTTATGTAACTGAGACCAATACGATGTCAAGAATATAAGGTCAAGATTCATTTCTTTTTTTTCTGATTACAAAATAAAGTTGCATTTTGCATTTTTCCGTTTTTGTATACACATCAAGCGCTGTAATTTGTCATTTGACCAACTTTCTGCTCTGCATTCTAGCATGTTATCATCTAAATATGAAAACATTGGTTCCACGACATTATGCTTCATAACGATTGTTCCCATGAAATATCTGCACGCTAAGCCAAACATAAATTCTACCCATTATGGTAAACACATGCACACACCAAAAACAAAACTGAAGAAAACAAAACCACGCAACAACAACAACGACGACGACGACGACAACAACAACAACAGCAGCAGCAGCAGCAGCAATAACAGACACCACCACCCACAGTGCATGCTAACTGTACATATCTTCCCATCAGCACAATTTCAATTTTCAGCTTCTTTTGTGAGCCTTCATGTAAGGTTGCTGCAGAAAATAAATGAACAGGTGTACAAATTTAGAATTAACAGTAGACCATATGGAAAAGAAATTAAAGGGTTCTCATGAAAGATTGTTTTCTGTCTTTCTCTAACCTTGTGAAATATTAATAGCTATAAAATCATCATCAAAAGACAACCTTCCGCCACAGAAACACGATTTCTTGGACTTGTCGAGTTAAAATGAATCTCACAAGATTCGGTAATGGTTGCATTTTTTTCTTTTTCCTACAATCTTAGATCTCTCGCAAATACAGTACGTAGCTTTGCTCACATTTAGGCATGAGTACTAGTGTTTTCAAATGCACGCTGGAATTACATTGTACTGTTCATAAGCACCAACAGCAAAAACTCGAAAAGACAATAAATAACATATATTATATAGACCTGAACTTTTATTCATTTTTTTTTCAACTACCGGCATTGAGTATAGAGACAAAGTAACATTGTAACCTCCGTAAACTTGAATACATCGTGAAAATTAGGTATTTCAACATTGGATGAAGTGATGACTCACACACTGAGAATTTAAACTCAATTAGGTGACGACTGTTAATTGTGTCCGCACCAAGCAAAGCTGTAACTGACCTGATCTTGTATTTTACGACTTTTCAAGTACAGTGGAACCTCGTTATAAAGAGACCGTAACAAACCCCACTTGCTAACAAGGTGATTTTGCAGACCCCATAATAGTCTTTATATATTTTTTCATTTTTGTTTTTGTACCCCGAAACACTAGTGAGAAACCTGATATAACAAGGTCATCTTCATGAATTGTAGGTCCTTATCATAACGAGGTTCCCCCTGTATTTGCATATTTAAAGCAAGCTTTTAATACCCAACGCACAATTTCAGTACATACTGTATATGGATGCCTTTTCTTATTTATGTCAAAGCACATAACCAGTGTCGAGGCCCCCTTGCAAGAAAACGCACGCAAAATATCACCGCTACCACACACTCATATGATTTGCTCTTCTGTTAGAAAATAAAGACCATGAGTCTTTCTTTTTTTGCGTCATACAGTTTATGAGGAAAATATTTACCAATGTTCCAATACAGATCAGTAAATTCTCTTTACAACCAACATGGAGGTAACAGACCCTCATTATAACAAAGTAATTTTTAATGTCTAAAAGAGTGAAGTTTCTTTGCATCTTTTATGTTTTCATGTAAATTATTAATGTAGTACATGTAATAACATTAGTGATTCGAGTGGACCCTATAGGGTGTCAAATCAACTGTACACTGCATCATAAGACACACAACCATACAGAACAACTCCTGATAATACCAGTGGAAACTCGATATAACGAGATGGTCGGGACCGAGTCATTTTCCTCGTTATAGCCGATATCTCGTTATATCAGTAGGCATAAAAGAAGGCATAAAATAAAGACATTAATTTGCACACGTGGGACTACCCATCATATTTCCATCAATACTGATAGCTTGATATTGTGTGCGAGGGAATTACTCACCTTTATGGGTAAGAAGATGTTTTTCGCCAAGGATATCCAATATCAAGAATGTGTTTCTTATTAATTGTAGACGTTTGAATTTGTAAATTTATATAGCTTGCGATCGTATCAAGATCGTCTGTGGATTGGTATGTGGTTATCGTATGGGTGTGTGTTGTGTGGAAAGCTTGAATATGGTCTGCACAATGCTGTGTGTGTATGTGACACATTCTGTATGTACATTATGACTGCGTGTGTGTGAAGACGGGGAATTCCCTAAGTAGAAGGCCAATCACAGCATCCGATTGCCTCACACCTGCTAAACGTCATGATGATGTCATGTATACATATGGCCGTCCCATCACATTTTCTGCATGTATCAGTGTGCGTGCACACACACACTTCACACGTACAACATGCAGTGCTAGCTGGAGTGCACTGAAGAAAATGATTATGTGTGTACAAGACAGTTTTTGGCGCATCAAGCTTTACAATCTCGGAAGATGATAGCACAGGCGAAGTAAAGCTTTACCGAAGGCATTTTGCTTTACCTCGCTATAGCAGGTTTGATTTACTATGTTTTTCTTTGTTTGGAAGTCACAAAATTTATCTCGTTATAGCAGTTATTTCGTTATAGCCGATCTCGCTATAAGAGTAGCATTTTACATAGACTTGTGTGGAAGGAAATTTGGGACCGAGAAAATTTCCTCGTTATAACCGATATCTCGTTATAGCAGTGTTCGTTATACCGAGTTTCCCCTGTACACAAAAATATGCATCATAATTTCACTCAAAGTTTTACCGCCTACCCACATATAATCATGTAGATTTTATTGCTTGTCTATGATCTCATTTTGATTGAACAACATCACTTCTACACCAGGCAGAAGTGCCAAGTGAACATATTATAGTGTACATGCAATGTCGTGTCCATCCATCTCCTTCCCCCTCCCTTAAACTGTAAGAATCATGGACTGACATTTATAGTCTCAAAACATGAATACTCCTGGATAATGAAAAAAATAATATACAAATGACTTACAAGTGGACAGAAATATCATGCAAATTTTATTTGAAAAAAACTACTCAAGATCTGTTTTTCTTTAGTTTGAGGCAAACAAAATCATCACAAAAATGTAAAAAAATTCAAGAATCCTCTTTTAGTTGGAGACACATTTTGTGAAAACGTAACACACAAACAAACAAACAAACAAACAAACAACAGCAATCCATTGCTTTGGTAAACCCTGTGCTCCCTGCTCTTCGAGTGGCTCTTAATGTAAAATACAGGACACACATTTATTCCACAATGATTTGACTTTCGTCCCACATTCACAGACATTCTTCTGATAATTACAACATGACATGAGAAATGAAAATTATCAAACAGATCAAAATCTATACTAAGATGTACTTTGTTGCCATCCCACATTTCACAAAATCCACAATCCTCCTATGCAAAGGGTCCAGAACCTTCTTGCATAACATTTGTTTGATGTACATTGTATACTGCTGGCACAGAAATCAGGCACAACTTGTGGATGCTGGAATCTGTTATGCCCACAGTGAAGTTGTAACATAATTTACTACATGTATTATGTCACATTCTTTACAAAACTTAATTTATCATCCTTGGCATAAACACACATATACACATATCTGAAGAAAAAAAATAACAAGGAAAAAAAAATAACAGGAAAAGATTGGTCCTTTTCTATCATAAAGTAACAGAACCAGTATATAAAACAAGCTTTGTGACTCACATGATAAGAAAACTGGCGACAAAATTATCCAGGCCCAGGAATATGATCTAAACGAGCGTTGCACAAATGGGGCATTTCAAATAATGAATCATTGTAACAATTGATCAGATTGCCAATACAAACATATCGAGTGTCAAAGCTTTATTGAACCACTGATCAAACTGTATCTCTGAATAGAGTGAGATAGGATAAATCACAGTGTCACTGTGTCAGAGGCTGAAAAAAATATGGTTATTAAATGTGTTCACTAGGTAGGTAAATAACTAACACCAAAGTCTAATAATTTGACAGGATAAATGAAAATACTTCTCTAAAAGATTGAACTTAAAACAGATTTAGATGCACAAATCAACCAACTTTTATAAAACAAGAACCAAGTACATGACTCTCTTCTCCACTCTGATTAAGATTTGTCATGGACTGTATGTAAATTCTGACATTGTTGCACTCTTGGTGAAATCTGGCTGGAAAGAAGATATGCTTTGAAATATATCTTATCTCTTTCTTTTAGTTTCCTATCTTTCTCTCCATCTATCCACATCTGTTCATCTTTACCCATCAATCAGTGTGTCTTACCTTACATGCACCTGAATGAATTTCATTGTTAAAAGGACAAGTTCACCTTCATAGATTGAGTGAATGCAGCAATACATGTATTAGTAGAACACATCAGCAAGAGCTTGAGGAAAAATCGGAGAATCCGTTTAAAAGTTATGAATTTTTGAAGTTTCTGCTTAGTCACTGCTGGATGAGAAGACTACTACAGCTTGCGACGTCACATGTGTACAACGATATAAAAGAACATATAAAGAAAATTCAAGATACATGTGTATTTTCATTTTTCTCGCACACTGAAAGAACACTTGACTTCCCTCTTTCAGAAGGTAAGGAGGAATAATATTACCTGTAACATACGTCAGTGACGAGTTGAGGAAATGTGCACTTTTTTTCAAAAAGTAACATTTGTGAAATTCTCATTATATTTTCCTTATATCGTTGTACGCATGTGACATCATACACTGTAGTAGTCTTCTCATCCAGCAGTGACTGTGCAGATACTTTAAAAATTTATAACTTTTGAACGGATTGTCTGATTTTCCCCAAACTTTCACTGATGTGTTCTACTAATACTGCTGCATTCACTCAAGCCACATGTATGTGAAGGTGGACTTGTCCTTTAAACAATAGCACAATGATTATGACTACTTTTACGGATCCTATTGTTGACACATCACTGACATTAATGTGGTTTGAAGTCTCAATTCTGATCAACTTTTTACTATCATTTGAGTATGGTATTCTTAACAAAAATAGCATTTCATTCTTAAGATTGGGTTCTCCTTGCTATTAGTGAGGTACAAAACCTAGATAGAGTCTGTTGAGTGTGAAAGGAACCTCTGCCAGCTGTTGCTTGATGTTTGGAATTCGCTGAACCTGTGAAATGTAGGAAGGGCCATGAAAGAATTTTTGAACTGTGTATCACACAAGTACATACAGATACTTTCACTACTGACATACAAAATTATGCTCTGACCTCTTATCTACACAAACTCAAATCTCTGTTTACTTATTCAGCTATCATCTAACAGCCTTCTTCATTCACTTCACAGGTCACCTGCTTATGGAGTTTGGTATCGCAAAAACATGTGCTTAATCTAACTCATAAAATATTGCCAATAACTGTGAAAGTGAGAGACCCAAAATAAGATAAATTTCCCCATATGTCTGGAATGCTTTTAAGGTGTCTTCAAATAGCACTATCAGGGCAAAAAGCACTGCAACATTTTTCAATACAATATCAACTGATGATGACTGTCACTGCATAACACAATACAAAGTTTCTTTTCCCCAATATCACCCATCTATTACATTGCTGATGATATATACATATCTAATATACAGTATTATGTCTATGGCATCCATGCACAAATACAGTGCACTCCCGTTATAACGAACACGGTTATAACGAAATTTCGTTATAACGAAGTAAATCTTCTGGTCCCAAAATAGTCACCATAAAAGCGTATGGTAAAAGATTCGCTTATAACGAACACAGTTATAGCGAAATTTCCATTATAACGAAGTCTTTTCCGAGCGCCATAGACAAAGAAAAACAAAAGAAATGTGCTCCGTTATAACGAAATGCGAATTGCTTTCGAAAATTCGTAGCGGAACAAGCATTTATAGCTTCTCTGCATGGGTGAACGCTTCACACCACTGTGTGTTTGCTCTTTGTGTCACGCACAGTTTCTGAGGGGAACTTGCGTTTATTATTGTGATACAGTTATCCCATCACATTTCACATAGCTTTCCAGTGTATGATGAGTATTCAGCAAACAGAATATGATATATATACATGGTTTTCTTGTTTTCGTTATATATTGTATTTGTTCGGTTATAACGAAATTTCGTTATAACGAAAGAAAACTGCCGGTCCCGAGCATTTCGTTGGGAGTGCACTGTAAATATTTTCATTTAATTACACCATTATCTGTATTTGATGTAATTCATACATGTGTTCTGCATCGCTGGATGTTGATTGATAGTGGACATTATTTACTCTATAACATTTGCTGATGCAGCAAATTGAAACTACTTGGTCTAGTGGCAAGAACTTGATCCTTCAATACTTGGGATATCCAACTTCAGTGAGAACTATTCAATCCATGTTCTTTTACATGACTTCTCTGTTTGTGACAAGTCAACATGGAAACAGCAAAATGATTTTTTTGGGAAAAAAAAGGGAAGCAAATATGAGGAACTGACTTATCTATTTGTGAGCTCCATGATCAAGAACTTTTTAAGTAACCCCAACCCTCACCAAATTGTAACACTTACAACAAAATCACTGCAGGATACTCACATTATCAAACCACCTTGACAAGTGTAAGTACTTCTCTTTCTCTTGGTATGTGAGGGCGCTCTGTCAATGAATCACATGACAAAATCCATGAGAACATTTCAGCATAAAATAATGTATGCTGAGCATTATGTTATATACTTGCAGGTTGTGGTCTATATTTAAAACTTAGGGGGTTTCATGGTACATGTAGTCTTGATAGCTTAGAACCTAAAATCAATATGGCATTCTATTTGGGAAAAACTTCTCCTTTTTTTTGGTTGCATTTGATGCTAAGTTAACCATTATAGATCTCATATTCCATACACTATATCAAGTTAATTGACATTGATTCTGGTAAAACTGTATCTTTGGACTGTGAACTCTCAGTAATGGTTTTAAGGAGATCTTTAGAAATCCATTAGAAAGGATTGCCCTTTAGGGGCTGTCTTGCACAGAAAACAACACTTGAAGGACAAGTCCACCTTCATATACATGTGGATTGAGTGAATGCAGCAATATTAGTAGAATACATCAGTAAAAGTTTGGGGAAAATCGGACAATCCGTTCAAAAGTTATGAATTTTTAAAGTATCTGGGTAGTCACTGCTGGATGAGTAGACTACTACAGTGTATGATGTCATATGCATACAACGATATAAAGAAAATAAAAAGAGAATTTCACAAAACTTCACTTATTGAATAAAGTGCACATTTCTTCAACTTGTTACTGACATATGTTACGGGTAATATTATTCCCCCTGCCTTCTGAAAGAGAAAAGTCCAGTGTTCATTCATTATGCGAGAAAAAGGAAAATAAGTCGAATTTCCTTTATTCTTTCTTTATATTGTTGTACACATGTGACATCACAAGCTATAGTAGTCTTCTCATCCAGTCTTGACTTAGCAAAAGCTTCAAAAATTCATAACTTTTGAACGGATTGTCTGATTTTCCTCAAAGTTTCACTGATGTGTTCTACTAATATTGCTGCATTCACTCAACCCACATGTCTATGAAGGTGAACTTGTCCTTTAGAAGATTCTTTGAATCACTTTGTACAATAAAAGGAATAAATACAAACACAATGAACACATCACACAAACACTTATGTGCCTGTTACAATTTCGCTGAAGAGACATACATACACTGTAATGGTTATCATTGTCTTCAGTTTCAAGATACAGCGCTGTACAAGGAACCGAAAAAGATGGGTAGTAACCAAGAGCATGCATTACAGCTGTCCAGGTGTGTACTCACAACTTTTTTATGAAGTCCATAGTACAGTAAGAGATCAGCCAGACTGAAACAGTTTCCAACGAAGTATGACCGCGTTGAAAGGTATGCATTCAGTTCCTTTTGCAGATGAAGACATCAAAAATATTTGCATGATTTATTAAACTATAATCTATGTATTTATTCATTTTATTATTATTATTATTTTTTTTTTTTTGGGGGGGGGGGATGAAATGTTAGTCTCGTAGTATTTTTTTTTTCCTGTAATAAACTCATGGAAAGTTATCTCATACTGTAAACTTGCACACATGAAAAAAACGTCTTTGTGTCTGCTGTACGTGTATGTTTGTATGTGTACAATGAGTTCTAAATGTGAACAGTTGTAGCTTGATGTACAGGGCAGCACAAGGAAAGCCACATGACAAGGGTCCAATATTAATGGGTTTGATGCTCATTTGTTAGGTCATAGTAATCACTAAGAATCATTTATGTACAAAACAATTAAAACAAGAGAGCAGATAGGGAGAATCCCATAGCCCTCACCTTCAGAATGGTCACTTCATCTTTC
Source organism: Diadema antillarum (assembly GCF_040938485.1). NCBI lineage: Eukaryota > Metazoa > Echinodermata > Echinoidea > Diadematoida > Diadematidae > Diadema > Diadema antillarum. The sequence continues at coordinate 36,494 of NW_027272617.1, read as the reverse complement.
TCTCCCTGGCACCGGTCAATCTCAGTGACCCTGTACTCAAGCCACTGACCAATCAGTGCCTGCGTCCTTGCATCTTGACCAACAAGTTCTGTCCTCCCTGCATAGGCTGCTAGGTATGCAGCTATCGACATGAGACCAGACACTGATGTTCCGTTGCATTGCACACATGGTGTCTGCAGAAACAATGTACAAAATTACAATACATGTAACATATTCTTTTATGCCATTCAAGTACTCCACTTTCATGCACAAAACAGAAGTCACAGAAACTGTCTACGTCACACACACAAGAAAAGAATAACATGACTTTGTCTTATACAATGAAATGTCAATCACAATGACATTGCACACCTTGCATGAAATGAACATGACAGGGTCAGTGCACAAAAACACATTTGGTACAATTTAAGCGACATGGCCACATACAAAAGGTCATTCTTCCAAGATGCCATCCAATTGTGGAATAGGCATGCACAGAATGCCGTCAGTTGCACCTCTCTCTCTCTCTCTCTCTTGAGCTTTTTCAAAAGAGGGTGCAGGAAATCCAATTCTGCTAGCACAACATGAAGGGCTTTTGTAACTGCACCTAGTATTTTTGTAGTATTGTAATGGCACTACAGGTATCCACACCATGCCAGCCGAAACAATAGTGCATTGATACACCTTTTAATTTGGTGGACTGTACTACTGTAAAAGTGGATATTTTCGTGTTTTTTTTTTTGCATTTCATATACTTTATATGCTATTATTTTTGCGTACAGACATTTTTTATGAATTGACACAGAGGCCTTCATAAGCTGAAATGCACTATTAATTTACATGGTGTTATTTTCGTGTGTTGTTAAATTTGCGATCCAAATGTGATTTGCGAAATTCACGAAAATTAAACCCTCACAAAAAATAAAAGCGGAGTTATAGAACTAGTTAGGGTCTAGGAATTGCAGAAGAAGTGCTTAATAAATGAAAAAAATATTTTTGAATGAAAGCAGTGTGAGGAAAAAGAGAGATTAACAGTTTAACTTTATAAGTACAGTGTATGTGTATATAAAATAATACATGTTACCTGCACAACCCTTGAACATGTCTCTACTACAAATCAAACAAACATGTTGCCTGGCGTATTAGCATTGATAGGCTGGGTCTGTGAGCTGTGCACGTTTTTTTTTTTTTTTTTTTTTAATGCCTTTTAGCACATGCGCACAGGTTCAAAATCCTTCAACTTGCAAGTCGATCAGCTGTCAACACAAAATTTGTTAAAAAGTACGGTATGTTGGTTGGTTGTAAATTCAATACATTTACACATAGACATAATCAAACAGACGGCTCGACAGTTGTGATTCCAAAAAGCAGGGAGACTTTTGATACTCACAAGATCAAGGGTCTGAAGATATAAGAACACATTTTTCTGCCATAATCAAATAAGGATAGCGCGACGCCGTCGAGGACCAGAGACGTGCAGCTCAGACGCGCTTTGACGCCGTGCGCGAAGCTGCGACACTCGAGACTGTGTAATTTTACAGCAACAGCTAGACAGGGCTGTGTAATACCTCGTGCAGACAATCGGGGAGGAAAACTTTGGCAGCTCTGCTCTGCTGGTGCTGCTGCAGCTCCAGGGGTACTAACAATAACATAATTATGACTGTGGTATTCTATGTTCACATCATAGTATATGGGCGCACAGCACTAGGCCCTCAGGCCTTTGCGAGTGATCATTGGCCCGGGAGTTCCGGGCCGAAAGTCAGTCACGAGCCGATGCCATCTCGACGCACGCCTACTGTCACGACAACATATGCGAATTCTTTGAGCCAAAACGCCACATCTACCACGAGCAGTGCAACCGTACTAGTTGCAATATGACCATAGTGTGACATTTGTCAAGATTTTGCATACCTGAGTCTCACTATTGATGTTCACTTTGACATTCCCAACATTTAGAAATGACGCAATCGCCTTGATTTCACCTCGCTGTCCAGCCATCGTTTTGCTAGTAACCTCTTTCAAGAAAGGTTCTGTTGTATTGACATTAGTTACACAAAATAAATATGGTACAGTGTACTTTGATCTACAATGGAAACTTTTGTTTTTGCTAAATGAATTTAATAATTTATTTGACTGATATGATGCTTGATTAAATTTCTTAAAATCATGAAAAAGATCTATGCAAACTTCAGCCTCTACACTCGAATTTGACTGCATGCAAAAAACACACATGTGAGTGTGGGGAAATTCAATCTGCTCGTTTCCCATTTGCTCCCCGGTCCGTACACGACCTAACTGTACGGCGGTCGGTGCAGGCAGCAGGTGCTTAGGCGCTGTTAGGGCCGTTCACACATTGGAGCGGTTTTATGCGGCATGCAGCGAACACACCGTACATACGCCAAGCTTCAAAATGGCGGGTGACGGCGAAAGTTTCAAAGAACTTTCCGCAGTCCTGACCTCCGAGGACATTGGTTCTATATCGGAGGACATTAAAACCAAACTAGAGAGGGTTCTTGTTTCGAAAACATCTTCTCTGGACACTTTGAAGACAAGCAACGAGCGGCTGAAGATAAATGCAGGTAAGATTTCCAGAAAAAAACTGGTAACCGTGTGTGCGCTGGAATCAACCACTGCACACACCACGGCTCGTTATACTCGTCGTAGCCTGTGTAGGCTGTAGCCTATTCGTAAGCTCGGGTTGGGAGTCGTAGAAACAAATCCCGGGGGCGGCCTTTCACGAAGTTGAACTTAATTTAGAGTTGACTGAAAATTATGGCTTGCCACTGGTTTCCCTGTTCATTTTCATTAGCCTAATCTAATCAGTAATAGGGCCATTCTTTGAAAAGTGAACCTAATTTCAAAAAAATGAAATTTGTTCTCTGACATTTTTAGTTGATCAATCATACAGAGCACTGTCTGAAGTTGCATGAATTATATTTTTATTTTTAAATTGAGGTCTTTATTGTGCTAATTTGCATATATTTACATAGGCATATATTATACAGGGAATATTGAGCATTTTTGCCCTTTGTTTGACTGATGGAAAGATGTGTCTATTAACTTCCTTTCTGTGATATGGTAAAAATATGTTTGTCCCCACGTAATTGAACATATCTAGCCTAAGAATGATAGACATAATTAAATCATAAGGAATTAATTAACATACAAAGTTAATTATCTCTAAATGTCACACACGTGACCAAAAAACAGAAAAAGTTTATGCTAATTAAAAACCTGAGCCATGATCAACTTTCTTTTTCATGTCAAAAGCTAGTTTGATTGTATCTTATACTTTCCACCGAATTTAAGCATCCTACAGTATCAGACTTAATTAATAACAAGCAAATTAATTGGTCACACACGTGACCACTGGTCATGTGTGTGACTTATGTGTGGTCACGTGTGTGACCAGCAATTCATTTGTGGGCAAGTCCAAGATAACGCGCACGTTACGTATGGGACATTCAGAGACTTTTATGACCTGAAAAATAGTGTTAATGGCCTTTGATCATATTGAACTTCATCATGGTGATTGATATCTAGGAGAAGTATAATCATGTTAAAAACTGAGAAAAATGACCTTGACAATTATATTCTAGAAGAGAAAATATGTGCCGTTACGTATGGGACCAGAAAAATTTTGTTTTTTTGAACATTTTTTTCAACCTCAAAACTCTCTGAAAGTATATCATTCAACAACTTGTAACTCACTGTGATGAAAGTCACAACACTCAAGATTATCACAGGTAAGTTTCATGTAATTAGGCAAAAAGCTCTAATTACAGGTTCTAATTAAAGACAGACATGACGCGTTACGTATGGGACAGTTACGTATGGGACAGTTTGTCCCCCATTCATTTAGTGTGTAAAGAACCATGTTTATGGGTATTTTGCATAATTATTGAAGTAAAATCAGTTGAAACTACTCAAATACTGATCCAGATTGTCAAGGAAACAATATTCCCCAAATATTCACCATCATAATCATATTCAATCATATTTTTATATATTTATGACCAACTTGGGTATGCATGCCCTTTGTCCCCCATTCGTTTAGTGTGTGGAGAACCATGTTTATGGGTATTTTGCAAAATAATTTTGCAAAATACCCATAAACAAATTTTTGCATAATTATTGAGGTGGAATCAGTTGAAATTACTCAAATACTGATCTACATTGACAAGGAAACAATATTCCCCAGATATTTACCATCATAATCACATTTAATCATATTCTATATTTTTTATGACCAACCTTAGTATGTACTGTATGCCCTATTTTCATCAGGATAGTTACTACTGAAAAATTGAATAGTTAAGTGTTTACTTCCATTGATGAAGGGCAGTTTGCCATTCAGTTTCAATAAAAAACAACTTGACACAAGAAATATCAAGTTTAATAAATAAGCAATACCTGCTGCGTGGAACCCCAGTGATCGAGTAGATGTCTGTCTAGCAGTCAGGTCATTGATTCGAGTCACACCTCAGTATGTATACCCATGAATTTTGTCGTGGCTACTATTGAAAACTGAATAAGGACAATTTGTGTATCACTTGCAATAAATAAAAAATCATTTTACTTTATTTTTATATATATATATATCACAACCATTTCAAATTGGAACTCCATCACATAAACTTTGAATTCCTCTAGTCTTAAGATTGTATGCTCTTAAGTAATTCATATAATTGGTTTCCAATCATCTCATTAAATGTTGAAAACTGAATCCTCATTTCTACAAAAAACTATACCATCCCTTTAATGCTGATTTTTCATTGTGTATTTTGCCATTTTCCCCTCCCCCTTTCTGAAAATTGTTCAGTCAAGTTCATGTATTGTTTCAAGTGTCTATAACTCAAAAAGTAGCTGCAATGTTGGGATGCTTTCTTCAGGATGATTGACCATTTGTGTACTGAGAGACCTTCCCAGCTAGCTACATGCATTCACATGCAATATGTATGAGAATGTCCCATATGTAACGCATTTGTCCCATACGTAACATTATTTCAATGCCTAATAAAAAATGTTTCTTTTACTTTTTTTTCTTTTTTCTCTGGTATTTAATTTCTCTAAACACTAAATTAGAACTTTCCAAAAGGGCATTAAAATAACCTTAGCAATTTCAGAAAAAACCTAAAAAAATGACCTCATTTTGTTACGTATGGGACATCTCGCGATAGGACACGAGCTAATTTGCATAATCATTTGCATAATCCCTAAATTTTCATACCAAGTTAAACTATGTGATGAACTTCTTATGTCCACATATTAATCAAATATCATTTGCTTTCCTTTGAATTAATATGAATTTTTATAAATGTCCCATACGTAACGCTGTGTTTCACATTTATGCAAATGAAGCCCTTGAAATTTGCATAAATTTACATAATATCATTTTTTCCTCCATGGAAATCAAAACTTCAACTCATAAGCTTCAAAATGATACCAAACATGTCAATATTGAGCAAAGATGAAATTTTGCCTTCTGAGGGGACCTTATCTTGGACTTGCCCTTGTACACTTTGATAATGCACATCGTTGCCCTTTTTCATGACAAGAATGTACCCATATTCAATGGTACACTCTACACAGTTATTTCAAGAATGATACCCTTAAAACAAAGGAGTAATACAATGTAAGTGCAGTGTCCAGCTCTTGGTCTCAAGTTTGACACTTTAACCAGAATGCACAAAGTTTATTGTAACTTCCTATTCAAGCTGGTGAGGAGTCTGCTGGACAATTGTGATGCAATATGTCACTATCTAACAAAAGATATTCACATTTGATGTCTTGTTACACAGTAAAACCATATGATAGTGATTACTTATCTGATGAAGAGTTGTCCCATCTACAATATCCATATATAAAATGATCTTGTATGTTTCGTAGGTGCATGTGTATTCCATGTTTTTTTTTTTAATTTATTAGCAGTCATGCCACTGAAAAGAATTAGGATTGATACGTATGCAAACATGTCATTATATAGCATTATCAGGTTATTCTACCCTGAATTCATTTGACATATTCAAACATCGTCATTTGAAGTTAAGTTAAACTGCACAGAATTTTGTAGTCATGTTTGCATGCTGCTCATCTGATGGACATGTACAGTGATGTATAATGCTCTACACAAAATGTGTGAGCAACTAAGCAATGACATTTTTTATAACTTTGATCATCTTTTAGAAGACATACCAGAAATAGGAAGCTGCACTTCATCTATCCAAATATTTGCAAGCAAATTGATTTCAACAATTAAAGAATGGATGAAGATATTTGAGAAAAAGAGCATCATTATTTAAAAATGATACAAACTGCTAATGAAATGGGGAAAAGAGGCAGTACCTGATGCTTGATTCATAATGATATCAAGGTACCAATAAAGATTTGCTTAGTAATAAAAATCAGTATCTCTAAAAAAATAAAGGATGGATAATTGCAAATTGAATTAGCAAGGTTTAAAATAATTAAGTCAATCAAACAGTTTGATATGAGTCTGATCAGAAATGTGATAGAAGAGTGAGGAGAGAAAGAACAAAGTTCTTCTTTATTACAGTGATAAGGAAGGGAGATCACTTGCGACTTCTAATTTACTTTGATAATCAAACTACACTGTCGACTGATATCATACATCAGATAAAAGTAGTCATTTGTGTGTCAATACATATAAGTTTATAATCCAAGAATTCTGGTTGCTTGTGACTGGCATGAAACACGGCATAATATCGAGATAGAAAATGATTTTGTGCATGTTTGTACGTGGGGTGTTGATTTTTGCATAATATTAGAACATGCACACAATATTTCAATGCAATCAAATATATAACAAATGGTCAGGTTTGTAAAAGACAACATAACACATAAAATCAACCTATATGTGCATGTTCATTATTGTATCATACACATATTTCTGCAGTAAACATAAACTTCATGTGAAACTGCCTGCTTTTTTATACCACTCAATGAAGTTAAAAAAATAAAAATGTTTCAGGTCCCTTCTTGTGTCTTTATTTCTAAAATCAGCTAGACTAAATTTCAACATCAGATAAAACCATTGATAGCTGAAACTATGAATTATTAGATCTAATTTAGCACAGGTTTTCACCATGCAATGTTCTTGGATTTTCTTGGTCAGTATCATGTCACACACGTGACCACCCAAATGTCACACACGTGACCATTAAACTCAGCACATAAAGTAATACATTTAAACAAATACCTGTAATAGATTTATACTATTTGTGGCTCATTTCCTATTCACAAAACTCTAATGCATGTCTGCTAGAATCATAAACATTCTAGCTTTTTAGAATTCACAGAGTTTGTAAGTTACATTTGTAAGTCTTGATCATGAAAAATCTAATTCCGTGCGAGGTCACATACGTGACCGACCTTATTTGACTTCTGACCCTTAATCAACAAAATGTACAAAACATTTCAAATTGTCACCTGATAGATTTTGACATACATAAGTCAAATACACACAAACAACTAGTATACCTGTAATGCCTTTAGAGTTATATGAGATACTTTTCCCAATTTGCTGTATTTTTGGTCACACACGTGACTAAGAATGGCCCAATAGATCTAAATCCCCACCTTCTACGACATTAATTTTAATAAATAAATTTAACATGAAAAATTGGACAAACGATAGTTGCCTTCCCTTTCCATTTCTGCAGAATAATTCCATTGTTATTTATTTGGCAATTGTGCACTTTATGGCTCTACAGGGCTCGACACTAACGGTGGCCCGGTGGCCCGGGGCCACCAAAAATGAAAGTCGGGCCACCAAAGTGGGTAATCATGTAGAAATGCACACCTACCGTTCGCTTCGCCGTTTGTCAATCAAATTTCGTGCAGCTCTTGGAGATGCTAAATTGAACCATATCAGAGAATTTTCATAGAATTAGAAAGCCGAAAAGGGAAGAAAAATGAGAAATCGGAGTTGAAAAGTACGTCGGGCGCGATCATACTGTAGTTCCGACGTAGCAAATAGTGCATCGATTTCACAGAGAACGATGTCAACGATTATAATCGATTCTGGTAGTCTCTAATTAGCCGCTTACTAACAATATTAACACGACTTGTACAATACAATACGTGTGGGCCCTAGATCTACTTTCATTTTCGTATTTTTTCTCATTCTTTTCATTGCCACTATCATGATTATCACTATTTAAATTATTGATACAGATTATTCATACCAGGATTTAGACATCCTTTCTTTAGAAATTGTGGCAAGTATTGATTTTATCATGACAAAAGTTGATGATTTAATTTGAATAGTGTTGAAGGGAAAAGAATGAGGTTGAAGGAAAAGTGGAAGAAAAGAGTAAGGCTATTAGAAGGAGGGAGAGAGAGAAAGAGAGAGAAAAGAAGATGGGGAGGAAGTTGAATTCGAAGGGGATTTGTTGTTTGTGGTGATGGTAAATGGCATTAAATTAATGTTTTTAATTGATAAGTTCAATTTATAGTATAAATTATTGTTTTTATGATAGTAACGCTATTCATTTTTCCATTTCATTTTCTTAATCATGTACACAAGAACTGCAACCCCAATATTTGCTTTTGTTTCGTAGTAAGGTCCATTTTATTATCTTTTATTGTTTTGCACACATATTATCCTACCATCATTCGGTCAGCAAAATATGTTGACAGATTACAATGTTTGTATACAATCAAACGCAGCACGCAGTAGAAAATTAACTAAAACAACAAAAAACAGACGCATCAAGATCACTTTCTTTCTTCAACTTTTTACTGTTAAGCCGACGTAATTATTGTGGTTAAACACCAAACAAGCGGCTGTGTCACAGACTACAACGATCGATCATCATCATTATATCGCTTTTCCACATGTTGTGTTCACTGACCGCGCGACCTTACCCCAGGCACGGGTCAGTAAGCACATATGCACTAGCGATGACTCGCTAGTGGCGTGGATAAGCGGTGGCAACTTACCGACTTATAAACTTACTAAAATACACTACTTGCTTACTATACTATTACTATACTATTACTATACCAGGAATTACTATATAACTACAATAACTACAGCTTCGCTCACCTACGGTAACCTTGAGGGTCTTGCGTCGCAATTGGAGCTGATGGCGGACGATTTGGATGAGGACTTTACACAAGGCATTCAGCACAGTTCCAGTCATCCAGTCAGCTCTTAACCAACCAATCGGGATGCAGGATGGCAGCCCCCCCCCCCCCAATTTGCATAAATCCCACCCCGACTGACCCATAAATAGGGGTGTTCAGCCCTACAACCAAAAGATGAACCCAATTTACCACTACACTCCTCCCCGTCCTATAAAAGAGGAGATGCTCGGGGGTCTCATCTTTAACGTGGGTTCTCTGGTGGAACTCGCGGTCCCTTTGGAATTCTCCCAAGAGCTCCCAGGGCGCTCGACGGTTCCGGTAGAAAACTTAGTCCAATAGAGACAGCCCACGGTTCTCAACTTATAAGAACACCCCAGGTGCCTAACATGTGTGTATCTGCGGGGGCTCCTGAGGGGGTCGGGTAGTCTGGGCAAAACTACTCCGAGTCCTTGTGGAAGGCCTCCCGCCATGTGTTCCCTTATCTTACAACTGATTAATTTCCCCCCAAACCACTAGAATATTAACCCAAACTTCTGCACCCCACTATCACCATAACAAGTGATACTCCCTTGGGAGTACCCTTCAGTATTCCAACAATAAATGTGCCCCACCAAATTGAACACAAAGAACTAACCAAGCACCCAAGAAAATGACTGTCAGGTGCAAAACCCCCAAAAATGTATTCCTACTCAAAACTGATAGGAGAGAGTGCAGAAAAAGGAAGCGACAAGGGAAACACCAAAAACATAAAAAATAAACAATAAGCCTTGCTCCAGAGCTTACTCACATTCTATTACTCTGCGAGCATATATTCTCAGGCAGCCTAACAAATCAGCTCCACTGGCTCCCCTCAGGTCAGCGCAACTGCTTCTGACTCCCCTCTCGAGGTAAGAAGGCAAATTGCAGCGAATCACCAAGGGTGGGTTCCAATGAGGGGCATCTGCCTCCAGAAGCAACCGCTGGAGGGGAAGAATCCGCAGTGCTTACTGGGCCGTGAATCCCATTTGGGCAATAGCCATGGTATACCCAAAATAGCACTCCGGGATGCCTCCATCCATTTTCGAACCTGAGCAGTGAAACTGGCGCAGTGATACAAGTGGATCCATATGTTCGGTGGACAGTGCTTCTGCATACGATCCCTGCACTGCAGGTGCACAGCTTCCCCTTCGGGATCTTCCCGACTGTATCGTGCATGCAATACAAGCACATTCCCCATGGCTCCAACTCTCGGGATTCTTTCCAGGGCACCCTACTGGATGATCCCATGAGAATCGGGGACGGAGTAGTCCAGTCCCAGCCCGCTGATCCCCGTGACGTGTGCATCTTTAAACAGCTGATTTAGCTGATAAGATTGCCAGTCTGCGACGATACCAGCGTGCATAGGCTGGGATGTCCACTACTTCTTGCCACCAGGCGTCCTCTAGTAACACAATGCTGGAGCATGGGTCAGGGTCACAGTAACTTAGGACTCCACTAACCACACTCCCATGCACCTTGGGTAGGTTGCCTCCAACCTTCCCCAAGAATGGATCCCATCCTTGTACCCTAAGGAAGCGCTCCATCCTGTCCAGATAGGCATGGGAATCAATGACAAAGAGAGGGGAGGCTACCCCTTTGACCGTCAGGTGTGAAACCCAAGGGGTCTGTGTGGCTGGCGTGCAAGCGAATGCTGGCTCCAGCCCCAGAGCCATCTCAGGCCCTTCCTCCTCAGCCCTAGGTTTGTCCCCCTCCCTCGCATCGCTCCCACACTCCACTGGAACAGATGGAGAGCCCTGGTCTTCTGGGTTACCTTCCAACCCAGGATCTTGTGGCATAATGGGAGAGGATGGAGGTCGCTCCCCACCAGCGAACTCCTGTGGAGGTGGGATAAGCTCCACTGGAACTTTATCCAACTCCCCTTGGGGAGTCTCCTCCACCTTGAGATCCACTAATGGGGGGATCTCACCAATCCCGCCCACATGGTCTTCAACAATAGGAACTGCGGGGGCCGTGGCCTTAGTGCTTGGCTGGGCCGGCCAACCCACAGCTTGAATGGGGGCCACATGGCCACGGGGCTCTCATGGGTGCTGTCCCAGCCTAAGGAACTCACCCCATTGGCGGGTGGTCACCGTCGTAGCAAGGAACCAAATCACCCTCCGGTGGATCAATGATGCACGAGAATTTGGTGGTCTTATTGTGAACTTCTCGGGGACATCCCATCCATGGCGATGGGCCATCTCCAGCATCTCGTTGATCACACCCCCTGAGGCCACTTCCGTGGGTCCTTCCCATTCGTTTGCCACCTTCTCCAATAGGACGTCAAGATCGGCGCGTCCAACGATGCACACCGCCAGGTACCGGAGCGCATTACACCTAGCCTGGTGCAAAACATCGGGTTCCCACTCCTCATACCCAGGGAAGCGGAAACAGTCCGGTAGGTGACTGGCCAAGTGGCGTCTCCGGTTCGATACGTGCTTACCGCAACCTGGAATGAAACATGGGTACCGATTTCTCCGCCCAGGCAATAAGCGGTTGCAACTTACCGACTTATAAACTTACTAAAATACACTACTTGCTTACACGCTACTACTTGTATACCAGGAATTACTATATAACTACAATAACTACAGCTTCGCTCACCTACGGTAACCTTGAGGGTCTTGCGTCGCAATTGGAGCTGATGGCGGACGATTTGGATGAGGACTTTACACAAGGCATTCAGCACAGTTCCAGTCATCCAGTCAGCTCTTAACCAACCAATTGGGATGCAGGATGGCAGCCCCCCCAATTTGCATAAATCCCACCCCGACTGACCCATTAACTAAATAGGGGTGTTCAGCCCTACAACCAAAAGATGAACCCAATTTACCACTACACACACAATCGATCATCAATCATGCTACGCTGATACAGCCGTCGATCGGCGTACTTTTGAGTCAAAATTAGCTACTTTTCTTCTGTAATTGGCTATGAAATTTCTGATAGCCACGACAAGTTTTTATTGACAAATTAAGGAAGGAAATGGTAGGTGTGCATGGTGTGCATTTCTACATGATTACCCCAAAGGGCACTTTCAGAAAAGGGCAAATTTGGTGGCCCACCTCGGGCCACCAAAATTTTTTGAAAAGTGTGTCAATAAATTTGTAACTTTTTGCGCCGGAAATGCATAAATGCATGCAGTGAGTGTGCGACTTATTAAAAAAAAATGGACTTTTATCAATGTTTTTTTTTTCGGGCCACCAAATTTTTCTCTCGGGCCACCGAAAAATAAAGTTAGTGTCGAGCCCTGCTCTATCGGTACCTCATTCCCCATACGCCAAGGTGATATCCCATGAACCACCACACACTGAGCTGAGCAGCTGGCTAGCTAGCTTCAGCTTCTCTTGGTGTATGGAACGCCGTTTGACAAGTGGTAAAATCACTAACGTTAAAACTAAAGCCCGCCTCACTCACTGCGCTTCTGCGTAGCTGACACATTGAAGACCAAGATCAGACTGTGTGTGCGATCACAATATCGCTTGCCTTTGCTCTCCACGGCAGGATTTTCGAGCTTTACATTAACTTATGTCTACAACCGTTAGTATGTTGCATTGCAGAAAATTGCCATGGTGTAAAGCTGATCATCATGATCATGGTGAAAAGTGTGAGAAAGTTGGCAGTAAATTTTAAGTCTGTGATACAAGATTCCACTTTTGAACATCCTATTCCTTATTAGCAATGATTAGCCACAACAGTTAGACTCTAGGTCTGAACACTCTACTAATCCCTTTTTCATCCATCCCAATCCGGCCCCATCACAAATCGCGCAAACCAACCACAGCCGCGCGGACGAGGCCTGTGTGTGTGTGTGTGTGTGTGTGTCCATGTAGTGACTGCCCGTAGATTGGTAACTACAGTGTATACACAGCCCAGCCCTGTTGCTGTACACAAGTGCATGCTTTTTAGTGCTCGCACGGCATCTGGTGGGGCTAGTAAATTGGTAACTGTGTAGACGATATAAACACTAACAGACTGACGAATCTGGATAAGATTTTTTTATTTTTTTATTATTATTTCACAGAATAATTTCACCAAGGCTGTAAATGGACAAGAAGTGTAGAAGTGAGATTTGGTATGCCACTTGGTTCTCATGGCTTAAATTTACTGAATTATCATTGTCTGTACCAAAGTTTGACTGTGCATGTAGCGGGCAGTCAAATTTTAGATGCTGTTGGGGTTGAATTTAATGGCCGACTTGCATTACAACTTTACATTATACCTTGACATAATGTGGTATTGCTGGTTCTCATCCACAGAGCAACGTTATGAGGAGCTGGAGAAACAGCTAATTGCAGCACACAACCATCTGGAGACAGAGACTGAACAGCTGAATGATGCCTTGAAGAAAAAGAATGAATTCAGTGAGTTGCTGTTCTAGCCTCTTTTTGTTTTCTTTTTGTTTTGTGCTGTTTCTTTTTTTGCATGGTCTGTCCTTGGGAAAGGAAGTTTGTTACATTTGTCCTTATTGTGAAATTCTAACACAATCCTAATGCAATACAGTGCACTCCTGTTATAACAAACACTGTTAAATATAACAAAGTTCTGGTTTAATACTCTGAAGTAAAAAATTCAGGCCATAACAATACATTATCCGCATTATTTCTCTTATTGTTTATCTGTTCTGTTATAACAAAATTTCGATATACATTAACAAAAGAAAACTGTCGGTCCCAAGGACTTTGTTATAATGAGAGTCCACTGTATGTGCATATACTATTACAGTCCCCATTGTTTGTTTGAATCAAATTTTTGTTCTGTGGCTAACAGGACAAAAAAAGGACACTCAGAGATTATTTTGACTCAGTTGTATTATCCGAGGCATGATTTTGTGCACAATTCTTTTATACTTCATTTTACGATAAAGAAGTTAGTTATGTTGATATATTGATTGTTTGTTCATAAAAATTTTGATTTTGTAATTTCATACTTCTTCGTTTGTTTGTCTTTTCATTTGATAATATAGCTGGTGTTTATTTTTAGTCATTACCTCCGCCAAGGAAAGAGATTATGTGTTCATCGGTGTTGCGTTGTTTGCTTCTCTGTTTGCAAAATGATTTTAAAGTTGTGATCGGATTTTAATGAAACTTGCAGGAAGAGTTGATAATGATGAAAGGAACAGATGATTAGATTTTGATAGTGATAAGTTAATTCTTATTTATTTTTGATGGATTTTTGATCATGTGGCGAAATAGGGTCAATGATCTTGGGAGTTCAAGCTACTCGTATTTGAGGCTTGCTCATGCACACTAAAGCGCTTGCTCTGCTCAAGGCACCGTGCAGCATGCAGGAAGCTGTGTGATGTAAACAAAACGCTTCTATATTGGGAAATTCAGTGATTTTCAGCATGCATGACTGATGTGTGGGAAATGAGCTGCTTGGTGGCGGTTTGTGCTCTGAGTACTTTTCTAGTTGATTTATTCATTCATGTGTTGCCAGAGAGAGACAGAAAGGGAGGGAAATTTACCGGTAAAGGTTTCTGTGAAGATCTATTTCATCAACAATTAAACGCAATGGAGGAATTAGCATGTGCTGCTACTGATGTGTCTCACAATGGTGCGTCTTTCAGATGAACAGCTCCAAACGGCTCGATCAGAGCTGGAAGAGTTCAAGGGTCGCAGCGAGGGCAGCTTGGTCTCGCACCAGGAGCTGACCCGTGCCAACCAGCAGCTGGAGGCGGAGAAGCAGGATCTGACGGGTGTGGTGGAGCGCAAGACCCTCCAGCTAGAGCGAATGCAAGGTATGGCCTACTCAAGCAGTATGTACATTGTACAAGTACACTTCATTGAAGCACAGTGGTAGAAGCCCCAATGTGTTATGTAGTCATATGACATCCCTGGAATAAGCCAGTTCAGAGTTAGCTCATGGGCACATTGGTACAAATGACCCTTCTTTTTATGCCTCCGCAACAAAGTGGCCGGAGGCATTATGTTTTCGGGTCGTCCGTCCGTCCGTCCGTCCGTCCGTACGTCCGTACGTCCGTACGTCCGTACGTCCGTCCGTACGTCCGTCCGTACGTCCGTCCGTCCCGTTTTGTTTTTGTCGATATCTCAAGAACCGTGTGGTGGTTTTACATCAAACTTGGTATGAGGGTATATCCTTGGGGGATAATACTTTGTGTGGATTTTAGGGTCACAGGGTCAAAGGTCAAAGGTCACAGGTCATTTTGTGAAAAAAAATTGAAATTTCATGTTTTTCTCCATATCTCGCAAATGGTTCAAGGTATCTTCATGGAACTTAGTATATATGCTTGTACCGATGGGCAGTGATTATCTAGGGAAGTTGGGGGTCATGGGTCAAAGGTCAGGGGGTCAAAGGTCAAGGTCAACTCCTCAAAATATCACTATCCTTAAAATGCAATATGCCTGAAGGGTGTTTTTTTTTAACTTGATGTATGGCATGTATTACCTAATATATATTTTTGGGGAAGTTTCTTGCCCAAAGGTCAAAAGGTCAAAGGTCAAGTGAAAGTGCTAAATTGCACTTTTTCCTCCATATCTCGAAAGTAGATCAAGGTATCATCATGAAACTTACATATTTATACATGTTCTACCTAACAGTGATTCTCTGTGGAACTGTGAGGTCAAAGGTCAAACGAAAGGTTTAGATAATGCTATTTTCCCATTTGATACTGAAATTATACTTTTTCTCAATACCTTGAAAATTACTTAATGCATAAACTTATAAAAGGGTCAAAAGTCAAGTAAAAATCATCAGTTCCCCAAATACCTGCACTCTGACATTTTAATCATTCATCCAATTGAACCTAGTTCTAGGAAAGTGAACATTCAGCACATTTGTGTCAAACCTGTCATTTTAATATTTTGCCAATTGTGTGAAACTGTCATCACACATTGTCAAGACATTGTACTATACACCTATTAGGAGAACCATGCATTATGGCGGAGGCATATCAGTCGCCATAGCGATATATCTAGTTTTCTCAGTCAGTTAGGGGCACTTCACTTGTTTTCAGAGCGATATAGTGCATGGATATGTAATACGTAACATTTTATGGGATTCATCAGTCCTGTTCAAACAAAGAATGAACTTGTGTAGACCAGATGACCAGAATAATTCGTCAGTTCACTTTTGGGAAAGCATCTGTTTCATAATTGTGCACTGAAATTATTAACAATCTCTTTCTATTGATATTGCCAAATACCACTCTTGCTGTCAGGGGAATGTGCTGGCAAGCAGCATTTTTACGGATGACATGAATAATGATTACATCACAGATGCTCATCCCAGTGAATGTAAAAACCAACATGCCTGTCGGTACGAATGACCCTTTTTCTGCTCATGGGCAAGTTGAAACTGCAAACTGCCTTATTGTGCTGCTGTTGACTTGACTTTACTACCACCTGTCATATTGAAATGTAAAGGAAATGCAGGCGTGCATTGGTATTGAACACATTTACTTTTTCTGCACCTAAGAAATGTAACACAGAAATAAATACATGTAGCTGTCAGGTCTTTACAGCAGAATTATTGGTTCAAATTCACAAAGGTAGATCTAATAAAATCTGTAATATAATCTTTATTCACGGTTTGAAACAAGCACAAAATGGACATTCCCTGCTCTTTGGTGTGTCAGTGTGAGAATTATAGGATATCTGTTAGCATATATGCAATGTGTTATGCATCACATGTTTATGTATTGATGGTGCCTTAACTGTCTCTTGGGAGATAGACACATACATTTGTCCCATGGCTTGAGAGTGAAGAACTTGAAGTGGAGTTTTCTGGGGAAGGAGAATATCTGTCTTCTGCACTGGATACTTATTGCATCCACTGTTTTAAATGGCAGATGCTACAGTATATGACAATTAAAAGCCCCTGACCTGCAAGTAGAAGTTTAGTAACAAATATATGCCAATTTGAAACACAGGCAAAAAGGAAAACATGTAGTTGATAGAAAACCACCCCTCCCCCCCCCAAAAAAAAAAAGACACAATCCATCACCCCAATGAATTTTGTGATTGTGATTGTGACCTTTGACCACAGAGGAATGGAAGACTATGTCGGAAAAGCTGGCTGAAGCCAATGCAGCAAAGTCCCTCATGCAGTGCCAGGTGGACGAACTTCAGAATGAAGATGTCTCGTGGAAGGTGAGTATTCTTTTGTGTGTACTGGTCACCTGTTTGTACGGCTTAGGAACAGAGCACACACATGCACTGTCAGTACAACATAGAGAAGCCCCTAACAGAATTTTGCCTGTGCATAAGAATGCAATGTCTTTTATCTATAGGGAGATGTTATTTGTGATAATTGATGTTGAAATCCAAGGATGAAAAATGAAATGCAGTACAATTAGCGAAATGTTTGCCATCAGGAGCAAGACCTTTGTCTCAATTGAGCAACTGTTCTGATAGTAATTGGAATTAGAAGTTTCAGCAAGTTTTGCTGAGCTAAATTTTGAGTTAGGTTTGGCTCAACATGCCAGTGGACTGTGTGATGCGTTTTCTGGCAAATTCATCCTCAGCTACTTTTGAATGTGACATCGTACATGTAGTTTTCATGATAATAGAAGGGGGAATTGGATTTAACTCTCTCTGTGCCAGGGACTTAGGACAGTATGTACAACCCCAGTGGGTTTTCTGTGCCAATTGGCACTCAAATCACACAAAGGGTTAATGGCAGGAGACTTCGCCTTACGGTAGAAGTTGGCATGGACAAAAGTAAAAACTAAAAAGTTGCAGAAAATATTACTCAAGTGATGACTTGCAGTGCTGCATGTATGAGATCATCCATACCTGTGACCCCTTAAAAACAAGGTATTTGCTAATTTGGACTCAACAGCTTACATCTTTGCAGAGTACTTCAAGGCAAGAACAGGATTATTTCTCCCTTTGCAATCAACTATAAAGAATGTCATTAGTAACTGGTCTGCCAGTGTGATCTTATGCCAAAGAATGATTTCAGTGCAGATCCCATATTTGCTCTGTCATTTCTATCACTCTTCTATGGTCATCTTCTCCCTCTAGTTCCGAGAAAAGCGTCTACAGCAAGAGATACAGGGGCTTTCTTCACAGGTCGAGTTCCTGCAGACAGACCTTGAGAAGAAGACTAGGGAGGTCATTGACCTCAGGAAAGACAAGGTAGGAGCAGGGCAACTGTCAAGTTGTGTGCATGTAGTCAAGTAAACCTCAAGTATGCATGTAAGATGCACTGTTGAAGGAAGACATTATTTCAGAAAAGAGGGAGCAATTTATTTTCGCTGGAGGCAACACATTGGTTCTTTTTAATGAAACATATCAGTGAAAGTTTCATTGATTCATTTTCAGTGAACACTGCATTGATATGAATGCAGGATTGCAACTCTTGTGACCGATAATATGTCAAGATGCATTGTTTCAAACTTGCAATGCTGAGCTCACCAGTTTAATGTGGTTTAGCTGTCTGTTGCAGCTGACCTGTGGTAAATGCATCAAACTGTGTGTATGATGCTGTGAAAGCAATGCATATCATATTTATGAAGGGAACAATGATGTTAACAATATACTGTAAAAGCAGAAACTTTCATGTGCATGAAAATTTCATTAATTTCGCAAGGAGGTAAGATTTGTGAAAGTAAAATGCACGTGAGAGTTTTTGTCTACACAATGCAATGAGCACCAGTACAATACTGGTACTGTACACCATCTTGGTTTGCCATTCAAGAAAGTTTTATGCTGCAAAAAAGGCCATTGCCTCCAGTTCGCAAAAAGTCACGTGTTGCAGATGTATCTGACATTACAGTATCTTGAGTCCATCTGTATTATGGTAATGCCGACTCTCCCCTCATATCACTGTAAAAGTGGATATTTTCGCGCGACTAATTTTTCGCACTCTGCTGGGTAAGAAGAGTTTTGCGTGTTTTTAATCCTGCGGAATCAAGACATCAGCTACTGATACATATGGCAAGCAAAAATATTTGCGTGCTTTTATTTTCGCGCTAGTTTCGGGTTGCACGAAATGCACAGAAATTTCAACACCGCGAAAATTTCCACTTTTACAGTATGTTGGTCTTCGTTTCCTGTTCTCAGTCGAACCAGATTCTTCAGCTCCAGAGCCAACTGAACGACAAGACGGACGAGTGCAAGCACGCCCTCGATAGAGCCGAGCACCTCCGCCGCACCAGCCAGGACCAGACGCAGAGAATCGAGGAGCTTGGTGCAAAAGTCAAGGAGGTGAGAGAAAACTGGACGAATTGATGAAAGTTGATTAATAATGCCCTGTGTGTGTTGTTACACTTACATGCATGATGCTGTATCACTGTTCTCTATTGACATGCTTTGTTATGATTGACAGGAATTGAAGACGTGCTGGTAAATGTATTGAAAATGAAGGTTGATGCCTTTCAAGAGAGTACAATTGTATGCCTAAGATTCTTAAAAGACCTGGTAGCATGGGGATAGCATGGAGTGGGAAGGTTGGCCCGGCTCAAATATATTTGGGAATCACTGTAACGAAGAGCAGAGACTCCAACTCTCCCGCTTTCGACGGGAGATCTCCCGCCGAAAGCCCATTTTTGCAAAATCTCCTGTTCTCCCGCTGGAGATTGAATTTCTCCCGCCCTGGCTGTGTGTCTCCCGCTTGAAATGATTTCTTACTTAGTGTTATCGTATGATGAAAAATAAACCTTAGATAGCACGAGAGAGCATCTGGAACCCTAGAGCTTCCAGGGCCCGCTTAATGGCCCTGGACCCTGGCCGCAAGGAACTTTGCGCTTTGCACACATCAAGTTGGAGTCTCCCGTTTGCTAGGGGTTTCAGGCGGGAGAATCTCCAGATCAGAAGGTGCTTGGGGTTGGAGTCTCTGGAAGTGTGCACAGTTTAATTACTGATCTGTATGTAGTTACATACACAGCCGAAGAATCTGGACAGGACTCAACCATTTCCGATGAGTATATGTTTTCATGCACATATTTACTGACACATGGCTGACACAGGCTGGTCTTGGTTTTTGGAATGTCCCCCCTTTGGGCAGCGAATGAAGATCTTTTCAATTGGACCATTTGTTTTTCCCCACTCTACCAGATCTTTGATATTGTGCTCATTATGTCAACAATAATGACATTGAACATGATGCATTGATAATGTCATTGATTACATTTCCATTGATGTGTTTCAGAATGCTGATGTCATTGATAATATCATTTATCATGTTTCCATTCATGTGTTTCAGAATGCTGATGTAATTGCCAAAAATGAAGAGCAGTTCCAGGCAGAGCTCCAGGCTCAGAGCAAACTCTCCAACCTGTACAAGGTACAAATTTGTGTGTGTGTGTGTGTGTGTGTGCTTCAGGGAATAATTTTCTTGGTATTGCATCACAATTTACTATTTCATTTTTGATATGACTGCTGTACAAAATTTGTTGTGTGTAGCAAGCTTTTTACATAGTACTATACAGAACTTTATTTAAAGTATTTTCCCATTGATCAAAACTGCTAATAAAATTTGAGAAGTAAAATTATTCCCTGGTGCTGAATTCTCTGAGAATTCATTGATACAAAGATTTGTGAGAGAGTTTGATAATGATAACATGAATATTTACTATGGGTAGCCTCTTCAGTGTGCACACTGTTCTTCAGAGAGCCCTGCTCTTGTTATAACCCCCAGTATTGCCAGGTACCAATTTATACACCTGGGTCAAGAGGGACATCATGTGTAAAAGCATCTTGTCCAAGGACGTACACACTTGGCACACGGATGTTTTTATGAAGGATTTAAGATAACAAAATCAAAGATTAACTCATCGTTGTGGTATGCCACTGGCCTCCCTGTGCAGTTCATATAATTTTTTCAGAATCCACTCCAAATTCTTCGTAGAAAATTTGTAGAAAAATGCCTTTGTCACTTATTTTAACACAGATATTCAATTGCTGCACAAGAAAACTAAACATCTAAAAAATTTTTATTTTCAATCGCGAGTTAGAATATCATTGAAGACACGCACAGCATTCCATCAATACAAATTGATCTTAACATTGAGATGGACTTACATCCATTGCAAAATAACCCCTTAACCCCCCGCCCCCCCCCCCAACACACACACACACACACACACACACACAGAGGATTGTTCTAAAGTTCTACAGCAGTGATTTGTGATAACGGTTGTCATGCAGTTATAATACGAAAACCTGTCCAATTGTGTCGCCTTGTTTCCAGCGGTCTGCCGAAGAAGCCGAGAAGCGGGTGGAGGAGTTGATCACGGCGGTGGAAGAGCTGCGCGGTCTCCTGAAACAGGCCACAGAGGCTCACTCCGAGATGGAGACCAAGGTGGGAGAGCTGGAAACGAGTCATGAGGCCTCACAGAAGGAGCTAAGTGAGTTTGAACAAGATCTCTGTCACCTCAATAGGAGAAGATCCAAAGAAATCTCGTTTTTACTGTGTATCTTATTTCATTTTTTTATTTTTTTATTTTTTGTGCAAATAACTTGAATGCTGATGTCAAATTATGTAGAAACATTGTTTTGAATGACCTTTGTAATTTTACTGTTTGTAAACTTTAATCAGTATCTTTAAGTTTGAATAATATTCAAAATTGAGTTCCGAGGTTCTTAGATATATACCAATTTAGATACAGGATCTTGTCACACATGGGGCAATGTGCTGATCCAGGTTTCAATGTTATAATGAGGACCTAAAACAGTAAAAACTTTATTGATTCATCAGGTTTCTTTCTAGTTCAGGTACAAAAACAGAGAAATATAAAGAGTGGGCACCTGCAAAAATGCCTTGTTTTGAGTAAAAGGGTTTGTTTTAACCCGTTGAGGACGGTTTGATTTTGCTACAACAAGTATTTCTCATTGACGCTTGCCAGAGTATACTCGAGACTCGTCCTCAATGGGTTAACTGACCTTTTTATAACAAGGTTCCACTGTATCTAAAAGAGAAAGCAGTCATTTACAGTCACTTTAATATTAGAGTTTTTATGTGTGGTTTGTTTTTATTTTGCACTCTTTTCCTCCATTAGATGAGAAAATTGCCAAGCTGGAGAGAGAGCTGGAAGATGCCAACGACCTTTTGACAGCTGCAAGAAAGAGAGGTATGAACTGGGCACTGAATATGATGCTATATCATGAAAGTTTAAATCACTGGAAATTGACGTGATGAATCTTTATTAGGAATGCCTTGGAAAAGAAGCTTAAGTCAGAGTCTCTCTGTTTTGTGTTTCAGGCTTCACCTTTGAGCGGGTACATGATGAGAAGTTCTGACTTAATTCTGTTGTCCTGGTTTAATGATGTGTCATTCTGGAGAAAAATAGGTATTTCAAGTGGCACTTTGTGGCACCTAAGAACATTTCTCTTTTTTTTTTGCATTTCATGTGGCATTTGTTAACAAACTCTTATCCAAGGAGCCTATTTTGATTTTATGTCAAATTTTCTTTCTTTAAATGTCTTGTTCTTGTGTGCATTTGTGTTTATAATTCCAAGTTTAGTGAGATATGGATCTGGTTTATTTTATTTTTTCTCCTTGTCCTTGAATGTGTTAATTTGATTATTTGGCTAGGTGCTGCTCCCATGTCGGATGAAGAACTCACAGAGCTCTGTCCCACAGCGGCTGCAGCGAGCGCCTTCATCAAGTCTGGCATGACGCTAACAGAGGTGAGACCAAGTTGAAAGACCTAGCCTCCTATTACTACTGGAGGAAGAAAAGCTGTGAGAAGTAATTGCACAATGGCATTATTGCTACACCATCGTAAACACGAGGTCAATGTAGTTCCTCAAATCTGTTTGTTTACGTCGAATGAATGCAGCGCTAGATTTCTCACCAAATGTCTTTTGATCACAAATGGTGGGCATGACTTGTATTTCTATGTGAACTCAGATCTAATGTTTATTCAGCATCACATAATAGAGGATTATTTATTAGATACCTATATCACTACTCAGTAAGCAATTATCCCATAATGTGCTTGCAACTTATACATCAGTAGAGTGATACATGCCTTCTTATTAGCTGAATATCTACTTTTTAGATTCTTAAATGCTCTTTAATTTAGCACTTGCACGATAATTTTCAATTTTTTTTTCTCTTAATAGCTAGATTTTGAGATTAAAGATGTGATGCATCTAGATGACTGATTGTGCATTGTCTGTTTGGCCATAGATCTACAGCCAGTATGTGAAGACATCGGATGAGTTGATGATGGAGAAACAAGAGAATCAACGTCTCAACATGTACATGGACCAAATCCTGGTGGTGAGCTAAGAATACAACATTTCGTTGTCAATAAAGAAATGGCACTGACGACCCCAATGAGTATAGTTGTATTTTTATCAGAGAAATATTTGTAAATTTGATATTGCACGTCGTATTTTTGCAGTTTGTATTGTTAGGGATATATATGAGAGTACTGTGTCTAGATGCTTGTTACAACTCTTGTCAGGGAACACATCTTTGCATCTTCGGAGATTACACATATGAAATATTGGTTGAGAGCCTAGATATCCTCCCTGCAACCTTCATGCAATACCGAGATTACTAATGATTAATTGATTAATGTCTTACTTTGCTTGTCTTACTTTGCTTATTATACTGAAGCAAGCACTGTAGATTGTGTTGAAATAAGTTTTGGTGGATACTTATGATTTTCTCTTGTAATTTGTAAGAGCAGTGTGGACTTCTGGTGAAGTGGACAAACACACACACACACACACACACACACACACACACACACACAAATGGTTTATATCTGCTACAGTCTTCAGAATTGAAGCAGGCAGATTACGTAAGGTACCCACAAGAAGAAGAAAAATGTTAGTCTTATGAATTTCAATGATTGCATTTATATGGCAACTTGTGTCACATTGGAACTACTGGTATATGATTGTGGTCCGTGTTGAACTGTGTGAAGCAGCAGCCCACTTTGTTGTCATGGTGATTGATTTGTATTCTCTGGTATGAGCAGGAGATTGAGGAGAAGGCTCCAGTTCTTCAGAAGCAGCGGGAGGATTATGAGCAGGCCCTGGAAACCGTTTCCCAACTCTCCTCCAAGCTGGAGGCAGCCATGCTGGTAAGAGTTTGCTTCTTCAATTATGCCATTGGCTTTGGTTATGGATTTTCTGTTTTGGCATAAATTTTTGTTTCAATTTGAAAGGTCAAAAATTTCAAATTAATGTAGCTCTGTTTATCTAAATCTTCCATCATAGATTGATTTTGTGATGCAACTTTTTTGTGCTGATTTAAGATCTGTTTTTCATATCTATGTCATCTCAATTTTTTTTGTTTGATGATTACAGTGAGTTTTTGTAAAGTGGTATATTCACCTTACTGAGGTGCTCAAAGTGTTATTCAGTATCATACCAGCCTTACATGTAGTTACAAAACAAGAAATGATAGATAACTGCTAAACTGCGATAGTAGAGGAATAAAGACAAAACAAAAAGGTGAAACAAATGCATCATCTATCTATATCTTAGTTTGAATACATGTCAATTTAGATTGGATTTGAAAGTGTTTCAAATTGGGCAACATTGACCTAATATTTCTCTGCTACAGTGTGTAGCAGGGGGTCCTAATGTAGGCCTCTACCACACGCACCTTATGTTGTGTAAGTGTGTATCGAGCCCCTGAGTGCCTGTTATACATGCTTTTCAGCTTTTTGCATATTCGTGCATGAATGCCCTCCACATTGATCTTTCACTGCACAGGAAGGAGAACAGCTGAGGATTGTCGCTGATGACGCGGAGAGGAGAGTGAGCCACCTTGGGCGGGAAAATGCCAGGCTGCAGCAGAAAAATGGAGACCTGGGACAGCAAGTAAGTTAGAACACATTGTTGTTTGGTGATTTTGATTTGAGGATATTTCCATTGTAATTATGTCTTATGTATGCCTTATGTGTAGTTAGGACTTATAGTTTTAAAGATAAAGAACAAAATGAATAAAACCAATCAAGTGAAAAAACATCCCACTGAAATCAATCATATTTACAGCTTTGCTCTTTTTCATGGGCGAAAAAAGGTATTTACGACTATCATCTGCAGTCAGGTCCACCACTATATTGTTGATATGATTATTTTCTTTTTATAGTTGTATGGCAGATTTTTCCTTAATTCTTGCAGCAGTTTATCATGGTAAAAAAAAGGAGATATTTTGGAACACCTTACTCTCATGCCTGCTGCGATGATGTGTGTTCTCAAATGAAGTCATGTCGTGCTGGTCACTCCTTGACCTCCAGGTACGTGTGCTCCTGAAGGAGGTGGCAGAGGCCCGAGGCGGTCCCATCCAGGCTCCAGCTGAGCTGGACATTTCCTCCAGCAGCGTCTCCAGCTCATCTCAGGTCATCTCGGAGACGCTCGTGTCATTCAAGTGAGATTTTTTGCTCATTGAGCTCTGGCTCTTCCCTTTTTTTCTGTTTAAAAGTTTGTTCTACAGTGCACTGCCATTATGAAAATGTCTTTGGAACCCGCAGTTTTTTTTTCACATCAAAATTTTGTTTTAGCTGAAATGTAAAGTACACCTACATGTATATAGAGATATATAGGTGATCATTTTGGGACCTTAATTTTTGCATCGTTGTATCGAGAATTGCATTATGACCGTGTTTGTCACAATGAGAGTGCACTGTATCAGTAAACTAAGAGATAAAGAGGTTATTGTTAGTTGATAATAAAACTATCCTAGTTACGATGTATTTTGTGTTTGCGTGCGCATGTGTGTGTTGGTGTCTGTTAGTGTAGATCTAGGTGATACGTGTATGTTATTGTGAAGGTGTAGGTTTTGGTGTAGGTTAGGCGTAGGTGTTATGTGTGTTTATAGGTATGTATATGTGTGTGTGTGTGTGTTTGTAGGGGTATGTGTAGGTTTATATGTGTGTATGTGTATGTTTTTGTCTTTTTGTGTATGTATACATATATCATTTGAATAACTGTGATTTCAGTGGAGGTATTTGGTTGGGGGGGGGGGGCTTTATATGCTATTACCATCAGAACTTAAGTGAAATTTGTATCATCCTGTCATTACTTTCTAAAATTTGGTGTTGATTTAGATCGAAGACAACAAGATGTATGACTCTTTCTTTAAATCTGTGTCAATACTTACATATGTGTTTTTGCATAATTACTTGTAGCAATAGAGAACTGATAACATGTCTACCATCTTTCTCTTTTGACAGATCTATTCAAGAACTCCAGGAACAGAATGAACGCCTCCTTGGTGTCGTGCGTGATCTGAGCGAAAAGCAAGAGAAGGAAGAATCGGAAACGCTGCAAAGCAAGTGAGTGTGCTTATTGTGCTTGTTAGTGTTAGAATGATGTAAAATCGTCTTCATCAAGATGAACTGATTACAGATACTGCCCTATAATAAAGAAACCATCTCATACATATTTTCATGATGGTGTATTATTTTTGCCCTGTAATATTTGTTGTACTTTCAACAAAAGATCACTCGGGGGGCCTTTACATATAGATCAGACTTGTACTGCCATGTAGTTTGCCTGATTTGTGCCTGTTAATGATAATAGTTGTTCTTGTCATTGGTGGTTGCTGGCAAAGGAAGTCCTATGTGGAACAGGAACCTGTTGATAATTATATATAATGGCCATAGAGTTGTATGTACCTGATGATAAGCATATATAATGGCCTTAGATTTGTATG
Organism: Diadema antillarum; assembly: GCF_040938485.1. Lineage (NCBI taxonomy): Eukaryota > Metazoa > Echinodermata > Echinoidea > Diadematoida > Diadematidae > Diadema > Diadema antillarum. Next base: position 9,800 of record NW_027272617.1, on the reverse strand, counting down.
TATGTGTGTTTGCATATCTATAAATTTACAGGTATGTGTGTATGTATGTGTGTATGTATGTATAAATGGGGACATGTACAAGTATGTATGCATTTCATATCTATTTGTGTATGTATGAATAAATGTTCAAATGTACTATATATATGTTTGTTTGTATGCATATGTGTATGCATGCATTTTGTATGTATCTATGTACATGCATGCATGAATGTTCTAATGTATATTATTATTTGCATGGATGAATGCATGCATGTATGAATACTTTTATGTGTATGCATTTTCATGTACCACCATGGTATATACAACGTATGGATTAATGTATGTATGTATGTATGTTGATCCTTCTTGTCAATGCAGGACAGCAGAGCTGAAGCAACAGTTGACAGAAGCCATGTCAGAGCTGGAGGAGATGAGGTCAGCCAGGACACGGCAGACAGAAATGGTAGAGTCCATTGCACGGCAGAGGGACATGTACAAGGTGCTTCTAGCACAGACAGGCTCTTCCCCCTCGCCGGTGAGTGGAACATTCCATATGCCCAGAATAGAGTACTGAAGTCATGATATCACTGTCTTTTATTATATAGCTTGGGTTGGAACCATATGCGCACATAGACACTCAGGCTTGGTGAGTACTGTTTGGAACTAGTTTCCATAGTGATGAATGGCTATGACATCACACTTCGGTACTCTGTGCCAGTGTTGGAGCATATTGTGCAAGCCTCAAAACAGTCATGGTCCTTTCCACATGCCTTTCAAAGTTTGCTTGTTTGTTTGTTTGTTTTACTGTGGATTTTAATTCAGTTCAGGGCATGTTCTGTGCCATGAAACCCAGGTGTGTTTCTTGATCCATCCATACCTGCTGGTTTTGTAGGTCCCCTTAAAGTTCTGAAGAGACTTCACTTGAGTTTTGTGTCAAGGTACAGTCAACCTTGCTTAAGTCAACCTCGCATAAGTCAAATAATTGCCTAAGTCAAAGGTCTTTTCAAGTCCTCTTCTCTTTATATTCTGTTGATTTTAATCCCTCATAAGTCAAATTTTATCTAAGTGGAAGCTGTTTCTTCAGTCCAAATAGATTCCACGTAGGCAAGGTTGACTTTAAATGCATACATTAACTAGCATGTGTCAATTCAAATTTCAGCTAACATGGTTACATCAAAAAGTGTTGTACTAGCATTTCATTCAGTAGCGTGACAAAATGTAAAATTTGTGCGCAACTCATCAGTTAAACAAATGCACGAAAAACAAACAAACATAAATATACCATTTTAATAATCTTTCAAATTTCAAGCTCATGGCGACATCATTCAGCTCACCAGAGACAAAAACGCCTCAGCAGAGTCAGAAGCGCCCTCTTGTGACCACTGCCAGCCAGAAGAGTCCAGGCATCCTGTTGCCTGGCGACCAGGAGGCCAAGAAAGCGATGGAAACCCTGCAGTCGGAGTTTGACACGTACAGGAAGGAGAAGGCAGAAAATGAGCAGTGAGTTACATTAATAAAAGTATTCTGTCATTTTTAAATCTTATTTTTAGTTATAGTGCTTTTGATGATGTAAAATTGAAAAAAAAAAAATATGAGTGATATAAATATGCTTAAACAGACAAACATACATTGTATTTGAAATCATACATATCTATCTGTAATATTCTTTTCCTGTAACAGAAAATTGTGTGCCATGGGGGGTTGGTATTTTATTGACATCTGGACCACAAAAGCATGTGAATGTAAATATGTACTCAACAAATCTAGAGTGAAAACTTGCGTAAGGTTCATTCCATTCAAATCATAACATATTGTCAAGCTGCCTATCTGCAAGTCTCATTGTGTGCTGGCATTTGTATGACATGTAAATGTATGTGTTTACAGAAGGTTTTAAAAAATCTTCCCATTTCAATCAAATATTCCTTTCTGTACAGAATATTGAACAGTCAACTTGAGAGACTTCGCAGCGAGACGTCAAATTTTCGGCTGCAGAATGCAAAGCTGTCTTCACAGGTGAGGAAAACTGGTCTTCAGTGTCATGCCCCTTTCACACTAGCCACTCGGGATGTTTCCTTGGAGATTCACTTGGAATCTACAGGGAACGTCCTTGAAGAATTTCTCTGAAACTAGCAAAGGAGAATCCACTTGGATATCTTGTGTCTGCTCCTTTGCAGTGGAAGTGACACTATTGCGCAAATGCACAAAATTTCTTGTTGGCATGCTGGCTTGTCGCTTTTCATCCGGGAGTTAACTGCAATGCCTCTCACACTACAGCTTCTCCTGGGAGCTTCCAGGAGCCCCCCCCCCCCCCCCCCCCGGAGTTTAACGGGGACGGTTCGAGGGTAACTTTCCCAAAAAGTCACCCTGCATTTTATCTGGTATTTTGCCCATATTAAAGACCTTTAATACAAGATCTTCTGGGTGAAATTTGCTAAACGTGAAAGGGGTATCAGTTCAGAGGTTGAGGAATTGCAGATTATTTTGTTCAAAGTATTTGTCAAACAACCAAAGTTACAGTGCATATAACTTTGAGATATCAGTTTTTATGCTTGATAAGTTGACTTTTGTGCCAATGATAAATCCGAATGAATGCTTTTGTTCAAAAGCTATTTAATTTTTTTTTTCTTTTGGTTATTCACCCATTCATTTTTGTGCCCTGTCATCTAGAATATTTCTTTAATGTGATGTTGCCAAGATAGTCACTAAAATTTATTCAATTTGGTGTCAAATTTAGGAATATCAGGGCATATGTATTATTATAATATATTTTGGCTTATAAAGATGAAATACCAGAGTCACCTCTGCCCATAGTTTTCACCAGAAACTCTCCAAGGCGAAGTATAATTGTATACTAAGCTGATTTTCCTCCCTGTCACACAGCTTGACTTCTCCAGTGAGCGGTACAGGACCCTGCAGTCCAATGTGGAGGGGTACAAGAAGGAGATCGCCGCCCTCACAGACAAGAACCAGAAGTTCTCCAGCCAGATTGTGGCGCTCCAACAGACCACAAGCTCTCTCACTCAGGTTTGTAGGGAAAAAAATGGAAAAGGAAAGAGTTGTAGATGAGTAGACATACAGGGCAGTAACTCAGGTTTGAAGGGGAAAAAAAGCGTAAAAGAAAGAATGATAGATGAGTAGACATACAGGGCAGTAACTCAGGTTTGAAGGGAAAAAAAGAGTAAAAGAAAGAATGATAGATGAGTAGACATACAGGGTAGAAACTCAGATTTGATGGGAAAAAGGGTAAAAGAAAGATTAATAAATGGATACAGTAGACATACAGAGCAGAAACTCAGGTTTGTAAGGGAAAAGGGGGAAAGAAAGAATAATACATGAGTAGACATACAGAGCAGAAACTCGGGTATGTAGGAAAAAAAAAGGGTAAAAGAAGACTGATAGATGACTAGACATACAGGGTAGAAACTCGGGTAGGAAAAAAAAGGAGGAAGAAAAGAATGATAGATGAGAAGACATACAGAAAAAAGGAAGAAAGGGGAGAAAAGGACAATAGTAAGAGTGTGAAAGAAAGAAAGTGAGCATGGAGAGGAAGACAATGAATGAACAATGTCATGGGGAATACAGTGAAGTCTGGAGAAGGAAGACTGCAGAAAAGGCACAAAAAGAAGTGATGAAGGAAAGAAGTTTTGGCTGAAGAAAAGTAAATAAGAGGGAAAGAAAGAAAAGGAGTTAAATGGAGAGGAAGGAGAAGAAGGGATAACTAACCATTTAGAGACAGAAAAAAAGGAAGGAAGGGCCAAGTTTTGCAGTGTTGCTAGTGCATTGACACCACAGAGAATTCCAGAAAACTCTTCCAGAAATATGTCACATGTCTTACCAATACATTGGAAACCCATTACGACAAGGTCATCAGGAATGCTGATCTTACCTCGTTGATGACCGACGCCTTGTAAACATACTAAAAAAGAGACAATCCAAATATGGTAATGTGATACCAGGACTTCCCAATACACCTTGTTCAAAAGTAGTACCTCATTGTAAGCGAGCTTGCTTTAACAGGGTTTCCCTGTTTTGCAAATCTGCCTCTCTCTAATTTTCCCCCTCCCCACAACAAGGGAGCCTTGTTACCAGCTTACATTGCACCAATATGACTCTTCCTCTCTCTCTCTTTCTCTGTCTGTCTGCGTGTATGTGTGTGTCTGTGTCTGTTTGTCTCTCACAGGACCTGATGGCGACGAGGGAGAGGCTGAACAAGGCCGAGGTGGAGAACAAGAACCTGCGGGCGGAGAAGACGATGCTGAGGGAGGCGGAGATGAGGTTGAACCAGGAGAAGGAGTCCCTGGTCACTAAGTGCAAGAATGAGAATCTCCTCATGACCAACCTACAGGCCATCCAGGTGAAGACCATTGGGAAGAGTCACTCTCTTTTACTTTCACTTATTTCCGCATGTGTAATTAAAAAAACCAACAACTTGAACAAAGCAGCACAAAAAGCATTCTGTGTACAAGACAGTACATCATCGATGCAATTTTGATTTGATTGATTAGATGAGAGATGGTGATGTTGGTGGTAGTGGTATTAGTGGTGGTATTGGTTTGGTAGTGGTGGTAGTTGTGTTGTCTGATGGTTCACTGGGGTATCAATGCTACAGATAACACTTCACTTTGCCCCAGCAAATATTTTCTTTTTCTGATTAGCAATGGTATTTTAGTGTGCATATGATTTTGATTTAGGCCTCAACTTCATCTCCAGTGATGTGCATCTCATTCTCACTTCTCCTTTGCCATTCTGCTCCCAGAATAACCTTGAGAGGACCGAGTTTGAGGCCAAGACCAGAATGACCAATCAGTTGGAGTCGTTGCAGCGAGAACTGACCATGGTCAGGCGAAGACTGGACGGGGACAGTGAGGAACACAAGACGGCTCTAAGGTCTTGGATGGTAAGGACACTGTGATTGACCTTGAGGTTACATTGATTGCTTCCATTTTTAGGAATTTCCTGCGAGGTTTCTAGGAAACAGAGCCCAGACATTTAAATTATGCTCTTATACTGATAGAGCTATCTTCATAATTATGATAATGCATTAGGGGTTTTTTTGGTTTGCTTATCTGCTTGTTTTTTATTGCAAAACTGCTGCAACTCATATTGGATATGTAGAGTTTCATGTGATTGGCCATTCAACCACATTATGTCACATCAGTCTAGTTATTCATACATCATGATGTTCCAATAATATACATGACTTGTACAGTTGTGAGAAGTCCAAATTTTTGGTTTCAAGCTTTCTGTATAGGTTTACCGGTGAACATTTTGATTTCACCACGATAAGGGTTTCAGCTGTGAAAATTCTCTTTTAAGACGTCTTTTGAATTTCAGTTTTATTTAAAAAAAGAACAGGGTAGTCACGTTCTCAGGGCCCAAGGGCCTGCTTTTCAAGTGAGCCCTGTTACAAATAGTACATATTGCGAGTAAAAATCACATAATACACATATTCATCACTTGAAACAGGGCAAAGTTCACGACCTCCAGCGCCAGCTGAACTCCGAACTCGAGGGCCACCAGAAGACCCGCAGCGAGCTGACCAAGGCACGGAACGAGCTTCAGGACGCTCGTGTGAAGAGCGCCACCATCAACGCCCAGCTCTCAGCGGCCCAAGTCAAGTTGGAGGCGGCTGTTAAGGAGAAGAATGAAGGTACTACCATTAATGTGCATTTTTTTTCCTTATACTGTAAAGCAAGATGTTTTTGTGGCAATTTTCTATAATTAGAACCGACAGCATTTTTCGCAGCATGACATTTTCGCGAATTGCCTCTTGCATTCAATGCATATAGTGTAGACAAGAACTTTCGCATGCATTTTGATTTGATTCGCAAATCTTGTCATGCGAAATTCGAGATATTGAAATGCATGCGAACATTCCTCATTTTACGGTGAAGAAGTTCGTTATTCATTGTCATGTGGCACATTTCCCAATTAACCTTTCATTTTTCTCAGTTGGTTAGGCACTTCACTCATGAATGCATTAGCTTGCCTAACGTAGCAATTTATGGAATTCATGTTTGAACAATGAAGAACTTATGTACTTCAGGTAACTAGAATGATTATCACTGTGGGAAGCATCCATTCTATTTGTTTTGCATTGAGTGCATTAACAAACTGATTCCATCATTATTGCCAAATACTAGGCTCTAATGAAGACTTTGTTGTTGTCAGGTGGATGTGTTGGCAAGCGCCATTCATGAGGATTACATGAATTTACCATTACATCACAGATGCTTATCTCAGCGACTTTAAAAATCAACTTGCCCGTTACCACAAATGACCTTTGTCTGCCCATGCGCAGAGTGGAACTACAAAGTTGTTTATTCTGTTTTGTGTAAGACTTTCTCAAGAGACAATATTCCTAGATTGATCCTATCGGTGTATTATATTTTGGGAATATGATGTCTTACAAGTTAAATTTGACCTATGATAGGTTTTGTTGTTGTTCATGCAAATATAACAGGTATTTTTGAATTTTCCTTTCACTTCCTCATGGTTCAGTTAAAGGGTCTCTGTTATTCTCGCAGTTCATCTAAAAGGGATCATTTTGTATGAATGTGTTGTCATGTAGATGTCTTTGACCTCCCAAGTTTTATCCCTTGCTCAGGAGTGGTGAGGTTGCCAAGTAGAATATTCTTACAGGAAGGATTAATATCAGTAACTGTGATAACCACTTTGTTCTGCAAATACATGTATGATTTGGACTGTCTGCTCGAGGGACAAACAAACACTTTCCTCTCCTTTGCCGTTGCTTCCCTTAGCTGTGGCCGCTCTGGAGAAGACGGACGGAGGTGCCACGACGGTCAGCCAGACCGAGCTGAAAGAGGTCAGCAACAAGCTCAGGATGTCCGAGAGCCAGATAAAGAGTGAGTTGGTGGTCAATTACATAGTGGTATGAAGGATAAGTTTCCTAGTCACATTAGTAGAAACTAATGAATATCCTTCCAAATTTTGAAAACATAATAAGATGAATATAATTGGGAGCTCCTTTTTAATTATGTAATTGTGTGAAATGAGACATTTCTAGTTACACCATCAGTCCTAGTTACTTAGTACGTTGTATTTGCTAATTCCTTTTCTAGGTGAGTAAAGAAAATCTGTAATAGTTGTGATGCTACAAGACAAATTCAATTTAGCTGTGCCAATGTAATTTAGTATACTAATATTCCTCTATGTATTGTGTGAATCATGCTGGCAGACAGTGTAGGCCACTGGAGCTACTGTGAGATAGTAAGGAACAGGTATCAATGAAGAATTTATTGTTGTAAGAACCTTTGTAAGAATGCAAAACATACATGTGGATTACGAAGCTGATAAAATTGAAAGAAAAGAGAAAAGCAGACCGGTTGGTCTGAAAGGGAGACTGGTATCATATCTCTGACATTCCCATCACATTTAGTCCTGAGGGAGCAATTGAAGAAGCTTGAGGAGCAGAGGACCCACTACCAGTCCATCAGCAAGTCTGTGGAGCAGAGCATGAAGGAGCAGAATGCAGCCAGTGAAACCTTCAAGACCACAATGGAGAAGCGCCTCCAAGAGGCCCTACAAGGCAAGTCTGCAAGTTTGCTCACTCTGTAGTCTTGTTTCAGTCACTGGCAGGTCTTTAGTTTGATAAATTTTGGGCTATTGAATATGCTATAAAGTTGACTATTAAATGCTTCAGACTTGTCAGAGGAACAAGTTTCTACCCTTGTTCCCTCTGATAGGAAGAGATCTGTTTGTAGACCTGTGGGATTGTGATAATACATAGTTTTGACTACTGTAATTCACCTAATGACACTCTGATCAGCTGCTTTTCTTTGAATAGTAGTGCAATAATTTTCGAGTGAAAAATGAGGCAAACTGTAGAAGAATGGTGCTTTTAGGCTACAGATTAAGTGCACAAGAAAACCTATGCAAAGCCAACAAAAATGTGATAGGCATCTTGACAGATATTTCCTTTCTTTGCTCCCTAATTTTCCCTTGGAAGAACAAATAGACCAATAGTAAAGAATGGGAAGAGGAGGGCTGTTGGATTTTGTGTGGATGGGGTGTGTTTCCAACCATTGCTATTACATGATGTGAAGTTGTATCCAAGAACAGCATGGCATTTGGTGCCAAGTGCCCTTTTGTCTTCTCTTTAAAGCTAGCCATCCTAGTGCCTCACCAATGTCATTGCAGTATTTGTCGTAGATGTAGGCTGACATAGATTATATCATAGGACTGTGTTGTTCCTTGTTTTGCCGTTTCCAGAGCGTGATGCCCTGGACAAGGAGGTGACCGAGTTGAGGAAGGAAAGGGAGGAGAAAGAGTCGGAGAACAAGGAACTTCACGAAGTCGTCCAGAGCCAGGTAATGAGATGCTGGTAGTAGTAATGATGTACCAACGATAATAATGACTGTGATGGTAATGAAGGTACTAGGACAATTACCCCAGTACCTTCCCCTGACTCTAACTATAATCCCAATCCGTAATTGGTAATTGTCCTGGTACGGGTTATGAATGAAGCCAACAGAAAGATGATGATGATGATGATGATGATGATGATGATGATGATGATGGTGATGGTGATGGTGATGGTGATGGTGATGGTGATGGTGATGGTGATGGTGATGGTGATGATGATGATGATGATGATGATAATGATGATGATGATGATGATGATGATGATGATGGTGATGGTGATGGTGATGATGGTGGTGATGGTGGTGATGGTGGTGATGGTGGTGATGGTGGTGATGGTGATGGCGGTGATGGCGGTGATGGCGGTGATGGCGGTGATGGTGATGATGGTGATGAAGGTGATAATAACAATGATGAAAGTGATGATGACGAATGAGGTAGCAATGAAGAGAATATGATTATGAATGACAATTTTTTTTGAGGGTGATGAATATGGTGCTGATGCTGATGCTGGTGATGATGATGAAAGTGATAATAGAGAATAAGATGGTGATGTGGATGACAGGAAGCTATCAGTGACAAGAATTACCATGTCACTATGGTGATTAGTATGGAGAGGATGGTGGTGATGATATTAATAATACAAATGGGGATGATGAAAGCTGTGATGATGACAGTGATGATATTAATGATGAAATTGGAGATGATGATGATGTTGTGGTGATTATGATGATAACTGATACAGGGAACAGTTAAGGAGTTTGGGAGTATGGACCACCAATGGACAGCACTTATTAAAACCTTGTCTTTGTTTTTCCTTTTCCAAACTTTCATTGGGTCTGTCTCTGAAAAAGTGCAACCCTCACCTTTATTCTGACATGCATTGATAGGCATGATTCAGTTTATGATTGTAATCATGGATATGATAACAAAATTTGTAGTGATTTAGCGCTTGCTTCTTAGTTTTTCTTAAGTTCCAGGAATGCATACATGTTAACTAATTGTCGTATGTGTTACTTGTCTGGGACCCATATTATTATAATATAGACCAGCCTCCAGCTGTTTATCATCAGAGTGTTTCAATGTTTGGCATTGTAGAAATTTGAAATGATAGTTTGATCTATGATGCTATAATTGCGCTGCGTGTAAAATTTGAAATCTTCCTGTGGCCCCTCTTACAGACGTCTGAACTGAGGAATAACATCGGCAAGCTGCAGGAGGAGCTGAAGGAGGCCCTCGCGAGGCGAAATGAAGCAGAGGCCAAGGAGAAGATGGCAAGACAGGATAGCCATGAGCAGTCCAGAGTTGCGAAAGAGGTGAGGAATATCATACACTTGTACGCATATAGTCTCTGTGTGGTGTGTGAAAATCTTATGCACACAAATCATTGGTAGTGGAGATGTAGGAACATAACTGGCAGGCAATCTTGCATGTGGGTG